>NC_070639.1:10073905-10730155 GCF_947347685.1 Pleuronectes platessa
TACTGCTAAAGAGAAAAAAAACTGCACACCATTCAGGAAGAGAAGGTGTTGGTTGGGATTCGGTGTTTGTTGTGGAGTTGTTGAGATTGATATTTTTTTATGCCTCAAAGTTGAAGGTCCCCAACTGTTGAAATATGCTCACATTCATGCTTCTGAACAGCAGCACTGATGAAAATAAAACCATTGATTTCCTCTCTTAGACCGACAACAAGATGGAACTGTCACTGACAGTTAGTTGAGTTGTGACTGAAAACAACCATTAAAACAACTTTTAAAGACCTTGTGGTTTACCTTTAGGTTAAATACAGATCTGTCTTTGTTTGATGTGATCCGCTCAAAATAGTTCTAAGAGACTAAAGTCGACACTGTACGTGTGGTTCTGGTTTTAGTGGCCTCTTTAAGACCTTTTACAGCATTAACACTGACCTTTTCATGACCAGTAGACCTCATTGGGACCAAAGCTCAGTCCTAATGAGGGAAGTATCATTTCTGAGTCTTAGGGCAAGATCTGAATTGTGGTCAGGATAAGGCTTTGATTAGGCTGTTCAAAATAAATGGAGGTCAATGCAAAGTCCTAATCACGATATATGTACAAACTTGTGTGTGTTTGTGTTTGTGTGTGTGTGTGTGTTTGTGTGTGTGTGTGTCCACAGTATGAATGTGTGAACTTGTTGGTGTGAGAGACGGGATGTTTTTCAGAGAACAGAACAGAACATTAGATCAGTGGATCAGCTGATGCTAAGTCACCGCATGAAAACACACAAACACACATGAGTGGGTAACTTCCTACACACTCCCACTCGGATCAGTTGTGTTTGTTTTTTTTCTCCTGTAAGTACTGTACAGGCCACCTACATTCCTCTAATCTTTCTTCCTCTAATCTATGTGTGGCCTGGGACTGACCCCAAGGAAAAAACATTCACAAACTGATTTGTCATGATGCTGCATCGGGCAACAAATATCACGGCCCCGATCCAAACACTGCCCCCAATTTCCTCCACCATGAATAAACTGGCAAATATCAGCAATCTCACTTCCGTCATGGAATCTGTATTTCAGACTCAGTTGTTCAAATAGAGACCAAAACAAATGTCATTTAAAAGTTGATTATATATTATTTCTCTATGATCACAGACACATAAGAGTGATTTTTATACACTCTTTCTTTCCCAGACATGTTCCCCCCCCTTTTTTGATTGAAGCAGGGATTGGGGCTCATGTATCACTGTCATTTATATCTAACCATGTGACTCCAGATAAGGCATAATTGTGACAAATGACTGATGACGGTATTATGGAGCCTGAATATCACATGGGTTCATATCCGTTTAATCAAGGCTACAGGGAGCTAAGATTTCAGCTGGCAGGCTGCTGTTATGTCCCTCCGTGTGGCCAGGAGAGTAATTTGTTGGGGGGTGAAACGTGCTCATGAATAAGTGTGTTGTCTATGTATGTCTTCAGCCTACATAAACATATTATCATTGGTTTCTCCCCTGGCCACATAAGCACGCTGCGACCGTGTCTGACTGATATGTCTCCCGTCCCTTCTAATGAGCTTATCAAATAAATATCTGTCTCACTGACCTGTGAAATGAGAAAACCCGAGTCATTCTCTGTACAATGGATTCCTAAAAGGGGTTGGTAATAATGTGAGGAGATAAGCCGGGGATCCTCTGAAAGAGTCAGATTTTCATGGCTCAGAAAGGCGTAAAATGTGTAAAAACGAGAAGCTTGCACAGGGCAACAAACAACACGCAAACCCCTGCAAAGCCATTACTACACAATGTAGGTGAGGCCTTGAGCACACCATCACAAACAGCTATAATTGACTTTCTGGGACCGTTCTACAACAACTGTCCCCAATTTGCAGATTAATCAAAAAATATATATTAAGTCAATGCCAATGAGTTGGTTAACTGAAGGAATCAAAACTCTAATCACTTATGCTGTGGGTCAATAGAGCCGCGGGCGACCGTGTCCAATAGCACGAGGATCTCCATTGGCACATGCCGTCTTTCCTTCAGGTCAGCCAGGTGATCAATCAGCACAAAAATTTACCAGAAGAGAAATGTCAATTTTCCTCGGCTGTATTGATCAGGGAATTGAGTCAATTACGGCTGACAACCTGAGATTGAACAGAGCAATCTATATCGTATTTGCTCAAGAGCACGGAAAACAGCTTTCATTACCATTTACTGGTTACAATATTGGATTAAGGAAATTACAGGGGTGGGAGGGAACAGATGTTTAAAGAAAAAATAAATGAGGTGAGCCTAAATGGTGACCATGCTGCCTCCTTGTAATAATGCAATAAAGTTTTCCTGGCAAATTTTCGCATTTTAATGGAAAGCATAAAAAATAGTTATCCTTTCCTTTTCTACAGACTTGGTTTACATATTTGATGAAGGAACAAAATTCAGAAATTAACATAAAATATTGTTTAATCTCAAATGTGGAAATAATTCATGTTAAATTTGTTAAAGGCACTCCATGAACAAATACGTATTAATGCACTGATAAAACATACACAATATGGTTCCCTACATATTGACATACTGACTTTTTGAGGGGAGTAATAACCCCGAAAAATAAATAAAGACATTTTAACAAAGACAACCCTTTAAGAAAACGTATTGGATGTACTTAGAATCGATAAACAGGCATCCATTCTTTTATTGTTGTCTCTTTAACATGGCGAGACACTTTTTACATTTTCGTTGATTTCACTGATCCATTGATCTAGTGGATTGAAATTAAGTTTCACAGGGGGAATAACGAGTGCTTTAGATTTGGCAGAAGGAATCGCTCTCCAAATCCCTTTTTTATTTTTTATTTTTTCTTCTATTTTTTTCTTTTGTCTCATTTATTTCTAACCTGAGATGTCTGAACCATCTCCCAAAATCCATTTTCCCCCAAAAAACATTTTGAGAATCCTCATATCAGTATCTAGCCTGACGTTGTCAGACTCACAATTCTAGTCAGAATGTGAGTCTGAGACCGCTCCATTGGGCTGTGATTATGGGGCGTGTTTCAACTGACCAGGAAGTAAAATTCTTCTTTGCTCAATTGGATAGACCTACAACCAATCAGAGCAACGTAGTATGTGACGTATGCTAAGCAACGCATTGTGAGTTATTTACCGGGTTCACACCGGACGCTTCAGCACAGCGCCAAGCCTTAAATAACAGCTGGCTCCCATCCACTCCCATGTTAAAACTTTGTGCCGGTCACACCGGAGGCTGAAGCACCGCGAGGCAGCCTTGGCGCAGCGCGGTGCTTCAGCCTCCGGTGTGACTGGCACAAAGCCGTGCAGCGATCTACTAGCCTGGATGCCAGACGAACTTAGCCCCGCCCACAACATTTTTGGTCGGGCAGTTCGGTCTGGAGTCGCTCCATTGGGAAAAAATTATGGGGCGTGTTTCAACTGACCAGGAAGTAAAATTCCTCTTCGCTCAATTGGATAGACCTACAACCAATCAGAGCAACGTAGTATGTGACGTATGCTAAGCAACGCATTGTGAGTTATTTACTAACGCCGGGTTCACACCGGACGCTTCAGCGCAGCGCCAAGCCTTAAATAACAGCTGGCTCCCATCCACTCCCATGTTAAAACTTTGTGCCGGTCACACCGGAGGCTGAAGCACCGCGAGGCAGCCTTGGCGCAGCGCGGTGCTTCAGCCTCCGGTGTGACTGGCACAAAGCCGTGCAGCGATCTACTGGATCAACGGGTGATATTATTAGCGCTGCCCGGCGGTTCAGCGTCGCTTCAGTGTCCGTTGTGAACAGCCAAGCGCCGGGGCGATAGGGATTAGCGCGGTGCTTTGGCGTAGCCTCCACGTTCTGTGTTCCTCTTTCAAAATGAATGCGCTGTCGATGTCTTCTAAAACAGACTCAATGGCAGCATCTACACATCTCAGCTCGCCAGCGGCAGGCATGTTTGTTGAAAACGAATTCAACCCAAGGGCACTTTGATGACGTGGTTGATTACGTCACCGTTGATCATCTGTCAATCATCGTATAAAGCCCGCCCTGACAATCTGATTGGCCCGGTCGGGCCATAATTTTTTCCCAATGGAGCGACTCCAGACCGAACTGCCCGACCAAAAATGTTGTGGGCGGGGCTAAATTCGTCTGGCATCCAGGCTAATCAGTATCACCACACTACGTCTCTTCTTTTCAACAATATACCTTTATTAATTTTATTCTAGCCTCTAATTTGATTTGGCTTTAGAGGGATTTATGTTATCTAATTTCTTTACACCCTGTTTTCTTGGTTCGGAAATCCTAATAAATTGATTCGAAAATATTATATTTTTTAGTGCTGTTAATACCCTGTTGTGTCCTGGATCCCCAACTGAACATTAGGATCATCAGACTTAAGTTATCCACCATTGGAACAAAGGTTAACAGATCCAATTCGGTCTGTGACCTAACAGAAAACATAAAAATATCCTCGGACACCAGATAATAAATAACAAAAACATCAAAACATCACTACCACAACAATATGAATCAGACACCCCAGGCTACGGCTGTAATCTGTTTTGACGTTGACTAATGAGATGAGGCAGCGGCTGGGTGACGAGTACGTGTCATGTTTGGATGCCAACAATCCATGTTTATGCTGTTCATTTGATGGCCTTATGAGGCAGCGAGCGGGGTATGACTGGACCTAATCTTTGCCCCCCCCCCCTGCTCCGGCTCATCCTTAATCTTATCTCATCAGATTGGCTTTTCTAATCTGCTTTATGAAAGCTTATGAAACGAATCGTTGCGCGCAGTGACAGTGCAGTGGGTGACTGTGAGACATTATGTGCTTGTGACTCAGCAAATGGGGCAACCGCGGTTGTTTATATTTGAAGGCCAGCCCGAACGGACTAAATGAGATTAAGTCCTCAACGCTACGGCCTTAGTGAAAGTTAAAGACAATCAAGTCGACTTTGTTTAACCCTGTTTGGTTGTTTTCTTGGACTGTGAGTGAAAAGGAAATCCAGAGATTGAGAAAAGGCCTATTTCTCTTGAGAGGATGCCCCCTTAAAGTCACAGCCCTCTCCATCTGGACATAAATAAACCTATAAAGACCTAATGGGTTCATACCAGGAGATTATGAGAGAGCCAATCTAAAGCCTTGTAAATCAGGTTCGGTTGGCCCTTTAATTAACTTGTAAATTAATGCACCATGCGGTGTAAATTGGAGGGTGATAAATATTCATGTTATTACCTAAGAAAGGGCAAGGACATATCACAGACGTAACCAGATTGGGTTTGCAGGCAGCACACTTTAAGGGACAATCGCCCACCTTATTGGTATTTTATAGACAGCTGATTTGCATTTCTTATGCTTCATGGGTTATGCAAAAAGAAACCGTCACTCCCTCTGCCCTTGCTCTTCACTCCACACTACCCCCACTCAGTTTTCCGGTTATCTTGCCAGTGTCAGGTCATGGCATTATAAAATGCGGTTTGTCATGGACATTTTCCGAAAGGGACAGTCTACTCATAGTTTATCAGAGGTTTGAGCAAAACTGTTGGCCAAGTGTTGGCACTGCATATTTAAAGCAGTGCACCCACAATACAGCAGGTCCGCAGTTGCTGTTATATCAGATTATTAAAGGTCAGGTCTCAGCTTGCGTTCGTCATGTAGGAAACCTAATATAAACTGAGGGAACCCTTCCTATCCTAGAGGGAGATATCTGAGCCAAGGGGCATTAGGCAGCCAACTTCGCTACATCTATTTATACCAGTATGCATCCATAGCACTTTAGGCATGGCGAAGGTAAACGGACGACAGCTAAAATAATGAGAAAGGACACAGCACCAGACATGGAAATATGCATCCCTATACCCTTGGAGCCAATCGTTTCATTTAAATGTTGTTTGAGGTATGGATCGCAAAGGGGCTGCTGCTTGATTTCTTTTTCCAATGGCGGCAGTCATCAAATCATTGCTTCAGGTGGCATAACTGACCTGCACAGGGGCATGGTAATTGACCTTGCCGCCGAGAGACAAGATGGTGTTGTGCTGAGCCAGCACTGTGGGATGTGAAAGGAGAAGGGGGCTGTTGAAGGTGCATGAGACTGGGTCGGTGTGTGTGTGTGGGGGGGGGGGGGGGGGGGGGGGGGGGCTCTTCACCATCTTCTCATCATAGGACAACTGACGATTAAAAAAGTGGCACTATAGCAAGGAGCTGATTATTGATCGGTAATGTAATAGTAGTAAAGTATAAAGTGTGATTTCACTGGAGTGCCCCACGTAGCCTGCATGGTCTCAGCAGGCCGGTGAGACACAACACATCTTCTGCACACCCAGTTCCAGATTCTCACACGGCGTCTTTCCTCCCCAGGTGATCAACACACCGGCACAGGGCATCATTAGCCACTTTCAAACACAAACACCGGAGAATGTCCGCAGAATTTGGTCCAGACTTTCCCCCGGAGGTTACCTTTCACACATGAAGAAATATTGTGAATTATTCTCTTTATTAATCCTAGATTTTGTTATTTTAAAAGATATTATTGGTATTTTTTAAAGAATTGTTAGGCTCCACACAACTGAATAACTATTTTGTGGTGCTTTATTGTGTTATTGTTTAGTGCATGTCTGTATCTTGTTTTTTATTTTAATTGCCCGGAACCATGCCTTGTGGATAAATGATGTTGTATTGTCTTTTAATTTTTCTGTTCTTCTTGATCTACTCTGCTCAGCCTGTTTTCGTCAGTGCCTCTTTTGGGCAGAATGAGGTGCATGGATCCCTTCCCCTCAAGTCACAGACACACTATTGGCTATGCGCTCGCATCACCACCACCTCACTGCGCGGTACCCAGCTGGCTGCAGCATTTCATCATTACGCACATCACCAGCATTGACGCATCAAGATCACGAGAATTTTTTTTGCGTCATCAGGATCACTGATATTTATTTTTATAATATTACCATATATGGGTCACTCCCCTGTTTCCACTCTCAGAAGGAGGGCGGTTTTTTGGGACGATTACGCTTTGACCTGCTGTAACCTTAAACACTTGGGACACAGGGATTCGATATCCCCCGTTTAATTAAATCCCTGCGCACACAGTATTTGTGAATGGAGGACAGATATGGAGACGCAGAGGACAGAACCGGACTCCGCTCAGCTCCGGGCGAACGTGAATAAAGCAGCAGCGCGTTATGCAATAATAAATCAGCCCGGTGTGTGAGTCTGTGTCTGCTTGTTTATCGCGAACACACGGGGACATATGGAGGGAGACGCACGGGCGAGAGAATCCCGTTGGTGAACGCGTACAACCGGTTGGGTGAATATTAGATTCCAGTGAAGCTGTGTGTACTGGTGCTTGTTTACCAGCTGGAGAGAGCGAGAGACTGGAATGACTCCCTCTACAGTCACGTTGAAATAACAGGGGGCGGCGCAAAAACAACACGGAGAGATAAGGGCAGTGAGAATAGACACAATAACACAGAACACGACTTTTGTCAATATGTTTGTTCATTATGCTGCAGGTCGCCGTGCGCTGTTTCAAGTAAGTTCAAGTTTAGTATTATGTAGGTTTCCACATGGTCAACGACGAAAAGTGTTTGAACGAGCAAACTCAGCAAAAATAGTAATTACATGTAGGAAAATACAAATAATGACAAATAATGAGAAATTAAGTCGTCATAGCAGCCGGTACATTTGAATACAATACAATACAATACAATACAATAAAATAAAAAATATTGAGGCAGAAAGAATGAAAAACAGAAACACAAGATAAATAGGTAGATAAGGTTCAGTGGCGGATGATGGTAATAGTACTGATGATATGATGGTAATGTTATTGTTAGACAGTATATAAAAAATAGTACAGTATATATAGTATATAATGTAACATAATATATATTTATATATGATAGTAATTATACCAATATAATTGCAGTATATAGTAATAATGGCAGCAACAGTATATATAATAATAATAGTAAATATAATAATAATAATAATAATAACATGTACACATGTATAAATATGTGTATATAGACTTATATATACAAAGAATATACAAAGAGTATGATATAATACATGATATATAGTACGGGTATAAATATAAGTATTTGACGATACAATAGATAATATAATATACTATGAGTGTAAGAATATGTAGACAGAGTGTGCAAAAGACAGTATTATTGTATAAAATGATATATAGTATCAATATGGTTTATATTAACGCATATCACATATGATGTGGAGTAAGTGTTATATATGAATGTGTTATATATGAATAATAGATCGAAAGTGTGAGAATTCAAAACCTATCTGACAAGTGGAAATAGAAGATGTTTCACATTGAGTCTGAATGACTCAGATATAGTCTTTACAGGTCAGGAAGTTTTCTTTAGGCCCAAACAAATAAAAAACAAATAAATGGAGCCAACCTTTTTCGTGTTAATGTCTAGTTCTCTTTCTATTAGGCACTGGTTCAGCATTTTAGTCCATATATACCGTATATATGGATTGATAGATGGATAGAGGAATAGGCAGACGGACGGATTGTCAGATAGGACCTCCACAAATAAACAAAATCCCATAGGGCTAAATTTGACAAATATGAAAAGCAAAAGTGATATGGGTGAAACCAAAGTAAACATGTTATAACACATTGTCAGAGGTAATTGCACATGGGATGGGACAGAGGGACAATGACGCAGATGACGTCTTTATGGGTCAAGAACCTCTTTTTTTTTTCATACACAAGTAGAAAAAATATCCTCGCAATAGCCAAGTAAGTGCTGGATCATTCACAGGAGCGGAGCTGCTATAAATAAAGCTTCAGTGCTGACTGGCTACGCGCAAAAGAGTCGGAAGAGGGCAGAGTGATAGTAGGAGGGCCCTCTCTCTCTCCCTCCCTCCCTCTCTCTCTCCTATGAACCTGAGCCATCTCACTCCAGCATTCATGCCGTTTCCACCAATAGGCCCAATGAGCTGACTGCGCACCACCCACTATCCGTGTGTGTGTGTAGTTTTTTTTCTCCTCCTCCGTTCCCCTTCTGTTTTTTTTCCGAGCAGAGCTGGATGTGTAGACCGTCACATGTTGTTCGCCCTCCTCCTCCTCCTCTTCCTCCTCCTCCTCAGTCCGGACACCGGGAGACATGTGTTATTTATCGCTCAGCTGTGCCACGGGACGAACGGACGCGCGAGCGGCTCTGGAAACTCCGCAGGATTAAAAACAAAAACAACCGGCTCGAGCGTTTCCCCGGCACCCCGAGGAACGAGCAGCGGCGGCTTTTGTGTCTGAGCGCCGAGGACGAGAGATGGCGAGTCCGCTTCACACCGGTGAGCAGCCGTCGGTGGCCGGCGGGGCGAGCAGCGACGTGAAGAAGAGCGGATACCTGAAGAAGCAGAAACACGGACACAAGCGCTTCTTCGTGCTGAGGGAGCCGAGCGACGGCTGCCCGGCGCGGCTGGAGTACTACGAGAGCGAGAAGAAATGGAGAAACAAATCGGCGGCGAAGAGAGTGATCCCCCTCGACTGCTGCCTCAACGTCAACAAGAGAGCCGACGCCAAACACAAATTCCTCATCGCTCTTTACACCAAGGACGAGTATTTCGCGGTGGCGGCGGAGAGCGAGCCGGAGCAGGAGAGCTGGTACCGGCTGCTCGCGGATTTAATGGCCGAGGGGAAAGTCAACGACGGCTCCACGTCCAACTCGGCGTCCTCGCTGGTTGGCTTCGACGAGGAGAGCTACGGCGTGATCACGCCGGTCGCCGCCGCCTACAAGGAGGTATGGCAAGTGGTTCTGAAATCCAAGGGCCTGGGGCAGAGCAGGAATCTGACCGGGGTGTACAGGCTGTGTCTCTCCAGCCGGACCATCGGCTTCGTCAAGCTCAACTCGGAGGTCGCCTCCGTCGTCTTGCAGCTGATGAACATCCGGCGGTGCGGCCACTCGGACAGCTTCTTCTTCATCGAGGTTGGACGCTCTGCAGCCACGGGTCCCGGGGAGCTGTGGATGCAGGCTGACGACTCCGTGGTGGCGCAAAACATCCACGAAACCATCCTGGAGGCGATGAAAGCCATGAAGGAGCTGTCGGAGTTCCGCCCGCGCAGCAAGAGCCAGTCGTCCGGTACGAACCCGATCTCCGTGCCCACAAGGAGGCACCTGAACAATCTCCCCCCCAGCCAGACCGGGCTCACCCGGCGGTCGCGCACTGACAGCATGGCCGCGACTTCCCCCGTGAGCAAGTTTTCCTCCTGTCGAATACGCACGGCCAGCGAGGGAGACGGCACCATGACACGCCCCATGTCAGTAACCGGGAGCCCGCTTAGCCCCGGGATCCACAGGACCCTCCTGAGCAGATCCCACACCATTACAACCCACCCGTTTAGGACATTTGAATCCTCTTCCCTGCAGCACAGTAAGTCCATGTCTATGCCCCTGTCCCATTCCCCCACTATGGGCGCCCCTAGCCTAGTGAGCCTGTCCTCCTGCCAAGACACCAGTGCTCCTCGCCCCTCCAGTTGCAGTGCCTCTTTCTCAGGCTCACCCAGTGATGCTGGTTTCATATCATGTGAGGAGTATGGCTCCAGCCCTGCAGATGTACGGGACCTTAAGCTGTCGCTCACCCTCCGTAGCAACACTCCCGAGTCTCTCAGAGCAGAGACCCCCCCCTCCCGGGATGGCAGTGAGCTAGGTGGCTACATGGTGATGGAGCGGCAACATCTGAATGGTTACCGTCGGTTACCAGAGCTGGACAAGGCTTATAGGAAGCGCACCTACTCCCTCACCACCCCCCGCCGACAGAGGGCCCCTCCACAAGTATCTTCAACCTCACTGGATGAGTACACTCTCATGAGGGCCACATACACCAGCGGTAACCAGTCTTCCCGCAGGTGTCACACTGCCTCTCCTAAAGGGACCTTTCCCGAGGATTACAGGGATGTCCAGATCGCATCGAACGGTGTTCAAGCTGACAGTGGTTATATGCCAATGACGCCAGGTGTGGCACCCCAGACACCGAGGTCCAAGAATGATCCCTACATGCCAATGAGCCCCATGTGTGTTTCTGCTCCAAAGCAGATCATCAACCCCCGTTCACACTCCTCCTCAGCAGGGCTGGCCCCGCACACAGACTCCCCCGGGAGTGTTTCTCTGGAGGACAGTGGTTATATGCGCATGTGGTGCGGAACCAAGATGTCAATGGAGAGTTCTGACGGAAAGCTCACAAATGGAGAGTACTTGAATATGTCTCCTGTTGACCCTCTTGTGTCTTTTACACCCCCGGACTACATCCTTAGTCCATCAGGAGGAGATCCCAACCCCCAACAGCTTCACAGACAGCCTTATTTTTACAGCTCTCTACCACGCTCACTTAAAGCTCCGTTGCAGCGCAATGGGTCCACAGACACAGACCAGTATGTTGTGATGAGCTTACAGAGACAGCGGATAGAAGAGGAGTCCAACTATTGTCCTATCTCACCAGGAGACCGTGTGGCCAACAGCTGTCCAGGGAAACCAGGCACGGTGTCCTCTGTTGTCTCGCCTCTCCGATTGGCTCGTGTAGATGGAGGCATGCAACACCGAAGCAGGGCGTGTCGACCTACCCGCCTGGCTCTGGAATCCCTCAGAACATTACCATGTATGAGTGAACACCCCCTTCCCTCAGAGCCTCGCAGCCCTGGAGAATACATCAACATAGACTTTAATAGTGCAAGCCATAACCCTCAGGCATCCACTGTGTCAGAGAGCTCCGAGACCTCAGTGAGTTTAATGTCAGGAAAGAGGGAAGCCCTACAACTTTCAGACTATACCAATGTTGAGGTCACTTCCCCAGGTCACCTTGGCTCACACAAAGCTACGGGTTCCCCCCCGCCAGGGTGCCTAAACCATACGCCTGAAGCCTTGACTTGTCCTCTAGTGAACAAACAGCAGGGCATGCAGGGTGGTGAGGAGGAAGAAAAGGAAAAAGGCATAGGGGGACAGGCAGAGGAGAGGGGGATGGTAGAGGAATATCCTCTCCAACAGCAGGTGAGTCTGGTGTGTCAGCCTCCATCAGTCAAGGATGACTACACTGAGATGACGTTCAGTCCTCTTGCCCCTCTCCCTGCTCTTTGCAGCACTGATGCTGCTCCCCTCCCTACCAGCCCTACTTCCTCTGTCCAGAGACTTAACCTTGGGAGCAGCATTGTGGACGGGGTGCCCCATGTCCCAGAGGACTCATTTCTCATAGGAGGTCCTTCATTATCTGTCCCGCTTGTGGATCCACACAGGGGGGCCAAAGTGATCAGGGCTGACCCTCAGGGTCGCCGGCGGCACAGTTCAGAGACCTTTTCCTCCACCACCACTGTCACACCTGTGTGCCCATCCTTTGCGCACGACACCAAACGTCACAGCTCAGCCTCTGTGGAGAATGTATCTCGGACTGTTCAAAGCTCTGAGGCGCCTGATGAGGACTGTGGCAACAACAGCCCCATGTGCAGAGAGATGTCAGCTGGTTATCAAAATGGACTTAACTACATTGCCTTAAACTTGATGGAGGGAAACTTTGGAGGATGCCGGTTAGGGGGCTGTGATGGACTCCTGAGCTTCAAGACCGCCTGTGGCTGCAAGGGAGGCATGACCTGTTTCAACACCAGCCCCTACGCAAGCATGGGATTCAAGGAGACTGCTACTGCTGTGAAAGGTGAGTGTTTTTCAAACATGTCACACTCACCCATTCACTGGGTTTTCATTCATGAAGGCAGTGATGTCAGGGCTTGAGTACACAAGAGATCCACCTCATGGGCCCGGTTTACTCTTCACTGATAGGCTACTAGAGGCTTTTCATTCCAAAGTTAAGAGTATGTTAAATGAGCGACTATATCCTAAAACAAAGGGCTGACATTTTTTAAACTGCATGTTTAAAACCGAGTGGATTTAATCCACTGACTGCCATCACACTGTTTCTTTTAGTTTTTTGTCTCTGCTTTTAAACGTATCAGAAACACCCCTGACAAATGATAACCTTAACTTTTATGTAATCGATTGTTGTCCTTTTCGTTTTCAGTAACAGTGATTACATACTGATAAATGTTGTGCATTATGAAAGCTGTTTTCAGTCTGTAAACACAGGCTACAGGAGCGTGGGGAGTGAAGTTGCTCTGCACACTGCTGTTGGGTGTAGGCTGTGTTGTTTAGATAGCATTAGTCATTTACTCGTCACACCCATGACACATGGACAAATATTGAAGCTCTGCAATGCTGAGGACTTTTTGCCTGGTTCTTGATCTGTGTGGAACTGCACAGAGATGTAAAGGAGGCAGGACTGGAAAAAGAATATGGTTCCTATACATAAATAAGAGCTTAGAATTAGAAAGTTTAATTGAATTGAAATAAATTTACTCTTTCAATTCAGAATAGAATTATTGAAATTGGATGTTGTTGTCCAACTAAAAATAATGAAATAAAAAACTTTGGCTATGACTTTTTGTCATGTCTTATTCTGTTTGGCTTGATGCTCCTTTTATCTTTGTGTGAATGGTCTGTCTCCCTCGAAGAGGGCTTTCAAAAATGCCACGTCAATATTTTAAAAAACATCTAATCTGAGTGAGTCAGTGTTGTGGTTGTGAGCTCCTTATGACTAGCTGTCTTTGTGGGAAAGAACGGTTGCCTTCAAAATATTATATTTCACCTCATTCATTTTCTGTAGCATCAGTGGATTTTCATGCACATCTAAGAGGAAGGGATTATTTACCAAGATAGATGACCTGACTTGGGCATGTCAGAAGTTGCTGTTGTTTGAAAAGAAAACACACTATGTCAGGATAATCGTGAGTCAGGAGTCTGTGTTCCTGATGGTGAAATTCAAGAGTTTAATTGCCGTTTGTGGTTTCACAACCGAGTTGTCTCGCTTTGTCTCTGTCTCTGTTGGCTCTCATGCTGCGAGCGCAGCCAGTGTGAGGCTTGGTGGAAGTCATCAGGTTCCCCAGAAAAACAAGTGAGTCAGTTGTTTATCAGTTGTCAGGTACTGGGTTTCAGGACTGGAATGCGGGCAGTGTGCAAAGGTTGCTGGGAGAGGTGAATGCTCACTTGTTTTTCTGACCTGGTGGGATGGAGTCAGAGGGGGGATGGGAGGATATTCTTTTTTTTCTCACTATGAGCAACTTCATAAACATGCAAATGAAACATTTTTACATAGCAGCAGATTTGAATAAGGGTAATATGTCACAATTCTTCTTTAAAATGTCGAAAGACTACCAGACCTGTTTTATATTTTGATTGACTTGTGTACTTATATTAACCCCTGGCTTTGCCCATCTCTGGTATAACTTCCAGGACAAACGAGGTATGACGAAGAAAAAACAACATCTAGATAGATAGACAGTCGGTTGTTTTTACATTCCACTGATGGTCTTGGTCACTCCTAATGCATCACAATTATTTATTGCCGTTGGCTGCGCAACTCATCCATGAACAATGATCCGGGCCTTAGTTGCATCAGGTAGATTTTCATCAGCATCTCCCATAATCCCCCACTGCTTCATGACATCATCAAAATATGTACACACACTTGTGAACCCTCACAGCTGCTTAGAGCCTCCCATGTATTGGGAAGTCATCAGTTTATTTCATCCTGGTCTCAGGACACCAGATATTGAATTTTGACCCTCAGTGGGTTGTGAAAGCGGAGGAGGAGCAAAGAGGGATCTGAAAGAACAATGGTGATGGATGGAGGGGTGGAAAGACTTGTTTTGTTTTTCATGTCCAACCAAATAGACAATCGGGCTTTTGGCTTCAGGGAGGTGGGGAGGGACAGAGTGAGGGAGGGACAGAGTGAGTGAGGGGGAAGAAAGAGGGAGTAAGAAAGAAAATACAAAGACATAGAGATCAGTATTGTTCCGGTAAGTGTTGATCTGTGCTGCTGTATATTTGTTATGCAACCTTTTCCAAACAGATGTCTTCGTATATATATATATATATATATATATATATATATATATATATATATATATATATATATTTATATTAATTATAGTGAACCTTTCCACTCCGATTAGACATGTGTCCAGGGCAGCAAGTCATTGATACTAACATCAAAATACAAAACATGCACACCCGTTTACTACAAGATGACAGGCTTAACCGCATTCTCTTGTTATCGCTGAGGGAGCCATAGTTCATATCCCCTGCACTGTATCATTCTGAAACTTGTAGATTAGGAAAACAAATCACTTGTCCTCATTTGGCCTTGCAGTGTGAGGGGGGGGGCTTCACAACTCGACAAACATGCAAATATGTAAGCAGGTCCTACCTGTCTCTTTACGGAGGTTTCTGTCACAGTGAGGAATGCTCCATACCATTAGTTTGTAGGTCGCACTGCCGTTGTTGTTTGGGTTTCGGCCCTGACATTACGAGCAGGGGAGAGGGGAGAGGGGAGGCAACAGGACCATAGGAGTTGGGGTTTTTTTAGCTTTCAGTGCACGCTTTCTGGCCCTGCCGCCAATGTCAGTTTCTTGACCTTTGAACCCGCACTGTGTGTGTTTGAGAGGCTCTTCGGGGAGAGAGAGAGACATTTCCCGGAAGCCCCACACCCCCGACTCAGCTATGGTAAAGAGTAAGTTTAGTGTATGTGTGCTATTTTTTACAACTTTTTACACGCTTGTGTTTGAACCTCTCCTTTTAGAGTACATTTGCGTTGACGCTTCTTTTCCTCGTCTACAAAAGCTTCTTTATCATCCTCATTTCATCTTCTTTTTCCACTTCTGTCCTCACTTATCTTATGTTTGGCTCTGGCTGAAAATGATCCTGCACGGGAGGGGGCAAGTGAGGGAAAACTGACTCACACTCTCCATTTTTGGGCTCAGACCGCACCCCCCCCCCCCCCCCCCCCCCCCCCCCCCCAAGCACCACTCAGACACTAACACACACACACTAACACAGACACACACATTATTTCCATTTAGTCTGTGAGTCTTCGTCTCCTGTCTCGTCTTCTCCTGTGTGCGTACACAACCATCAGCAGATGGTGGAGGGGTAGTGGGGTCAGGGGTTTTGCACCTGCCCTGCCAAGCAGTGCTCACTGGCCATACAGAGGAGAGTGACAATACGCTAATGACTGGCCACCATCTGCCACAACAACAACCAGGAGAAGGTGGGGGTGTGGCCAAGCAGTTTCAAGGAGCCTTGCACCAACCCCCCTTGTTTCTCCGCCTCCTCTCTCCAGGCATTGGTTTCTTTTTTTCAGAAATCATGTGATTCAGCCCCCACCTCCCAATAGACACAAACACACACAAACACACCCCTCTATGCACACAAACACACAGGCGCATTGGAGCTGTGTATCTGTTATTATCTGACCTCAGCAGATCGGTTCTTATTGGCTTTTGACACCAGAGGCCATAGAGGATTGTCTAACAGTGCATTAAACAATTAGCTAATCATATCTGATCAGAGCTACTAACAAGACTCACTCCTCTTGCTGCTTGGTTTATCTCACACCGCCAAGCAAGATAACAGCCATCTGCTGTGAACTATTGATATTGAGTCCTATTTGAAAAAATTTGACTAGCTTCCTGTCTGTAGTTTTTATGCTGTTTGTTGTTGTGTTTTTATTATTTAAAATTGATTCCTTTGGGCTTGTAGTTGGTAAGTCTGGGAAATAACATTCATTAAAAGTAAATCACAGATAAGGAAAAATCAATCGTGAACAATGATACTGATTGTTAACCTAGAAATGTCCTGTTAAGATGAGTTCATGAGCTAGTGGGAAAGTCGGAAATTTGAATATCAGTATCCATCTGCATTGTTTTTATATACAGCACTGCTCATAGTGAGATTGCGCACTGTAGAAACTGCTGTTTAATAGTTAATCACAATATATATATATATATATATATATATAATACTGAAAGAACCAGTTTCAGGAAGATTTAACTCTATAAACAATCGCACCACATGGCTGCTTGAATAAGGTACTGTGTAGGAACCTTTATTCTCTGTCCTAACCTGTCCCGTGCACGCCTCCCCTGCAGACGTGCACATGCAGCACTCCTGGCCGCTTGATTCATAACTCTTTGAGCAAAGTAGGGCGGGATGTTCCAGGGCCACATAAAAACAAAGTTAACCTAGCGTATCCTCAATTTAGCTTGGAGGTAAGAAGGATTACATTCACTTCAGGATTAGACATTGTTGATTAGCTTGTTTTTCCAGAGGTAGAGGAAGAGATAGAGCGTCTCTGTGTGTGACATGAGTGCGCATGTCACACAGTACTCACACACTTACACTGAGTAAGTTTGGCCTAGTGTAGTGGTGACAGGTGGATTTATTCATAAATGGAGCAGCTCAGCTTAAACTCTCCTGAAGTCTTTGCATGGGGCTTTATTATTGATTCTCCATACAGGGTTTTTAGAGTTACAGTTATGTAATTTTGTATGCATGTATTTAAATATTTACTTTTAGAACCGTAATCAGGAGCTCCTTCCGACAAGGAGGTAATTCTTAAAGTAATTTCTATCACAAAAAAACATCTATAGTTCCAGATGGTCAGCTAGGAAAGTAGGCTCATTTATCTCTCTTATATAACTGAATATATTTGCATATTGGATAGAATAAACAACACATTTGAATATAGCAACTTGGACTGTGGGAAACTTTGTTTTTGTCATTTTATCGACCAAATGATACATGAAAATATTTGGAAGATTCATGAATAATGAAAATGACTGTTTTTTATTTTATGACCAGACTAGTAGTGTTTTTTTTAAATAAGACATGATTTAAAAACACAGATGTTTTGTAATATGTAACAATGAGTCAGCAGGAGGACAGTGTTACTGGTAGTGGTTGTTGTTGTTTTGTTGGCCGGACAGGGATGTTTGAGGTCAGAGGTCAGGAGTCAGTCTGTTTGTTTGGTGGAGCGCTGCTGTAGATCAGGGAGGAGCGAGCAGGGCAGGAATGTAAACAGCATTTTTGAGCCTGCTCATCTCTGCCTATCTGTCATAGGAAAACCAGCTCTCAACATCAGCCTTGTTGTTCGCATGAAGCTCCATTTCCAGCGTCTGTATGATAAAAACAAAATCAAAGTTACTCCTTCCTGTTGTGCCGATGCTTTATACAAATACGGTTGGACAAGTTCACCTACAACCCATTAACTTAGCTCTGCCACAGCGTGAAACTACTCAAGCAGGCGATGTATCAACAGACACAGGCACTTGTTTACACTGACTCCGAAGCACTAGAGAGGAGGCTGCTAATGCATGTGTGTGTCCTAGCCGTGAATGGAGCACGGCTAAATTTAGCATGTGGGAACTAAATAAATAATGAACAGCGCCTGTGTGTGTGTGTGTGTGTGTGTGTGTGTGTGTGTGTGTGTGTGTGTGTGTGTGTGTGTGTGTGTGTGTGTGTGTGTGTGTGTGTGTGTGTGTGTGTGTGTGTGTGTGTGTGTGTGTGTGTGTGTGTGTGTGTGTGTGTGTGTGTGTGTGTGTGTGTGTGTGTGTGTGTGTGTGTGTGTGTGTGTGCGCGTAAGAGAGAGACTGTGTGAGTGTCAGTCAGGGGGGCACAGACATGGCTTGGCAGGGGTAGAGGGAAATGCATATGTGCTCACAAAAAGAGGAGGGGCAGGAGCCATTGGGTTCATTCCCCCCAGCAGACTTCTGTCCCCCGGTCTCTCAGTAACACCCCCCAATCCCCCACCCCCCCAAAAAAATCTGCCCGCCCACCCACACTTTTCTCCGCTCAGCATGTGTTTCAGTAGCAGCGTGTGTGTGTGTGTGTGTGTGTGTGTGGGGCGAGTCCCTGCATGTCACATTGCCCGCGTGCACCATTGTTCATAGGCTGATCGTAATGTTTCACAGTGTCAACGTTCGCGTCTCCACCTGGTTGCTAATCGGAGCTGTTCGTGATTCAGCGTTCCTTCCCGGTAGATCTCAGTCATTCCCACCCGAGTGTCGGCAGACTAGCCCGGCCCCTCCAGAAAAAGAAAAAAAAAAACACACATGCACACACATTCAGATTGTTGCGGACCGCCGGTCCCATGACCTCACCGCATTCCCGTTCTTCTCTGTCAGGTTGATTCCGTTACTGTGGTTTTTCCAGCATTTCCCACACCATCGTTTCCATTTGTTTCGGTCCCTGACACCTATGGCTGTGAGGGGACACAGCCCACCAACCCCAGGTGTCCTCAGGAGTGAAATCAATTATTACCTCTGCCATGGAGGTTATGTTTTCAACCTTGTCTGTTTGTCTGTGAGTTTGAAAATGTTTGCACTTGGTGGAAGGATGCACATGTGACGCTTCATTGGCTTTAAGGGAACTGTTGGTCCTTGGCAGAGGTTTGCGCTCTACTCACTGCTGTTCAAGTTTTAGATTCTAAACGGTCTCTCTTTACGTCACTAGGTCTGTATTTTTGCATTCCTGAGCATCTTTAGAAATGCTTCAGCCTCTGTGATGTGAGGCGTTTTCTAAGGTTTCGGTCGTCAATGAAGCCTGCGTCGATAAAGCGTAGAGCTTTGACTTCAACATCTGATTTTCATTTAAAGCGAAAATGTATAGGGCAGGGGGAGAGAGAGAGAGAGAGAGAGAGAGAACAGACATGCGTGTGTGTTTACGGTGGGAGTAGCTGAGGGGGGGGGGGGGGGGACACTGAGGACTGAAAGAAAGGTTTGTTTTAGAGAATAACGATCACATCCAGCTTTGTGAAAACAGCTCTTGTTCACGGCTGGGGAAGAGGGAGAGGAGACGGCGAGCGAGGGAAGAAATGCAGCCGGGAGAAGGGCTCTGTGTGTTTGAGTGTGTGTGTGGGTGTGTGTGTGTGTGTGTGTGTCAGACAAGACTTCCGCTCCCATTCGATAGCTCTGCATGCAGATGAAACCTCACAAACAAGTACACAGGGGAAAGGGTCAGGGCAGTTTTCCGCTATAGGAGAAAAGCTCTCGAGTTTATAGTAGGTGAAAATACACAGCTTTAGTGTGTGGGAATAAATCTTTGTTTATTTGCTCCAGTGGATATGCAATCAGGTTTACTATCGTGTTGGTGTGTGGGAGTGTTGTCACTGTCTCTTCTGCTGTACTTTGTGGCGGCCCTGTGTCAGCTGCACAGTGCTAAATGCCACTCGGTTTTTCCGCTATCGTGAAAGCACCTGCCACCTCAGTGTCTACCAGCTGAGGAACACACATACACACACGTAGACACACATCTAACACACACACACCGGCAGGCCCCAAGAGCACTGCTTCCTTACTTGGTAACAGAGTGGGGGCATCCGTTTGACCTCTTCCTTCATTCTAATGCTTTGACCTATGTAATGAAACATATATATATATATACTATTCTATACACACACTTAAATTCAGTTTCTGACGGTAGTATCGATTGGGGAAATGCCATTACATGCAGGTTTGTGTCTGTAGTCACATGAAAAGAAACTCACTCGTGTTTTTTTCCTCCTTCTTTCAGAATGAAGGTCGATGGATCCCCCTCCCCCCACCTGCCTCCCTGTCCTGTGAATGTCGGATTTGGCTGCAGCCGAGTGACGAGGTCATCCCAGCGACAGTTGGACCATGCGCTGCAGCTGATGAACTTTGACCTCTTCGCTGCCTTCAAGGTTCACAGGGACTGCCATCACCATGGAAACATGGACACTTGACCCTTGCCCCAAATCTTCCCTCCGCTTCTCTTGGCACCGAAACATTCAGGCGCCATCGCTGCTGTAGTATTAGATTACTTTTAAAGAGAAAATGACAAGAGCTTAAATGGACTACTAACTCTAACCATAGATAGGTAACTATTTATCTATTTATCTCTGTACGTAGGCCTGCAAAATGATTCTGCAGTCAAATGTTTGTTATTTGTTGTTGTGAAAGTGTGACCATTCTCACACTTTCAACTGGCTTCCCTTTGGCTTCAGCCAATCGTCGCCAGAAAATCTCACCTGAAAACCTGTGAACCAAACCTGGAGAGCACCTGGGCACACACACAAAGAACCTTACATGCATACAGAGCACATGTATTTATCTATTTATCTATCATGTCTGTATGCTGTAAATGAAATGAGTGTGTCAATTTTTATACAGATTGTACTGCAAAGAGGTGGCATTTATGAACATATTTAAAATCAGATTTAACATTTGCTTAAAAAAACTAAAAAACCCTACCTCAGCAAAAACCAGGTTGGTACCAATTCTCACAGTAGAAATATATATCAAATATTTATTTTTTGGAGGTGAATGTTTTTTAGAAATCACCAATCCAAAGCCTTACTCTTACCATCAGCCCTTGTATGATGGACCTTTTTTTAGTTTGGACCTATAAAACACGCAGTATATCAAAGATTTACTTCTTAGAGACTGAATGTGCATCAGAGCAGAGTGAGAGAGAGATGGCCTCTCCGAGAGCTCCTTCTCTCCCCACACACATCTATGACAATATAATGTATAAAAAAAAATCCATAGTAATATATTTATCAATATGCCTGAGATGGAGGATTTATACACACTAAAAGAATACATACAGTGGAACTCTTGATACTGCATTGCATTACATGTGTACGCAAGTGTCCGAGCGATGCAACACCGACCAGGTCCGCCTGGTCCTGAGCACCGGATCTGTGGCCTGTCTGAGCCCGATGCCCTGTCCACACAAATACGGATATTTTGCAAAACAAACTTTACCCTCTACGTTTGGGCCACTCGCCAACACGAAATGACGTTAAGTCAATAAAACGATTTTTTTTTACAAACGTCTTCCAAAGTGCATGTTTGTGTGTATTGGTGTGTGCATGTAAAACGTTTGATGACATCACAGCTTACCTGGCGCAAACCCATTTTGTTTTGTTTAATGAGCATGCACCAGAAACGGCAACATCAATGGCAGCAATGCAGCAAAATTTAGCATCACTGCGTCGGCATTCACAGGGTTTTCTCTTGCGAGACGGATCGTGAATGTAGACTATATCGCCACCTACTGGCCCGGCATGCTTGTGTGAGCATTTGAACATTTTGCGTTCAAGTCTGGGCGGTCATCCGGATGGAGATTTTTTTTGTTCTTTTGTTTAAATGGAGGGAAACATTTCTGTTAAAAAAAAATATCTGCAGTCGTGTAGACGAGGGCCAAGTCTCAGCATCTTTATAGACTTTACCAACTCACTGTTCACTTGTGATATCCTGCACAGCCTGCAGGAAGTATATGACCTGTCAAGACAAGGGATGGGCACACGAATGTTTGAAGTTATTTGTACGGAGCAACTGGACAGCCCAGTATTGTACATTTTCTCACCTGATGCCTCGCTGTGGGCGTCTTGTCACACCACACCAGACAACACTGAGCAATGTGGCGGACGCCGGACGCAGTCGGTCCAACGAGCCGCTCCATAGCTCGAATTCACGGCCTCCACTGCATGGTCTTGCACTTACAAACTTTCAAGATTGTAACACAAGACACGTTGAATGTAGTACACGCTGTGTTCCAAGTTTGGGAACACACGACCCTAACAAAACACCACAGCATCTGCGACAACAGTAGTGAAACATGCAGAGGTAGAGAATGGAGACTGTACCACAGACACAAGCCGAATGAAAAGAGACAAACCAGGGGAAGTATCTTGTTATTTATCTGAATTCACTGGTACCTAACCTTTGCTTCTATACTGTAAATAACACAATGTTACAGAGAATTACATCCAAGCAAACTCTGCAAGACTTTGAGAGATGTTAACTTAAATAACTTATGTTGTTTGTATTGTATATAGTATGTTTTTGATTGAAATTTCTGATACAATAAAAGCACTAATTAAGTTATATGCTAAATAGTATGGTTTGGCTTTGATTTTCTCTTTTTTTTTAAACTGTCATGGGATAATCTTGTGAAACGGATGCCACTATGAGGACATTTTCTAATGCTGTAATTCTGATAACAAAACGATTTTAAGAGAAATCATTAATACTTGACATAATTAATTCTCGCTACCACGGTACAACACAAATGGCATATATGCAATATTTACACTTTTAAAAATTAGTTTACAAAGATGTACCAAATGTATAAATACTGTTAATAATGTTTGTTAAAACCTTAAATCGGACTTTTGCTGTTTGTACATATTTTTTTCTTCAAATTTGAAATGGAAACTTTGTTTGTTTTTTGAGCAGTGTTTTTTGCATTTGGATAATATTTCAAGTTTTTATTCAGCATCTAAAGTTACAATATGGGCCCCGGCTTATCCTGCTGTGTCTTTCATTGTAAATATTTCATATCTTGCATATTGTGACGCTACTAAGAGATGATAATTTAAACAGTTCATTGCTTTAGTATGTATTGATTCTTTATAGACACATGCAATAAATAATGCTGTTATTTAAGAGAGCCATTCGCCTCTGTTTTCTTTCTCCTCCTCGCCGTCACAACACAAACAAGCAGGAGCTTCTCATCTCTCATTTGAATGGATGCTCAGTGGAGCAGCTGCTCTGGTTCAGATTCCTCCCTTTCATTAGGTATCCTCCAATTAGGAATAAAAAAAGGGAGGAGAGGACATATCTTGAATCTTCCATTTCTTTTATTGTATGATAGACCTTCATCCCATTAAGCAGGCATGAATCAAGGATTGGGTGTAGGCCTAAACTAGCGTTGCCTCCAGCATTAACATTGTTATTGTTTTTCTCTGCCTGCCTCCCAGGCCCCACCCCCAGCCAATAGTAATTAGACCGGCGTGTTGAAACAGCCCGTCGAACTGGGAGGGAATAAATAACACTGTGATAGGATTATGATTTTGCACCCTTAGCCATATGCTGTCAGATTATTCGTTCTCACAGCCCTGCTAATTAAAATGGTAATTAATGCTGAGAGATAGGTCTAATTGTCCTGCTATGGGTGGTGGTGTGTGTTTGGGATGGGAGGAGGGGTCGTGTGTGTGCGTGTGTGTGTATGTGTGAGTCTGTGTGTGTCTGTGCTGGTCGAGGGACACGACATGCTTGTACTTAAACCTTAGCAGCGGCATGTGAGCGGTAAAGTGGTGGAGAACAGCTGGAAAGAAGAAAAATGTGCAGAGAAATGTGCAGGTTAGACTGACTGAGGAAGGGCAGGGGGGGTGGGGGGGGCAGCCTGGAGGCAGAGCTCTTCCATTAGGCAGATTTGTCCCTGCAGCATATGTGGGAGCTAGGAGGCTAATGAGAGAGCAAAGTGTGACAGTGTCTGCAAACCAAATCTCATCCATCACTGCTCCGCTCATCGCTCCTGTTCAGCCTCTGACACGTCTCGCTCCTAAAGTTTAATTAAAGACGAGACTCAGAGACTCAGAGAGGGGACAGAGTGTCAGCGGCAGAACACGGAGTCTGGATTTGTCTGATATTATATATTATATAATGCTCTTGGTAGCTGGGAGGAAAACCGAGACACAAAACTGTCAAAACAAAGAAACCTGAGCACACAACCACCCGAAGACCTCGTTCAGACCCGGAATTCACATCCGCCCTGAGTGGTCAGCACATGTTTGAACGAACCACGAGTGGTCTGATCTTAGGACGCAGCGTGGACAGATGTGTCGCGTTCAGACTTGTGCCTTAACGCTGACCTATTGTGACAGTGAACCACTCAAAACAACCCCCTGCAAATCACTCTTACAGTAATCTAATGGAAAAACCAGTGAATGAGTTTTCGGGGGTTTGTTGTGCAACACCGGATACGACCTTATGAGCAGCGTAAAAAATAACCAATTGCCCCGAGGAGTCATCGGCCTTATGGACAGAGACCTGCACAAGCTTTGCAGGAAATTCCAGAAAAGCTGTCCTGGGTTTGTGTGTGTGTGTGTGTGTGTGATCGTGTGTGTGTGTGTGTGTTTGTCTGTGCACTTTAAAAAGCAAACATGCTCTCTGGCCATTTGTTGGTGTCTCCCACAACAACCCGTTTTAACGCATTTCCTGCATTACAGTGCACGTGTCCATTACAGAGCAGAGAGAGGTTTACGACAGTAGCCCCTGAGGACACAACACACACAAAACAGGAAGCACAAGGACAACACACCCAAAAATCCAGACATGCAACCAATGTGAAAACACGTACAAAAACAAATGCTATACCAGAGGAAGGGATGGATAAACTGCTACTGACTATTTCAAGATCCAAAAACATTTCATTCATGGAGTTTAGTAAAACATGTGTTTCTTATCTGATCTGATATATATATCTAAAGTATAGGGAAATCATTGGTGGACCCTGTGTGGGGGACCAGTCCAGAGATTTCAACACATTTATCCTGCATCTGTCAACATGTATGGGACAGCCCGACTATTTCTGCTGCATCTATATCCAGCTTCCCAGATATTTCCCACAGATCCAACGAGCAGGAATGCAAACACATCGGCATGCAGCCATGTTTTCACCATATGTGTGTATACTGTGTCCTGCTAGGGAGGCAACGTGTGTGTGTGTGTGGGTGTGTGTCTCTAACTGAGCAGTGGCCACCTATTGAATTAACACTTCCTATTTGTATATATGACTACAGTGACTATCAACACCTTATCTCTCTCTCTCGCTCTCTCTCTCTCTCTCTCTCTCTCTCTCTCTCTCTCTCTCTCTCTCTCTCTCTCTCTCTCTCTCTCTCTCTCTCTCTCTCTCTTTCTGTGTCCATCACACACATACAGGACACGTTGAGTGCCGTGAGGACACACACTCTCGTCTGTGTTGCATAATGTGCCTGCAGAGCTGCAGTAAACAAGGGTTAACTTCCTCTTTCCAGTGAAACGTGAGAAGGAAGAAACTGTCTCTTCCCATCCACTTTTACACACAAACACACACATGCACGCAAAATCACACAAACAAAAACACTGTGTGAACCTCTGTCAGGGCTGTGTTCAAACAAGCTAACCACAGGAGAGGGTGCATTTAAAGAGGGAATATATATCTCTATATATAGAGAAAGAAAGTAGAAGGATGGGAGGAATCAGGAACCTAGTTTGAAGTTAAAAGTGGCGGTTTTCCAGGCTGTTAGGAAAACTCTTTCCTCTGTAACCACTGAAAGAAGGATTCTTAAAAAATGAGTCAGTGTGGTCGCCCCAGTTGGGTCTGACCCAACATGTATTTTACAGGAATGTGTGTGTGGTCCAGGTATTACTCGTGTTGTGGGGACCCACAACTATTGACACACGTGTATCATGAGGACTTTTCTTCCTTGCATGTATGAGTGTGTATCTATCCGTAGTGTATATGCATGGTTGGTCGGCCTATTAAACCGACATTCCAGGTAGTGTTCTCACGCTTCTTGTGCATCTCCTTTTTCTCACGCTGGTTGGCCACATACACACACACACACACACACACACACACACAGTACTCCGCCTCTTTACTTGGCCACCAGGTGAACAAAAACCCACCTCACACACACACACACCCCCTTTCCTGTCTCTTATGACAGAGAAGCTACCAAAACAAAGACAACAGGGTCACACACACAAACACACACACACACACACACACACACACACAAGGGAAAACAGGTAGATCTGCGTAAGAGGGGTGGGGAGACAAAGGCCGCACGGAGGGGAGGTGGAGGGGAGGTGGAGGTGAGATGTGGGAATGTGCAGGAACCAACGGGATGAGCTCATGCTCTCTCACGGCCCTGCCCCTGCCCACCTTGCGTGACTCATGCTTGGCAGGTGTGTTTGCAGCTGCAGGTCAGCGCAGGGTGTGTCCTCGCTACACGACTGTGGAACATGTTTCCTCAAGCACAAGTGGAGCCATTCATCACACCAGCGTTCCAACGGCTTCCCTTCGGTGTTACCGCACTCACCAGCGGGTCAAACCTATAGCTGCTGTCTGGACATACTCCTGGAGTTCTCCCGCCCGCCCCCTTTAGGTATATACACTCAAGTCAGAGAGAGGTCATGTGTGAATGCAGCAGGAGAAATGATCCAGAGCCAGTTTCTAACACATGACAGATGCAAAACTCAACAAAACTAAAAGAATGCAAAGATCTCAGGTTGAAAAAAGAGGAGAAATACACGTAGAGGATTACTGGAGAAGATCGCAAGATACGCACACGTTCCTGTTGTTGTGAACGCATCTCTAGCCCAATCTCCTGCGGCCTTCTCCATATGTGAAAAGCAAACTCCGGGAAATGTCCTCTCTCAATTTTCCCGACATTTTCCACAGTTCATGGCGTACGTGAGGATCGGCCACAGAAAGATGGCAGTTTCTGCAAGATGATTCCGAAAACAGAAGCCTGAAGAGTGTGTGGTGTAAGGACGGCAAATTTGGAAACCCTCGAGTATGCAGCGCTTTGAAAGTGACCACATCCCCCTGGAGAGAGCAGTGTGAGGGTTCCTTTTTTCGGAGCGGGCCCCGACTACACGTCCTGTGCTCCCCTCCCTGCCTTCGCCTCAGAGTGATGGATGTGGCTGGAGGAGACGGCACACGACCTGCAGTCAGCACACGGCCAAAAGCTCCTTAGAAGGAAACGCCATCTGCTTCTTCAGCTGCTGAGTGTCTATGACGCATGGGTGTGTGTTTCATTTTCAAACGGGTCTGTGTGTGGAATTTATGACGATGACACGTGAACCCAGAGGTTTGGATTAGGTGAAATTAATTGTCACTCTATCACCTGAGGCAAATATGAATGCATCGCTCTCATTGGGTCAACTGATGTTTCTATTTGGAGAAGAAATCCTGATGTGTTGGAGCATCTTTGTTACCCAAAAGAAATACATTCGGTCATCTGCCATCAATTTACCCTCGGCACAAGGTCGACATTGATGAAATTCCTCTTGTATGATATTGTGGTTATTACAACAATTCCAACACATTTTTTCATTGGAGTGGTGGAGGATTCTGATCTGGAGCATGGCAAGGACATCACATATTGCACAAATGCTTGTGATACACATATCCAAGACAACAAAACAATTATTTTGTCTTCGGTAACATGAAAGTTGATCAATAAATAATAATAAACAATAAACGTACTACCTGAGCTGTCTATAGTCAAGCACGTGGAGAAATGGAACTTGTTCATGCATTGACTTGTCAGATTCCTTTTGAAATATAACATTTTTAAAAGCCTCAACTAGTAACCAATGATGCTTAGGCCTCCTCTGGCCATTTTTCATTGATAAAAGATTTGATAATCCACGATTTAAGTAATGGTTTCAATTTAGAAAATGCATGCTTCTTTAATCTTATTGGCTTCAAAATCGAATGCATGGCTTCACTATATAACATCAGATACTGACTTCATCATGGCACACGCACACACACAAACACACACAAACACACACACACACACACACACACACACACGCACACACACAAACACACACACACACACACACACACACACACACACACACACACACACACACACACACAAGGTCGTCAGTTAAAAGCGTTGAAATGTTTTGAGGAGCACACACTGATGCAGCTCATGTTATGTGAATAATACATCTATTCATACAGAAAATGAGACAATACATCTTTAGACATGAATTTTTAATATATAACACAAGCATCTCTTAGTTCCTCTATATCTCTCCTCTCTCTCCCTCTTTATATATACGTATATTTATTACTTTCTCTCTGGAACCTGCTCTTGATATTCATCTGTCATCTTTAGTGAGGACCCCACATGTTTCACTTCCTCTAATCTCTGTGTCACCTTCATCTACATTCACCTTTTCTTCTGATAATGTTCTGAATTCTCATGGCTCAGGTCTTATCTCGGGCCGCTCTCTGTGACGCACAGAGCTCAGCAAGGACGCACGCTTTCTATTCAGTTTCCCTCTTGGCGTCTGAACTCACAGCGGTCCCACGCTGTTTTCAAAACGTTTCCATGCTGGAGAATGGTAAATGTTCTGTGTGTATAAAGCGCTTTTCTAGTCTTGATGAGCACTTGAAGCGCTTTACAGTTTGCCATTCACACTCACCTTCACACGGTGCATCTATCAGCGAAGCTTTTTTTCTTTTAGATGCGATTCGGGGTTCAGCCTCTTGCCCAAGGACACTTCAACACGCAGATCGGGGAAAACTGGGCTCGAACTGCCGACCTTTTGGTTGGAGGACGACCGCTCTACCTCTCATCCACAGTGGCCATCATGGAGGATGATGGAGAGGAAGAGCGACGGACAGTAAAAGAGCGCTGACGGACAACGGTGCCGCTCTTTTACATTTACATTAACACCGTTTACATCTTTAACATCTCGGGTCACAAAAGCCATATTCAGCCTGTGCAGTGACCCCGAGATGAGGTCATTTGCGTCTGTGAGAAATTCTCATTGAAAAGTACAAGCGATAAACATGAGGGGCAGCCTGCAGAGAGGGGGTGGAGGAGTGATGGGGGGGGGGGGGGATGGGGACGTCTCATTTGGGAATGATCACATTATTATATGAATGATGGAGGCCGGCAGTGGTGAAGGGAGGAGGATAAATAAATAATTAGGGAAACACACGGCCGAACAATACGAGGCCTCTTCTTTTCCAGGCAAAAAACCGAGGGCCGGTTAAATCATTCATAAAACAGAGGCATTGATTGATTCCCCCACTCGTGAGTATTCATCTCTCTGACAACGATCACAAAATGGAGCTCGAGATACAAAAGGTTTCCCTGGTTGGCTTCTCTTGTATCAGTCGGGTCTCACAGCAGGTTCTACCGAGCGCTCTGGAGAGACTGACACCGTCTGGAAGTGGGCCATCCGTTTCCTTCAATCACCGCGACGTGGCGAGCCGCTGACAGCCGTCCCCAGCCGAGTGATACCCCCCCCACCCCCCCCGAACGCTAATAAACAAACACACAGCCTCCCTCGGAGTCCCCCAGGTGGTCTCCTCCCTCGGAGTCCCCCAGGTGGTCTCAGTCAACACATTGAATGGAGCGTCACTCAATGATGGATAAAGAGAAAGACCGTCCGCCCATTGCTCATCTTCTCCTCCCCTCACCCCCCCCCCCCCCCCAGCTATCCTCTCCTCCACCGCCGCTCTCTTTGATCCACTTTTTCTTGTTTAGCTTCGGTGTCATCCATCTTGGGTGTTCCTGCCCCGCTCCGAGCTCCAGACGGGCCGAGGCTCTCTGGACGCCATCCCTCACCCGGCTTTCTCTGTGGGGACAAATGGGTCCCTGAGCGCCCCTGGTGAAAGATGAGCCTGTTTAAAACGCACAACCATTTTCTTTATCTTTTTTTCTTTTTGTTAATATTTCCCGTGTCTCTGACGTATGAGATCGCACGCATGTAAGATACATCCAGATACATGGAACACAGCTCCCGTTTTCCATACAAATGCCTCCGCTCCATTATTAAGGGATTTGTCAGAGATGTAGTGAGATGTTCTTCATACTGGTTCCATCTGCGGTGTGTACACATCTACACAAAGTTCAAACGGTTTCAACCAGGACCTTATTGCTGTTAAGTAAAATATGTGTCATGTCCGAGTTCTCCGTCGATGTGTGTGAAATGTTGTACGACTCATGATTGCTTGTGTAATGTCTATGGAATTGATTTTCTACAGTAGACAGCGTTTTAATATGAAAATGGAGATGTGACATATGCACATTTCATTTTCTCTGAATTAAATGAGGGATATCCTTTAAAAATGCATTAGTTCAGTCTTCCACTGTCTTACCTTGCCCAGGGCTCCCACTATATTTGTGCATACTGTCTGTTCATGATAGAAAACACAGAGTACAGCGCTGAGAGGTGTTTGAGCTGTGAAGACAGAGTGTGACAGACAGTTGAAGAACTTATGAGAAATAAACAACGCAATAACAGTGACAGTGTTTCTGTGTGAGTGTTCCAGGACCCGACTCAGTGGCTACTTACATCATATTTGACGCATGTTTACATTTTTGTCTTGACATAGTGTCGTGTGCTGTAGAAATTCTGCATGTATGAACATTCTGCACCGGCTTGAGAATGAACCCAAATGGATCCATGGAGTGGACGACCTGCAAACACCCGAAGCAACCAAATCACCTGGTTTTACACCTGAGGAGTATGTGTCATGAGCATGCTTCAGCTCAAGTGCTTGGTGGGCACACACAGATTTGTTATCCTATGTAAACATTATCTGTCCCCAAGACACAGACCCATGCTGCACGAATAAAGGAGAATTCACCTGCTTTACATTTTCTCATTATTTTCACGTAAAATCTAAAATGTTATCTTGAGAGATGATGTAAAATAATATGGATGACATATTTTCTCCTTAGAATTTTCCCAGAGCATCTCTCGTAATTCGATTCATTGGACATTAACTTAATCCAGGATTCCTCATCAGTGTTCAAACCCAAACTCTCCTGCCAGATAAGTCTTCCCCCCCCCCCCAGTCACCCTCACACCACATTAGCTGTTCTCTCGAAGAAGGTGAAAGCTGAACATTTTTTTTTAGTTTTTTAAAACTTTGTTATCCCGGCAACTGCGTAAGCACTTTCCTCAATGTACTTATTATTTGCACTATCAATGTCTGCTTTATCTTGTAGGTCAAACCGGGAGTTGTAGATAAGATTTGTGATTTCTTTTTTTTTCATCAGTAATCAGATTGTGCTCCTGAGAGGTTCTTCGAGTGCAACGGCTACAAATGCCTCCGGGGGAGGAGGTTCTGAAAGCGCTCGCTCCTTCCACCATATTTGTACGAGTAATGCATCCCCCCCCCCCCCCCCCCCCCCCCACCCCCCCCCCCCCCCCCCCCCCCCCCCCCCCCCCCCCCCCCAAAAGCTACAGGCCCAATGAAGCACAGGTACATTAAAACAGACAGAGGCTGGCAGGGGCGAGGTTTAGACTAGCAGACCAATAACAGGCCGGAGTTATGCAAGCGTTGGCCCGACCCGAGCTCCCAGCATCATAACAGCTTTAATGAAAACCAGAGACAGAGAGAGCATCGGCCAATGAAAAGCAGCAAAGCTCCCCAACAACACCGAGGACAGTTCACTACTCTCCACTTTACTCGTGAACGGCCTATTTGTCTTTTGGCCACTTTGCTCCTTTTTTTTAAATCTTTTTTTTCCCCTCCATGGTTGCGTCACTCTGTTTCTCTTTGCTCTCCCTCTCTCTTTTCGTCTCACTCACTTTCTCTCCTCGAGCGCGATAGGTTTTTCTCCCTTTGAGCGCTAGCAGGGCAACAACACATTCCTGTCCACATTCCAGCCTCAGGAAAAACAGTGTCCGGAACATAATAAAAGGCCAAGCACGTCATTTGTTTTTAAACCCACTTTGCTCGCTGGAACAAAGGCGCGCTGAGGGCAGGATCGGGCAGAAATGTGTTTGCGCGTAAGAGAAAGAGAGATTGAGATGGGATGTGTTTGTGTTTACGAGGATGTGCGTTCGCTTTTTCTCTCTGTGGTGACGATGAGTTTATACTCTCCCACCGCTCGGCCTCTGCCCGGCTGCACCACCTGAAACCCAAACGTGCGGAGGAGCTTGTATCATATCATATCATATGCTTTCCTATCATTCCTCTCCTCCTCCCCCTGTTATTGGCATTCTGTCCATCTTGTCTCGTTTGTCTTCCGCGCTCCAGATCCCTTTGAAATCCCCGGGTACACTGTGACCTTGTCTGGACTGTACCTGCCCTCTCAGGTCTCTGCCGCACAAACACACAGAGACGGACAGACACATGCACATGGCTGCACAGTGCACACACAGTCATTAGCATAGGACAGCTGATAAGAGGAGCCGGACCTTTTGGCGCTGTCCCAGTCGGCGCTTGTTTGTTGTGGAGACGGCCTTTCATTTGTGTGTGCTTGCACTTTGATAATTATCCGTGCAAACAACAGTCTCCCTGACAGAGGCGGCAGGTTGAAGGTCAGGCCGGTCGGAGCTGAGGTGTATCCTGGTGCTCAGAGAATCTCTTGACCTCTACATCCTGCCCGGAAAGATATCACTTTCACTCCCCGTCCTCTCATCACTCTGAGCGGGACCATAATTGATTTTGGTGGATAAGCCCCGGGTTTGGACATTTCCCATCATACAGCCCCATTTTTGTCTTTTGAATCCATCCAGTCCACTACATTGACCACAGCCCTCCCAGCTCCTCGAGTTCTCCACGTCTTCACGTCGCGGAAGTAACGGATACTCAGAGCTTCCGACCGACCAATCCAGTGCCCCGCTGACCTCATCCTGTTCTCCTCGGTGTCCGCTGCTCCCCGGCTACCAGCCCCATCAGTAGCTCAGGAAGCTAATAATCTCCTTCCTGTATCTGACACAGGCCGTGGCAGCATGCAGAGCCCGTGTGTTCGAGGGCTGCGCGAGTGTATGTGTGTACGCACGAGCACACTGATTATTCAGCCATAACGGAAGTCATAAAGACTTCCGCTGATCGCTATCAGTGTAGACAGAGGGAGTGGAGAGATAATACAGCCACGGGGTGTGTGTGTGAAACACTGGAGCCGAGCTGCACTGACACCCAAACAAAGCTGCTGCCTGAGAGGGCGGGAGATTCCACTAACCACTCCCATTATTTCTAAATGTCACTGAATGCCAGGCGGTGTCAGTTGGACGATGTGGTTGTACCACACTAATGTAAAAGTATGTTTTACAGTTGCATGACAGAGATGTGATTGAATGACAGCATCACCCTGACATACGAGTTTTATTCACTGGAAATATGTTCTAGTGCGCTGCTGCCGTTAAGCTGCCAAATAGTTTGCGGTTAGAGGATTAAAGACAAGATGCGGAGACGCAGCGTTTTGCAATGTCTTCTGGGAAACTGGTGTCGTGGAAATTTATCATGAGATTTGAAATAATGAGTTTCTCTGCCTTAGAGTTTTAAATATTAGCTCTGCAGAGCCAGCAGCATGGCTCAGAGTGCAACAACGAGAAGTTAAAAAGGAAGGTTTTTATACAATAAGATAAACAGGAAATAAAAAACAGAAAGCAGACAGGATGCTGTCTGGCATCACTGTTACAAAAAGAGGAATCAAATCCAGCGCACAGTTGCACAAATAAAGGTCATCAGGAGGTGGAAGACATTGATGTTGTATCAGCTCAGTGCACAGAAAACAGTCAAAACATTAGTAAGACATTCTTCACAGTAGTAAGACATTGATCAGTGAAATTTTCCATTACACTGGTTTAAAATGTGATGGCGTTGAGTCTCATTGTACATATTCTACGTGACATATGTAACATACCGAAAGTTCCATATGAGATTCAACCGATTTGAGGTGAGCATATAAACCTATGAAGTTCTGTTGCTTTAAATCGACTGTAATAAATTGGCAAAGTGTCACCTTCAGTGTCATGGTCTGTTTTCATTTGTGTCCATTTGTTCTTCGGATTTTGGGCAGAAATCTATAAATTTGTTGCAAATGATTTATCTGTGTTATAAGAGCTAGACAGAAGTATTTGTTTCGCAACCACTCAAAGTGCTTTACAGTACAAGTTGTATTCACCCATTCATTCATAAAGTATTTTTAAATGCGCTTTTTTCTTTCTTGTCAACCACCTTTCATACACTGTCGGCCCATCCTTCTTGCCCATGGACACTTTGGAATTCTGAGGTACCCGGTATCGAACCACCAACCTTCTGATGAGTGGATGATCCGCTCTCGCTCCTGCATCACAGCCGCTGACGTGTGCAGGGTTGTTTGGCCTTGGCGGAGCGCTGGGTTCCACTGAGAACCTTCAGTTAGCCAAATCCTTTGAAATTCCAAAATCAACAACGAATTAATCCAATTTGACTCTGCCTGTGTAGCCACACCATTTTCCTCTGTGCCACTGTTTTGCATATCTACTTTGGAACTCATTACACTTACTCTAAACCTGCTTCTGCACAAAAGATAAATAATCCGCAGCTAAAAAGGATCTGTGACAGAAATATGAGTTATTCATGTATTATTAACGTTTGCTTTAAAAGTACAAAGCCTGAAGGCCACAGTCATGAAGGTTCATATCTTAAACTGTTTGCTCGATGAAAATATGGAGAAAAACAAAGTGCTGGCAACGGCAACCGTTTTGTTACTGTGTTCTGTCTCTCAACCAGTTTTTCCATCTCCACTTTATTCTATTACCCTCTGTTGGCTTATGAAAAGGGTCTGTATGCCTAATCTGAAGTATACATGATGTAAACAAGTGCGATTTCACTGAACAATGATCATCAGTGAGAAATAGAATACACATCATTTATTAAAGTCGCTCTTTCAGAAAATGACTGTTTTTTTACACGTTCATGACCAGAACAACATCCTGTATCTCCCTGATACCAGCTGTGATGTCCACTTGGTGGTAACGGTGAGCGCGGGGTCACTCTCCATGTCCGATGGTATAAGTGATCTCACAGAGATGTCCCGCACAGGAAACATCAGGAGGCCAGAGTTTAACAACCCACCAATAAACCAGCAGTTCTTACAACCTGCTTTTATATGACCCAATATCACACGAGCACTCTGTGAGGACTTCAGGGACCAATAACGTGTGTCATTAATGACCGCTGCTAATCCTTCCTCTTGACCTGGACATGTCCTGTTAAAAGACGAGGAGTAGAGAAGACAGCGGGGGGCAGTTTCCAACGTTCGAGTCTCTACAAACAAATTCATATCTTATTCACGAGAACAGCACGTGAGACCATACTGAGCAAAATGACGCTAGGCAGCTTCATCACTTTGTTTCATCAGCTCCACCAGGGACGTTTTGTTTTCATGGAGCTTTGTTGGTTTTTCAGTTTTACATAAAATGATCATGAATCTTGGTGGAAGGATGTGATGTCTGTCAGGGAAGAACCCATTCACTTCTGGATTCTTTTCCCTGGCACATTATATTTTGGTGCACGCAGGATTTTTTTTTTTTTACACTTTCTTTGACTGTTTTTATGAATCATGATCTATTTACAAGCAAATAATTGATCTCATCAGAATACTTCAGTTTTTCATTTATATTTATCTCTATACTAGACAATCGTGTGTAGAGCTTTGTTTTGTCACAAACTTGGCGATTTCATAGACACAAAGCAAAAAAAAAGGGAAAGTTAATAGATTCATTCCTGTCGCTCTGTTTCTCTCTGAGTGTGTCGCTCTGTCGCTCTCTCCTCCGCTGCCTCACGCCACTTCCTCTTTTCTTTGTCGTGGTCTTGATGTTGTAATCCACACCTGGCCGGGCGCCAAGCGTGTCGACACCTGCTCCGGGCCGCCTGAGAAAAACAAGACTGAACAACAAAGAACAAATCCTTCCACCCCTCTGACCTTTCACTCCAGCGCTCGGTGTCTCCCTCACTGTTTTTCTGTGTTTCTCGTCTGAATGGCTCATGTGACTTCCTTCCTGTTGTTTTGACCCCCGGGGTCGCGCTGCCTCGGGGAGGGGTCAGCGTATCCTGCCGTTTGCTTATTAAAACACAATCTGAAAATCTAAGTCTCTATTAGCTCGCTCTCTCTCCCTCTTAACCACGCACACAGACACACACACACATGAGGGGGGGGGGGGGAGGGGGCAGCTGAATTTAATTGAACTTTAGAGGAACTCAATGACCAAGTTCTCCTCCTCTTTATGGTGCTCTCCGGGTGACCTTTCAGTCGGTGGAGGACGACAGACAGTGGGGGGAGGGGCTGGGTGGCCGCTGCCTCTTGTTATGGCTAACTCAAAAAAGCACAGGCCTGTTTTGGGTCCAAACACTAGATGTTGTGTAAAGAGATGAATATTAACAGCAGACAGACAAACGCTCGCTGCACGCCCAACTTGGGCAAATGGGTGAAAAGTTTCGAGGTGAACGCAAACCTTTACAATCCAGGTCATCAGGTGGTGAAGTCCCCCCCCCCCCCCTCCTTATAAATATCCCTCCAGATTTTAACACGAGTTATCAGAGGTCCTGCTATCTCCCTTCCCCCCCCCCCCCCCCCCCACAGTCCTTCTGTTCCTCTCTCACACCGCTCAGACACTTTGCCGAATCAGAACAAGCGTCAGAGGGGCCCCAGTGGATCCAGAGCGTCGTCATGGTTACAGATAAGGCTGTTGCGTTATCACTCTCTTCAGCGATGGAAAGCACATGACCGTGAACCCGAAGCACAATTGGTTTATGTGTGTGTTTGCGCACATGTATTTGACTATGGGCACTTGTCTTACGAGAGCACACACGCAGACGGGGGGGAAATGTGCCAGCGTCTGCGTGAACGGAATTCTTGAGGAAAACGAAAAGGGGACGTTCACTGCATGAGAATCACAATCCCCGAACTTCATCGCTGAGCTCATGCTCTGTGGAGCAATCTTTAAGTGTATATGAAAAACAACTCTTCACTTATCAAAAATGTTCCTGTCGAGAATGCCCTGGTATTTGTTCTGAGGGTGGAACACTCTGTCTTGCTCTATGTTTAATCTTCCTGTGTGTGTGTGTGTGTGTGTGTGTGTGTGTGTGTGTGTGTGTGTGTGAGTGTGTGTGTGTGTGTGTGTGTTGTAAATGCTTCACTCCGTGTACCTCAGATGACTGAGAGAAAGAGTTGTTCTCCACGCTGCTCTGACAGCTCTGCAGAATGCCGGGTGCTAAGCAGTCCAAATTAGATCCACTTTGGCTGCATAACGTTCTGTTCCCGGCCCTGGGAACGAGGAGCCCCCTGGCTCAGTGTCAAGCACACGCTGGAGTGCTTCTCAACACCTCATCCGAAGAGAGCAAGGTGACCTACTGGTGTCATGTCAGCCGTTTGGGCAGCGGGAGGGAGTCAAGAGTAGTAGTACTTTGGGCTATGGGCAGAAAGCCACGGACATCGGACTGGAAGGTCTCTGGTTTGACTCCTCGCAGTGACAAAAAAAAACCAACATACCTGGATGGACAACACCTGGATCTGTTCCAAAGTCCAAAGAGCCTACCCCCACTGTCTAACTGCCCCTGAGCAAGGCACCTTACTCCCCCAACATCTGCTCGCCGTACATGGTTGCTCACTGCTCTGTGTGTCCTGTGATGTTCACCAGATGGGTCAAAAGCAGAGGACAAATTTCCCTCATCTGCATGTGGTGTGACTGTGCATGTGTTTGGGATCAATAAATGTATCTTGTATCTGTAGAAGCTTCAGGTTTTCAAACACGTCTGTTATGTTAATGTTCTGAAACAGCTTTTTGCAAACATCACAAGACCTTGATGACCAAGTAAAGACAGCGTTAAGGAACGGTCCATCACCACACAGCAACAGCTTTGCAATTAAATATTTTCTTTATGTTATTGTATCACCTTAAAGCATGACCTTTCCATAACTTTAACTATGTAGTTTTTATGCGTTGTGGCTCCCAGGTAAAAGGGACAATAGTAGGGTTTCCAACAATGGTGTTAGTGCCGCTTCCTGGAAATTGAAGGGGGTTCATTCCTGTAACCCTTTTATCATCACCTGCCTCGCCCACCCTGTTGCAGCGGCCCTGCCTCAATCCTTAACATGGACTTGTTGGGCATCTGTGTGAAAAACAGGAACAGAATAGCTAATGTGACGTTAGCATTTGCACAGTTCAGGTTTCCTAACTGTCATGATCCCTTTACTTCTGTTTTGTGTTGTAAACATTAACCAATAGCATGATGGTGCCATCTTTACCACGAGACGCTCAGCGGCCAAAAAACAAACGCAAAACACCGAAACAGGTTTGTCACAAGACCTTGACTGAGCTCGAGCCCCTTAGTTTGGACATTTTCTGATTTCCACTGTGTCAGCTGTCGGCACAGTGACACAGGGGTTAGCACCTGGTCATCACAGGCTATTTAAAAATGCTCAAAGCATCTGCTCCTCCCACAATCCAAAAAATTGAATTAAAAATATCCACCATCTTGTACATTTGGTACCAGATTCTGCGCAGTAGTGACCGTGGGATGGAGGTGAGTTTTTTCCCCGTTGCTCGACTTTCTCCCACATTCCAGAGACACGTAGCTGAGGTCAGTTAGCGCCTCGAGGTGCGAGCGTGGTTTGCGTGAGTCGCCTCCAGTGATAGGCTGGCGACTCGTCCGAGTGTAGCCCGCCTCCCACTCATTATCAGCCAGGTTTGGCTCCAGCCTCCCCCCTCGAGACCCTCAAAGGGTAAGCGGTGTAGATAATAGATGGATGAATACACAGTTTCTCCCCGTTTCTTTTTCACACGTAAACCAGAACCCTGCTGAGAGTGTGCGCACACACACACACACACACACACACACACACACACACACACACACACACACACACACACACGTGTCATTGTGTGCTTATCAGGTGTCAACACTTAATTTTCTTGACAGACAATAAATGCAGATGGGCTGTTGATGCCTCCAAAAGGTAAATTAGAGTGGAGCCAGCAGTTCACTGTGGTACCATTCAAGTCCTCTCTCAGCCGTAAAGAGGAACCAGCCATGCTAATGAAATTACTTATAGCTCTTAAGCAGGGCAATTATGAGCTTTAATTAGCTCTTGAATGGCTGATTGGATAGTTAACTAATGCTTGATTAAAAATGCTACAGCGCTGACCGTCATTTACAGTCGGGGGAGGGGGGGGGGGGGGTCTATAGGCACAATGGGAACTTGGATTATTTTATGGAAACACACGTGCGTTCATGTGGGATCAAATAAAAATGTCTGGGCATTTTCCTCCCTACGTTTCTCACTGTATCTTCTCCAGATGTTCAGGGTATAAATGGTCTGGGGTTTTCTCTAATCTGTCATTTTACCGCTGTCAGCAGAGACAAATGAAGGAAGGAGGCTCGGCCACCGCACAGAGGCGTGGCCCGCAGCACAAAGCACAGAAACATCTGACATTTCCCCCCTTGACCGAGCTGCCGAGCAGTTTGCACACGGGTGGAATCTCGTACCGCATTAAACGTGTCTCTTCTGAATTTGCATACTGCTCAATTCATCACATGCCTAAACGTGCGGCGGCCATGGAGTGGAGGGTGTGCAAACCCCTGCTGGGTGCACTTTAGAGGAATTCCCCCCCCCCTCCCCCCCTGCTGCTCCTCGCCGGCTCATAGAAGGCAGTTTGCTTGTTGGAGGTTAATGTAAATATGACACACGGCAAAGAGAGTTCCTAGGAGAGACGACTCAGCGGAGAGAAGCAGCACAACACTGACAGGGCCTCCCGTTGCCATGGAAACCATAGAGGTTATCAACATAATTTCCTAGTTCCTCGGAATCCCACCGTTGCAATATTTCATAAATTTCCTTAATGCATCAGTGGTCGAGAAACGGACACACAAGGCGCGTGGTGTTATACAAACTGTTCTAATGTTATACACATGAGAGCAGGTGTTCAATTGGGTGCTGAGGTCAAATTTCTGTTGATTCCCTTTTCAATTTATGAAATGTGCCCTAAATGAGTGTGTAGCCACATTAATTACAGCTAATTGTTCCCTTATGAGTCCTCCTGAGCACCTCGCCCGACGCACATCTATGTGTTAACGTGCATGTCTGTGTCTATAGGAACAAAACAGTGTGTCTGTGTCTGTGCGACTTCGTCAGCAGCACAGAGCTCTGGTAATTGCCTTGTTAATTAGTTTTATCATCAGAGACAGTTTGACAATCTGCTGATTGCTGAGGAAAAAAAAGCAGAAGGGACGCAGGACGATTTCGGGGGCGGCTGCCTCTGTTCAGGGAGGGTGGAGCAGACAGGATTCATCTTCTGTTACTGATCTGCCGTCAGTGATTTATCACTTTGTTTTCATTTCCTATAGAGTCATTGTGATTCTACATCAAGACGCAGATAACACGAGAGTTCGCTGGATAATGATCGAGTTTAGATTTACAAACACTACTTACCTCGCTATGTGGGTTAATGAGAATAGTATAATACTAACACTCACTTTCCTTTTAGCTCCGTTTTTGGTCTCCACCAACTCTTAAGAGAAAAATTAGCAGCTGAAGCTAATTTACCCACTGTTTTTTACTGGTTAGTTGCTTAATTTCAGAGATTTTGTTGAGCTACTTCCAGAAATAAACTAAACTATAAACATATTCCTGATTTTACCAGAGCGGCTGCATGTGAGACGGCAAATGTCAGTTGCCTTCGATGGAGTTTAAGGTTTATTTTCTGCCAGCCCTCTAATAAGACATTAGGAAAATGTCAGAGTGAGCCCATGTGAGAATAGAGCAGGAAAGTGTCAATGACATTTCTAACGAATGCAAAAAGCTGAAGACAATACTACAAATATCTCCGGACAGAAAAGACAAGTCCTACACAAAGAAGACCCAGAGGAAGATGTCAAGTTGTTAAGGAGATAAGAATCAACAGCGGTGTCGACATAACCTAAACAAAAACGTGTGAGTACCGAGACAGAACCCTGATGCCAACCCCCCCCCCCCAGAGAAAGGAGGTCTCTGGTACTAAAATGCTCTTTACAGATGAGGAACTGTTGTGTTGGATATCATTCACTGAAGGTTTTTCCACTGCAAGCCGTGATCCATTGTTGATCCAAAACATTATTAAAGGCAGCGGTGTTGTTGTTGTGGACATATCGTGTGTGTGTGTGTGTGAATGTGTGTTGTGCCAGTGTCTCCTCCTGTGCGGCTCTGTGTCTTATCTGATGTTTCTAGGGCTGATCTGATGCGACGGATGTGTCTGAGGAGACAGAGCTCAGAGTCCTTAATTGAAATTTGAGACAGTGTTGAGATGATGTTATTGATTTTCCCGCCGACAGCGAGCATGGTGTGTGGAAGTCTGCGACGCTGTTGAGAGACGGGGGGGAAGAGGAAACAACAGCGAGGGTCAAAGCAGGATAAAGAAAACTGGACGGAGGGAGGAGGGAGAGCAGAGAAGGCAGGAAGGGGAGAGGAGGGGATTACGAGGTTAGGGCGAGGAGTAAAGTGGGGGCTGAAACGTGGACGTTATGGGGCCTTTAAGAGCTGCCATCCTTCATGTGGGTTACAAGTATAACCCTAAACCTTTGGCTATCATAAAGCTGGTGCAGACCCAGAGCTCGAGGAGTAACCCTTCCAGCCTCTGCCTTTTCTTTACAGCATCGATCAGACTGGAGCATGTCAGTCCCCAGGCTGTTTATAAACAACATAAAACCTACAAACCCTCCAACCACAGCTCAGGTAATCAATAGAGGTGGGAATTGTGTTTACTCCCGTGGTTCATGGCCTTTAAATGTCTCACATGGAGGGAAATCTTACAGCTTTCATTTGCCTCGTCTCTCACAAACAAACACAAAAGACAAACAGTACAGTATGTCCGTGTCTCTGGTGGATGTGTAGAGGTGGTTTGTCGACCGAAACAACGACTCAGGATCGATACCCTGCCGCTCATCATCCATAACACATGCAATGGTTCCCTCTTCCTCAACATCCCTGCAGCAAACATTCAGTGCTGGAGCAACAATCATCTGGTCAGCGCCATCATGAGGGGATGCAAACATTTTGGAAACAGTATTTTTGTTTGTCTGAACATTGTAAATGGGAGAACCATTAAAAAAAAATAACCAACCCTCATTGTTTTGTTTAATGAGCATTACAGCAGAGGATTCACTGTACAGGCTGAAAGTATAAATGCATATTAAATCAAAATCAAAGAAAAAGAGTGTGTAGGATATAGAGTCCTTTTTAATACTTAGGGTCTAAACTACAAGGGTTCAAAATATATACATTATATATATATATATTAGATTAAGTAAGTAGATTAAAGATGAGCATTTTGAATGTGTATCTGTGCAGTTTGTGTAAAAGAGGATACACCATTAACAGTTTTTTTCATTTTAATAAATTATATATATATATGTGTGATATAATAGAATAGTATAGGATCCTAATGAAGAAAATCTGTCATATTTAAAAGGACTGATGTGTGTGTGTGTGCGCAATTTGTTGCAGCTTGATAGAAGCTAATGAAGTGAGTAAACCGAATGTTGTTCTACAAATTAGTTTACAATTAGGCTAAGTAGGAAGTTGGTCATTTATTCTCATCATTAGAAAACTATCATTATGGTTTTTATCTAAAATGATGATCATGAGTGGGCGGCAGGGAGGGAGAGATCTGAAAAGTGTAATCAAACCGTTTTGGAAAAGAGATAAAAATGTGATAATGAATAGTAAGGGTGTGTGTAATTTTTTTAATTTGCATTTCAACCCCTTACAACGACTGTATTGAAAGATCGGCATTTCTTCAGCATGTATTTCATCGGTATAATTTATTTTAACTAGTTAGCATTGATGGCGCCAAACCAAGAACTGTCTGTAGATGAAAATGTCTAGTGAGCTACATCATGGTGAAGTGGATTCTGCCCAGTGTACGGACATAATCAAAAACCACTGAGATTTTTGTAGCTGCGACATTGTCTCTTACTCAAACCACTCATATACAAGCAATGATGCCATAAAGTCACATGAGAAAGTTGATCTTGCGCCATATCTCTGCAGCACTAAAAGGTTAATGTGGTTATTTAATGACTTTCATAATAAAACCCACATCTCAGAAAAGAAATGAGCGAGGTCCAGACCTCAGCAACCTCATAAATGACTACAGGGGCGATGGAGACTGAAGACAATCAGGGGAAACAGAAGATATATGGCCAAGGTGACCACATCCAGTGGCCCAGATGAGAGGCTGCGAGGAAGGGGCTGTGTGTTTGATTAAGGGCTTATTGGTTTAGCATCAGGGGCGGTTTGGTCCAAATTACCTCTTGGCCATTTACCCCCTCTGTGTAATGGTGGACCTTTTCAACCCGGAATAGATGACAACATGGCCCCGCTGCCACTTTCAGAGCGGCGGGGATAAATTAACAGTTGCTCGCAGTGACCTGAACAACAAACAACGGCCACATCTCTTCTTCCTCGTCATTTTTTTCTTTTAGACAAACCACAAAACAGTTAATAATCAACACAGATTATCAGTTGTTGTCCCTACATTTCTTTATATTCCAATCTATCATATTTATTACTCTCTGAACAGCACAACTACCTCAGCCTGATGTTGCATCTATCCTTCCCAGATATCATTTATACGTACATTTCTTCCTTCCTTCAACTATATTTGTCTCTGTATATGGTAAATTCATTATCTCAATTTAAAGGAGTCGTATAAAGCCTTTCACTTAAATACAAAATTTAATTTGAATTTCATTGACTCTATCCAGTATGATCACTTATACAGATTTTTAAATGGAGGGATTCAAAATATAGATCTCAGCTCTTTAACACAACACGTTGACCTCCACTATTCCCAAGATGCTGAGGTGCAGAGATAACGTCATTCATTTATAATAGGCTGGTAAAAGAAACACGTCGATAACAGCTGACATTGAAATGATCAATCACAGGCAAAGTGAAAAGATTTCTTAACTTAACTAGCAAACATCCCCAACTGGCTCATGTCATCTCTTTTCATCTCATGAACCTGTGGAAGCATTCAGTCGTCATAAAACGCAGAAGGTACTTTAGCTTGTCCGGTTGGGACGACATGGAGGCCTCTGTATCAATAATGATAACATGACATTACATTATTCATTTAACACATGAACAAAACAAACACGATGGGTCCTTGGGTTCTAAAAGGTAACGTTGGGAAATGAAGTTTCCAACCGTCATCCACTAAATCTATCAAACTGATAGAACAGAAAAATTTGACCTAATGACAGTGGGAGTCACAGAGAAAGGGAGCTGTAAATAATAATAACAATTAAAACCAACAACACAAACCCAGAGAGACAACTGAAGGTGTTGACCCTCTGACATTAACTTAGGACGTGAAACCTCCTTATATACCCTCCCAGCCAGGGAGGTCTCAGTCGATCCCATTGCTTCCGATGAGCTGGGGAACCTGTGAGCTGGATTCTGATCTCCATGTGATCTCCATGTGATTTCCATGTGATCTCCATGTGATCTCCATGGCCATAGCAGTGGCAGTTTGGAAAAGTTTCACTTTGAAGGGAGCCAAACACTGTTTCAGTTTGAGTAGAACATGAAAGAGGCAGGACATGATGAATATAGTCTGCTGCAGGAATCAAATGTGTTTGTTCACAGCACATCACTACCAGCATTTATCTTGAGCACCTCTCGAGTCTTCGTCAGAACCTTCTAGTCTTTTTGTCTTTTGGAAAATACCTAAATGTCCATGTACTAAGATAAAAGATGGAACATTTTATTTGAAGTTAAGAAATTATCAATATGATAAATCTTTTTTTAAACTAAACTAAACTAACTAGGAGCTGGTTGAGTCAAAATATATCGAACAGGTGCCTGCTGCAGTTTAATATAAACTCGAGCAACAGAGCAGATACAGATTAGAAGAGTTCATGTTCTGCTCCTTCTCCTCTGCTGTTCTGATCCTGGGTTGCTCCACACACCGGGTAGAGAATGAATCAGCACTCTCCCACACTCTAGGATTCCTCGGAATTACCTCAGTGGATTATTTATGTGGGAAGATACAGTTGGGTTGTTGAGTTGGCGGAGCTGCTACTTGTCTTGACCTGATTGTGAACAGAAAACCACCACAGGTTCAAATACCTGGAAGGGCGGCCTGTCGCTCTGGGAAATGTCACCGCTCATCATTCATCGTAATGTCACTGCAAACATGTTCCACCTCTTCAAGGGGCTGGCTCACATGAAACATCTCCCACCTCGAGTAATTAGAGTTTTCCTTTATCCTGAAAGTAATGCACACATTTAAAAATCAACAGCAGCATGTCTTTCAACTCAGGAGATGAGTGAACTAGTTAACTGTGGTTTATCAGCCACACCTTTAATCACCTTCATATACTTGTTCAGCTCCACTGATCATGGAACAGTCAGAATCTCGTTTGCAGCAGAAACTGGCACCGAGATACGATCTTTGTTAGTCAATACGTTTTCCTTTATTTTCTCCCTGCTGCCTGCCTTACCCACAATGCAACGTGGACCACCTGGTGATGGAATACGATATGGGTTAAAAATCCTGCCTCCTCCATGTTAACAGCTAGTTCTAATCACATTGACGTTGATTCGTTTATTTTTGATGAGGTAAACATTTTTGTGAAGCGTCATGAGTAACAGCTGAGACTGACTCGTGATTGGTCAAGTGCGTGTATTGGACCACCCCCCCATCGCTACTTTGCAGACTGGATATTAAAGCTTGCTTTTTGGATACTGGGATAAAATATGATACCTTACAGTCTGTCACCTTGACCAGTTAGGTTGTTACCGTGCCCAGTCGATCTGATATATAATAAAATAAAACTGATAAGGGCCATTTTGCATATGACAGGATAAGAAAATATATTTAAAAGCTGCTCCTAGCGTGTAGACACACACACACACACACTGGCATTGACACAATTGTGCTTTATTGCTGTACAGGTACAGTTCTTATAAAACATTGGGAACATAATAATTATGAAATATCACATACAATCTTTTTCTTTCCACAAACACGTATGTATGCAGGTTTAAAACATATAAACCGTATGTTATGTACAATAAAAAACAAAAACAAACGCACACTATGAAAGGCAGTGAGATACTGCTCTTCAGGTGCCGAGACATCGTGTCGCTCTGGACAAATACACATGGACTGGGGAACAACAGAATGGCCGTTGTGCGCTGGCTGTAGCACCACAGAGCTGATCTGAGTCCTGACTGACAGAGATGACTGGCAGTAATCTGGCTGCCGGGGTTTGACAGGAGGTTGGTCACAAGAGGTCGGATGTGATGGAGGAGATACGAGCATGGAGCGGTCAGAGACGGGAACAGTGCCAGTGATTCACAGTGCAGGGGGAAGCAGTTCTTCACATTAGACAGCCTGCTTGTATATAAATCCCTTTAGCACGAGCATGTTGTACTGGGATGGGTCCAGCACGTGGCCATGCAAGGTAAACAGTAATGATACGCTTTAATAGACAATAAAAACTCTCCTCATCACATGTCAGTAAACTGTCAAATGTTCCCACATGAAAACCAGAAGCCTGATGATAATGATGGACAGATACAGAGGCTCCTTCACTGGCACTGATGTTGTCGACTGGCTTGATCCTAGTTCCTGTCTGTTGTGTTTGATGAGTTTAAATCCATGTGTGAATGAGCTGAATCGCACCACGATGAAAACGTCCGACACAGTTCTGCAGCACATGCAGCCCCAGTCGCAGTGAACGACGTGTGAATCATGGAGCAACTAAATAACTCATCATCCTTAACTTGATTTGTTTTTAAATCAAACCAAGTGCATACATAACTTTTTTGAAGATAATAATCACATCAAGCAGTCAGGTACACTTGTTAGATACAAGCGCATGTTCCAGTAATAAGTTACAGAGGGTCTTATTGATGTGCGCAGGCAGAGAAATTAAAATGCGCATTTATACATTCAGCCAGCCAGTCGAAAAAAAGGTGTGATTCTCCGTCTCTGTTGTGATCGTCACTGGTTTCTTTGTCCTCTCGAAGATTTGTGCGCCTTCGCACATCGACAGCAGCCCGAGATCGATCCTGTGATGGTGCTGCTAATTTGTGAGGCTGAATCAATCAGACACATCGCGGGTGATCAGTGGGAATGAGAAATCCATCAGAGCTACTGATACTCTGCGGCTCTAACAATCCCGAACCGACCTGCAAATATCAACCACCCTGTCGAGACACACCCAGCCCATTACCGGAGTCAACACCACACCACATAAACACTGTGCAATAAAACATCCATATACAACGAAAACATCCGCCTTGCATCATAGGAACAGAACAACGGGTTCAGGAGGGGGCAACAAATAATATTAAATAGAGTATAAAGGATTTCGTAGCCATAGACAATCATCATTCTGAAAAAAAAAGATATTCACATTTTAAAATAAACCTCTTCTCTTTACCTTAGTCATTGCATCGAACCCAAGACATTCTTACATCCCAGTTTCACCTTCGTACAAAGTTTCATCTCCTCCTCGTCCTTCACTTCGATCTCTGTGCTTTTCTGCCAAAGGGAAAAGCTACAACCAACTAGTCACAGTTTACATAGCTGTTACCATGGAAACACCCATAGAGCCGGTTTGATCCATTAGGGAGGTGGGGGGGGGGGGGGCAGGAGCTCAGAGGAGCGGGTCAGTTTGTTTGGGTCAAGTGTGGAAAGGTTGATAGAGGACACGGAGGGGGGGGGGGGGGCTGTACAATGATCCAGTTCGTCTGTGCGTGAGTTCCTGAGCTCGTCACAGTCTCCTGAACAACACCCGACACAGTGGACTGCTCAGATGCTGATGACACACGAGATTTGAGCTGCTACTTTTCAAGAGCAGAATTTTTTCTGTCCCGTCTTTTCAACATTTCATTTGTTTCTAATTAGAAACTGTCGTCACTGAATACCTGTGATTTGGTCATTTATGTCAGTCTGTACATATATGGGGGCAACTGTACACATCAGGTTTTAAATTACTTGTTATTTTAGACATATCTTTCATTAGTTGTTTCACTTTGGCACAAAGTTTCATGTTCACAACATGAACTATATACCTCACTGCTTAACTTCTGTTATTTTACCTTCAGGTGTTTATGATGGATCCATTCTCATAGAAAGGTAAGTGCAGTCCTTTGCACTTTGTTCCTCAAAGGCTGGTGGTAACAATGGGGAGGAGAAGTGCACCATGGGATATTACTGAGGTTACCCTGACCCCTGGTCACACGTTGCCAGGGCTGTAGTATTCACTTCGAGCCTGGACGTGAGAGGCTAAGTGAGATCTGTGTACCTGAAAACGGTGCCTCGTCGAAGCCAGTACTCTGATGCTAAAAACCGGAAGAGTCCGACGGTGTCTGCTGACTTGTAAACGTTAGAGAGGTCGGAGACTCAGGGGGTGCACACACACACATCATGGGAATATTACACAACAGCATTAAGTATAATCAGCACCATGTTTTTGGGTGAAGCTCCTTCATGTGCAGCAGTGAATCATGACTGAAGATATAGCTCATTTCATATGTGACCACAAAAACGCTGCTGCTCTGCTCTTACATCCATCGAAGGACATCATAGGTTTTATCTCAGAAGACCTGAGGTAAATAATATCATCTGTATAATTTTTGTTAGTAAAATATTTGATCATAAAATAACCCCAAGCTCCCAGTGAACCTCTACCGTGTGTGCGCTCCACTCAGTTCTCATGGATTACACCTCTCAGTGTCACACAGTGCTGAGCTTCTATTTCATAGGTTGGGGCGTTCTCCACAGTCAATGTCAAAGGCGAAGAGGCAGGACCTTCAGCCCAGAGACTCGGCTCATGCCCTGGGGCTCGGAGCTTCAGCCCAGTCTCTGGGTGTTCAGGTTACTTGGTCCACAGAAAAAAAAACGTAAAGAGCATGTGCGAGGGTGGTTGAAGAGAAAGAGACACAGCCTCTGTCACGGAGAGGCCTTCCTATTGGTCCAGAGCAGCGTGGGGGGCAGGGGCGGGGACTGAGGTGGACGATGCTTCCAGTTGCCCCGCCCCTCACACTGCCCTCGCCGCCATCGCAGAAGCTCTCCCAGGGCGGAGCTGTCATTGCCATTGGACAAACGTAGCCTCTGGAACACCTGGGGAGGATGGAGGAATAAATCAGGTTTACAGCCAAATCAAACAGCGTGAAGTCTTTCTACTGAATGGACAGAAGAGCTGATGACAAGCTGAAATGACCGGGCCATGACGGGAAGTAGCAAAGGAAAGAGAGTGTGCATGAGAAGCAGTGGTTTAAGAACAAAAAAGGCTTATGTCCCTGTCACTGCAGCGCTAGGCTACACGCAGATGAGAGAAATGTCAAGTTTCATCTCCTCAACACGTCTCCATTAGAGATTAGAGACCACATGCGGAGCCAGAGGAACAGGACAGGCTCGTCTGATTCATCATCTTGAAAGCGTCAGTGATCAGGGGCTGAATTTCTCTTCTTAAAGTGGGACATTTTTCCTCATGAATCATCCTAATGAACAACACAGAGATGAATCTGGGGCGGGCGCCGAGCCATCTCATGAGACCGGAGATACAACAGGAAGCACGGGGGGGGAAATCCCGTCTTTGACTGACAGCCTTAACGGTGCCTCATTTCCATATTCTATCTCTGGAGCCCGCGTAGTGTACATCAACTGCAAGACCATCTTTTGAATTACAGTGGGGACCCTCTGAGCGACTCTCCTACTTTCTCACACACACGCACACACACACACACGCAGGCCCGCACACAATTGTCTGTGCAGAGCGCATCATCCATCATCTGCCAGTCAATACCCAGGTAAATCAATCAGAAGGGAACTGCAATCTCCCTCAGTCAGTAATACCAGCAACAGGATGGGGCCCTGATGATCCAGATCAGATTAGGTGCTGGAGGTTATAATGGTGGCAGGTGATGGCCTGTTAAAGGGAAAAAACTGTTCCCTCATGGTCTAAGATGAGATTTAAAGGATGAGGCAGACATTACTCCACCGTGTACCCGATTTTTTTACTACTGTCAACAAATCCCATGAAACTAACAAGTGAAAAATGCTTTCTGACTTCCCTACCCTTTCTGTAACTCTCACCCTGGTTCCTTCCAGAGGTGTAAATCTGGAAAAGACCTGCTCACAAATACTGCCTGTAGTTTATTTTTAAAGGCTCAATACTCTCCCAAAACAGCTGCTCATTAATTCACTGCATAGTGAGAATTTATAGATAAATTTTGGATTGACTAACAATCAATTAGAGAATGTCCACATATCTGTTATGAAGTGTCTTGAAAATTGGGTCCAGCCATTTTCCAGCCATTCTGAAAAGCTCTCAATTTTTTTTTTCTCTCCAAGTTGAAGCTTTCGTCTGCGTCTTCTACGCGTATGGCAACTATTTTTCCTGATATATTTGTAATCAATTTGTCATTTTCCACTAATGCATCTGTCACGTGTTAGAAACGTCCCCAGCACACACACACACGCATTCGCTCAGGATTTTGTCATCTCTTGCTGTATTCTCACATGGGCTCATTCGGTCAAATGATAGACTTTGACTATATCTGCAGTAGCTGTTATTTGGATATTTTAATCCCCCCCCCCCCCCCCGTCTTTTAATGGGGCCTGTTGGCAAGAAAAAATGTTAAAAAAATATACACACACCAGCCATAACAGTAAAACCAATGACCAGTTTTAATGCTGCCCCCCCCCCCCCCCCCTACATATTTCATGTTTATTGGAGTTTCAGTGGTACATACAGTATAATGCAACTTTTCCACACATACTGTACAGACACAAACTCACACCCCCCCACCCTCTCTCAGATTGACTGCCTGCACAAGCCCAATACTGACTGACCTAATCCATAATTTACACCTCCCTGCCAGGCTATTCTCTGCTCTGGCGCCAGCCTGGAAGACCAGCTACTGGAAGAGTAGGAACACCATGTCCTTCTACAACACGTGCCTTTACATGGACACATGGACACACTCACACACATGGACACACACACACACACACACACACACACACACACACACACACACACACACACACACACACACACACACACACACACACACACACACACACACACACACACACACACACACACACACACAGAGTACAGGGTTGTCTTTGGAACATATAGTGTACCTTACAGTTACAGAATTTATGTTTCAAACAGAGAATGGAGACTATAGGAAACTATCAAGTTTTATGTCCTCCGGCCTCATTCATTTGAATGGGACCACTATATCGACAGTGGAGGGATACAAAGGAGTTTGCCAGTCAAAACACAGGTTTGTCTGATAGAACTCTGAGCCCGGCTTAATTTAATGTCCTCGAGCAGGGTGTTGTATGTGCTGGACACTTACATAAGTGCAAGTGTAAACTCCTGGAAGGTTATTTACAGGTTTTTTTATAGGACTAACTCAAAATGGATTTCCTGACAGTATTTTTTGTCTCACTGGTACCAGATATGAAAAACTCCAAACCAATGCAGTCTCGTCTGTATTATTAACACATGACTGCCATTAAGATCTTGTGTTTCAAAACTAATGGATGATTTGAAGGAAAATAAGATTGCAGTAGCCTAAATACAAGATTTTCTGACTGAGGACACTCAAGGACACTCCCTTCCTCTGTTGAAACACCCTCTGACCTCTGGAAGTGTGAGCAAGAGGGTGGGGGCCACTATCTGAAGCCACATGTACATGTTAATGAATTGGTAATGTTATGGTAATAATATGATAATGTAAGACGACTAGTGGTCATTTAAAACTGTCACTCACAGACCGGGTTTCCTGAGGCAAGAGTGTAACGGTATCCACTCAGAAGACACACTCTCACACACACAGACACAGACAACCACCCACCCACACTAACACACACCCACACACACACACATAAACTGTACATACACAAACACAAACACACCCTGTATATATACATCCAAGCATGTAAACTTGGATTTGTCAGGCTACAATGTTGTTAATTGTCAAACTCTCTGATTAATCTCACCCAGTGACATGAAAACATAACATTGCTTCTGATAAACATAGCTTTCATTATTATCACAAGAAGAGAAGGAGAAAGATCAGTACATGTTGCAGTGCTTCTTTTAAATTAGTTAAAACAAAGCATCACTGAACATCTTGTTTCTCGAGAATAATCTTGCTCGTGTTATTGGATCAGACAAGCGAGTGCAATGGGCAGAAAAAGAGAGAGACTGCAGGGAGGGAGAGATGTTGGTGCTCACTGATGACTTCTCTTTGTCAGATCCTTTCCTGAAAATTTCACCTTTTTAACTTCTGCTTAGACATCATCTGAAGAATATCCATATCTGCATCGTTCAAGCATTTAGCAGCCAGTTTAGCCCTTATGTGATTAGTGTAGACTGCTGTTCTTGATTACTAACTTCAGGAACAAAAACAAACCAGCCCATTCATTCCTAACTGAATTATCCTCCCCCTTCCACTTCCTTTATCCTTTCCTTTTTATTTATCTCATTAGATCTGATAATCCTGCATAAACACTGCCTGGAATGCATTTAATTGAAAGGTATTCTGGGTCACAGTTGTTCTCATCTCTTGATTGAACATATGATAACGAAAATAATGAATGAAGTAAGGATCCAAGATTAAAGTGTCTCCATGTTTCCAATTGTACACAGAAGGCAACAGTTTATCTGGTTACTTCAAGGAGATAATGTCAGACACAAATGGATGAAGATCATGTGATCTCTACAACACTCAGTAAAATGTATCACCACCAGTGGTGCGGAGAAAAAAGAGTCTGAGAAAGGAATATAAAGGGGTTCATGTGATGGATTCAGCAACATAAAATGCCAGCAGATGAACAAGTACCGATAAAAACTGCAGCTCTGCTTTGTTGAGGACACTCAGGTATTTGTTAGAGGTAAATCCACTCGTATCAATGTTGGTGTTAGCATACACCACCAATTGATTCTCTCTTATTGCTTGTAAAATGTAACGTGTAAGATGCTCACTGTCTCATTGCTGTCTTAAATGTAGAAAATCTGTATATAATATGTACATAAAAACGTACCTTCCGAAAATCCTATTTTCTACATAGAGCTGATACACACAGCATCGAGCTAAACTGACAATAGTTTTGAAATCGGTGTAAATGCTGATGCCTCAAATGAGGAGGCAAGACTGCAGGAATACTGTTGCAGAGAGTATTTCTGAACCTAAGAGCTGCAGTTTCTTTCCAAAAATAAAGGGTAAAAAAAGGAGTGGGACGTTGGAAAGTGATTCAGTGTCGCTGATTCTAGGATGAGCTTTTTTTGCTGCCCGACTCTGACAAAGGACAACGAGCACAATAAACAAGGTGAGCAGGTAAAGCTGAGATGATGTCCTGCAAAAGCAGTGGTTTTCAAGGTTATTCCTCCTAAGACCCATGTTTTCAGAAGATTTGATCACAATCTTTTTTTTTTGGGCACAAATCTGTTCAATCCAATGCAATTATTAACAAGAAAATCTTTTTAGTCTAAAGGAAGTAAATCTTAAAACCAAAAATAGACTTTGGGTCAACTTAGCCGAAACCTTTGAGGCAGTTTTTAATATCATTACTGGGTCTATGAAAAACACTGACATTAAGGGTGGAGGCGTGACATACACTCACCACATCTCTACATGTGAACGGTGACTCCTGTGAACCCCCCATGCCCCCCCTCGCTGTTTTAGAGGGCAGCCCCGGCACCAAACGGAGAAAAGTTGAGATGTCCCCTCTGGAAGATAAAGGAGGGAGTGAGAGGAACAGCCAATCTCATTAGAATCAGACAGAGAGAGAGAAAGAGAGATACCTGGGCATAAGAGAACGGCACAATAATTCATATATTCTGAAAAAATGTAGTTTCCACTAGAACTACCACCCTGCAGTTGTATGTCTTCACTTACCAGTGCAGTTTCAGTCCTAACATATTGCATTCATAGTAATATGAGGTCAGTGTGACCTTTGACAACTGCAATTTAATCAGTTCATCTTTCAATCCAGTGGACAACTGAGCAAACTTTGAAGAATATATTGAGATATCATGTTCAAGAGGACAAAACGAGTTTGTGAGGCCACCATGACTTTGACCTGTCATCTTTGACCTCCAAATCAAATCAGTTCATCCTTATGTCCCACTGAATATTTGTTCAAAATTTAAAGACATGTCCTTGAGTTGTTGTATTTTCAAGACCAAACACATGTCCACCACAAAACCATAATCTCCATGGCTTTGGATTTGAAAGGTCAGAGTGTCCTTGACTTTTGACCACCAAATTCAGTAGTGGTCAAAGATTCATCAGTTCATCCGTAAGTCTAAGTCAACATTTGTATCAAATGTGTTGTTTCTTAGATATTGCATTCACTAGGTAAAGAAGAAAGTTTTGTAAAGTCACAGCGACCTTGACCTTTGACCACAACGATCTTATCACTTCATCCTTGACCAAATTTGAAGAAATATCCTCAAGGTGTTCTTCAGATATTTCGTTTACAAGAATGGAACAGACAAAAGGAAATACAGATGGATAACCCCAAAACTGTCCGTCCAGTACATATTCTTTAATATTAGAATGGACCTCATTGTTTTTTTATAGACGGCAGCCTTAAACAGCCTGTGCTGACACTTCATCATTACATCTCACACCCATAGAAGAGTGTTGAATAGATGCATTAAGTGAGTTCACCCCAGCTGTGGGAGCAGCAGCACAACACTCAGCTGACCTGAGGATTGTGTACACGGTGTGCCTTCACATCTCGAGTGGTGGCGTCTTGCGAACGATGTGTCCTGAGCTGCTCCCAAAGTGGGACACTACGTACTTTGCTCATTCTTGTGTTTCATGCACTACTGGCAGTGAAACTCTATCACTGAGCAGAATCTCAATCAGTTTCCATGAGTCGAAGCGTTCTTTTGAGAGCAGGATGAATTAATGTAACAGCAATCAGGTTTATTGTTCAGGAGAGTGTTCACAAAGTGAATTAAGAGTGTTCTAAGAATGCTGTTGTGCTTGAGTTATATTTGCTTTATTTTAATCTTAAAGGGCAAGTGTAGACATTTTTCAGTTGGATGTTAGATTATTAAGATAAGAGAAAGCAGATCAAAAGAGATTTGAGTCTGGTCTTTGTGGATAAAAGATCTTATTGTTATAGTATGTTCCTGCCTGAGGTGAAGGTACAGCACATGACAATTGTCATAAGAGCTTCCTGTCTTTCATTTCCTGACTGGTTCTCCCTGTGGATGTCTGTTATGCTACATCCAACTTGTGAGTGTGATTAGGCTCTTTTGGTTGATTCTACTGTTTTCAATAATGACGCTGTGTGTGTGTGTGTTCCTGTTTGAGAGAAAAAAAGAGAGAGAGAGTGTGTTTGCACATAGATACAGGACAGTAAATTCATCCCTGTAACCGTGCACCTGTCTGCAAAGCCAGAGAAAGCTCACATGTCATGAGTGATACGTGTTGTTCAAGGAGGGCCACTTTCCGGTCCACTCACAACGTCAAGAAACCCAAAACAATATACATGCCTGATATGGTTGTGCTGTAATTGTGTTTGTGCGGGTGGAAGTGTGTACGCATGTGTATGCACACGCCACTCTCATTCGAAATTTAAACAGACAGTCCCAGGGTAACATACAGTGTTAGAATATAGGGCTACAAATAAAAATTAAGGCTCTCTATTGCCATCAACATAAAACATCTGACACATGCTAAGTCCCCACCCTTGTGTGTTTACCTGAGTGTGATGGCTGTCCATGTGTCTGTGCATGGAGCTGGAACTGGAAGAGTTTAACTTGCTGTGACTCTCATCCTCCAGCGACCCTGAACACAATATCAAAAGGACGCTATGAAGCAAAGGCATCGACTGGAAGTCCTCCCACACACTGACAGGTACAGACTGAAGGACACCTAACTATTAACTCCCCTGCCATGTGGCAGGGGAGGTTACCATCCTTTCCACACACGGAATGAAATGTTAATTCTGCCAATCTCTGATTTTAATCACACTCGTAACTGCAGATAAAGAACTCATGGTCATCTTTTTTTATATCTGTAGTCCCTCTACCTTACTTCAGAGGTCACTTAATTTTCTTGTGTTGTTTGTCTCTCAGTCTTTGTAACCCTTCCCTCTTTTTCCCTGCCTGTGCACCACATATATATTTTAGGCATCTCACAGATGCATTTAAGTCCTTATGTGACTCAGCTGGAGTCAGACTCTGTGTCATTTAGTTCTGCTCTCTGCATATTTAGAAACACACCAACAAGTTTCAACAGTGCTGTAGCTGGAAGGGGCTTCATCATATGTTGCAGCACACTGTTTTGAAATAGAAAACCAGAGCTCTTAAATAGAGTGCAGATAACAGATAATATAAAATTTGACTTAAAGTCAATAATTAGTAGTTGTTTATGACAATACGCATTCATAACTAAATAAGCTCTACTAGGTTTATATTTAAGTTAATTAAAAAAACTCACAGACTACTGCACCAATGTTTGCTGTAATAATAAGGGACGCTCAGACGGACTTACCAGGCAACTTAGCATTTAATATTTTTTTATATATTGTATTTTATATATGTCTCTATACATTGGGGACATAGAAATCCTGGGTCCGTAATCAGGGTTTTTTCCCCTAAATTTTTGTGAGTTTCTCAGGCAATAATTTAGATATCTTTATGTAAAAATGCCAAAACCTATGAACAAGTAAAACTTGGTATGAATCCAAATAAGGATCCAGATGGATGTAAATACATGTATATGCAAAATGTTGATAAAGTAGCCAATCAGCCTTGGCTGAGGTGGTTGAAACTGTAGTCTCAGTACATGAGGCGGACCCATCAATTGTAGTCAGGAGTATCTCTTTGTTTACTGAGGCTCAGCTGTACATTGTATGATTTTGGAGTAATTTAAGTATACATTCAATCTAGACATGATATTCTCTATGTCTATATAATTTCTACTATTTAAAATATCTCTTCTTCATCGATATAGGAAGTCTTTGGTATGAAATACTGTGACACTGTGTTGTAAATATGCAAATCCTGCGCTGTTACCGTTGGAAATCTGGTTGCCGTTCTCCAATGGGGCGGAGCTTGAGGAGTGGGGATGGTGGTTGTTGGCATTCTTGTCCTGTAGGGGCAGGGATGGCGAGTTAGGGGCGGAGCCACATTCTTCCCTCCCTGGCAGGTTTATATTAGAATTGTATCCTGGGAAAATAATCAGAAGAAAACACATTGACAGTCAGTGCATGCTATTTACAATCCACATAAGACATTAGATTCCATCATGCAGAGTCATTAGAGGAATTGTGGGGTTCAGCAAATCCCCAAAGATCCGAGGAAGCTTCCTGCTGTAACTGATAATATTGATATCAACTTTGATAAAATATTACAAATTAATAACGAGCACTTTCTTCTTACTCCCACTCCTTCCTTGTACATTTATCTTAATGTTTTAAAAATGTGTTCATTCAGCTTTGTCTGGTGGGAAGGTGATTCCACATGACCTGCCTCTGCCCCTGCTTCTGCACCTCAGGGCTCACATGCTCTCACACACCGAATGAGTAAATGACTTTGGCTACAAACAGTATGTGTGTGGAAGTGTGAATGGGAATTGGTCAGCTGCTGTCCCACCGTGGGAATGTGTGCCTCCTGGTCCTCCACAGTCACAAGATGTCTAAATATAAACTTAGCAAATTGTAGTTGAGGTCCAGCGGGGTAGGTGTGTGAATTAGAGGGACAAAAGTCCAGGTAGAGAAACAGAGCTGATGTGAGGGTCACATGTTTGTGAGTCACAGTGAGTATTTGTGAAATTATGACATAAGTGAGACATGATTTGACTTTTATTAAATTCTCTATGTTGTCGCTGAAGCATTAGATGTCTTGTGACAGTGATTTCCTAAAGCCTACCCTGTCATTCCTGTGGTTTTCTCATTCCCTGTGGGTGGAGGAGGAAGGATAGGCAGCTGCTCTTCACAGAGATGTCTGGGATAGCAACTGTAACCCCTGGCCACTCCCAGAGCGTCAGGTATCACACTCAGTCATTTAACGGCCGAGAGGGAACGGAAGTAGGCCATCCTGTTAAGCCCATCGGCATCCCTGTGTGCTCTGATCTAAGCGGACCGCCTCAGCTTTGCCCACTCAAAATACCCCAGCTCCAGGTTCCCGTGCCACACACGCTGTTTCCGTGACGCCAGCACTTTTCCTGCGCAGGTCCAGGTGCAGATGAAGAGTCAAGTGCAAGATGTCATGTGAGGCATTTGTGTCAGCATGTGCACTTGCTTTCATACCGTCTCATATAAGGAGTTCAGCTACCTGCCCTTTGAACTTGTTACAATTATAGAAGTATGACACAACTGTCTCTCAGACAAATCCAGCAGCTCCACAACAACAAGCCTCGGGGAAGATGACTGACTCCTGACAACTGGAGCTAATACTTTCACTAGGTTGTAATTTTTCTAACTTGTCTCCTAGATAATTGTCCAGGACGTTTTGTCAGTTGTTACCGAGCAGTCACACTCCCTTCAGCAGAACATGAGTGAGCTGTTAAATATTTGATGCTCATCCTCATCATGCTGCTGCTAATGTATTATTTACCCAGCCACAACTAATACACTTGAAGGAAACAGAGACTCAGAAAGGGACAACACAGTTTCTACCTTCTCTGACGCCTGTACTTTCTCAAAATGACTTTCAATGGGAAATTCACTGCCGTAATAACAACACAAGAGAAATTTCTTGAAGGTTTGAAACAACTGACCTGAGGAGCCACCGATTTCTTGTATCATATGATACAAATACGTTTGCCTTCTTTTAGCCAAGGTCCACCGTTACATCAGTGTCACAGAGTCTGTATGTGCTCTGCATTTTTTGCACTAATCTACACAGCTACATCATTGCTACAGTGCAGTGTGATGATAAGCTCATTTGCTAAAATGATAGAATTCAGTGGCAGCAGCCAAAGGGCACTGCACTGGAGACGGTAACAAATGGGCTGCCTCAGAGGGACCAGAGAGGGTGGCTGTAAACAACACCTGAATTAATGTAAGGCGTTTCCAATGTAGAGAAAGGGGATTTATGAGGAAGGCTTTTGGATGCTGGTTCATCTCAGCTCATGTGAGGACATGTGTTACGGACCCACACACAAATACAATGGGTTATTACTTACCTACAGGACAGGCCTGCACTCCTCCTGTTGTACTGAAGGTTATCACTCAGTACCCAATAAATCATCTGGCACAGACAAAACTGAGAATTTTATCATGAAATCATCAAAGGAGATGAAACACAAAACAGACACATGAACTTCTGCCCAACAGGTTCACATATTTGTTTGTGGTTTGATCTGACTCAGATTATCCCAACTTATGGTCAACAATTAACCGATGATATGTCTGAAGAAAGGTTTGAAGGATAAAAGCTTATTTTAGATTCTAGAAATGCTCTATGTTAATGTTCTTTAATCCGCTGTGTTTAAGATGTGTGTAACTGTGTGTTTATGAGCATTACTGACAGACCTCCATCTCTCTTTTTCCGGCCAGATGTGGACTTCCTCAGTAGGCTGCGTCCAGAGCTGAACAGGGTGTTGAGCTCATCCAGGGGACTGGTCAAGGGTCTGCCATTGGCTGGGTTGAACAGCAGTGGAGAGGAGGAGCACGAGTGGGCTCTCCGAGGCTCGGGACGAGACATCTTCACTGGGGAGTAGGGAGGTGGCTTCCCAAGGGGTTCCCCCACTGCCCTTTGTGAAGACGTTTTGGCAGAGTCCGAGCCCCCAGTGACAGATGCTGCTCGTGTCAGAGACAGGAAGTTGGCCTCAGGGGGGAAGGGGAAGTGTGAAGGGGGTCTGTAGGGAGGAGGGGGTGCACTGGGTGGAGGAGGTGGAGGTGGAGGGGTGAGTGGAGGTGTAGGCTTCTTCTCTGGCATCAGGACAGTGAGGCTAGGGGAGGAGTCAGCCCTCTGGCGGGCATACTGAGGAGACAAAGGGCTGTCTGGGCCAGTAGCATAGTTCAGGTTTGTCTCAAACACTGGCAGCTTTTTTACCTCTAGTGGGGTGAGGGGTGACTCGTCTGAAGCAGGGGAACAGGTGACGGGGGAAGGGGGAAACACCAGGAGAGGTGGGCGGTGCGGCAGCAAGTTGGGAAAGGGAGCGGGGATGTCACAGCTGCCATCTTTGCCATGTTGACCTTTGTTAGCGACACTACTAGATGTGCTGTGTGAGTAAGCTATGTCCATGGAAGCAGCCAGCCCTCCTGCCACACGTTTAGTCTCCCCACTCTGAGGAGGAGACGTCACTAATCCCACCAAGCCCAAGCCTAAAGCCTCCAGTTTCGCTGCCTTGGTAATCACAGTGGCAAGAGGTCCACCATCTTCATGAGGGAAATACTTCATCTCCTCGTAGACAGCTTCTGAGTCAGAAGCCTGTTCTGGACTGTCAGGCGGCTCCTGGAGGCTCCGAGCCCGTGGCTGGGAGCCCAACATTTCTATGTACACATCCTCCTCATCATGACCCTGGAACAGGCTCAGCGCCACCCCTTGTGGAGCATCAATGGAGGCTGCTCTCTGCATAAAACCCCCAAACCCTCCAAATCCACCACCACGGGACAGTAAGGCCAGCTTTACATCAGCAGGACGCAGCTGGCTGAGTCTGGGCGCCACAGCAGTGATATCTTCGTACGAGCCGGTCAGCTTAGTGTTGGGACTGCGCTTTGGTTTGGGGGGTGGTACCTTCCTCATGGTGGTGTAGTCATCACTGTGGGGGCGGGGCTTGGACAAGGCTGGGGAAATTAGGAAAAAAATCAATTTAATACTGGGAGAAAGCAGCAGCAGTAGCACTGTGGTTGACAAAACACCATCTGTCATATTGTCTAAAGACCAGAGGAGGTGATATACCTGCAGGGTCTGTGGGGGACAGCTGGGACTTAGGGGGGCTTCCAGCTGGTGAACAGTAGCCCTCTGGAGTGTGGCACTCTTTAGCTGCCATCATCAGCCCAGCACTAACCGCTTCATAAGATGCACTCAGACGTGTGTTGGGGTCCCTCTTTGGTTTGGGAGGAGGTTGCTTCCGAGGAGATGAGAGGCTCCCCCCGCCTGCCCCATCCTCATTGGCATGAGTGACCTGCTGCAGGACTGGTTTGATGGGTGGACTGGCAGATAAAGGGACCATAATCTCCATGGCGAGGGGGATGGGTACTGAGCTGGACCGAAAGTGGCGAATGACTCGACCGCCCCCATTGATGAGGCCCTCGTGGACTTTCCCACCTTTCTCAACAACCCTAAAAATTGGGTATAAGGAATAACAGGATTCATGTTTAAATGAAACATTTTGAATTTATAATGTTAAACCATTTACATTGTCTACACAATTTGTGGATGATTCCAGTATCTTCCAATGTAGTTATTTTCTTTAATTCAGTTAAATATATATCGTTTCATCAGCAGTATACTCAATATACAAATATGAGATAAGGAGGCCAATTGGAGAGTAAAGACCTAAGCGATTATGCTTCAAATCAAATCTCTTGACAGTAATTTGATAACAGTTTGATATTTCCTTCACTAATCTGAGTGAGCCATCTGTTGGTTCCATGATTGCAGGCAGGAAGTGGCTGAGCATGTGTGCAGGTGACAGGGGAAGGCATTTAAAAACCTGTAGGTGTGCATGTGAGCGCATTTGTAAGTTAGTGTGCAAAAGTGTTTATGTGACAATGAATCCCCTCTATAATAGAGCTACTATAATGCCTCTCTGTGCCTGCAGCCTGAAACCCCTGCTCCAGGCCTGGCTGCCCACCTGTCTCCCGTCCCAGTAGCAGATGTTACATACAAGGACGTAAAGAGGATACAGAAATCATGTGAGTGTATATTTATTTTTATCTTTTAGGATGTATTGCTTTGACCTAATGTTAACCCTTGGTTTAAGTTTTAAAATATATCAAAATGTATTAAAAAAAGTGTGATGCCTTTAGACATTTTCAGGTTCCAATTGTGGCCATTGCTCAATAAAAATAAATGAATAATTGTAGTTCTTTTCCTCTGTATTGGTTTATATTTGAATGTATTTCAGCACATTTATAGCTTCAAATTATTTTTCAGATTATGCTCTATAGGGAAAAATCTGTATTTTCGAAGATTTGTGGCAAGAAATCTTTCAAAATTAAACAAAGCATACACTTATTTTCCATTTTGTCAAAAAGCCTTGAGCTATTAACACATTAGTCACCACTCACCATCAGCCTGATGTAAAATTCAGAATTAAAACAGCGGCAACAAGCTAGACAAATGACATTGCCTCCTCTGCCGAGATGGAAAGTTACTTTTGAAATAAAATAATTCAGCTATTCAGCTAAAAAAATACAACATATTTAGAGGTTTATTATTTTTTTAAAGCAGGAAAGTGACTGTTCATTTAGCATTTCCCCTAAAGAGTCTCTTATTGAACACCTTCTTGCTCTTCCCTTTTCTGCAGGCTTGATATGTTATATCAGAATGAGGTGAGGAGGAGATAAGGATAGCGTTCCATAGGTGCAACACAACACTAATACAATCTGATAACGCAGATCATTATCTGGCTATCCATCATGAAACTCGCAATTAAAAGCCTACCGTGCACAGGGATACCGTCACATCATTAATCAAGAAAACACATGCCACGCAGGCACACGCATAAATAACAACACACTTTTACAGACAATCATTTTCCCCGTCGTGGAGTCATAAATCCTGGTAACTGCAGATAGTTTGTTATTGTGCAGGCTAAATGATGCTGCAGTCACAAGGAGTTCCTCCCATTTAGTATTATAAATTACATTGTAGAGATTGATAAGAGCCTTATTTGAGAGTGACCACAGTATTGATTGGCTGCATTAGTGTGAAGTAACCGGTAGCAAGTGTATCCTCCGGATACAATAACATTTAACATAAAAATGAATAACTGCTCATCTATTAACCGACCATTAGCTATACTGCTTATCCTTTGAGAGCTGTGGGTGGCTGGAGCCAATCTCAGCCGAGATCTTGGGGCGAGAGGCGGGACTATACCCGGGACAGGGCACCATTGCATATAAGACAAACAAAACATAAAGTCTCTATTAAACCCAGCTCCAATATGCATGTCTGTGGACTGTGTTAGGAAGTAACCACTGAACCTTCCCTCCACTCATCAACATAGCTTTAATATTCCAATAACTGAATGAAGGTGTGTAAATTGTGAAGGTGTTTGCTATTTTACCTCCTAACAGGCTGATCCTCTTCCTTCCCCACTGGCTCCGGCCTCTCACCAAGTGGTGGACTGTTGCCAATGGTATTGCGAAGGCTGTTGCTGTGGCAGCGCAAACGGTCGCTCTCTCGTGCAATGTCGGATGCATTTTGAATGACCAGCTGGTCATAGGTTCGCAGCCCCTTGTCCTCAGCTCCCTGCAGGAAACGCTGCAAACTGCTCTCGTCTTTCTGCTGTAACGACAGCATGCGATGAACCTGCTGCCTGGCCAGCCAGCCACGCACCACTGAGACACAACAAGGAGATCAAGTTAGAGACATGGAGAAGACAACTTGGTTGTTGGTTTATTATTTTGATATAATTACCTCGCTGACAGGTGATGATCTTTTTATGAAGCTGGTAGCAGCGATCGTTAAGCTGGTCTGCCTGCCAGTATCTGAGAAAGACTTTACTGCTGCCCATCTACACACACACAGACACACACACACAGACACACACACACACACACACACACACACACACACACACACACATACACACACACAGACACACAACCAAAATAAGTATTCAATCAAATATATTCGCAAAAGTACCGTAACACACCACCATTCATGCTTATTCTCTGGAAGAAGCCAGCAGACCCTGTGAGGCTTGTTTTCTGTTGGAAACCTTAGCAGAATGTGAGTTACAAAGAGTGTGACTTGTGATGTAGCATTGGTAATAGGTGGGTGTGGGGTTTGTTTGTTGATACTGCATTCACTTCCTGAATTTAGGGAGGATTTGGGGGATGCCAAGGTCACTCTACACCAGATGCACAGCACTCTGTGGGGGTAACATACTTCCACAGACAGACACTATTCAAGTCAACACACTCTACTCGCATATGTGGTGTGCCTGTGTGTGTGTTTAAAGCAGGGCTGTATGAAAAGGTGGCTATAGAGCATTGTTGAAAGAGTGTGTATTTGTTTGAGGCAGGAGCTGATGTGACCTGTAGGGTCACACTCTCAGACACAACAGCAGTCTGGCAGACAGGACAGAGAGGGGGTGGAGGGATCCATGCTACTCCCTGTGTGTGTGTCTGTGTGTGTGTGTGTGTGAGAAGAATTATGATGAGGTGGGACAGCTGGAACGAGCTGTCAAAGATTCCATGGGATCTTTCAAATAGAGGGTCAGGGATTAAGTAATTTGGCAAATCTTTTGTTGTTGATGGAGGCTTGAAAAGACACAGGACACAAGACATACACAGACACACACATAGACGCAAGCAAGCAAGCATGAACGCAAGCATGAACGCACGCTAGCACACACACACACGCCTACCTGCCATCCCTGGAGTTTGGACTGTTGCAGAACTGCGCGACATTTCTCCTCTGGTGACAATTTCTTCTTGTCTGCCAAAGCTGGGATCACAAGGTCTTTATATCTACAACAAATAAAACAGAGGACATCAGAGCTGCAACAGATCTTACAGGGCCAAATCGAACAACTTTGACGAGACAAGGTGACACCGCCTCTTTTCAGAAACAATGGGTTCAAAGGTCAGTGGGGTCATACAGCAGCTCAGCCAAACAGCATCTGTTCCTATTGGAGTTGCCCTGGGCAACCGTTGCTGTGAATGGTCAGCTGGATGGATAAAAATAAACACAAAATATTCTCTACTTCATAAGCTGTAACTTCCAAAGTGCAGTTATGAGTCCCGTTCTTTTTGTATAACTTGACCACCACACAGTTTTTTACGTTAAAACATAATAGTACAAAAGAAGAACAAGGAAGGTTTTTTTTCAAGAATTAAAACATTAAAACATCCTTTTCTCTGATTTAAAGAAAGTACAATGGGGGTCAAATAAAATACCGAACTGGATGCAAACAGCCACCAGTGAGTGTTCTCTATGTTTGTAATGACACTAGGTGAGTGTGTTATAAATATTCCATCCATTCTGAATGAACATGAATGAACATATCCCTGATAATATGAGTTATGATTTTAAGTTATTCATTTAAACTACCCTAACCCTAACCCTAAAGTGAAGGTGGAATCACGAGCCATATGGTAAATACAACCGAATCTTCAAATATGTTGACTCATCATGAGACAAAACAAAACAATAATGCTGTCTTTCGGATATTCCCAATAAGTCCCAATTCACCATGACACTGTGACAGTGACAGGACCCTGAACCTGAAGCAGCAGAGCAGAATTCAGACATTGTTCCTTTCATTATACACAAACACCTGTGCTTTTTCTGCTGTAGCAAGCTAAATGTCTAATGTGAAAATTGCCTCGTCAATATTAATGGGCAGCTGTGGCTCAGGAGATGGAGAGAGTTGTCTACTAATCTCAGGATTGGGATTTCAATACACAACACACAGAACGCTCACATAGCAGAGCCGGTGTTGAGAACGGTATGCTTGTCTCGAGAGCATGAAATCAGTCTCTACAAGGTTTTATGCCGAATCCTGCCTACATACCGACAACAGTGGTGCAGCAAGTGCAAGCACTCAGCTCTACGATGGGGGAATGGTGCAAAACACTTTGTTGGAGATCTTTCATGTTGTGCGAAAATAACTTCGTATCACTGTGCCACTGTGGAGGGACAAATAAGACTATGGAAGGGCCCCTACAGTCAATGGTAATTTATGGGAAACACTAAAGTGACATTACGAAGAAGTCCCAAAGAAGTTAGAAAAGGATGTCAGGCACAGTTAAAAATAGACTATGGATGTGACCTATAGCTAATGTAAATCTGTAAATAATTCAGGATTATAGGTGTCATATTGTAGTCATGCATTCAGTTTTAATAAGCGTTCAACTTGAAATTTATTGATGGATATGTAAGAGTGAATAATGTATCTGTACTTCATAATAATAAAAAAACAATAACAAATAGTAAACCAACAAATCCCCAAAATGTCAAGAGCTCAGTGCATTTTATCAGTCAGTGCTGTATCTCTTTTGTTAGCAATGACGGGTAGAGCCAGCTGATAATGTCCCACATCTGATGATACTAACCTAACCAGCAGATGGCTGGGGGCATAAACCACCTGTATTGTCAATGATGAGTAAGTGAGTACGGGTGAATATGGGATGTATTTGATTTGCAGGAGAGGGGTCTGTCTGAACTCTCCCTAACCCTCTCTCTGTATGGTAATACCAGCCCCGCAGACAACACACGCTGTCCCCCTGAGCCCATAAAACACAAAGGAACTCTGTAAACCCATGACCTTCCCTATGAGGATATGAAAACCATCGATGGTCCCTGCATTTACAAGACCCAAGGGAGCTTCACGTGGAGTCAGAGAAGTGAAATTACCCCTTCGATAAGAGTTGAAATGGAGGCCTGCGGGGCGCTAACGGACTTCCCTGGGACCAAAGGGCCATCACTGACCACTGTTATGGAGCTCCATTAAGGGGATAAAGGCAAGGTAGAAGACAACTAGAAATGAAACAACTCATTTAGTCTGTGGCCCTGTTCTTATCCATCTGACAAACTTTCTGTTGCCATATCTTCAAAGAATATTGGCTTTGTTCTGTCATGGATAATCCCCTCAAAGGGTCAGACTGAAATGATGGATATGCATCTGTCTGTAACTTAATAGCCTGCAAATGTGTGTGTTTATACATCAGAGGAAGGAGAGGATGAAGACCCACTTGAAGGTAGCAATTTAGGAAATATGACCTATATGCTTGGGAGCTTGATGACAGGCTGAGGAGTAGAGCAGTTGTCCTCCAACCACGAGGCCGGTGGCCGAAGTGTCCTTAAGGCAAGATGCTGAGCCCGGAGTGGCCCCTTATAGATGTTGAATGCATGAATTGGAAGTCCCTTTGGATAAAAGCGTCAGCAGCTAAAATGACATTTAATGACATGTTCTATGAATACAGAGGCTTAGCGCAGCCACTTTCTAACAATAAACGTGGAATTGAGGGAAGCACTGCACATGGAGGGCTGGGATTAAAAGAAACTAGGTTCAAGTGGGAGCGGTTGACCTTACACATTGCTAGAAAATAAACCTGGCCACAAAACACATAGTGTATCATAAAAGACAAATAAAAACAACAATAAAATAGATTTCCTCGTAAATCATTCTGGTTACCAGGACACTAATGTAATTCGCTGCAGGCGGCCTCTGTGACTTAGCGAAGTGGTCTGCATGGTTCCAGAGTGCATGTGTGTATTTGTGTGTACACACTACCGTGTTTGTGTTCATGAGAATATAGCAACCTCCAGATTAATGGCTGATTTATTGGCCTGTCATTTTGATTCGAGAAGGGACTGGGCCTGTTTTAAGAAGAGTGACAAATGGAAAGAGATAAAGGGGATAAGAAACAGAACAAAATGAAGACAGTGTGTGTAAATGAGAGAAACAGGCAGAGAAAAAAGGGAATGATATCGACGTAAACGAGGAGGGTCAGTGAAAAAAAGAAAGAAAATATTGGGATCTGGAAGGAAGAATAGAGATGAAAGAATCAAAAGAAAATGGCGGTTTAGCATAGACAGCATGTGAGAAATCGAGTGAGACAGAGTTCAGTGAGGACAGCAGTGTAGTCCACCCCCGCTCTGCTGCAGCTCGCTCCTCTGGGTTCATTCATTGGTCCTGTCTGTGCTGAGACCCGAGCAGGAAAAAGAGAAAGATATGAATGGCAGTTGGGCTGAGCTGACTGGTGTCTTTGTGAGTGGCCGCCACTTAAATTAAGCCCGGCCTTAATGTGTGAGCAGTACAAAAGGGACAGACGTCAGACACACAAAAGGTCCATTTGTATGAACACTTTGTATGATTCATTTTTCAGTAATAAACAGGATAATAATTTAAAATTCTTTAATCAAATAGCAGTTTCCAGTCCCAATAACATTATGTTACTTCAATATTTTTAGGATTCACTTTGCTGATTTACGAAGGGGTAGACCAGATTATTAATATCAGTTTCATCTCAATTACCTAAGTTGACACACTGGTCTGGGTCATATTAGCTCGGTGCAAGGGCTGGAAGAAATAACTTGACAAGTTGTGTCAAGCTCTGTTGAGAGTTAAACCCCTGTGGCTTTATTGGGAGAATGTGACCTCTTGAGCACTGTGGGCTGTCAGCGGGCCTGAGCTAGCTGTTTATGGTTAATATGGTAAATATGCAAAACACTGTCCGACTGCTTGTTAAAAGAGAACTGCTCCATTTCTACAGTTAAGTTCAATTCCTGAGACGAGAGACCATGGTGATAAAGAAGGACGACACGACAGCAGCCCAAAGTGAAGCCAAAGTATCTTGATTGACACCTGGTGGCTGGCCTCAGTAAAGGTCATAAATCCTGTCTCCATTTCGGTGGATGGGACATGGACCAAACCAATAGGAAGTTCAAATCATAATGATGTTTGTCCAAATTATACTTTTACAGTAAGTTTGGTTTTAATTAGTTATTCAATATTATAAGAACAGGGTGAAATGTCATTATTGTCAGGCGACACTGACTCACAATCAGTGGAGTGCGTGTATCAATAGGATGTTGCTTCCTTGGCTCCATCACAACTTTACACACTCTGGGTCCAAATTCGCATTATGGCAGAATATTTTGGCTTCATGTCTGGATCGTGGGAGGAAGAGGAGATGCGTCTTCCATCCTATACAGTGGAAGGATGGGACATGAGGATGCGGCGGCTGTGGTGTGGCTGTAAGGAGCCCATGATGGAGGTAGGCTGACTTAGAGAATGTAATATAAGGGCTATCACATAAAGCAGGATTTTTTGTCTGAGCCCAGTATTTGGTAATTTATACCAGACGGCAAGTCTCATGCTGGAGTGGTTTTATGGCCAGTAATTTGCCATGACTAATTAGACTCATAGCTAAACTGTGTACACTGAGTTCCAAATCGTGTTTGCCAATTCTCGTAGAAGCTCTGCCAGTCAACCAACAGCTCACCAATCCTGTCTCTGCAAATCAAGTGTGTGATTCAGTTTCAAGCTAGATCAAGAGGGGGGGATTAAGTTTTTTATAGATTCATCCTTTAGAAAGTGTGTGGCAATACATGAGTTACCACCTTACCATTACACTGCCTGTCCACCTCTGAGTCATCTCTGTCACCTCTCCACTCCACACACAGCAGCCATGAAGGAAAACATCAACAAGGCCCTCGGGGTGGGGTTTAGGGATCCATCCACTGCACCAGCTGGAGCAGGTTTCTGCTTTGTTTTTTAAAATGATGTCTCCCTCTGCTCATATACTAAACACTGACCTCTATCTATGATCACCGAACTGTTGCCTTCAGATTCCAGCACCTCTGGACTGCTACCATTTCTACCATTTGAAATCAACCTCTGATACAAAAAGAGGGACAATAGAAATGTGTAACCGGAGTACCGGAAGCCAGCCTGCAATCTCAGACAAGAGTGATGTTCAATCCAAAATAATTTGAAACTATTGTGTGTCTGAAAATAATCTCAGTCTATTGACCTCACATGCTCTGGTTTATGCCCAGTCCAGCAGCAGTGCAGTTTCCGTTTTTTGTCAGGCAGCTGGCTCTTGTGATGCTCAGTTATCTGCTGGTCACACCCGTTGCTCACACACAGATTATCCCACAACACATGGCCGCCTAAAACATATATGAAAGGCACTCACAGACTAACACATACATATGCTCCGACACACAAATGGTTGTCAAAAAACATCATTCACTAAAGCCTCAACAGGAATCTTTCAATCACAGCTTGAACAATGAGTGATGGTTCTACAATCTGTTGAATTCACTTCAGCATTTGACATGGGCCTACTTCTCCTGATTCAATAATCAGGTTTTCCCACATGAAAACCTATATGTGGGCAAACCTAAAAGCGTCTTTTTTACTTTGTGAGCGAGTTTGAGCAAAAAAAAAATGTACTTGTGGATTGCACCTACTATTAACTGTACACACAACTACCATCTGCACAATATATTGTACAGCTTTTGGATTGCAGCCTTTCCTTATTTACTATAAATCCCTTTAAATGTACAATGTGTGTACATCGGCTCACAAAAGACTTAGTTTGATGATATCACAAAGAAACGTGGGATCGGTTGTCATCTCTACCACAATTGCCGATGAAAATCTGCCTGACGTGACTCAGCTGCAGATCATGTTCATGGAGGAGCCAACATATTAAAGTTTCATTCACGTTGCTCAGCAAGCAGTAATGAATAGTCGTGATCCATTACGACTGACCAATAAAAACAGAGGAATAAATTAAAAAAACAAAAAAAAAACTGTCTAACTGACTAGCAGTGTGTTTTTGCCTTCGTCATGCCGTTTGCCTCTGAAGTTATCGCAAAGACAATCAAGTTATCAGCTTAAGACGCAATTCAAAGGTGACCAAAACTAAACAGTCACATCCTGTTACCTATATATTATATATTTTCGCATAATTACTTCTATTAATTTGGAACCACGGATCTGACCAGAAGCCTTTCAGTTCATTTTGTCCAAAATAAGAGTTCGAGCCATAGCTTTTTGAATACCTTAGCATTAAAAATCTTTATTAGCTCTTATTTAATTTGGACAATTAAGACAAATCTAGCTGCTTAGTGCGCCGTATTAGTGATAATAACAAATGGGATTTTGATTCATCCTGTTTTCTCTTAATTAAAAACTAGGACATGAGATGCCTGGATGTTAGGGTTTTGTGTGTGTGTGCGTGTGTGTGTGTGTGTGTGTGTGATGTGAAGATGTTTACAGCAGAGTAGTGGAAACTTTTTGGGAGGGGGGGGGGTCATGTGACCAGCTTTGTCCTCTCTTATTATTTGGCAGGAATGTTTGTGTTAATCCCTTTATCCTGAAAAACAGAGAGAGGGGCTGAGAGAGAGACAGAGAGAGAGAGAGAGAGAGAGAGAGAGAGAGAGAGAGAGAGAGAGAGAGAGAGAGAGAGAGAGAGCTAAATCCTCTCAGTATTCCACAATTTCTCAGAATCAGAAGACCAAGAGACTGAAAGTGAGGGCTCTCTGCTTCTCAACCAAGAGGGGGGGGGGGGGGGGGGGGAGTCTAGGAGTGAATCAACTGCAAGACAGGGAAAGCCAGGAACATGGTATAATAGGTATGAAAGCAATGATGCTGGTTAAGTGTGGGACAAAGTGACCTCACACACAACAGACTGAGTGATGTGTGTCGGCCTGACACGGGAAATGTTATAGTGACATTCATCAGCTGCAGTGCACTCCCATGAAACAAAAAACAAGCCATTTGAGGTTAAATTATACTTCTAACAATGAGGTTGCTGTGACTTGTCTTTGTTAATGTGTCAGCCGGCATGTGAGTGTGTAAGCCTCCATAGTATATGTCCCTCTATTCATTTACAGATGTAGCGAAGGGACTTGCTGTCAGTTTCCTGATCAACCCTTTATATAAACCAGTGGTCAAAGGATATAGAATACATCAATTTTTTTCAAATATTGTTTAAGATTTACATGAATCAATTTTTTAAATATTTTTTTAATAAATTCATATACTGTACTAAATAAACAATTGGAGAATTGAAAAACCAGGAGTTGCAAGATCTAATGAACCAAATAAAATCAAAATCCTCGATTCAGCAACCGAACAAGTTCTTCTTAAAATATAAATTCCCACAATTGTGCTGTGCTTTTAGATTGGATTGCTTTGACCATCTGTAAAGTTCACTCCAAATCAGTTCCATAGTGGTTTACCTCTGGAGACTGAGCTTGTCTTCAATAATGTGAAGCCACTATTTATTTATTTTCCTCTAAGGTTTTAGGATATGTCTGTTAAAGGTTATCAATTCAATATTATCAAATTATCCCGTTTCTTTTGTCAAATTCAGCAAAAATCTTCTCAGGCTCACTACCAGTTAATTCTGTGTGTGCAATCAAATAAAATGTGGGTGTTTCTCCACAGCCCTTGCTACATGAATGTGCTCAGACCAGTGGTTGTGCTTGTGCAAAAAGTAAACATGATTATTACGTTTTTGGTGACTTTTTGGGGGCATCTAACCTCTAACCTTTTCAGGTGCTGAAACATTTTGGACCAGGTGTTTATAAAATGACCGAGATCAAAGTGTCTGTGAGTTTGATGTATTCAAACAAGTGACATCAATGAGATAGAAAGGAACAGTAGAACAACCCTCAGCATTGCCTTAAAGAAGAACAGGATATGGGGTGAATGAATCATCATTTAAAGACAGAACTGCAGGAAATGACTTCTGCAGCATTTTGTATTACACAACTTGCTCTGGCACTGACCTGCTGAGGAAGCCTGGGAAGGACAAGCGGACGGGGTATCCATAACGGATCATGCGCACCATCTCAAGCACCCCAATGTACTGCAGCTGGGTCGACACATGGAGGCTGTCAAAACTGTCTGGCTGACTGCAGGCGTTGGGGCGGACACACTCCACAAAGTGAGGCGTGCAGGCCTGCAGTTTGCTGATCACCTCTGACAGCGAGTTCTGAAAAAGGGAAAAGGAGAGAGGATACAGTCGAAGGCACCGGTAAATTTTACAATCAGAAAACAGAATGAAGAACTTTCCCTGGTCAACAATATTTATGAGTGTTTGGGTTGGGAGAGCACTGTGACTGTGCTTGTACAGTAAGTGAGTGAAAGGGCTCCCTCACACTTTCTTTTGATGTCGTAACTTGATTTGCGAGCCACAGCGATCTGAGTGAAATCACGCATCTTTTTTTTTCCCTGGAAGAAAACACATAGAGCTCTTTGCTTTTCCTCTGAGTGTGTGGGAGCGAGGGAGGTTTTCGAGAAACCCTGAATTCAAAGATGCCCATTTCAAGGTCACACAGGCTCTGTTGTGTTCTCTATGTGCATCAGTTCCAACCTGTTATTAGAAAACATCTCCACGTCTCTCCAGTGACCACTTGTGATCTGATTTTACTTCACTTCTATGAAAATCAACTAGTGCATCACTTCTGAGACCATTCTAAAGTCCAATTGTCTTTTTTTGTTTTTAGCCTGAGTATGACAGACAGGTCGGTGCACGTACGTGTTTGTGAGTACATGCACTGAATTGTAAATATTTATAAAATAGGAAATCAATGAGTCTATCAATGCTTATATTGTGGCAGGCAGGCACAAAATAATCAAAGTATGACAAATTCTGAGAAATTACATTATTTCTTTTGTTTCATTATGAATTTGCGTTCCAGACCACCTCAATATGTGATCTGTGTGATTGGACCTGCAGCCTTGCACTCAAATATATAGCTGTATGTGTGTGTGTTAGTACATTGCGTGTGCAGCTATTACTGTTTTCTTACAGTCATTGAGCTCTACCAGTTTTTTCTACATGCTACTGTTTTTATAATGATATTAGTATTTTCTTTTTATGAATTACTTGAAGACTACTTAGGAATTGTGTTTTTAGAGTATTCAAATGTTTTTGTGGGATTGTGTGTTGAAGTAAATTGGATTTATTGTGTAATTTTAGTTTTTTGGACGTGTTATAGAATTGGGTATCGAGAATTGTATTGGTATCAACTAGAAAATGTTTGGTATCGGGACATCCCTGTAGGCAGAGCTGTCCACTTGTTATTGGATCAGCCCTAAACATCCACAGACCCACATGCACATACAAGTAAACACTTACATCTGTGTTTTTGCCACTTCTCAACCTGACGTCAGTCTGCAGTCTGTCTACCCTTATGTACAATGATTACACCTCATCCCTCATCTTGAACGTCACTACCAGCATTCACATTCCCTCCAAACATGCGCACACAAATGCGTGTGCATGGCACACAGTGGTTGTTGTTCATTGTTCATTCATTCATGTGGCGGGTTTCATGTTCGGCTTGATACAACATCATTTTTCAGCCCACTTTCTCCTTTCCTGCCATTCCCTGAGGGACTCATCGACCACAAGCCCACAACTCTGATTGTGCAACACACTGGCCTCTTTCAAACCAAAGGTACTGCCTCTCGGAGCACATTTCAGCCTCCTTGCGTCACCAGCAGACACTGAACTGCTCTTCTCGAACTTATTGTTATTGTTGCTTCACAAAGTTATAAAATCACAGTACTCTACATTAAGCAGATCTTGGAGTTGTACTGTTGAAACAGCTGTATTCTGTTAATGAGTAAGACTAATGTTCAGTGTTATGATGAGTAATGTGAAGGGGTGGGTGTGCGAGGATGCCTCAACAGCACTGATTGCTTAACATGAGGACAAAATTCAAACAGCTTCATTAAGAAGTTCAGTAAAAATATAACCTAAAAAAAACATTAAGATAAAGTGAACAGGCTGGTTTCATGTGATTTGCATCAGTAAAACGACCAATTAAAAATTTCCTTTGATTTACCGCTACTTAATCGTTGTTGTACATGTGGTACAGTACCAATTAGCAGATGCTTAAACAAGGATATGCTCTATTGCTCTGAGCAGTAATTAATTAAATAAGTATAAGACAGAAAAGAAAACTTGGTTCTCCAGACAATTGGTCAGTTGAAGGCTTGTTCAGTTGCAGCTACTTTTAACATATTTTTTATTTTGCAGTATATGCTTAATGGGTATCAGAAGTAGCTCAAGCCTGTCCCAGCATGCACTGGGAAAAAGTCAGTGCAATGTCGTCAGGTCACTAATTAATTGCACAAACAGACAAGCGCATTCACAACTGCAGGTAGCTTAGTGTCCCGTCACCTGACCTGAACTGTGGGAGAAGACCTGTATGAAATAACAGTTCTTACCCTCAGCTGGACGGCAACTGTGATGGGCCCACATCGCTCGAGCCTCTGGAGGAATGAGCTCGAGCCTTTCTTCTTCAAGATCTGACAATGGAAGTAGATAATAGGGAGAACAAATATTATGTGCATCTTCCTACAAATTTCATGTGAAGATCATCAAATTAGTCTGTCTGCTGTTATTTAGGGCACTTTTTTCTTTTTCAAATATCTCAGGACAGATGCTACTGTCCATGCTGCACAGGTTATTAGGTCCCATGAGGTATAAATGTTATATTGGACTATTTAAATACAATTGACTTGATTTATACCATCTCATTGCCTTATGTTACTGTATAAGGTTGCAGGGGCAGAACAAAAAAGTGAAAGAGGTATATGTATTTTGGAGATGTCTATTGAGTAGGGCTGGAACAATACTAGTCTAAATCCATGGTTCTGCGAATATCTCAAATTATTTTTGTGAGAGGGGGTGTCGTGGGTGAATAACAAAAAGCAGGGGGGACATTTTATAAACATCAACATTTGGAACAGTAGAGACAAAAACACTAAAGAACTGGACTTGAATTCACATAAAACTTACATTAAAGGAGATACAATATATAGAGAGGCTCAGAGATGGGAAGGATAGACTGAAGGAGACTCAATATATAATCAACATATACAGAATGATGTTACCAGGTCTGTCAGTTAAGCTTTTCAAATTAAAAGTCATGAGAAAAGTGAACGACACTGGTGCTCTGATTGTTTGCATGTGTCTGCATGCTTGTGGATTTTGTATTTCTCCAATTCCCAAAAGTGGATAAATAGCACAGTGGTGGGAAGTATCTTAAATTAGACTGTTTTCTCCCCAGAATACTATCCCTGCTTTTTCACTCATCGGTATAATAGTCAGTTTCCAGTTGAAACAAAAATATACTTTGTGATTGTGTCACTTTATGAAAGACTGTGTTCCCTGTAGCAAATTCCCAATGTTTACCCTAATTTTAAATGGCAATTATTGGCAACAAATCAGTGTAACTCCAGGCTCATTACACTGTGAGCAGTATACTGTACCTTGGTAAGGTCATGGTACCGCCGAGGCTGTTGGGGGACGGAGTTGGCAGTAAAAAGTGAGGCTGATGGCATCCTGTCGAGTAACAGGGCAGCTTTAGGCCCCCTCTGTCCCATGCGGCCCTGAGAGGCTGGCACCAACGACCCGGTCTGAGTCAGTTTGGACTGGAAGAGCTGCTGCAATAACACACTCTCACTAGCTGCCGGGCACAAAGCACATAGAGAGAGGAAAATAAGGGAGGAAAATACAAGCGAAAAGAGGCAACAGCATTGGTGGAAATAAGGGGGTGGAGGAGAGAAAAAGAACAGATTGGATGAAGAGAAAGACATGGAAAGACAGAAAGTAAGAAAGAGGAGGAAGGGAAGAGGCTGGCGAGGACATATAAAGTTAGGCACCACATAAACAATAAGTCAGGCAACGAGAGGGGGTGGACTACGCCACTCGACAACACGTGGAGTGGTCCACAAAAACAATGAGCTCATTCAGAAAGGCAAACAACATGTGTGAGAACGTGGGCATGTGAAAGGCGTGCTGAGGAAAAGAGACAGAGAAAGAAAGAGAGGAGGAAAGGATGAGGGGTAGGCGTACTAACCAAGTAAAACAAACACAAGTTGGACACATTTAAGGACTTAATTACAAACAGCTCGAAGAGCAACTATCTTTTCATTTAAAGCAATCATCTGAACCATCTGAATATTGACTTAAACTCAGAGTAGGAAGGAGGGGATGAAGGAGTGGATGGATAAGAAGAAACCACATTGTGTGTTTCAGCGTGCACGGATGAAAGGCAGAGAGGCATCTCCGCAGTCAGACGGGGGGATACCGGCCAAGTGTGAGTGAAGGGCGAGCTTTGAGAAGATTAGCCTCATCATGGAAATTATTGCAATTTGGCTGCTGGACGCAAGACTCGCCTGGCAGTAACACAACGGCTGCCTGTGTCGCGCTAACCACAACACCCCACATCTGGCACCTTCTATAGACAATATATACACAGACACACAAAGAGTGGTTTTGTGTGTTGTTAGTTTGCACAAGAGTGCATCTTTGTGCTGGAGTGTGCTCTGACGCCACAATGTGCTTACATGTGTGTTATTAATGGGGTACTTACACTTCATCGTAAACAACAGATTCTGAGGAAGGAGGTCTTTGTTTCTTGTGATTGATCCCGTGAGATCATATGAAATCTGGTGGAAAAACATATTAATGGACATTCACATTAACTACTCATGCAGTGCATTTACTTTTATATAGAACATAAAATATACCAATCAATTTACTAATTTAGACTAATCCATATCGTTGTAAAAGCACCAATTTGAATTTCAATCTACTGTGAGATGTGGTACTAAAAAATGTTTTGTGGAAAACTACAGCTTCTAGTAGGAGGGTTATTTGGAAGCAAAAACAGTGAATTGTGATTTAGTTTGCATCTAAAGCCCCTTTTCCACTGGTCAAGAAACCAGGTCACATCTGGCTTTTGTCTGCTATGAAGATGGATACAATCATCATTCACTCCTTGGTCAAATGACTCTGCAGTAGTTTTTAGTTTTTTTTAATCGGCTCCGGATCCAATCAGCACAAATCTGACACCCGGGGATGCGCAATAATGACGTCTTATTCTTCTACTTTCATATGGCAGTCTAGACACTGCACTTTTCTGAACAACGTCATGAAGTACATTGATCTGGGCATGTTTGCAGATGCATAAATATCCATGATCTTTGTGTATGTATTGTACATCTTGGGAGGAATGTGGAAAAACACTGGCAAAACAGTGAGGTGTGAGAATTTTGTGTCGTGGTGGCTTTACCAGAAATAGACAAACCTGCATATACTCGCTAATTTTGGTGTAAAAGACATATTGTACTGCCTATTACTACATACATGCATGAGTGCAACACAGACGGACCTGTCCAGCATAGTGGCAGACAATGAAGGCTGGGCCCTGATCTTGAGGTGGGGGGTTTCCATTGCCATCCTTGGTGGTGAGAGAAAGGCCGTGAACGGGACTGGAGTCCAGCTGGATGGAAAGCCTCTTATACAGGGTCTGCTCTACTGGCCGCAGGCTCTGGCTCTCCTCATCCAGCACACACAGAAGTCCCTGAGGCCTCTGGAAGAGGAACAAACAAATGATCAAATGAAAAATATGTCATTCTCAGAATCTTTTCATTGATACTTTTAGTGTGTCCCCCTGACATCAAACTGCATATTATTATCATATTAGTTTAAATGTTACAATTATGTTATAAGCATCTTAACCACAAAAGGCCAGTTATAATCCAATTTGATTTATATTTTTATTTCTTACAAAACATCTTACTTTTTTCGTAACATCTGATTTCCGAATACAATTTCATTCAGGGAAAAAGGAAAAAGTGAAATTTGCTTAAAACATTCCCAGAATTAGAGGGAAAAAAAAGATTAAAAAAAGTCCCAGACTAAACCCATTTTTATTAAGTGATGGAATTTGCTGTGAATTGAAGTTACCCATGTGATTTGTAAACTTTTTTCAAAACTCTGGGTGGAATCAAAATGTCAAATTACATCGTGAGAGACCAAACTGGCCTGGACTGGTCCAAACCAGGAACATACAGTACCTGAAGAAAGAAGTCCAGAACGGCTGACTGGTTGCTGTGGGAGCATGGGGTCTCCATGGCGATGCCCTCCTGCAGACACTCAGCCTGCTCCTGCTGGAATAGCACCTCAGAGACGTACTGCCTCAGCCGTTCATTGGTCATGTTCACACACAGCTGGAATGCACACAACACACACTTAAGTCGCACGCACATCGACCTGTAAACACACTCTTCAATGTACACTGTGAAGTTCCTCAGGGACATGCGGCTGAATGTTTGTTTTTAAAGCAAACAAACGCATGAATACCTTCTCAAACAGAACCTGCTGTGGCACAAACAGGGAAGTCAATTGGGCATAAATGGACTGCCTGACAACACACCTGACCCAGAAAGCATGAGAACTGTTTACAGGGACATCTCCTGCATGGGGCCCACAGCAATAGGTACCCCTCTGTACGGCATTTCTGCTAACCCACAATAATATGAAGCATCTTCCTGCCGAGACATATGAACTCTTCCTCACCCGGCAGTCAACCAACCACAGCACAGGGAGGAGTCAATCAAATGGGTTTTGTCTGATGTGTGTGCTTGTCACACTTGTGGTTTAGTGAGCTGACCCCTTTTTCAACCCAGGATCTCGTGCATGTTTCCTTTGTACACTTTTCACATCTAACATGAAAACAATAATAACATCCTTGCTATTGAATGCCCTGCCAACCAGTCAAGTTGAGTTTGAGTGAGTTTCTTACATCATATGTGTATTAATGATTATGGCCAAAATATATGTTGCGTTGTGACTAAATCTTATCAGTTCATCCTTGAGTCTAAGTGAACATTTGAACCAAGTTTGATGTCATGCGTGTTATGTGCGGTCACAGATACCTTGACCTTTGACCACCAAATTCTGATCAGGTCATCCTTGAGTTTAAGTGAATGTTTGCACCAGATACAATGGAATTGTTCTGAGGACAAACCTGATAAATCATGCCCAAAGACATGAGGTGACATTGATCTGAACTCATAATCCTTTCCAACAAAATTGAATCAGTATTTCTGGAAGCCCTAGCGAACATTTATGCTGAATTTTAAGGGGTTTCCTAAAGATTTAAGTGATATTTCATCTACAAGTGAAAAATGTGAGGTCACAGTGAACTTAAAATTCGACCTCTGACCACCATAAATCAAATTTCATCAATGAGGCCAGGTAAACCTTTGTAAAAAATATTAAGTAGTTCCCCCATGGTGTTCCTAAGATATTGGGTTTACAAGCACCCGGATATACAGACAGACAAACTGAACACATAATGCCTCCAGCTGCAGCTGTCACTGGTGCAGATGCTAGACCAAGCAAGACTTACAAAAAATATGGCAAAAAATGAAGAAAAAATCAAAATACTGATGCTGTATTCAATTGCATTTGTTAGCTTTAAGGTGACATTTACATGACTTTTTTTTTTTGCCAGTGATTGCTTCAGAACAGTACTACGACCTACATTTAGTCTCGTAGGCGGCTTGATTGAGAAGTGCTGATTTAGAGTTGTGTTGTTCTGTACTGCAGACGGCTAAAGTCCTGTTTTTCTTTCCACAACGTTCGCCTATTCGTCGTCTTCAGGTTAGTCTAGTCCACTAAAGGCTCAGTCCCAGCAGGTGGTTGATTGAGTTAGCTCATTAGCAAAGTGCTGAGCAGATACAACACAGCCCTGACAAACACAGCTCTAATTAACAAGCACTAATGACCCTGATCATGCTGCGCATGTGGAGCGTGCCTGTCTATGTGTCTGCATGTGTGCGGATACATGTGTGTACAAACATGTCAGGACTTGTTTGTCACTTATGTCATATCTTACGGTGGCCCTGAGAGCTCAACGAACAGCAACTTAAGAAAACACATGCAAGTTGACAAAACACATGCAAGTTGACAAAACACAAGCAAAGTTAGAAAACATCTTCATCAATTTCCCAACACAACACATTACAGAAACGCGCTGCAAATAGACAAACGCGCTGCAAATAGAGGGGAAAACACAACGGAAGTGTTTCCAGAGGACAGCTAAAAGGGATGGACACTGCTGCCACAGGAGACACAAAAACGTCCAATACACCATACAAATTCGGTTCCGCACAGGGGTCGGGAACCCGCGGCTCTGGAGCCGAATGCGGCACTTCAGCCCCTCTGCAGTGGCTGTACAGTAAAGTGTTGTGCATACGCGTTTGTCTATTTGCAGCGCGTTTGTCTATTTGCAGCGCGTTTCTGTAATGTGTTGTGTTGTGTTGTGAAATTGATGAAGATGTTTTCTTACTTTACTTGTGTTTTGTCAACTTGCATGTGTTTTGTCAACTTGCATGTGTTTTCTTAAGTTGCTGTTTGTTGAGCTCTCAGGGCCACCGTAATATCTACTGTTAGAGGTCATTATGTTTGTTTATCCAGAACTTACTCCTCCTGTTCTCTTCTGTTCTCCGTGGGTGGTGGCTAATGTGTGTGCTATGAGCAGGCGGATATATTAATAGGCAGCTCAGCAGCAACAACTGAGAAAATGTATGAGGGAGAAGAAGTGGGCACCGCAGCCATCTGGCAGACATAGCTCCTCTGTTTTTGCTCATTTTGTTCTAAATCTCCTTTTCTCTCTTCTCTTCTCATACTTGCTCTCGCTCTATTCGTGACCTGAAGAGAGGTTATGTTATCCATCACATCCATTTGGGTCAGAGAAGAGCCAGTGGTAGAGTAAGGCAGCTGACATTTTAGCGCCCCCCCCCCCACACACATACACACACACACATCCTAGTCACACACACTGGGAAAAGCTAAGACAAACACACAGCAGCTTTAACAAAGGCTGGGAAACGGAAAAGCGAGGGCATGGAAGCTTTGAGTAGCAGGAACAAGTACTAAACTAACATCAAACTAACGTCAAACTAACATCACACAAATGTCAGATACCTCTTAGCCATGAAGGAAGTCAACTATGATCTGACCAAACCTTGTAACACAAACCAATGTGCATATAGACACAGTGACACAGACGTTAGACCCATGTGTCGTAGGTGTTGTCCTCATTTCTCTGCTCATCACACATAGATGAAGATGGTGTAAAAGAACCACGTTATCTACTGAATATGCTTAGTAATGAGTGAAGGTTTGGTGTTCATGCCATGCAATGAGCCTGGTCATCAATGACCTGCACAAAATGGTCAGTAACACTTCATAACATGATAAAGCAGTATCAGACATTTGGCGGCGATTGCTATGGCACAACCCAAGTGCCGGGGGCAAATGGGAACATTTTAGAGACATGAAATGACCATATCAAACAATTGCAACATGTGTATATGGGCTCATCAAGTTTAAAAAAAAAATATTTATAGGTCATTGATTGATTGAACAAATTTTCTTTCTATATACTACAATTTCCTGTTTTTTCACCTAATTTATTTATTTATGATTGTTATGACTGTACTGGGGGGGGGGGGGGGATTGGGTGCGCGAGTGCTTTACCGCCCGCTTTTACAACTCTATCGCAGAGGAAACACTGAAGCTATCTATCAAACTGAAAGATGTTGTTTTGATGTCGCATTCGCTCCAGCTTGCCAAAGATCATGTATCCACATATATACAATTACTTTAGCTATAATAAGTTTGCGATGAAGGTATTGTGCAAAAGATGTCTGAATCATTTGACAATATATTCTATTAACAGTGGGTGCTTGATGAGCACATGACTGATTTACAGTGATAACAGGTGAGCAGCATAGAGCTGCACACGCTGTACTCAGTACACGATGCAATATAATTACACTGATCTACTGACAACAAGCAGTGGTGACATGCTGCTCCATTTGTACAGGGTGTGTGTAGAGGCACACTTACTAAACTGCACAACAGGTACACAAACATACTAGAGGTGGAGAAGAGGACAAGTGATTAAATTCCCATTCCAAAAATCGATTTCTGTACATTAGACAAGATCATTGCCTCTCCTCACTTAATACAGTAGGTCTGCATTGTGCAGTCAGATGAAGCTGCCACAGGATGCAGTGGAGAAAGAAAAATACACAAACTTGTCTGATCTTTGCTTAATATACAATCTAATAATCTCCCCTAGAAGTGTGTTACTTTGTTACCTGGTGTGTTACTTTCATGTAACGTACTGAGAACTATTACACAATGGATTTTCTCATGTTTTTAGACACACACACACGGCTGTGTATTACCCCATGTTGTCACACACAGGCATTCATTGTATCAACTATCAGTTCAACTGGGGACATCTGAAAATCACGCCACAGTCAGCCACAGACCTCACCTCATTCATTACAATTATATACTTAAATGTTTGGGCGAAAACAGATTGCGGCCCCAAATATTTTAACAATTTGATTAGGATCTGTTTGAAAATTACAATAGCACATACTATTCATGGAGATATTTATAGGTCTGGAAGGCCATCCATGCCAATCATATTATTCAAGGAATGTCATAAATGCATTTGGTTTTATTAGGAGAAATCAGTCAGCTTGGGGACAACAGGAACACGTGGTGTCTTTGGGGGAAGAGTTGACCAATATCAATTAAAGTAAGCAATATCCCACCTGCTCAAATCCATTCCTCTGAAATTCTTCAAACCCAAATATGTCCAAGATCCCAATTTCCAGGGCAGGATCGCTGGAAGAGATAAATGTTTACAAAGGATATTTAGATGACACAACTTTTGTTACATCACAACTTCGCTGCTTGCTTGTTTTATCGCATCAAGAATGATCATGTAGTAGTGTGTGTTTGTGCATCTGAAGGAGATGTGCCATAACTAATGTGTTTATCACTTTCTATGGTTGGTGTGTAAACAAGGACAAACACATTCCAGAAGAAGTGGTTTGGGTTTTCTGACGGTGAGATAAGACCTCCCAACATCAACAAAGCCAAGGATCCTATGGCCTCCACCTGGGTGTGTGTGTGTGTGTTTGAGACCTCCACATAAACCTTGGGTGTGTCCTCCACCTCTGCACTGTTATTCCATTTCAGTGTACAAACTTATTTGTGTGTGTCATGCAATGTAAACTATTACTAACCTCCACTCTAAATATATGTGTCAAGCTACGATATGAGTTTCGACACCACAAGAGTTAGTGCTTGTGTCTGATGACAGATAAACTTTATTAGTGGCGTTTGTGATAACAGATATCAACGGTCTGGGTTTCGAAATATTTTTTTTCTGGTGGTTACAGTATAAACACCCCTAGGCAGACATGGGCATAAACAAACAAGCAGGTAAGTGTGCACAAACACACTCAAGAGTTATACCCAATGTGGTCATTCTGTCCCTGAAGGTCGTGGTTGATACTGTTGACCAGATAGCTGAAGAGGCGTCCATAGATGGCCTTGGCAAGTTGGTCTCTGTACTGTTCTGACATCTCTACAGTGTGGCGGCGAGTGATCACATCACCTGATACAAAGAGGAAAACACCAAAGTGTTAGCATCTGACAATTTGTTAAGTTTCTTTTAAAGGTTTTTGATCATTTCCATTGCAGCCAAGTGTTGTTTTCTGCTTCAAGAGACATATTCTTGATAGAGATTGGATGAGACTGATTTTAGCTTATCACATTTATTTTGTTATCCGCATCTATGTTGGTGATAGAAATATATTTCTGACAAAATTTATAAATATCTCACAAGTCCACCAGAGAGCCCTGTTGTTTCATGTTAATATTATGTGATAAAAAAAAAAATATATATACACACACACAAGCATACAAACATAGTCATTGCCAGATGCCGTACTAGCAGGTCAAAACAAATGCTTCATGGGCCACACTTTACACCCCTCTGCATCCTCTCAGAAAGGTGGTGTCTATACAGTGAACGCAGCCTCTAAACACACAACCAGAAGCCCAACTGATTAAATTCACTTTGTATACTGGAGAGCCAACAAAAACCAGTGCAAATAGATCAAAAACACAAGGGATCAGCAATGTCTTATTCTTGAGACGCTTTGATCCGTCACCTTGTGTTTTTAAAACAAATGTCACGACTGTGCTCAATGCTGCAGAGGACATAAACACTGAATACATCACCTGCTCCCAACTGTGCTGTTGAACTCTAAACACTATGGCTTCACCTTATTTTTGTCTATAGGTTAGAGGAAATGCTGCCCCAGTAGTGGGAAAGTGTGTATGTATAGAAGTGTTCCCTCGTCACCAAGGTTACGTTTTGGCAGAAAGGCAGCTTATAAAACAGGTGACTGTCTGGTGTTCAGCTCATGCTGGTAAGCTGCCAAATACCGTAGTACTCCAAGGGAGCGAGAGCAGGAGGAGCTATGATGAGGTAAACAAGAAGAGATAATGTGATACCTCCTCCTCCTCCTCCTCCTCCTTACCACCTACACACTGGAGATATGGCCCCAGCTGTGTTCGTGGCACTGTCCCCTTTCCACAAGCTGCAGGTCAGAAGGGATCCCCGAGTGCAGCATACTCTCAGCGATCATGCACGGTGACAAGCAGGTAGATAGCATTGCTAGCACCGTTAGCATTGCTGTCTTGTTCTGTTTTTAGCCCACAGACTCTATAAACACAAGATGTAGCTGTGGTGTTTGTGGCTTAACAGCACCGTGATGATTGGTGTGTCTATTTTGTTTTTTTGTGGTCTGACAGGTGAAAATAAGGGTGTCCAACCAGCTGTCATGTCTACGTCACTGCTAACCTGAGCAGGGGGCATCTCGCTTTTTTTAACCTTATAGATGTGGGGAGGGCCAACAGTTTGTGCTTGAACTGGATCCCAACACAAAAAAACAGAAGCAGGGATAACAACACACACAGAGGGGGTGTGACTAGATCCTCAATATGCTAATGCTCTACTATATCTTTATGGCTGCGATATTATTTGTTGTTAACCGGCTGTAAATAACTTTTAAGAGTCATCCTGAGGCTCGATGAAATGTAAGTTGCTGCACTTTCTTAAAGTCTCTATCAATATCTTGCTAATGTTCTTTCTCATTATGTCTTTGCAGGCAAAAACACAGGAAGGGCCAAGTGATGGTGGAAGCTGGTGAGGCCTTACCTTTAAAGTACTGGACATCAGATGTGAGGGCGGTGCTTAAGTCGTTGGCGGACACCTGCAACAATCCAGCAACTGTGGCGAGACGGACAAAGAGAGATAATGGCAGAGTAAATGACACTGACACGATGACAGGATGAAACCGAGCATCAGGGACGTGGTGCTGATGCCATCCCGGAACACAATCAGGTCCGTGCAGCTCTGACAGTGAAATCAGCTGAGTGCTACGACGGCTCATGCCTGTTTAATCTATCGGCCGAGCTGGAAGCAGTTAGTCATCAATGGATTTCTGAGCAGAGCCCATAAACAAGCAGCGGGAGGTGACAGCAACCCAGGAACCCCTTTGCTGATATCACTAGCCTCAACATCGCATCACCCTGACAACGCCTGGCTCTTTCCCATTCGAGCGCTGATGTCATTTGTTTACCATCTCAAGAAAGGTCAGGGGTCAGAGGCTCCTCATGTGGTGGCTGTAGAATTAAAGAGCCAGACAGAGAGAAATCACTGTCCCAATAGTGAGAAAGTGCATGAAGTGTTCTGTCCTCACCAAGGTTACGTTTTGGCAGAAAGGCAGCTTATAAAACAGGTGACTGTCTGGTGTTTAGCTCATGCTGGTTAGCTGCCAAGCAGAGAAACAGCGAGAGGAGGAGCTATGATGATGCAGCCCTCCTCCCCACCACCTCCACTTAGACTGGAAATGTGGCCCCAGTTGTGACCAGGGCACTGACCTCTCTCCAACAGCTGCAGGTCAGAAGGGAAGGCTGTATCGGCTTCTGTCAATGCGGTGAAACGTATGTCCCCAATATGGAGCACAGCGGATAGCAGCGTGAACACTGAGTCAACCTCCTGACAGAGAGAAAGAGAAGAGAAACACACAGACAGAGAGAGAGAGAAGGACATTAGAGTAAAATAATAGCTTACTTTGGAAACTGGCAAAATCTTGGTGCAATTCATTTCTTTTTTTTTACCATTTAATATTTAATATCAATTTATACAATGGAATATTAAGGCCACTTTTGCAACGTGTGATTGTTAAATCACAAAATTATTGTTGAAACCTCAGTATAAATTGTCTTCACATGGCCCCTAATGCGCCTTCGGTACTTTGCACCACATGACACAGCCTTATTCAGATTCGTATTAATGCCAACAGATCTAATGAGAGCAAAAAACGAAATTCCTCTCGAAAAAAACAATAACTAAACTCCTTGTATACCGTGACCTTTTGAGTTTATTTCGAACCAATCCCACATGGAAAATACTCATTTAAGACTAACTGTGTGATTATCCTTAACTCAAAATAGTCCCCAGGAAATGCAATAGTACTATTGTCTTAATGCTGCTCAACTCTTATTGAACAAATCCTATGTTTTTTAAGCCTATTTCCATTTTCAGTAGGAATAAATGGGCCTTGGACTGAGAGTGATAGACGACCATATTGATCGACTGACATAAGCATTATTTGTTTGGAATTTTGATGGGATTTCTTGACAATAACAGAAATAAAGAATAACCGGCATTATTGTTCCATGTAATACAAAATTGTAAATGTAATGTGAATTTAACACTAGCACATCAACCCTCTTCCCTCCATTCACACTTCCCACTCTCCCTTCCTCTGTGCCCTTGAGTAGAGGACGCTTAATGGAATACCCCATTACCAACTGCTCTGAGAGGGGGATGTTTGAGTTTGAGGGTGTGTGTGTGTGCATGTGAGTGCATGTGAGTGTATGTGAATATGTCTGCGTGTGCACTCTCTCAAGGCAGGATATTGGAGCTGATATCTGGGAGATAAACACAAGCATTAGTCTCTGTCTGACACTCTATCCAGAGATAGACCCCCCTTCCTGTTAGGGAGGAGAAGAAAGGGAACGAGGCAGAGAAAAGGAACGATAGGGAGCACTAATGACGATTGACCTTTGGGTCTGGACTGGGAGTCGTCCCCTGATGAGAGCTTAGACATAGACCAATGGGTGCCATTGTCATTGGGTCCACCACTTGCACTTCCACTCCCCCACTCCTTCTTCTGCCCCTTGGTCTCTCTCTCTCCCGCTCGCTCTTATAGAGTGGACGCTAGTGCCCTCTGATAATAACACCATCTACCACTCTACTCCTCTGTCCCTTGCCTGCTTGCGTGTATTGACTGCTGCTGGATTAAAAGGTGAGATAGTGGTCACTCACTGCTGACAGATGCTGACTGGAAATCTAAGAATAGAACCTGATAATGAGCTGGGAACAAAGCTGGTCGGGTATAGGACAGACTGTGCTATCATGGCCCACTACATGCACACTTTATGCAAGAATCAGTGTCCTGTCCTCTGTATTTGGTCAGTAGTTTTAGAGGGCCTTAAAATAAATAGTTATAACACATGATTAGTTACTTCAGGATGTGAATCCTAAGAACCCCCCCTATCTGTGGAAACTAACTTTTAAAAGATGAAGCCTTTCTCATTTTAAATGCTTCTTGAGTCTGACCTGTTAGGACACAACGTAGTGTCCTTCTTGTAGCCCGCCATATCCATATCGTTTTGCAGGGTTTGATTACTGGGACAGTAACATTTTGGCCATGAAATTTGAAATATTTGACTTAAAAAATTGTCAAAAACTTACTAATTAAAAAGTTGTTTGTGCAGCAAAATATGGGGTGAAATCTCATCAGTGACACAATAATTGGATATCTCAGAATATCTAATTTTAACACTTAAATAATCCCAGCTCTCCATAGTGTTTGAATAAAGATGCTCAACACAAGGTTTATGCAGTGCAAATTGATACCTGCTTGTTGAAGCCCAGGGCTCGCAGGGCTTGTATGACTGCTGCGAAGCGTTCCCTGCTCTGGGTAGAGGCTTTAGCTACTGGAGGGCTCTCCCCTGGAAATCCTCCACTAAGATACCTGAAGTAAAGACAGAAAGCTGAGGCAACAAGGACCAAGCCTTCAAACAAATACAGAAGAAGCATGTGAGGCCTTGTGCTAAGGTGAGTGAAAAGTGACATGTGCACAGGTTTGACAGAAGAGACCTACAACCAAAAGATTTATGAAATATATTTGTGCAGGACTATATTTAGTCTGTCATATTGTGGAGAGGCGAAGAGCATTATTAATCTGCAGGACTAGATTACACAAACAGAGCAAAGATATACGGACACAGAATAGGTTGGTATGATGCCAGAGGGTCTACTGCGCTTCTTAAGCTCCATTCAGGATTGATGGATTATTGGATTCTTGGTACAGTAGCAGAATAAAAATCATATATCAGCAGACAAGCACATTTGTATGAATTAGGACACAAACACACACAAGGCTGTACATTCCTAGATGCATGAAGAGAAATTGATTAAAAAGTACATTGATTGTATCTGTACCTTTCACACTATCCTTGATGTTATCAAATATGAGGGTACTAAATTGGATTCTGCAGCTTCTGCTCTTCATGTGAAAAGTGAGGTTTCTGATTATTTTTAGAGTCCAAACACATGATTAAACTGAGGTGCTCCTGATGACAAAATGACCAGCTCTAACCAATACACTTCTTTCATTAATGATTTTAGGAACTAGTGACATGCATGTGGCACCTGACAGCAACATACCTATGAGCCAGGACATTGTTGAGGTAAAGTGTGCTCTTCTCCTCAGGGGACAGGCCTTCAGCCATCAGATAGAAGATGTTGAAGTTGTGCTGGTGTGGAGCCGGCTGGACCAGACGAGACTTCTCCAACATGTACGTGTACACACGGGCTTTAACACCAAAGAAGACGCAGACTTCAATAACAGAAGGTGCAAATGCAAGTCTTCAGCAGTGTTAACTCTAATTGTCAGCCCTGAGCATTACATTTGTGTCCAATGTTCAACATCAAGGGCTCTCTGATCAAATTCACTGAGGTAATTTAAGGTCAGCATGGTTGTAAAAATGGAACGCTGGTACAAAACATAAGACTGTGCTTCCCCCTGCTGGTGATAACATAGCATTGCACCTGATTCAAAACTAAAACTACACCTTTACTCTATCTGAGCCTGAGTAAAACTATGAATGTTATATGGTTTATATTCACAGCCACTACACAATAATCATAAAGTTAGGGATCCTCACTTGGCTAACAATATATAATTGCTTTCAAATAATCTGAAATAAATGGGATAAAATATCTACAGAAACTATAGATTTTCTGTATATAAAAAACATAACAAAACTATGATGAGTCAAATTTGAGAATTAATTACAATGTTGGGACACCCTTAACTTTCCATTCTTCTCCTGTCTCTCATGTGGAATAAAATTATCTCTAAAGTGGCTACAGGGAGAATATAGACTGCTTTACATTTTGCACACTTTATTTTGATGTACATTTAAATCCAGATGGTTAAAAATGCCATTTTGATCATCTGCAAGTGAAGACATGTTTTTAGAAACTTATAAATCAAAATAAAACTAAAACTAATTAATCAGCCCCTTCATGCAGGACTTTGTAGATTCCCTTTTGGTAACATTTAAAATTTCAGGTCTTTTAAGTATAATTCTTCAACTTTTGAACACCTGGTTTTGTGCAGGTTATCCCACTTCCCCTTGCACATCCTTTTAAGGTGTCTGACCTGCCATCTTCAAGTCTCTCTTCAGATCTTGATCTATGGTGTGTAAATCTGGGATTTGGTTGGACCATTCAAGGACTGTCACCCTTGTCCCAAAGCCATTCCTGCATGGTCTTGGCTTCAGCTTCATGTTGTTGTCATGCTGAACGGGAAACTATTTCCTCAGTCTCAGGTCGTGGGCACATTTTGGCCTCATTCTATCACTCATTTCTAACCAGTCTTGTTGTTTCCGCTGCTCAGAATTACCCGTTGGCTTGATGCTGCAACCACCATGATTCACCACAGAAATCGCTGGGTGATGAGGAGTTACAATTTTTGTCTCATCGCACACCCGAGAATCTGTCTCCTTAGACTCACAAAGTCACTTGAACAGCATTTCGGTGAAAAAAAACTAAAAACATATATTTGATTTGTCATAACAGATTATTGAGTGCAAATTGATTGGCAATTTTATATATTTTAATCTAGAACACACTAAAATGTGCAGTCAGTAAAGGAGTAAGAACACTTTCTGGTAAGCCACTGAACATGCTTGTAACTAGTTCACTGCTGCAGTGACAGAAATGTAGTTTACCTCTGAGCGGTGTCCTCCTCTTGTCACAGTATTGAATGGTCAACAACTTGATAAAGCGGCTTGAGCTGATGTTCCTTTGGGTTTTTGCATGACCAAAGGCCTCCAGAATACAGTTCACCTGTGTATCATGTCAAAGCAAAAGAAAACTTAACAGCGTTTATGACATATTTTAGAACAGAATAGATATTTTCTCTGTTTTTATATTAATCAATTTATCTTTAGTATCTCTTACAAAGGTTTCCACAGATTTGAACAAAATTCGTTGTACTCCCATTCCACTTTTTACCACTAGATGTCAATATGCATCCATAATCTTGGTTCTCTGTGTTAATTCTGTCCCAGGATGATCAGAGAATGAGCTGACCCAGATATCGAAGACATAACGATGACTTCATCAGAAAACAGCACTTGTGTTTCCAGGCTATAAACTGATTTTTTACCCAACTGACAGCCTGAGTGCAGAGCAGGTGAATCATGTGTTAAGCACCAACAATGAATGCAAGAAGAGGCAGTGACAAAAGTGCTGCCCTAGATTACAGATTAATCTTTTCTTTCTTTCCATTTTTCAGATACAGACAGAGGAAGGACACTAAACTCTAAGCCCTTGTTGTCTCTCCAAACATTTCATGCTTATTATCGATTCTAACAAAATGAATCGAGTCCTACTTTGTTATTCTTTGCACTCCACAATCAATTCTCTCACTATTGGCTGAAAGGAAGTAAAAAAAAATGACCTCCCATCTCAGAATATCTCTGAACCTTCGCTGCAGAGAAAATTGTTCTGTCATAAAGAGCCAGCATCACAGAGATAGATATTTATAATGATGCAATCAAACATCAGAGTTGGTGTGAGTGTTAAAATTATGTGTATGACAAATAATCAGCTATTGACCAGTAAGGAGTAGACCCCAAGCGATAGCTCATAATGTGCTGTGCTAATCCATACATCTATTGTTCCCCCTACTACAGCAACGAGAAACAGCAGAGTGCTATATGGCTCTTTCATAGCAGGGGTAATATGAGGGAAGGAACAATAAGCACAAGAGGATGTAAGATTCAGCCAGTACCCCGTTTTGAAGAGCATAAAAAATGCTCATTCATTGGGTACCACATAGCATAGAAACAAATTTAATGAATAATACAATAACAGTATTCTCTAGCACTTTGCCTCTTATGCAAAGTCGAAGTAAAGAAACAAGGTCATAATAAAGGATTCAAAACTCGTTGCCCAGGACTCTGCAGTTACATCACATGTTCTTCATCCATATAAGCCTCCAGGAAAACCCAGCTGAAGACTGCTTGAAGTGTCAAATAGAAGAGTATCCTACACACAGACAGGTCTGGACTTACGTGTCTCATTCTGGGATCCAGTGCAAAGCCTTTGGCGCTGGAGCGGGCTGTCAGGTGTCTCACTATGTGTTTGCATGCCTCTGATTTTCCAGATCCACTTTCACCACTAAAGACACAAAGACATAAAAATGTAATTGATATTTAAGGCATTGTTACATGTCTTAATATTGCACTCTTTATACTGCTGAGATGAGAACACTTAAGTTGTACCATATTGTATAATATAATATACACATTTTGGGGGGCTATGCTGATATCAGGTATTACAAAAATCCCGGAGTTTTAATTAAGTGACAGAACTTCAATTAAAAACATAAACGTTATTTCTTTTGCATAAAATGTGAACCTAAATTCACATTATGTTCTGCATTGTTTATTTGTTTATTGTGTAAAATAAAAAGTTTTATATCAGTAAATATCTGGAAACAATCTGATACTGATATATTGATTGATATCATCGGCCAACCAATATACAGTTTGGCTCTAATCTGATTCCATATGATATAAAAAAAGAAAGAAATAAACTACTTATATCTTGATACGTGCTTTTCGTTCAAAATAAAGACACATTTCATTAAAAGCATTAAAGGAAATCAAAAATCATGCAACTTCGTGTGTTCCACTGCTGTGTGTGTCTCAGAAGAATAGGTGTGATGCTTTAGTCATCAGGGTGTTTCCTACACGTCACCTCAGTGACATGTTTCCACCCTCCTGACATGATGCCTTCAGAGACTCTTTACACTAAACCTCCAATATGTGTCTCTTTGCAACACTAAAACTAACGTTTCTCTGTTGACCTGCAATTTCCACATGCTGCTACTGCCACAAATGATCTGACACTGGAGGCCTGTTTTTAATTTGGCATGGAGTGGATATTAAACCTGACATAGGGTAACTCTACAGTACACGCTCTGACACTTACCGTCATGCAGAGAGCTGAGACCGTCATAGTAGCACCAAGCAGATGGCTTCAGAAGGTCAGAAGCCCTTGCTAATGACGGCACTGTGCTGTGGTACCCTGTTTGTCTGTGAGTATGTGTGTTGCTATATCTCTTACTAATGGCCCTGCTGAGTGCGCAGTCTACAGGCCTTTTCACTGTCTTTTCATTTAACAGTTTTTATTAGATTTCAAGGGCATTTTGTTAGCGCACGAGCCTCTTGGGATCCATGGCTGCTGATTGCCTCTTTACGTGCAGGAGCTTGTGTGTATGTGTGTTCTTCAACGTGTGTGTGTGTGTGTGTGTGTGTGTGTGTGTGTGTGTGTGTGTGTGTGTGTGTGTGTGTGTGTGAGGAGACACAGAGTTAAACAGAAAGCTTGAATGGAAGAGAAATAGGAAAAGTAGTGATAAGTATAGTTGGGAAAGAATCAAAGAAACCAGAGTGGGTGTACGTGCAAAAGCACTGTACAATGTCCATGAATGCCTGTATGTTTGTGTGTGATTGTGTGTTTGAGTGAGATGGATAGCCCGTGGCCAGGGCACGTTAACTCTCTGCCAGATTGGTTATAACTCAGCGGGAATGTCACTGGAGAGCCGGAACGGGATTTAATTGCAATCAGGGAGTTATCTCGGTCCAGCCAAGGACAAAGAGCAAGACGCTGTGATGCTCCGAGCAAACATTCATCTCCATGTGAACACTACACACGTCTGCAGCTCGGCTCAGAGTGTGAGCGATTAATCTCTCAGGGAGCGTTTAACAGGTGTGTGGACAAACCAGGGGGCAAACTGAAGTAGTTAACTGTTTTGTCTCAGCATCCCAAAGCACAAAGTTCAGGGGGGGGTACCTTAAGATGAAACACTGCGGGCGTCTCTCCTGCAGCATCATGTGGTAAGCTCTCTCTGCTGAGGAGAAGATGTGAGGGGGCAAAGAGGAGCAGAGACGACCTGTGGAGCTCAGGTACAACTGACTCACCTGAGGGAGAGAGAGAGTAGTAGACACAGTCAATTAAGACATTGGATTACAACCTTACGTAACACGGATACAAACATGGGCTGAGTAACAGACGGTTAGGTTACAACCTAACAGTGAAACCATGCTGCATATCACTTTACATCCCTGTGTCAAGTGATTCCTTGTTCACCAAGGAGTTTGATTTGCTTCAAAAATATTGCTTTTTAAAATAGTGAAACTTCAATATGTTGCACAATGCATGCCTTAAATAAGGACAGTCAAATAAGGTATGCATAAGGCCAGCAGAGACGGTTTATCATACTGAACTGTGAGCTATATGTGCTGTTAACACCTCTGTCTCTAACCAGGCCAGCAGGTGTGTACCAGTGCTGGTCGTGGCTTTAGAAAAGTGAAGATGGATGGGCTGTGGACCACCAGACCAGAGGGGGTGACAGACGGCCAGCAGATCACACATGTTATGACATATGCCCTCCTGAGTCTGGCTCCTCCCTGCTCGTCCACACAGCCTCTCTCTCAGTTGGGTTTAGATGCCTGGAGTGAATCCAGACACAGGCAGGAATAGGACAACCAAAGGGGGGGGGGGGGGGGGGGGGGGCTTCAATGTGTCATGGCAATACAAGACATCTACTCCTCCATTCAACACCTTCTGGACCAAGATGGGCACACTCCAGACTGGCATTAGTTCTGCTATTTCAAACATGACAAATCTAATATTCAAAATAATGTGAAACACGTGAATTTGTTTAAAGAATCAGTGACTCTCTGTCATCAACTGTCTACGGGGTGTTTGTTGGAGGTGTTTAATATAATGCTTTTCATCTTCAGTGATCATGTTCTCTTCATAGAGGACAGGTAGTGTAATGAACTCTATGTGACTCTGAGCGTGAGTGTGTGTGTGTGTGTCTACCTAAACTGGATCCTTCTATTTCCTGGCTGATGCAGAGTCAGCCTTATGCTGTGTATCACTGACAGGAAAGCTGCATTATTTATCAACCACAAGGTCCATTTCATCTGTTCACATCCTGCTTATTATACAGCAAACACTCCTTGACAGTATGATTTTCCATGTACAATGCATAACCTTTTACAGTGTAAACGCGCATAATTTAGAAAGACATATTTAAACCTGCAAATTCAACACTAGGTTAGCTCAGCACTGCATAATACTTTAAAGCTGTGTTAAGAAAAGGTAGTTAAAAATACATGCTTACCAAAGTGGAATAGATGGGCAGCTCTTTATTTGGATTGACCAGCAGAAGGATGTGTCCAATGAACGTCTGCAAAAGAGCACAAAAACACACGAGTTGTCTTTAACTCAGGAACTGTTGAAAAATAAGAAGTTCAGCCTACTTCCTAAAATATTTATCTTCTGGATGTGATGTGAGGATTAACTCCTTTCCCAATTCCGGTAGAGGAGTTTATCTCTCTGTTTTTTCCTCTGGTGCGTCATGTTCAACGTCAAAAATGACCCAAAAACGGAGAACCCCTCCCAACTTGCTGTCTCGCCAAATCAACGCATTCACTTTGGTCTCTCGTTTCCATGAATGCAGATCGGTACTGGATCTTAAAAGACCCATGTGTTCTGCTTAGTCATTTGCCCCAGGAGTGAGTTTCGATTGCATCCATCCCCATTGCAGACAAAAGAGTTGAGTTGAATTTTGTATTCTAAATGGGCTTATGTTAACACAGACTTAAAACAAAGATACTATCCAACTCTTTCCTTATCATCGGTGGTGCTGCACATCTCTATTACCTTCAGAATGGTTTACATACAGGTCGGGAAGGGACTCCTAGTGATAACCTCCGTAATGACCTTTTTCCTAAACAGACAACAGACCTGCCCTCCCACACAGACCTACAGGCACTTTATATAAAAATAACCCACTCGCAATTTCTGACCCTTTCCATTAAACTGCTAACACTGTTTCTTACAAATAGTCCTGGGGGCTATTTGAAAGCTAACACTGTCCCTTGGGAAAGTGCAGGCGTTGCTAACATTCTGTAACATGCTGCTCTGTCCTTAGGCCCTGGCTCAAGGTTAATGAATTATTCTGCTTGCAGACACAAACAGAAATACTCCCAACTTTCCAACTATTTTGTTATTTAACTGGGTAAACTTGGGTACAATGGAAAGCCACTTTTTCCCAGACTAACTCTTTCATTTAATCTCATGACATGCTTGTCAGTAATCCAGCCTTCATCACTGTCTTCTCTCATATCCATCCCCAGTTTCTTGCTGCTCTCCTCGGGGGTTTCGTGGAGCACTGGTCCCTCTACCCTGGCAGAAGGCAGCAGATCACTCATCAAAAGCACGTCCCTGACCACCATGCTGGGAACATATGGAGCGTTCACTGCCTTTGTCCACTCACCGTTTCTTTCCTTTACCAGATCTGCTTCGTTTACCTTTTTAATAAGTTGTTACGATATTCTACATTAGATATAGAAACAAGAACGATAAGAAGGGATGATATGAAGTTACTTAAAGTCAGGCCATCATCAGTTTACCTGGTTTTGTTTACTTTTATCTTTGACATAACGAACTAGAGTATAATGCATTACTTTGTCCTGTCCACCTGCATGACCAAGGAATTATATCAGATCAGGCGTCCTTTTCTTTCTTTTCAGCACTTCTTCCAAAGGGACTTTACTTCTATATAAATAAATGAATTAATCTGAACCGTGGTTGTTTCTTTTTTTTCAGCCACCACTCTTCTTTCTTTTAATGTCCTCCCTTTGTGTGTGCCCCCTGCTGTGGCTAACCCGAATGTCTGTCGCCCATCTGGGTTTCCATAAAAACAGTCTATTACTGCCTGTTCACAAAGGAGCTCACCGGATAGCTCCATATTGATCTAGTTCCAGTCTCTATGGAGTCTGAGTCCCGATGGAAAATGATGGGCCACAGTTTTAAAGGAAAGCAGAATATGCCAGGAATATAAAAATGGCCAATTGTTTGAGCTGAAGGTATTTTTCTCCTGAATATCGGAATAGATCTATCTTTAAAAGTGATCTAAAATGTATTGATTTTGCAATTGTCACCAGTCTAAGTATGTGTATCTGAGTGTGAGTGCATGTGTCTGCTCATGAAAAAACCTGGTGTGCAGACTAGGGATGGTAAGATTTACAGATTTGCATCATTGCACAAGAAAATAATTTCACAGTTACATTGACCCGATAAAAAAGAAAAAACACAATATACTTTTTAGGAGGAAGTCTTAACTTGGAATCATTAAAATCTGATTTATACGATAAACATTGATCAAAAGGCCCTATGGCTTTATCATTTAAAAATGTGACCATTAATATTGAATCTTTAAATAATTGCATTCCTGTAAACACATTGTCATGCAGGAGGAAGAGCTACAACTCACTACACTGAAATGTGACAAATCAAAAGTTTGGTGACACCTTTCCAAGGGAAATGGACGATTCGAATCCTTTGCATCCTTAAATTGGTCAACTGTTAAATGTGTAAGATGTTGTAAAAGTGGAACTGGAGAAAAGAACAGGAGAGAAGGACTGTAGGGCCTTACATAAATTTGATCATTGCCGAAGCGCTTCTGCATCTCATAGAGCAGGCTGCTGTCAGTCAGCTCACTGAGTGAGGCCAAGTCATCATTAGGGGCCGGAGGCATCAGCTTGACCTGAAGAAAAATACAATGCAAACTTTAAAACGAACATGCAATAATAAATTGACAAAAACACAAATGTAAACAAAACGTGAAATTTCTTGTTACTTGTATAACCAGCCTGGCTTATCAATGTCCTTGTTATCTAACTGTTTATTGGGATGCCGGAGCTGAAAGAAAGTAGGTACCTGTTCCAGTTTGCTGCCTCCAGAGCTAAAGGGGCCATCTAGGCAATTATCCTGGGACTGCTGTCCGCACAGCGTTCCACCTGCCTCTCTGAACATGGCAGATTTCTCAAGCAGACTGTCCCGCTTAGAGATAGAGAGACCCAAGGGGTTCCTATATATAAAGTGGATAGTCAAGGATACGGAAAAAACAGCAGGTAGAAGGAAAGGAAGAAGGTTTGGGGAAAAGTTGTGAATGATAGACTGTTAACCCACAGGTTTTTGACAGGTGTGGTGAGGTCGTGTGATCCCCCATCGTAGCGTTGGTCTGTGGGGGGTAGAGGAGCGGAGGGGTCCTTCAGTCTCTGCAGCCAGCTCTCCTCTGCGTTCAGAAGCATGTCAGCTATAGGCTTTGATGCAGCGATGCCTGGAGACGGGAAAACATAGTTTAGGCTAATCAGAGTACTGGTTTCATTTGAAATAAAGCACAAGAAATATAGAATATAGAATGTGATTCAATTAATAAAACAAGATCATTATACTATGCTGTGAAACAACCAGGAACATTTGTCTTTTCTATTTGTCTGCCATGTCAACACTCGCACTCGCAATCCGTGTGGACGAGCCAGTGCTGGTGCAGACCCCACTGTTGATCAATCCATCTGTGCTTAAGAGGAAGGGGGGGGGGGGGGGGGGGTAAAGATCCTCCCTGTCTGTAATGAGGTTTAACAGGACTCCAGGGAGGGGAATGGCTTCATCCTGTCTTTTTATTTCCTGGAGACTGACAACCCCCCAGACCCCCATATCTTGCCTTGTCTTTCTTTCGTCATGTGGCTGCAGAAAGAGAGGGGTGTGTGGTTCCATTCGGAAAGGGGGGTGTTGTGAGTCTCTAGGGGCTTGTCTTGCATCTTTTCTAAGCCTTCATGCTGGACGGGACTATTGATTAGGCTGGAGCGAGGCAGTCAGAGAAGTGTGATGAAGACATCGGGAGAACTGGTGGGAGGCAGCTATGATAGTATAGACGGATGCTCTCTATGACGCATCTCATTACTCACACACAATTACAATGAAACCTATAGTGGCTTGGTTTTGTTAGGGCTTGAGACAAAGGGGATTTCCACCCCTGCTAGGTCCATGTATATTAATAGGAGGACGGGAATTGAGAAATTACTTATCAAGATCATTAGACCATGGCATACAGTTTCTACTTCTACAATATTCTAATTACATCTAATAAAAATATGTTGACTTACCCTAACACACCCACAGAGAGAATACGTATTGTTCTGAGAAGCTGAGGGTGGATTGTTGTCTTTCAGTAAACTTACATATAGAAATGCCAACTCACACTTAAAGGTCCCGTGTGTACTTCAGTGTTTCTCTTCAAAATGCAGTCCACTTAGAGTCTCCAATTTTAGAATTGTAGCCTTATCTAAACACTAAACTTTTACAGAGAAACATGTACTCTGACATTAATGTTGTCATTTAAAATTTTTTTAGACTTTCGTGCATGTCTGAAAGCTTTGGAGTCACATTTTAGTCGCATCAGATTCCTTCAGAGTGAATAAAATATGTGTGGAAATCCTGCCACTTTCAATTTACCTTTACAGATAGTCTTACAGAGGGAGAAAAAAACAAAAGTAGATAAAGAGATAAAAACATTATCACTGCACAAGCGGCCATCGTTTTCCAGATGACAGATGTATTTCTGCTATTTGGATATCATTATTTATTCATGTCCTTCCTGATATTTGTTGTCTACCAGTCAAAACAGGAACCTCTTAATCAGACATCCGTAAACACACATCTCCCTGCGAAATGAATTGGTGCAAATTAGCTTAATTTAGCCCTCCCCTGTTAGTCTTATATGCTTTCATTATTAAAGAAAATACATTACACCATTATGCCCACTAGCAAATGAATCCAACCAGCCCCTTATGATCCCTGCTAACACCCACATTTAGCAAATCCCAATGTGTATACAGGCAAGAGCAAGGAGTTAATGTTTCCATTCATTAAGAAATTAGTTTTTTCTAGGAGATAAACTCAGATGTGCACAGATAGGCTCATCAGAGACTGATTATGAGGGAGTCTCATTCACTGTGCGCGCTGTGTGCGTGGGTATGAGTGTGAGTTTATGAGCTTGTTTCATATCACCAAAGTGATTATTAATGCATTTTGCAAAGGCTCAGCTCAAGTCAAAATCCATTTTTCTTTGCTTCATTACTTCCTCATCTCTAAAACACCCTTTCTCGTTTCGACTGCAATATTTGTGTGTGTGTGTGCAACTGTGTATATTTGTGTGGATGTGTAAATGTGTTACCTGAGGGCTTGTCTTGGTTGCAGTTCAACAGAGTCGGGTTCGCCCCGTGTCTCAGGAGCTGGCTAACGATGCTTGTCTGTAAGTGATGGAAGAAACACCCAGATCCATTTTTTCAGATCCGAGAAAAATTCAAACATTTCCAATGCACTATTAACCAAACACTAAAAACAGTTAACAGCAGAATTGTGATGTTTTTTTGAATATCATTCTTTTAAAAGTCAGAGGAGTTAAGGTGGTTAAACCTGTGTGTATTGCTACAGTGCAGGTGTAGATACAGTATATGATGTAAGATAGACTGTCAACCTGACCTAGAATGCCCACACTAAGCAGATAACATATACAGTGTATAACAGATATGAAAGGGCTACACAAGTGTTACCCCAGACTGAGGAGATCCTTTAACAATGGGCCCATCTTCCATCAAACATCACAGTCAAAGACCCCTGTAGTCACCCAGTCTCAATTCTGCACACGGTGACATGTGATGGCTGTCACCCCTGTCTTCTATTGTTCTCTCAGTTTGTCCTCGTCTCACACAGGCTACATTCTGACTTTTGCTCCTTTCCCTCTCATTACTCCTTCATTTTCTCGTCTTTTTGCTCCGCCTCTTTCACCAACCCACTCTGCCTCTGTAGATTTACATCTGTATTGAATCCAAGAAGTGTAGTGCACAGCGTGATTTGTGAGTGCTGATCTGTGATGGGTTGACATATCTGAAGGGTCTTCTACATCATTTTTTGTTATAATGTAAGATTGATGGCATGACTCAGTTGAGTTATCTCAGCAGCTCAATAAATATGAATGCATAATTTCAAATGAATTTTGTTCGTTATGGGGAGTACTTCTACTTAAATGTTGTCTGTAGCTCCGGAGGATATTTTCACGTTATCTCAGATTATCATAGCTGGGAATGTAGGTTCCAAAGACTATAAATCAGGTTATTTTCTGTTTTAATACAACCTCTGAGTAGTTTATGGAAGTTCAACGAAGAAAATATCAGTACTTTACCATTAGGCACAGAGCTGGGCAATAAATCCCCAAATTATATCAAGACAACATTTTCATATCAGTCAATATCCACAATTATCTTTATCAATTAAACTTTTCTTTATAAGCAGAGAATGACACCTGATGAACAGCAAAACATCTCAAACAGATCAATGTGTTGTACCTCCTCACTTACATAATGTATAAGCATGATGTCGTCAAATATTGGACTTTAGCTACATTGCCATTGATACAAATTATATTGTCATAATAAATGATACTGTTTTATATCCGAGCTCTAAGTCACAGTTCAAACAGTTCAGGAAGTAGCAGAGTGTCTTTGTTCCACAGCAGAGTGATAAGACATTGTTTGCAGGACGGAGGAACTTGACACACATTCAGCGGACTGGCTGACCCATACTGACAGCTGTTCACTCATGAGTCTACAGCATCTCTACTGCCCCCTTTCAGCTGCACTCACACCCTATAAATACTGACACCACGTCAGTAGCACCACACGATCTGAAGTATTTAATGAGTCCAACTTTACGCGGGGACCAAGAAAAGGTCATCATAACACAGGGATCGCTGGGTTCAAAGTGACCTCACCTAACCAAAGTAACTGAAGCTAATGTAGATTTATTTTGTGAGGAACTTTAGTAAATTTCCTTTAACAATATTTGTCAGACGTGAAAATTAATCCTGGGATTAAAATTAAAGTGCTTTAAAATATGTTACTGTTTTACTAATCTTGTGGTTGCTCTATTGCCACAGCTTCCATGTGTACCTTCACTCTTTGAATTGACTGAATTAATCCGATCCCTGAAGTGTTTAATTTGAACACCCGGTCACTTCTGTTTGAAAATCCAGCAGAGCACTATTTAAAAAGTCTTTCCTCGGGAGACCACATCTTAAAAACCACTAACTCAAACAAGGGAAGCCGAGAGTCGGGGTCTAGCTTATCTCGAGAGCAAGCAGGGAAGCTTAATTAGCTGCAGTAATAGGGTCATACATCTTCTTAAAGGGTCAGCATAGTACGTGTGCCACGCTGCAGAAGGTGTCTTTGGGTTTAGTGTACCGGCTAGTGTGCCAGTTGCCAGCCAACAGCTTGCTTCTGCCTCATAGCAGCAAATGCATTTTAATTAAGGGTACAAGTGATTTACTTGGCTGAATACATGTGCACATCTTGAACCCCTAATATCCTGTGTAACTGACGTGTCATTGTCAGAGTAGTTATACGGGAAGGGTGGCAGGAGGTGAGTGTTAGGAGGACTCATGGAGTAGTTGGTATGCAGGAGGCAAAGCACTGGTACCAGAAAAGAGTTGATGGCTGTGGTGATTTAGCACTGCAAGGGAAGCCTAATCGATTCTACAATCCTCTAAACTGCCACTCTTAAGTCAAATGCACTTACATTTTATAGACACTCACACACATAAACACAAGAACACACACACAGTCACACAGAGTCATATACAGAGTAATTGCATAGGCACAATGTCTGAAAAGCAAGAAAGGCGCCATGAGGAAGTTATAAGGGGAGTGCTGTCTGTTCTACTGATTAACTATCATCTGATCGACTAATAACTGGATGAAGGGATTGTGTAAGGAAAAATAAAGAAAGGAACAGATTTGTATGAATGAAATAGAGATAGGCTGTGAGGTAATATAAGGGAATAAATCATTTTTAAACACATAAAAGATGAATGAACCAAAGGAGTGTCTCTAAATACCAAATGAATAAATTCCTCCTCTCGGCAGAAAAGCACACAGCCCAGAAATGTAATTAAATATCCAGTTGGGTCAGCAAGTTCTGAACGTGATCACTTCCCATCCCTCATAGTTGGACGACTTCCAAACCACCAGCTCCCATCACTCCAACAACACACCTCCCCCCTTCTGGAAATCAATCTCCTTCCCTCTAAGAGAGACCATTACATTGCTCATCTAAAATGCTGTAACAGATGAATATGTAGTGCTAGTGTGTGCCAACAGTTTGACTATTTCAGATCAATACGTCCAAAAAGAGCAGTTTATCAGAGTGTGTGCAGGATATCTTGGGGCAAGTTGCTCTGAGGAGCAATCCATCAATAATTTTCTCATTATTTAACTAATGACTGCAATCACATTGGATCAATACAGCTAGATGAGTTGAAATGAGGGGACTATGCATCATTAAATCCTAAAAACATTCTGAGCTGTGATGTACCTGTCCATATTTAGCAGCCAGGTGAAGAGGGGTCCAAAAGTTGTCGTCAGCAGGATGGGGGTCCGCTCCACTCCCCAGCAGCACAGACACCACCTCTCTGTAACCACTGGCACATGCTATGTGGAGCTGTAGAGAGAGAGAGGAAGCACACATTTGGAAGGAAATGTAAGCAGGCACCCATCATTAATTGGTGATATATGCATATGTTGCATCTGGCCTGAAAGAGTCTAGAGAATAGAACAAACAGAAGACAGAAGGCGAGAGAGACAAACAAGGTCAACTGAGGAATACACAAGACCTTACTCACCAGAGTGACCCCCTCTTTGTTGGGCTGGCTGAGGCTAACGCCTGTGGCTACAAGCTGTCTAACATCAGACAACATGGTATTGGGTCTCTGTGTCTTCATGGTATGCATGGAGGACACATCCACACCTATGAAAAAAAACCAGTTAGCATGATAATGCTTCAATATGCCCTTAGTTGTTACACAGAAAAGAATAGTCAGAAGGTGTGGGTGATACTATGATACTATATATATATATATATATATATATATATACTATAAATAAGTTAAAAAGCACTATTAACGTGTCATTCATTTAATCTGTACAAAACATGTCAAGTTGACTTGGAAGAAGTTACATTGAGGAGCAAGGATTCCCTAGATTCTACAGAAGTAGTGCAGTGTCCGTAGAGCACTAACTGATGTTTAACAGGAAACACCATCATGCAAAATACCAAAGCCACACACGTGAGGTACGCAGCCATGGATCCGATGACACTTGAATACAAATCAGAAGGTCATCCTACACTCGAACAAAGCCCCAATCTCTAAAGGCCATTGTAGCTTTTCTTGTGGGCCGACAGAGATCTAAAAGGGCATCTCAATCAAGAGCTATGCACTGCTCCACAGTCACATTAATACCATGGACCTGATTTCAGTTGCTGTAATTGATTATCAATCAATCTTTATTTCACTGGGATGAGCTCTGGGCCAATAACTAATGGGACTTTTCCAAATAGAGTGGTTGTATCAACTAATCAATAAGTTTATCTTTGCTAACACAAGTGCCTCAAGGTTCGTGAGTTTTTGAGACATGAGAATGTTATTCTCTTAGGCACCAATACATGTAAGAATCAAGTAATACATGAAATATAAGCCACCAAGCAACAGCACTGAGAGGGAAAAAAAACTATTTCTCTTTCGGCTCCTCTTTCCCTGATGTAGAGACACATGGACAGCATGTCTTACCCACAACCACACAAATTTTATGGGGATAGAGTGCATGCAACCAAGTTGCTATAGCAACAGAGGTTGAGCAGGCCTGTGTGAGTAAGAGTGTGCTTCATGGTGGCAAAGCCCAGCGCGGGGGGGGGTGGTATCAAGAAAGCTGAAGGTATGCAGGAGGATAGATATCACCACAGGGACTGGCATACCGAAGCAGAGAAAAGTCTCAAACTAATGATGTGGTTAGCATTAGAGAGTGTGTCTGTGTGTGTGTGTGTGTGTGTGTGTGTGTGTGTGTGTGTGTGTGTGTGTGTGTGTGTGTGTGTGTGTGTGTGTGTGTTTGTAGGATTGTCCAAGCTATGATGAGTTATTGTCTCTAAAGGCTCGCATTTGTCATGTGATCCTGTGAAGCCTCATGTGTGGCCAAGCACAGATGGATGTGGACCCTCCATCATTGTCTGTATCTGTCTAACATTGTCAGCACGATTCCAGTTACCTCCTTTCTGCTTGTCTCTCTATATTTCTCTGACATATTTCCCAGCCCTCCATCTGTCATTCTATGTCTGTGCCTCTAACACTTTTGTCTCTGTGTGACTCCAACGCTCCTCTGCCTTAAACTCTGTTATTTGCAGCTCCCCCATTGACCTTCTCCATCCTCAATGGGCGACGACTGCCCCGCTTGCAATCCACCATCATTAGGTGTGTGAGTGTCCTTCACTTTTACACACACACACACGAAACCCCTTAATTTTAACTGCAGAATTGACATTTTCAGTACTTTTTAAGCGTAGGCAATAAATATTAACTTTTACTCATTGCATTGATTTTACTGTCTCTGATAGGGGCATAATAACATTGAAATTGGCCAAAAAAATGTCAATGTACCAGCATAGTGAAATTAGTATTTAAATGTTTCTTCTTCCTATGGCAAATATGAAATAAAAACACTGATTTCAAAGAACTTGCATGTATGTTTATGTCTATGCTAGTAGTGGCTAATGTGGATATTTGCCTTAAGCTAAGATGATGAGAGGGAGTTCGGTAAACTCTTTTTCTCTTTTTCAAGTTTCAAATGTTTTGTCTTCAAAACAAACCAACTGATACTGGAGTGATACCGAGATAAAGATTATTATGACCTGTAACCGGACTTTGACATGTAAACTTGGCAGAGATCCACTTAAAAAGAGCTCATGGTAAATATTTCTCTTTTAATAAGATGTGTGGTGAACTCTACCATTTTCCTCCAGGTGTTTTCTGAGGATGTAGCTGCTCTCTGTTCCCTCGGAGGCGTAGTCCAGAGGAATGTTTCCGTTGACGTCCTGCAGCATAACATTCACTCCGGTCTTCCAGACGCAGGGCGGAAAAAAAAGAAGAAGAGAAGAGAAACGCAAACGCGAGTTTTAGCCGGGCCCATTCATCAGACTTGAATAAATGATAAAGTAGAAACAATTATCTTGGCTTTCCAGAGACGCATCTCTGAGCAGATACAAGAAGACATTAACAGACAATACATTGAAATAAAGAACTCATTAAATAACGTCAGGGGAGGCAGTGAAGAGCAAGGGCGTTGGTTACCATTACCTGGGATCATTGGGGGTGGGGGGGACCGCATGTGTGCATGTGACAAGATAAATGTGTGTTTACTCAGCAAGGACCCTGCTAAAGCATGAGATAACATGGGGGGACCTTGCCTCGGGGTCCTTTAATGACTGTTACTCTGACTACAGAACAGTCATTGGTCACAATGGTTATGATTGATTGCTTCTCTGTGGGGAAACAAACTGCTACTGCAGTTATTATTTCTAACAGAGCTTTAGCCGTAGAGCAGAAATGTGTACAAGCCCTGCAAAATCTTCCTTTAGTTACTGATGTGGACTTTATCCTGTCCTTCTCATTTTTATCATCAGGCAATAAAAGTAACCTACATCCTTTAAAGGGGCAATTGTCAGCATCCAGCTGTAAATCGCATCTTTTTGTTTGACTAAACCATAAAAAACAAGCCGGGGTAACGATCGAAGCTGGACCAAGTCTGATAACAGGGACAGAAGACTCTGATTGAGGATCCTTATTGAATATTTACAGCTAATAGAATTCCAACGACCCAGTTGCAGTGCGGAAAAGAGATTTATGGCCGTGTCCTTAGGCAGCCGGAGAGCGAAGGGGTACGGAAAGTGGAGAAATGGAAGGAAAATGGGTTAAAATGCCAGGAGGGAGCCAGTTGAGGGATCAACACGAAAGTGGTTAACCTCAGTGCTCGAAAAACCAATCAGCAACACCAGAAGGACACTGAGCCACAAATAACCTCAAACAACCTTACAGTGTTTGATGCAGTGGACTAGGCAACTGGATTTTGTTTTTCACTTCCGCTATGTGTTTTGTACATATTCAGAGGAAATATTTTACAGCCAAGAAATGCCAAGCAATTACGGCGTGATGAAGGCAGCCTACAATGCTGTCAATTTGAGTTATCAGGGAATCTTTTCTGTTGAGGTTTGCAGTTTCATTGTGCGACCATCTGCGTCGTCTAGAGCCGATTTCCCTCACTTACAAGGGTTTATTGGGGGTTAGCAAAGAGAATTAATTAACATTAACAACTATCTGCAGCTGCTTTGTGAATATTCATGAGAAAACTGGAGACCTTATCGCAATGTGGAGCACGGCTTGAGGAGCAAGAGGAGAGGTGATGAGTGAGTCGGAGAGAGACAGCATAAAATTATACCGCCTCTGCCTATCACCACACACACACACAGACACACACACACACACTCCAACCTTGAATCCTCTCTATACAACTCCTGCCAAATTTGAACCACCATTTAAGCACTTTTGATTTGTGCTTCACCCCCGAATCAGATCACCTCATAAACCTGAAGGCTCCTCTCAGGGTGCATCTGCTAATGTGAGAGCTTTTGTGCGTGCGTGTGTGTCGTGGGATAGATGTGTGCCAACCCAGAGGATTCACTTCAAGGTCCAGTAAAAGTCAATAGGAGTCTGGATGGATAAAGTTATCAGCTGACTGAAACATACATACTGCTCTGTCACTCTCACCACTGACCAATGTCACTCGCGGCTGCACAATAACCAGCTGGACAAAACTCAAAACGTATTTAGTGCCTCGAGAATTCTGAACTATGAATACAGTCTAATTTTGCATTCCACCCTGGGATGTAATTTTGTGACAGCCTGATAGAAACAGATGTCATTATCCTCCAGTGACATTGTTGAACATAACAATCCACTGTGAAAATGTGCTAAATAAATGTAGAAATGTTATGCTTGCTCTCCTGAGCCTTGTTAAATACACTCTGACAATAACAGAAAACTGTGACTACAGAAATAATTAAATCAAGAGTTCCTTGTGTGCCACACAAAGCTCCACCACCAACAGACACGCATGTATTACGCCGAGGTAAGCATGATATGATGTGTAGGCAATTGATCAGGAGACATAAATCATGAGTGTGAGTTCACATGATAAGGGTTGACAGATATAAACGAGTTAGTGCCGGCTACCAGCCATGCAGGATACAAGGGGGTTAACAAGTTGACTTCTGACCCAGACGCACTCCCCGCCAAAATATGATGGATCCACTGTGGACGTCCCAGAGATGGAAATCTGTTAACACCATGCTGCCTGTGGATCATAATGGCAATTGTTGTATGCAGTGACTGCCACAGAATCAATAAAAACAACAAGCTGTGTGCGGAGAGCACTCCCAGAGGCAGTTAGTGCTGAGCTGGACACCGTCATGGCACAGTGGACATGTACCCAACACATAGAGTCCCCACACACGTTTTTCAAAGATCAATTCTCCTTTGGATCTATTATATCTCAGATCATTTAACTTTCTGCAATCGCATGTGTGTGAAGGATCAAAATTACCCAAAATTTTTGTTGCACAAACGATTTGACAGATACTGATACAGGACAATGTATTCATATCGTTTCAACAGATAAAGTGCAATTCTGTAACATGTGCATCAACACAAAAATCAGTAGTCTGTTAACAATACTTGCATTTCCTTTTCTATATGGAAGTGTGTACTATTTGATGGTTGTTTTTTCTAAATAAGTTTTATGCCTGTTTGTGTTTATACAAGTTTTATATTGATTACGATACTATAAATGGCGTTTGGTAATGAATGGTTATTACCAGACTATTTTTTTTTGTCTTTTATTTCTTGCAGTAGTAGTATGTGTCTGTGAAAAATAAATAAATTGCATTGGCTGAAAATATTTTGATCCATAAATTATTAAAAAACTGCTGCAGTGTGTTTAACCATTATCATGTCTTAAGGAGTGAGGGCTACATTATCAGTAGATACACCACCCCCCACAAAAAAAAATCTACTGGGATGAAGTGGAGTTCAGCGCTGCCAGGGGCTTGCTGGAAATCGTTTGACTTCAAACAACTCAGAGTTCAGAAGTTTTAAACTCATCATTTACAAGAACGGAAAGTGGGTCAATCCTGCAACTACAAACCTAGACGTGTTGTTAACTTTACGAAGGAGCAGAACCTGTTTCCAGTCCATCACATGACTACGTAGGTACATATTCAGCTGCACAAGTTAGAAGTCATTATCTCCTGTGGAGCTACGCAATGTCTGGAAAAAAGAGGAAAGTCAACCATCAGTTATTAAATAGTTTAAGTGAAGTAGTGTTTAACAATTTAAGAGATCAGAATTCTTCTTATGTTCTCCAAGAGTCAAGATATTCAACACTGTGTCAGAAACTCACTCTGGCATATACTGAAGCAAAATGAGTGCAAGTATGTAAGTCACCCTAATCACTCACCACATGCTTTTGGGGATTTCACAAGAAATTAAATTGGATAGAAATAATTGAGCCTGTAGAAGAAATACGATTTGATAAGTATCCTGTGGGCTGTGGTTTGAATAGAGGGCCATTTCAGATATAACAGATGGAGATCATGAACCTCTATAAAGGCATCCTGATGCATGCACATGTATTTAATACTGGAAATGTAAACAGAGTTCCGTCTGGTTTTGTTTGATCACTGACTGTTTTCACGCCCCAATTATATTATACCGAGATTGTACGGTTTTTGTGTAATTATTTACTAAGACTACACACCCTGTCATGTTGTTATTTTCTATAAGTGACGAGCCACTGTGTCTCTGCTCCTCCAGTTAATCCTGCAAGAGTCGCAGTGATGAATATTAACCACAGCTAGAGCTAGGAATAGGTTTAGAAATGGGTTTGGAAATGGGCTGGGAATGAGAGTGTTTAGAAATGGCTTACTCGCTCTCCTGCTGTTTGGAGGCAGGAGATAAGAGAATTAACATTACTGCCAATCCGGACACAGCGCGACAATGCACCCAGACTTCTCACCAACCCCTCTACTTTCCCCACAAGATGAGCTTGGTAACATCTCTGTCAGCAGAAAACCACTCTGCTTCTCTGAGTAGGAACTGGAGACGGGAAATCAGGTACGGAAAGTCGAGAGTGAGGGGAGGGGAAACAGAGGTAGAGATGGTGGAATAGGACATAATAGATTAGTATATATGTGCAGGACTATTCCTTCCTGTGCCAATCAAAGATAAGGCTGCCACTCAAGCTGCTCTTGCGAGACCACTGTTCCATTTCTCATTAAAGTGTAAACCTGTTACTCTGTACTTAGAGGGAAGATCTCCCACTTACAGCTCTGATAAGGGAGCAGCTTGAGAACAGAACAGACGGACTGTGGGCATTAATTTTGACATTGCTGTCAAAATTAATAAACAGAAGAAAAGAACCATTGCATCTCTATTGGAAATAAGTCATGACTTGAGCTATTTTTAGCCTGGCAGACAAGAACAGACTTGGGCTCTCTTTTCAGAACCCATCGACCCAGCTGATTGGACCAGAAAAAGGAATACAAGTGTTTGTCATACCTGAAGGAAAAAACATGCACAGTTCTAGAAATTAAAGACACTTGAAGTTTTCTAATTTAATTGTTAGCTCTCCTCAAAACCAATGATGATGTAGATGCCAGCACAAATATGTTTGTAAAAGGACATTCATACTATCACAGTTGAAAAATCAATTTTTTCTTAAAAACATTATCTTAGGCCCTCATCCCCGATCTCTTCCAACAGAGGTATGTTCTAGTTCTGTAGTGAACTCGAGGTAAAAGTTTGAAATAACCATGATATTGATTTGTGGTCATATTGCCCAGCCCCAATTTACTGGAAAAATTGCATATGGCATATCTATATCACACCCTGCTATATAAGCTGCAGTCTGCATGAATGTTTCGAGGAAATATTGCAAACTCTAAATGCACACAGTACATGAATCCAATAGTGACGTAGCCAGCACAGGCTGACAGATTCCCTCTGCACACCCTTTGCCTGGCAGCTCTTCAAACATTTCCTTTCCTCACAGGAACATCTCTTTCCTGCCCTGCAGACAGGCACCAGTCACCCAGGACCCAATCAACAGAGCCAGACTGTGCAGGACTCGACCACGCTCCAGACTGTAGTCAGCCCACCCTTGGTCTAATCAACACCAGCAGAGTGGACCCAGCCCACTGAGCGATTGGGCTGGATATGCATACCCGCCCCTGCAGCTGGCCGGGCTCTCGTTATGGACCTAATCAGTAAAACCGCAGCTCTTGTCAAGACGTTCTCCACAGAATGGGCTCTCTCTTTGATATCAGGCAAATACCAAATATCTAAGCACTGTCATTTTCAGTGATTCGGCATGGCTTGTAAGAGAGAAGCAAAGTCACACTTTGGACCTTTAATAATCCAAAACCCGTCAGCAATGGAATATGCTCCACTTGGACAGCAAATTATGGATGACTAATGTGAATAGAGCCTATGGTTCAAAGCTAATTCAAAATATGAAGCTTGCATGCCAAGCCTTTCCAAAACACTGATCCAAAAACGCTTGGGATTCCAAGGATCAACAAGAAAATTATACTAGCCACGTCCAAAAAGTACATTCATGCTACGACTGTGTGGTACAGTATAAATTAGCCACCCCAAAATGCAGGATGCCCGTGTGTGCATGTGTTTCTCACCAGCAGTAGCAATAGCACGACATCGGCATGGTCACACACACACGCTACATGCAGAGCTGTCCACTGGTCCTCGTCCTGCAGGTTGACATTCAGGCCTCGATCAATCAGAAGCTCGGCCACGAAGACATTGTCATGGCGAGCACACTGCAAAGGGCAAGGACAGTAGATTTCTTTAATATTAGTTTGCAGAAATATATATTTTCCGATGCATCGCAAACAGTAAATAGCACACATGAGTGGTCCAATGCATAATAACAAATAAATGTGGAATATATAATGCGCAACAATTGAATTATCACATTTTTGTATTGGTACAGGGGTGCCTTGAGTGCGTACATTTACAAAATAAAGGCACAAAGAATGGTTAGTGGTATACCGCTGTGTGAGAAGAATGACAACCTCTCTCTTCTTGATATTACTCAGCATAGTTATTTGCAGCATAATGTCAATCTTCTTTCTTTGGCATAAATAAAGGAATTTCTTACATTCAGTGATCATTATCTGATGAGTTGTAACTTACCAAGTGTAGCAAGGATCCCCCAGAAGAAATGGGACTGCTGGGGTCTGCTCCTTCCTTCAGGAGACGCAACACTGCAAAGGAATAAACATCTGTATGTTAACACCTGCGAGCATGTGAGCACAGACATGACACTAAGGCCACGAGAAACAGAAACATACAAACAAGCATATAGCACGCATACTGATCTGTGACATTCCCTGCCAAAACCAATATATGTGAAGTGTCCTTTAAATGTCCTTGACGTATCAGTGCAGCTAAGTGTTACAGAGGGTGTGTGTGTGTGTGTGTGTGTGTGTGTGTGTGTGTGTGTGTGTGTGTGTGTGTGTGTGTGCGTGTTAGCTCCTTGTTTCAGCAGCAGGTCACAAACCCTCTGGGTTACACAGATTCACATCACACCCTTTGAGCTCCAGTGAGCCACACAACCCGCTCACACACTGACACAGATCTACTGAAGAAAACACAGAGTAGTAAACGGTACAAGATCACAGTGATTATACCAAACCACAGACAGATTGCTTAATACAACATGTAATACAACATGTATGAAAAATAAAACAGGGCACAGCTGGAGACAGGGGGAGAAGGAGCAAGGGAGTGTACTGGAGTGTTTGACAGATAAATAGAGTGGGCTGGACAGAGGGAGGGAGGTGGAGTGCTATGGTGTGGACATATTCCATTTCAATAAGAGCCTCACATGAATACTGACTAAACCCTGTATGACCATGTAAGAATAAAAACAACAACAATGTCACACTGTCCAACTGGAGACACACTCGAGCTGTTACCCAATGGCTCGGAAGGATAGTAACCATGGCAATGTGCATGGTGATATTTTCCAATTAATGAACCCTGTTGATGACCCCCGAGAGGTAATTTCACTGAAAGGGTTATTATCTAAGCAGACATGCTTAAATAAGCACACACACACACACACACACACACACACACACACACACACACACACACACAGAGGTATAACACATCACAATACTCACTAATTAAATACAACAAAATCAAAATATTGTCTCAGACACTAGTATATATATATATATATATATTCAAATGATGACCTCTTTGACACAATCTCAATAATAACTGAATGTGTGTGCCTCTATTTATGACTCTAACCTTCATTAACAGGCTTCAGATGATAAACTAACCTCTCCCCACGGGCCAACTCCCAAACTCTCTGATTCATGAGCACATACTCATGAGCATAATTTAATTTATCAGGAACACCATGGTCAAACTTATCAGTTCTACAGCAGCTCAGCAATACACCTGACCTTTTAATATTCTGTTTTTGCTGAGACTGCACAAAAGCACTAGAAAATCATGGCTAATGTACAAATTGATACCCATGCACTGACACCCCCCACTCATTTACTTATTTAAGGACACTAAAATACTTATCAAGAAAAAAAATGTATGCTATAAGTTTTCTTAATTCCAGGATATATTTTCCAGGAGACATTCCTATTAATACTGGCATAGTGAGAACTTGGGTTGGAATAATTGTAAAATAAGTTATCATGAACTGAATATGACCCTGCGTTGGAGTTGTTATGCAATGATGACTGGAGTATGCTGAAACAAGCTTCTGGGCTGTGTGGCGACATTCTTACACCAGAGGTAGAAGGACTAACCACTAATGTGCCTCGCCTGAAGTTGTCTTTGAGGAACTGTCTGTTATTGTTATGAAACCATAAATGTTATTTTCGCGATGTGCTGAATGTGGTATTGCCAAATTAGGCAAAACCCTGAAGAATAAGGAATTATCAAGAAATTATAATACCCCACCCACGATGTGTTGTAATACTGAGCTATGTGAACAAATACACTGTGTTAGGGAAGGTCCGTTGAAGTTGGCTGCGACCTATTCAGAGGTGCGGACTTCCCTTGCAAGTAAAAACTGAGTACTCGTGTATGTGTGGTGTTTGATTCAGTTCTTACAGCATTGTTACGTGTCTGGGTGAATTCCCTCGACAAATTGTTAGTTGCACAGCCAAAGGTGATCAAGTCACAAAGAAATGAATAAAACAGAGCAATATATTGTCATATTAAAGAAGACGTAACCAGCAAATATTATTTCTTATTATTTTGCTTATTATTTCAATTTGAGAAATTAATAAAAAAGTCTATGCATTGATTTGTTCATTTTCTCTCAGTTGACTAATCCTTTAACCATTTTAGAAGTTCTGTGCGTGTTCCCGAATCAGACAGGCCCAACATACACTGTACACAGACTGTTTTTCCAGATCTCTAATGGCCTTCAGTGCTTAATGGTCTTTAAATGGTTGATGAGAAACAAACTGACCAACATTAGAGTCAATCAGCACAATTATCTCCCGACTCCTCAAAACACTGTGGGGGCTCAGGACTCTAAGCCAACAATTAATGCACATATAACGCTTAAGTAGTTGCTAGGGAATAGAGGATGCTCTCGCCCTCTTGTCTACCAGACGGTATCTGACAGAGCTGCTCATTACCTCCACTAAGGATGTTTTCATTGCCAATTGTTTGTCTGTCTATTAGCAGGATTGCACATACATTTCTGAACTGTTCTCCATACAATTTCGTGGAGGGTTGAAACAAGAGCCACAGAAACAAACATTCACTTTTTGGAGTCCGGGACTTTTATTTTGTCTCATCTTTTAGACAATTTTAAAGCATGGATAGTGTGATATAATTTGCCTATAAACAAAAACAAATTACTGTACGATTTGAAGTTTGGCAATTGCCAGCGCTAAGGATTTGGGGTCTGTGAAAAACTGGCAATCTTTACAGACAGTGTGAGTTGTATGACATATTAATGACTGTGTCTAAATAGGGGCAGAAGGTCAAGAGCGATATATATTGACCCTCAGGCTTTAAAAAAAAGCAGTATAGCAGTATAAACAACAGGAATCAATACCACTGTTGTACCATTGTCAGTTGTATCACGACCAACCACTGTAAGCCACTGCATCAATTTAGTATTGGTTTTGGACCAGAAAACCAGAAATGTCAGGTATTAATACCAAACAACTTTCCTTTAAGTGATCTCTTCTAATATTGGTGTATTGGATTTTACCAACAGAGACAGACAGCCATACTGTATGTCAGCATCAGAATGGATCAAATGGTTATCTGGCATTTAAGCACTTAAGCGACTGAAAATGGCAAAATGTACATTTAGTTATCCAGGTGATGTCCAGCTGTGCACACTCATTTTATTCAGCAGTGAATTAGAGACAGTAATATTATAAAGCAAATGGTAAAAGCATTTACATTGGTTAAGGTGACTGTTCAGAGGTAGAAGGTTTAAAGTGAAGAATGACCACATATACCTGTGTTGTAATTTAGCTGAAAGGGAAAAGCAACCCTGGTCATAATGAAGATTTATAGCCAGAGTGATTTACACAGGCACAGAAGAACAAAAATATGATTTTGTCCCACAGCAACCACAGTCATTTTGTCTTTATGGGAAATCTTTATATGTCAGTTTGTGTTTGATTATATGCTGATCTCAAGCTTCGGTCGTGTGTGTGTTGGTATGTGTGTGTGCATACGTGTGCTTGTTTTTCGCCATCGTAAGGTCGATGGTAGGGAAAAGGAGAGTGGGCACGAGGCAAAGTCGGCTGTCATTTTGTGGAAAATTACAAAACAGCTGTTTGACACATATGTGGAGTTACCATGGCAACCAGCTAGGAACTGGTATAAAGAGTAGAAGAGGCAGAACCAGAGAAGATGAGGGGAAATCCTAAATAAGGTCAATGCATGCTAAATGTTACCAGGCCGCCCTACTGACGATGTATCCAGACAAACCCCCCACCCTTATGACCTGGTAAGCCCACAATTCTAAATGTTCTCAGACCTTATTTTACTTCCTTGCTATGCTAAGAAACGACATGACAAACATCCACAGCATGTCGAGCCAGTGACAACAAGACAATTCTTATTTGAACTTGAGCTGCTTGGAGTAGATGTGATGCACACGCTGAACAAGCATCTTCTTTAGAAACTGCACTTTTCTTCACTCTCTTTTCGATTCTGCCCTTCTTTATCTTACAGGCCTATGATATTCCATGCATTTGATACAGTCCCTGTAATGCAGCTTCCATAATATGCCACTTACAGATGAATTGCCAATTTTCTTCATCTACCAACCACACATACTCTCCCCCTCTGTGCAGCATCATTCCTTGGCAGCCCCATATGAGATTCTGTTCAAGTCCCTCAGCGTTATAAATGCATCTGTCTCGTTTGTCCTTATCACGCAGTCATAGCCACAAGAGGGACCGTCTTACCTCACTGCCCCATGTTTCTAAAATGAGCTTTGACATGTTTCCTGTGTTTCAATCCTGATGAAAATAAAGGTACTGTACGGCTTTCGAATAATGTTTAACTCTAAATGCAGATTATCTTTTGATGAGTTATATGGGACGGATCGGGAATCTCCAGTCTACTTATTCAGTGACAAGATGATTTAATGTATTTCAGGTGTTAAAAGTCGATATGACGATGCCATCATTTTACAGCGAATACCCCAGGGTGAAAATGCATTTTCACATGTAATGCCAAGCATTTCTAGTGACTTATCTGCAACCACTATGATATTGGTGGTTCGCCATTTAATCTCATCATTGTGTTAATTGGCCTCATGATAAAGACAAATAAATATACTTATACAAAATAAGGTCCTCTCTATGCTTCCCGTTATTTGGAAATTAGTACTTGGGAAATCTCCTGAGGAGATCGAGCACAGATTGACTAGGAAAGTGCAATTGCTTATTTGTGAGCAGTGGCGAGAAACACTACAGGGAGTAAAAACAAGTGAATGTGTTTTAATTAGTTTATGGGCTGATGATATTTAGGGAATAAGTGTCTATTTCAACACTCGAACAAAGAAGTAATAGAATGTTAACCTCTATAAGAACAATAGTGCACATAATGCATTTTTCTAGAGGGGCTATATGTGTGAGAACAAAATTTCCGATCTAGACATTTTCCTACCAGCTTCTCAAAGGGATAAATTGAAATCTCGAAAAACAAACAAAAGGAAGACACGTATTTAAGAATGGAAATTAATGAGGAAGATGCTGAACAGAGGTCAACTTGAAAAAACAATGCGATTTTAGACTTTTGGGTGAAAAGGACCAAAACTTGTGTTGATCTGCCTTAAATAGAAATGCGTGATTTCCGCCAAGGAATTTATACTACATGTCCTGCCTTCCACATTTTCCTGGTTTTATGAACGCGTCTGACCTGCACAGTCTCCTGCTGCATTCCTCACATGCAGGACGGCAAACTCATGTCTGAAAAAGGCTTTATATGAACCTCTAAGCCTGAACCCCTAGCAACAATGATGAGTCATCGAGTGAACCAAAGGTTTAATATCAGGCGCCCAGATTAACCCCACTGCCAGTGAAAACTTTCAATATGCTGCCTGATGGTGCAGTTGACATAAAAAGAGATCCCTGCTGTATTAAGCTGAAGGTTGTACGTTTTTTAAAATTGGATTCCAGTGAAATCCCAACGTCCTTCTTTACCGACTCTGAGGGCCTAGACCCCGTTCTGTCAAAAATGTGACAGGTGTTTGACAAGAGCTTTTAGTCCCAGCCTAGTCTACTGGAAAAAAATAGCAATGTATTCCACTAACATCCACATTCATCTCTTCCTCCTTCTGTCCTCGTCTCTGTCTGCTTCACGTTTACCATCTGGGGAGAATTATATATATATATATAATCTCAGTGGCTAGTTTTAATAGTGTGACACGTTTCCTCCACTGAACAAGACACTTGAGAGTTGGGTCGATGAGATGTGGTGACGGCAAGCTGACTGATTATTATAAGACATGCAGCCTAATGTCTGCAGTTTCCTACTACAGCACTACTTCTCTAGGTGGTACATTGATTTTCAGCTTCAGCTGCACTGATGTCCAGCACATCCATCACAATTAAGAATGCAAGTCTGGAGAATATGACTTCTTTTGACAAAACACACAACCTATTAAAGAAAAAAGACAAAGATACATTTAAATGTATGTATTGTTAAACTGCATGAATGTCTTTGCGTGAGATTGAGATAAATGAAATTGATCTAAATCTACTGTTTCATCATTAAAATATCGATCTGCATTCACTACTGAGGACTGAGAAAGACTGAGAGCAGCGGTGCCACGATGTAGAAGAATTCATCTAGGTATTTAGGAGCTAGATACGACTGGACAAGGCCTGTTTAAAATTGCAGAGAATCAACGGGTACTTTTACTAAGCTTTGCTGCACTGATCTGGAGTCTGAATCAACACAAGTAATGTGGCGTGGTGCACACAGCATTCTGATATTTGTTCTGCTACTGTATAATTCAATTTTATGAACTGTGTCTAAAACCATGCTCCAAAACACCACTCGGGAATTAAAGCTATTACTGTTACCTCTGCTCGATTCACTCTCTCTGATTGGAGTCTGTGAGTCCCTGACTGTGTTGTGCCTGCGGGAAGGATCTATGCACCCTGATCAATAATGGAACGTAGGTATTCAGACAACTCTTCATGCCTGCACATGCACATACACAAGAACAGTTATTGTACAACAATAATTACACTTTTCAGAATATCTCAGACTTTATAGACCTCTGCATGCACAAACATGTATGCTGGCACACACATACACCAAACGCTCACATGGTATAAGCACAGGGGGCAAGCATATGTCCATTAATGCAGAGACCTCTACCATCAACACCAGAAACTTTCCTGGCTTGGTTTTGACATCCCCATTGAAGAGAATTGGAAGTGGTTATGGGTTATTCGAATGATATTTAACATACAGACTGTGGTAAATAAGAAATCAGGGGAACAAATGGTTTTCTTGTTTATATAATTTCCTTGTTTGTTGATCTTGAAGACTTGATGTAAATGTAGAGAACTACATTTTCCTATTTGTAATCCTGTGGTTTAAGTTACAAAGACATATATTTTCCTTTGTGTTAAAAGGTTTTGATTTGATGATGGTTGTTACGTATTTTCTTTTTTGTATAGATATGGTTGTGCATCTTCTGTTTTTGCGGTATTGCCAAAAAACATGTAGGGACCCCAAGAAAAGTAGTAAGTTACAATAGTTATAATATAGTGACTGATTGGGATCTAAATAAACTTTAACTTAATTTCAGAGAGCAGGATTCCTTCTCTGGTTAACATGAATGTCTTTCACAGCTTCCTTCCAAAGCTTGCAAAGATATTGACTCTCCGGGGCAGGTTGTGTAGGTTAAAATTATCTTGAGAAAATCATCTCCATTGTCAATTTGAATGTAATATTGTCCTACTTGCTGCTCACCTGTTTGCTCACCTCACCCAAGACTTAATCATTGACAACTCATGTTTCTAATAGTTTGTTTTACCAGGAATGATCATCTCAGTATAAACAGCTGACACCGAGATGTCAGATAATATCAATATTCTGTTGAAAATTGGTTCTAGGTTTCGCAGCTACAAGGACACCAGCTGCAGACTTTCCATGGTGTCTGGCTTTGATGAAGTTAGGATATTGGTTTGGGAAAACAATTTCACCAAATGTCAAAACGCAAGCGAGCCAGTTGTTTGCATATGGCCGATAGTGATGAAGACGCGAGATGAGGTATAGTGTTCTCCTATCCACCTATAGGCAGTGTACTATAACAATTGTTTCACCTTCACCTTACAATATTTTCCCTCTCATTTTCAATTTATTGTTATGTCCAATTTTTTATTTATTCACTGTGTTCACCTTTCTCCTCTTTTATTCACCCTAATTCACTTTATCTCATTGTTTCTCTGCATTTCCTGTAGAGGACAACTGATAAGAAAAAAAACCTTTGTGATTGTGTGTGTGATTGTGTGATTGTGTGTGTGTGTGTGTGTGTGTGTGTTTGTGTGTGTGTGTGTGTGTGTGTGTGTGTGTGTGTGTGTGTGTGTGTGTGTGTGTGTGTGTGTGTGTTTGTGTGTATTCCTTTACTAGTATATCCGTGGACCGTTTTAAGCATAGACCCTACAGGGGGAAGACATTTCTGGAATGTGAGGACATTTCTACCGGTCCTCACTTTTTCATTCTGAGGGTTAAGACTTGGTTCTAGGGTCGGAGTTAGGATATGGTTTAGGTTTAGGTTAGGGTAAGGGTTAGGGAGCAAGTATGGGCCATTTTATTATTTGGTCGGGCTCAACTTAGGTTGAGTCGTGCACAGTTCATTAAAGATGGCATGAATATTATGTTTTAACAGTTTAAATCTCCATTTGCAATTAATCCTTGAAGGAGTTTATAAAATCAGGTTAACAAGGTTAAACAATAAGACTATGACTTTATAATATTTTTCTGGAAATCAAATCTGATATAGATATGATGAAGCCACTGCAATCATAAAAAAGGAAATCAACCATTGCATATCCTTAGAAATATTTCTGTTGCAGTCTGCTCTCTAGGCAAAACGACTCGGTTACTCTTGCAATGTCAATTCAACTTCCTTTTTCTTTTACTCTCATTCAACAGATTAACCCATATGCTCTGGGTGTAACATGTGCTTAAACACATTCTCTTTTCTCTTCAAATGCTTCTGTAGTTAGGGGATCCAGAAATGTTCACACATTACTCTGGGGAGGGTCCTACCCTGAGGCGAATCGTATCACTCAGTACAAAAAAAGTAAAGAGCAAACTCAAGTAGCAATGGTGAAAATAACTGTTACCACTCAGTGCACCAACACCACTGAGGAATGCTCAAGAACCACCATCAAAAGGGATCAGAGTGGTTTGGACAGACCCCTAGGCCCCCACAAAGAGACATGCAGAAAGTAAGTCAGCAGAACAGGACAGGCCAACATGACATGAATAGACCATAAAGCTCTCAAACAGTCCCTTGACTCAAGGAGTCCGTTAGAAGTGAATCTGCCCCTCACACAGGGGATTCTTTGCATGAGTCTATTTCTTTTGTTTAATCTTGAGCCAGTTCTTGCCTTGAACACCATCAAAAGGTCAGAAGGCCTCACAAAGCAAAGCAGTGGTCTGGTATCAGTTTAGTGGGACATGGTGGAGATGGGGGGATAGGTAGACATTCGGCAGAGGGGTATCACATTTTATTCATTCCAAGCCAAGGAACCCCGGTTTTAGTCTGGCTGTTGCATTGGAGCACCAGCTGCTTCCACAGACCCCAGCTGAACCTCCTTGGCAGCCAGCGAGCAGAGATTAACACAGTGACCTGCAAAGACTGCTTGTATTACTGACACAGATGCACCAGACAGCTGGGTAAATGACTGACAAATGACTGGCATAGACCAAAAGTAAGACAGTGCGGCTGGAACGAATATCAGAGCCCTTTAGAGCAAAGTGTAAAGACCTCTTTTGGAATCATATGAGTTCATTGACTATCTGATCACATAAAAACAGTCTGAAAATGTGTTTGTGTTTTTAGTGGGAACAAGGCTGCAGTCCTACTTAAACTAAAGGCCTGAGGCCAGATATAATTTACTGTTTGTCCAACACAAGCTCTCATTGTCCATTTGCCTGATAAATGTGCAAATGAGCACTGAACACAAATAGAAACAAACCCACAGAAACAAATCAACATTTTCAGTCACAAATACAAACACAGAAGGGCATACAATGATATTTTAGATGTTCACTAAAGGCAGTTAAAATAACACAACTGCTGAAAATGGAATAAAAAGGACAGTTTATCAAATCATATTTTGTATTGCTCTGCAGACTGTATTTTTATGTTAATTTCTTCAGTCATCTTAATTTATAGATACTAACAACCATTCATGTACACCAGTATTGGCAGGCGATTTGATTGAAACAAATGTTTGAATGGTTGAAAAAATGCCCAGTATTCATTGTTCCTGAGCTGATATTTCAACAAGCTAATGTTTGTGTTGACGTATTTCCTTTGTGCTTGGATTAGGAATGTCAAAATGACCATGACGCTGTAAACAATGCAACATTAATCTTATAAACCAGCTGTTTTCTTTGCAAAGCTACCAAACAACCAAACAAGCAGCTATGTCATATGTGCTCTTGTTACTTTCACATGTTTATCTTTGGAGAATACTTCAGATACCCTTATCACTGCTGCTGAACTATGTAGAAAACAAAAGTGAACAGGCTGAGTGTGCTCTCAACAGCAGACATTATCCTCGCTGCTGGGGTATTTATATCTTTCAGATCTGTTTGTATCGGGATAAAAGCTCCACTGTGTTCCCCTCAGTCAAGTGGACGGCTTCCAGCAGAACACATTGTGTTACCTGCAGTCAGCAGCACTGTTTAGTTCCAGCAAGTGCTCTCAGTGTGTGCATGTGACTAGCAAGCAAGGAAAATCGAATAGCAAGTCCTCTTCATCAAATGTTTACTGTCTACACATCAAAACACACTACTGCTTTTCACTCCACCACAGACACACTTGTATATTCATTTGCATACACACCTTCTTTATCGTCATGGCGAATGATAGCATCCTGCAGGACATCGGTGGGGCTGAAGCGGACATGGTACTTCTTGCGGTGGGTGGACCATGATCGAACCTTGATTGCACCTTGCTGACGCTGAACACTCTTTTCCCGCTCATAGTAGGCCCGTATTTGGTCACAGCGCATCCTCCTGACCAGCCGCTGGCGCTGGCCAATGGGGAGAGACTCCAGTAGACACTGGTCTATCTCCATGTTCTGACGAAAGACATTACATAGCTGGAAACAACCTATCGAGACAGAGAGACGGATCAAGATACAATTATATAAACATAAAATTAAAGGCAAATGCAATATACAGTTTTCAGGAATTGTTTGTTAGCATTTAAGACGTGGTGGCAGGTGTGGTGGTGGTGTAGAGCGCAGCTCAGGCTGCAATTTTCGAACTCGCCCGAATCAGAGAGAAAACTTAGAAAGCCAAACTCAATAATCTGTTTTCGTGTCCGAATCTGACCTGAGCCCAATGCTTTGCCTGATAACAGGTATGTACAGCGTTAAAATCACATAACAGTGTAACCAACATGACCAAACCCAAACCGAACCCGATTATCATTTCCAAACTTTTGTCTGAAACCAGCTTAGGTCTGCTATCTACAATCTATGTGGTGGAATGAGTGTGGAAGACAAACTAGTGAATCTGTGAACATCGTGTTTACTCTGATACTGCACTAATAACACAAATGCTGTTTCCTTCACCTCCTGACAGATCTGTATTTAAACATCTCTGTTGTTGTTGTTCTGTGTGAATACATGTATGCTGACATGTCAGTTTGCGGCAGGCCACTAGAAACATTTTGTGTCTGTTTAGCCCTGAGGTGATTCGAAAGAAGCAGTTTTGTGTTGTTTGTCTTATCCCAACAGAGTGTGGTGATTCTCCTGACTCTGCATAAACTGTCTGCCTCTCAGTGGAACTTTGCCAAACAAATCACATCACAAGACAGCTGCTGTCCATTGTCAAATCCATTGTTTATATAGTAGGTATGCTCCGAATTAGATTTCCACATGCCATGAACTCCGGACATTTTCGTAATAAATGTCAGAGTGAAAACACAGGCACACTTATCAGTTGCTGCAGATATTTTATTTTGCTGAACTTTTCTTGCCAGCTCCCTCGTAAAATGTCCAGAAAGTGAAGTGAGCCCATGTGGGACTTTAGCAGGAAAATGGCTTTAAAAGTTCCTGAAAATGGCTTTAAATCACAGGCAGTAAACACTAAAAGAAACCATGACACAAGGTAGTTGAAAAGCAGGCATACATGCACCAGCTGATGAATTCAGTGTGCATGTTATGCGTTTGCAATCTGGCATTGGTGGCATCATGAATTTGACAAATCCAGGTCACCAATAGCCCAGAAGACAAGCTAAAGAATGTCTTATTTACAGAAATAACGTGGTTCTCTTTCTGACTCACCAACTCCTCATGGCCCTGCCGTCTTCATACGTCACACATTCTTTTGTCAAACTCAAGTTTGCTATTCTCGTTCTTTTGGGCCCATTTTGTTTTAATTCTCTCAGTTTCTCTTCCAGTTTATCTCTCCAATTGATCTGTTTGAATGTGGCTTTTTTTGTCCCTGTCTATGTATTTCATCTCTCTCTCTGCTGTTGGGGTGATTGCGTACACATCTAACCGTTCGTCAGATGGAAAGAATTGTTAGTCGTACACCTTTGAAGTACTTTATGTTATAACCATGGTTTCCCATCCCCCTCTTTGTATTTCGCTCTACTTTATCATCTCTCTTCATCTTTTTGTCTATTGTGGCGTACATTAGGTGTTTGAACAGTGTTAACATCCAGAAGGGACAAAAAATAGCGTCCAACAGATATGAATGGACTGTTGTACTTTGTGTCTACTTTACATAGTATAAGGGCTGAGGCGTGTTTGGACTAGATCTTTATCTACCAGAAATAAAGTCATCAAGGCAGGCTGCTGTGTTCTTTCTTTTTGATGTACTGTATATCGACACATTCATTAAAACACCTGCCCACTCCACCCTTCTTTTGTCACGCAGACACACAAAAAACACACACCTCGGGCACAATACACCAATGCCATCTGCTCTGTTTAGATATGTAAAGAAGGTTCTTTTGTGTTCAGGTTCCAGATAAGGGGGGGGGGGGGGGTGTATTATACAGTTCATGCCAGGTGTCTGCTGTATTCATTCTTGGAACTTGGCCACAGGTTGGGCAGATACACACATACGCACATACAGTACACATACGAAAACAAAAACCTACTCAGCCCACTGCCTCTTCCAATATCATGCCACTCCATCTCTCGACCGTCCAGTTTAGTTTACCCCTGTTATTGCCTCCTTTTGTATTTCTACTCTCACATATTTCGACCCTTCACCATCTCTTCTTCTCAGCCTTTTAAGATACGTGACTTGTAGTAGTTGTTGCGGTGTTTGGTCAGTTTGTAGACATTTGGCGATATTAGTTGCTAGTTGAGCCTGACTGAAGCCATATTCACATTTCAGCAGAGCAATAAGGGTCTTTCACTGTGTGTTCTGTTTTAGTTGGGAGGATCCTGCACCAAACTGCACTAAACTTCCCTAAGTAAGTCAATCAAGTAAATCACTATGCTTCAAGAGACTAGAATAGTGTTTGTGTAACATTAGCTGCAAGGCAGTGGCCAATTATTGCCCTATATCAAGTCAATGATTAATCAACGTATTATTTCAGCTCTAAACAGATCCCACACCGATGGAAAGATTTACCAATCTAAAAAAATATTATAGAGAAAGTAGATTTTCATCTTGTTCCCTTTCTATTTTTGGCTCCAAACAACTATCAGCAACAGTATAGGGAACTATAGTCGTCGGTTCAACCACACAAAACCTCAATGACTTATCCTTCTCGGTTTGGCCACTTATATCCTTCACACTCTCTGTCACCCTCACACAACATCTATGAAGCATACATTCAAGGCTGCAGGAACATCCGCCCATAAAGTCCCAGCCTGTGGCAGATGTCACATAAAATGGCATATTGGTGCAGACATCACTCATATACACGGCATGTCGTCAGTGGATATACGGTGCATTAGATAACGAAAATGATTTTTATCACAAAACAGATGAGTAAAATAACATTAAGATATTTACATAAAGGGATACTTGTGTAAACAACAGGGTCGGTGTGATAAAAGGGTCACGTTAGTTGCACAGCTAAAAGGAATCTGTGAATGGTTTGTCACAGTCTGCTGTCGTCTGTATCTGAAGACAGCACACATCATTCCTATTTCATTTAACAAAAGACAAAATTCAAATGTACTTGGTGTGATTGAAAAATGTATGACATTATGACAGAATGACATTCAGACTGCACTGAATAGAAATACACACATGAAGCTGACATATGCTGCTGTGCGATGGACAGCACTGCAAAGAGACGGAATGTGAATGAGGATGGGAAAGGACAGTATAGGACAGAGTCTGATGGGAAATGGGGCTGAATGGATCTGAGGAGAGGAGGAGCTGGTGGAGAGAGGGATAGAGAGACAGTATGATAGAGGGATAGAAAGAAGCAGCTTTCCCCTCCTGCCATCTCATCTCCGTTATATCAGTTATTGATTGCATGTGGAATATCCCACGCAGGCTCCAGATAATAACATTGAAACACAGCAGAAGCCTCTAAATTAGAAAACAGCACACATACATGCAGAAACACACACATGGACTGCAATATGTAGATAGCATGTCTATGCAGGATGCATGTGACAGGTGGAAAGTTAGTGGAAAAAAGGAGGTGTTTTATGACATCCTCCGTCACCTCAGACATACAGTTCACGTATGTTATTATTAATCACTCTTTACTTTCATCCTTGACACAACCTCCACATGTCTGTGCCTCATTCCTCCTCAACTCTACATCACTCTTCATACGACTTGGCCATGTTCTTCACATGTCACTCATCCCATCCTCCCCTTCTTTCCATTTTCCAGACCTGCTCTCCCCTTCCCTCCAGCACTCCTCTGAATCACCCTCAGTTTTCCTCCATCTGTCCTTCTCTCAGTCAAATGACTTTCTCTCTTTGTCACTCTGTCAGTATGTTACAAATGTGCCAGACGCTCATGGGAACTGCATCTTATGTGGCTCAATTTCCTCTTTCTCTCCCTCTGCTGCTACCTGCCGCATTCACTGGTCAACTTCACACATCTGCAGCAGCTCTCTGCAGCAAGCTCGTACACCCACTTACTGCACGCACACACATACACACACACACACAAACATACATTTGAAGTTGAAATTGTGCGGCTGTGTCGACAGCTGCAGACAAGAATTCTCATGCATGTAAACTCATACGTTCATGACACCCTACATATATAGTAAGTGATAATCTACAGGCACACACCCATAGCTGAGGCACACACAAGTATACTTGCAGACTCACTTGCATGCACATATGAAGAGATGCTGACTGGCTACTTACAACATTTGATGAAATGGTAGTGAGACATTTTCTGAGTATGTCAGACAGTCCACCAGTAAAGTAGAAAGCCTGGCAGGCAGGCGGAAACGTAGGTGGTGAGTCAGTTAAGTCAAGAAGGCAGGCAGACAGTAGGCAGCTACAGGTTCCCGCAAAACTAACTATTGCAGAGCCTGTAACCCGGCAGGATGCATTATTAATCTGGCTCCCTGCATGCTATCCAAACTCCGTCCCCCTGTCTGCATTATTCACCAGCATCAGCAGCAGCTCCAGTTGCAGCCCAAGTAGCATCTACATAAACCCAGACTTACAAACGCAGCCGCCCCCCCCTCCTCATACACACACACACACACACACACACACACACAGACATGCACTCCCTCGATCCAACTGTTAGTCAGTGGAGCTGCGGCTGGCTCGAGCACTCCTCGCCTACAGCCAGATAATCGCCGCACAACGTCTTCCCATGACCGACGCACGTGCTCCACTCGCGTCACTGACTGACAGCCGGCTCAACCCACCTACCGCTCAACACACCCCCAATGACGCAATGCTCTTCACCTCCTTACACACCCCTCCTGATTTCCTCCTGCCACACAAACACACACACACACACACAAGCAGTGACTCACGCAGATGCACACTTTTTTGGAATATCCTCTACCTTCTCAGCTAAAAGAATAAGAAAGGGGATGGGGGGAGTAATTGTTCCTCCCTATACTGTAGATAAATCATTGAGACAGAGAGACGAGAGCAAGGGAGGTCACTGGAGAAAAAAGATGGGGATAGGAAGGAAAAATGGAGGAAATGCAGATACAGCAGGGGGAGCAAGAGAAAGAGGAATAAGCAAGAGCTGGTAGGAGACAGAGAGGGGGGCGTTAAATTGGATAGAGGGGCAGCTAAAGAGAGAGAGATGCTGCTGCAGTGCGGCTTTTGGTGCGGTGACAGGTTAAGTGCTCATCATCGGGCTTGAACTGGCCACAAATTAACGACACATAAGTGTAGTTTACTAAAATGATGGAGCTCGAGACCAGTACATTAACACTCACTCATCATGCGTTTATCATGCTCCGAGACTCACACACACACACACACATACATAGAGTGTGAAGTGACAGAATGTGCACTGTGTGTTTGTAGGGCAATCTCTATGACATTGTGCTTTAAGGCTGATTTGCATATATGAATACCTAAGTTTTGCCTTAAAAACAGGATTTGCACAAGGTGGCTGAGGGTGAGGATGAACAAAGGAGGAGAGAGGGAGAAAGAGATGCGAGAAACCAGGGCGACGGCAGGCACACACACAAGACATGGTTGAGCCTAAAACAACTTAACAGTGTGTGCACTGAATGAATAAGTAGAGTTGTGACACATATCTAGGATATCTGTGCCACAGCGGTGGAACATCTGCAGGTTGGATAGCATGCTGCATTTTCCCTGGGAGAGTTTGTGCTGTTACTTCTCATTACTGTCATACATGGGCATGTGTAGATGCGATAAAAGACCGTGAGAAGCAGGTAAGGTTCATTTTCTGATGGCAGCGAAGGGAGAGGAGCTGCAGAGCGAGCTTGAAAGAGAAGGAGAGGAAGACAGAGACTGGGAGACGGATGTGTGTGCGTGTGTCAGACTCGAAGCTCGAGTAATTTCTGTCATAGGAAATCAGGTCAGGGAAGCAACTTGCTGCATCTTCTGCAAAACGCTGCCGGGGCAACAACTCTAACGTCTACCTGAGTAAGATAATCTGGCAGATTTGTGTGTGTGCATATGCATTCTTGTACGCCCCTGTCTGCAAAGATTCCACTACAGTGAATACTAAACAAGTCACATTGCTGAACACCAGACACTACACACAGTCACACCTCGGCTGACCTCAATAGTCAGGCAGTCGTATTTTTGGTCATGGATAACACATTGACTGTCCCACAACACTTTACCTGTGAAAAATATAGATCTCAGAGTGGATACGACACAAAATGTTGATGTTTTTCCATCCAAATGTCATGAAGCTTATCGGCTCATGTTAAATCTTTCGACCCGTGCCTGCAATGATGGACACGTACGAGCAGTATCAGGGAACAGAGACGTGCTGGAACCTCGGGGACAAAGGTAACACAAGGTCTCACTGTGAGACATCCTGCTAGAAGCCAATTCAACTAATCTGCGGCACAACAGCGACAGGATTAAGGGTTGCTGTCATGTCCTAGTTTCTACCACTTTATTGCCACAATTAGGTGGTGCACAGGTACGCAAAGTGAAGAAAATAGAGGGGGAGATAAATGATATCGCTCTGTTATAACATGCATCAACGTCAGTTTAATAATCCTCTCTAATTCCAAGTACAGAAAAAATTGTTGTGAATGTGCCAAAAAATAACCTCACCGTTTTCACTCTGTGTACATCTGTACAGAATCAGAACCAATGTGATGAATGGTAGCTCATGCTGTAGCGCATGTTATATTTAACTATGTTGACACTGTGTCTCTCTGCTTTCTCGGAGCAGTGACTCAATCTCCCTGCAGCAGCTTTGATGCCACAGCTTTCGCACTGTCCTCAACACGTTTAGGTGTCGATCAATACCGTGACTGTGTTACTACCCTGATTTGTGCTTACAGTTCAATCTCAAATTGTCACCACCACCCTAAAACCAGACCTGGTACTCGGGTACCCTGCCTTTCGTCAGTCGACCGTACACCTAAGGAGGATGCTGTCGATGAAGTGACAAAGACGAAGAGGCGGCTCTGTGTGGAGAGGGAATCTGAGCAAAACAACAACGCTAGAGGGCAATAGTTTGCCCAGTGGAGGTTGACTGCAAAGGCTTTATTGCAACATCCGACATCGGGTTGCAAAAAGAGCTAGGAGCCCACGGACAAGCTCTGCAACAGACTATGAAGAAACGTTAGGTACTGCAGAACACTGCCGCTAATGGTTATGGATCAGGATGACAGACCTCAACTAGGCTCTAAAATGTTAGGGACAAAAACCAAGGTTTGCTCAGCCTGTGGTGGGCTTGCCTTGGCAGAGGGTATCTCGTGATAAAAAGGCTGAAATACCAATGATAATGGGTACAACTGATGGTTGCTAACATCTGCTGGTGATCCCTAACATCTACTGGTAGTTGGCAACTCATCATCAAGACCTTTAAACATACAATGGATATTCACCATCTTGCTTTGTTTTTAAATCAATGTCTATCACCTCACTGGGTCTAAATGTCCATGCTTGCATGCAATATATTTGGATGACACAAATGATGAATGTGTTTGATGCAGGAAATGTTGCAGGTTATACAGGAAAGCCACAGGCACTCTGTAAGTGTTGGGGTGATGCATTATACATGAAAAGAGATCTCTTAGGATGAATTTTTCATCATGTATGATTTGCATGAATAAATATTTATTTATTAAAATTTTGAATATTTCCATGCGTTATTGATTGCTTACAGCGTCTCGTGTGTTGTGTACCTTGTCCACAAGCTGGACATGTGCACCTGTATCCACATTGAAAAAAACACTCCTGAAACAAGCCCAAATGGACCATTTCAAGTATGATTACACAGTCAATCCAGTCGATTACTATGCACTAAATCAAGTTAACTGCCGGCTTCTTTCAGTCTTTATCAGCTCTTAAATTAATCTGATGAATATCGCTTCCAAATTAACCAGTGTTATTTGTCACAATAATTCCATTGTCCTTGACCACCAAACACTACTTTGTACTATAGTATATTGCTGTTACACACAAGGTTCACCATTAAATATGCATTGAATTTCCTAATTTACTGTGTGTTTTGTCTGAAATCTGTTGCAATACAATTGTTGTGGTTTTTCAAGCTGAGATGACAGCTTGTGTTGTCGTCACTTCATTACATTTTATTGCTTACAAAACACTCTAAAATGGTCCACCGTTTATTTTCAAGTGTTTCTTTACGTGAGACATTCTGTCTTTATTAGGTTTTAACTGACTGAAAATGGAACAGTGAGACACACTCTTAGGCAATACACCGAATCATTACACCTCCATAACATACGGTACCAAACAGAAAACTGTGAGTCATTTCAGACTCAGTTAATCTGACAACTGACTCAAGTATTTTCAGACCTAAACACTATGATTAGTATTATGACCGTACGCACACAGTGCACATAAAAGTTTTGTCTGCTGTTGTTTTAACATAAGTTAGACTATGTAATATCTAGATTTTACAACAACAAAGGTGCAGACAGACGGTCTACATAATGCTGTTACACCCTGGTAGATATTTGTTAAATACTCCGGGCTAGAGACATAAAAATGTGCAAGAACAAAATGTAAGAATAAAATATTTATGACCAACTACAACTGAAGTTGTAGGCGACGAAACTGAACAAATATCCTTTGGCAATGCAAAAATACAAGGATATGATTCTGCAGCAGCTGCTGTCACACCTGGTTTGCACATATCCTTTGATACTTTATCGTTGCTTCCCTTGCTGTTCTTAGACATAGTTTACAACTCCAAGTGGGTATTAAAGTGTTTTTATTTATATATTTGCTGTATATTAAACAACTGAATATTAAGTTCTTGATATGATTTTTCCTTTTCTTACGATTGTTGTACTAATGGACTTTTATAATATAAAAGTATACCACATAAAGTATAAATACAATAAACTTTATTCATAAATGAATAAAAAGCAAAGCAGCCTCTACACTAATATTTTCTTGAGCCAGAATTACAAACTTGATTGACAAACAGCTGCACAGGAACAAGCCATCAAAACAACAACATCCAAAAACAATATATTTAAGTGTAAAAAACTGAAGCAAAAGATTAGAGCTACAAAATAAATTACACATTTCTAGATCTCTAGATCACAGTCTTTAAATTTTCAGTGCACAGACTGAAAACAGCACGAATGAAATTGCAATGCTCTACGTTTTTTTGATGAAATGCTTAATAATTGACGAAATCCTTAAATAGATCATGACATATACAGTTTCCAGACCTCTCCTTGAATGGGTGACCACTTTTCCTCCAGATAAACCGCTCATTCCAACTCAACAACAGGCACTACTCTCTAATATTCATAATACTAGGTAATAGCCAACAGCAATATTGGTCAATTCCGGGGTGGATCGTTGTCTGCGAGAGGACTTAAATGCCTCTCAGCGTGATGCTGTAGAGCACTGACACACTCCACTGAATCAAATAGAGCTTTATGTGCCTTGCTCAAGTCCACAGAAGGCAATTAATGCTGCATTATGCAATTTACGATCATTTGGAGGAAGACAGACGCACAAGCAACCAATAGCAACATGCCCTGATACATTAATACTTAATGAAGTGCTCATGGATAAGATACAACTGACCACTTATAAATCCCAAAAATATAAAAAGCAACATTCATCCCACTGGAGTCCTCTTTAGTTTTTGGTATGTTTCATTAATCAAACCACCAAAGCTGGAAAAAATGCCATGGATGCAGCTTATACTGTAAAGCACTTTGAGTGGTCAGTAAGACTGGAAAAGATCACTATATGAATACAGTCCATTGGCCATTTACATGATGGACAAAACTGAACAGATTAAGGTAAGAATGGCATCGGTGTAAAAACAGCCACTGTGACGCAATTGCAGCCAGTTGACAGAGATCAGAGTGTTGCTTTGAACAGCTCACAGGCCCCCATCAAACAGATACGGCTGCAGATCTGTTTGATACGTTTGATACATAAAAGATAAACAAAGTACAAACAACAAATGTCACGTGAAGCAATACTATAAACAGCAATACCACACTGCACATCGGATCAAATGGAAGTCTGGTGGGCTGATCAAGCTAATTATCACCACTGAACGAGGGTAAAAAAAGAAAGGAACAATATGGAATCATGAGAGAGGCGCAGTTAAACATAAAGCCAAAGTAAATTAGTAGATGAGCAAGGCAATAAGAGGCTGAGGAGAGAATTAACAATTAATAACTAATCAGCCCGTTCTCTCCTCTTTCGCATTCTCTGGCTGAATGCCTGAGTTTATGCCAATAATTGTGTTTCCTTTTCTCTCTCTAAATTACCTCCCCTCCCCTCATCTACTCCAAAATCTCTTAAACTGGAAGCATCCATCTCTTTGTGCCTTTGTCTATCCTTTGTCACCCCTAGCTCCCAGCTCAAAGCAGCTGGCATGCAATGGACATTACGGGAACATTAAGTATGCCTGCAACATTCAGCAAAACACACTCAATAACCAGACAAACAAAAGAACAGCACAACCCTGCTTGTGAGCAGCTCCAGACTAAAGAGACTGCGTCCTACTCTTACCTTATTATGGTCCCCAATGACAGAGTGAAAACCATGACCACTGCCTGACACACACTGTACTCTGACTCATGAACAGTTGGATACTAACCCACATAAACATTCTGCTCATGTTATCATGATAAACTTATACAACTTAAGCATTTCTGTAATTACTTAGAGAAGACAATCAGGACCATATGTTAATCAGACAGATATGAAGAAATTAAATATGAAATTAAATATTGAAATGTATGCAGACCTTGCTTATTTACTGACTGCAGGTCTAGAAGTTGGATTAGGTGGGATGGGCTTGTTTCAAGTTTGTGGCTTGACTTGCTTAAGCTGTGAGAAGTTATCCCATCCAGTATCATCAAAAAAGCTGATATCAAGGTAAACACCACAAGTACACACAGATATTTGGCCACAGTGCCATCGACAACAGTTCATTTCAATTCATGCAAGTTCAGCATCATTTTTGCCATTTTGCAGACTGGAGAAGAGGAGTCACCGCATCACAAAAGCAGAAAAGTAAACAGAAAGAGGTGAAAGAGAAAAGCGACTGTGAGAAATCGTTGGTTTCCATTACTAGTTTGACCGATCACATTTGAGTAGCCTTTGGTTGCAGGTTAACAGTCCATGTGGACAGCAAAAGACGCACGTTGACCAAAATACATCGGCTATCAGCTTTTTTATATTTCTAAATTTAAATGCAGATAGCTATTTTGGGGATTACCCGAAATGTTGTCTGGACATTTAACACCTACAAAAAGTATCACTGTGTTCTGAGTCTTTGGGCGGGTATCCATTACTTCACAGGAAGCCCCAAAAAACTGGATGTTCTGGGTTCAGAGATTTGGATCACTGACGGGAGCAGTAATAAACAAATAAAAGATTCAACAGCGACATACAGTACTTGATGCAGGTATAATTTTTGTACAGGATTAGACAACAGCCCATCCTTATGTATCTTATAAAGTTAAGTTTATCTTCATAATTTTATGTTACATGACTGTGTATCGTTTTATCTGTTACAAGAGGGCAGCTGTACTGAGGTGAGAAAGGAGATGGTAAAAGGCAGCAAGGCTAGTACTACAGTTCCCAGTAATTATCTGTTATTTCTGCTCTAGTCCGCTGTTCTGATTATGTCTCACTCAAGTCTCCCTCTCACACCACAGCTCATCAGTAACACTAACCTTACATTTACATCTGAAATTCTATCATGAATACTATTAAAAACCAGGCCTTGCTTTAAACCCTACCTTGAAAGGTATGGCAGTCTATGTGAGTTAACTGATACACTCAAGGGCACGTGGCAGTGTATTTAAGCCCAGTGTTTGTATTTTTCTTGTTGCCAAGAGATGCTGTTGCGCTAATGATCTGAGAACGATTACTGCTGCTTTTGCATGAGTTCAAATATAATATCACCAGCTTCGCATTGATCTCAGCATTCTTTAGGTTTTACATTTCCCCTGGGACGAGTTATTATCGATCTTCAGTCTCTGTGCCAAGTTTGGTGTAGTCCTGCAAAAAGTGACAAGGTCAAACCCAGCAACAAATTTTCACTGTACATACTCAGCTTTTAAATAAGGCTAAAGGGTTGTAAATTATAATTTCCTAAGAAATAAATTACTCTTTTCCTAGAAAAAAGTCAAAGAGAGAAAAATTGAAAAAGAATGAGGTAGGGAGTGCATTATTAGCTTGTAAGAGAGTCATCCATGTCACTGAGTTAATAGGTCAGATTGGCCACATACAGCCATGCAACAGTAATCATGATGAAACTTGTTGCTTTCCCACTCTTAACACTTGCTTTCAGTGAGCACATACATAACAAGGTAGAGCTATATTATTAACCCCTCCACACGGTCTGTGGGCATGTTGAAACATGACAGTGCTGGTGTGAAGGTCCAGTTACTATCTGACCAGAGCCTGGCCAAACAGCTGACATCACAACGACTGACTGCACACAGACACTGACAGATTCACAACACCAGACACACACATGAGCAGCTTGGAGTGAACTGAAAGATCAAAGGAACCAAACAAACACTAAACCAAATCACATAAGAAAGGATGCAAGTATGAGAAGCCCAGAGTGGAATGGCTTCCAGACAAATTCAGATTATTTACTAACAGCACTGAAAAAAACACTGTTTTTTTGCTACAGGGCAGTTTTGTTCTCAGAATGGAGAGAGACCAACAGAGAGCAATCTCACTACTGACCCACTTGTGCCACCAACCATGGGATCCCAAAAATCTGGCAGAGTCACAGTCATTCACTCAGCTGAGCTTTTAATGTGCCTTAAAACACTTGTCAGAACTGCTATATGCTATAGTACTGGAGTTCTTTAACATCCCTATGATTTTGTCACTCAATACATACTCTGCCCAAAGACTATGCACAAGCGAAAAACCAAAGGACACATTTCTTCAGTTTCACATTTGACTGTCTGAATAAGTGTATTCATCCCCTCTCTATTCATAATGATGCCCAGAGCCTAACAGCACCGCTCAGGATGGACTGAGAGGTTTTTGGCATCTCCCACGTTCTCACTGCCAAATTTGTACTTGCAACCTACAACCTGGCATTCACTTCCATCCATAGAGATCCAAGCACATGTTGAAAGCTCTAAATTTGTCTGTTCACAACTGACAATAAAATGTGTGTCTGTTGTTCTCGAATCTATATGAAAATACATGGATTTGTAAGTTCTATTATGAAAAACCAAATAGTGTTGTTTTGTGCCATTTAACGTGTCTGTTAATGTATTTGTGTGGGTTTCAGTGTGAGAAGAAAAAAGAGTTAGGGAGAGCAGACCAAATAATAAAAAATCTATATGTCTCAGTTTATTTTTATATTCTGTTATCTGTTTATTCTGTTTATGTTATATATGGTAATATTCTGCCAGTGGCAATAATGAAAGTGCCCATGCTTTTCATTATTACCGAGAAGTAATACATGTATAAGATGTATTATATGTTTGTATTGTGTGTTTTTTTCATTTCCTTTGTGTTTCTTGAACTGTAATGAGAGTCTCTTTACTTTTCTTTTTCTTTTCTTTTTTTACTTTCACTTGACCCCAAACCCCGGCTCAATGTCCCTCCCCATCAAACACGATTGTGTTTGCAAATACACATTCTGTGTGTGATCTTGACCTCTCTGCTGTAAGAGTACATGTGAATGTGTTACATGTGTTAGGACACAAAGCCTGAACCCTTGCACAGAGTCCTTGGTTGCCTGGTTAGAAACAGCAGCTTAATTACTATATGCTAATTCAAATGTCTCTTTGCATTTCCTCTCTAGATACAAACACACAGCATGGTTCACAAATGCCTGTCAACGGATGCTAATGTACTAGATTGCCTAGTACAGCGATCTTGGAGCTCTTCTTAACTACAATGTGGCCTGGATGGTAGCCACTAAAAGACATGTGAAACAAAACACCACCCCAAATTCACCTCAGCAACGTTAGACATGATGCATTCAACAACACCAAATACGTAGGCTAACTGATCGTCCTAGCAATGGATTTGCAAATCTAGACTTAATGTTGATCCTCTGATCCCTTAAGTAATCTATTTGCCCATTCAGGATGCCAGCCAAAGAGAAGATACACTGAGCTAAGGATTCTGATTGGCTTTGCTGTGATCTCCAGCCCCAACCCTTCAGCTCTGGGCGTTTGTCCCTCAGAGGTCAATGCGGGTCAACTTTATCATTAATCACTCATCCAGATGACTGACATAGTCTTTGCCAATGAACTCATAGAAGGGGGGGACACTGCAAAAAAGGAAGCCCACCCTTAAATAATAGGAGCCTGGGTACCACTCCCAGTGCTGGACAAGCAGCTGCTCTGCACAAGTGTTTTTAGTAAGGCTACACCAGCTCCAAAGCTGCCATCCAGAATCTGTGGAGAGGGACAAGTGTTCCGAGCACAATCACATGATAACTGGAAGTATCAGCACACCATGCTGCTTGACAACAACCGCCCAACAAGACAGCATGTGTCTCTCACACATAAACTCAACTACAGCTCTGGTGTGACAACCTATGGGCACACTGTATTTCTCACGGCACACTTGAATCAGCCCCGCTCAATCAGCTGTTCATTCCCAATCAGAAACGCACACATTCTTCCACCTTAGGCATCTGATGATATATTTAGACCGATGACAACTGCACAGCACATCTGCCTTCACTTCATTCCCTGTGGAACGCCGGGAGCAGCACATGCCATCTAATGCAAATTATGTTCTATACGTTCGAGGTTCGTCTCACATGTTGTCAAGACCATGCAGATAGTTACCGGAGCCACACTGACACCTGCACCCGCCGTCGTATCCCAAAACCAGCATTTACTCTACAGAGGAGGGAGGAAGGGAGTGGAGAAAAAGCAAGAGCCTTACCGGTGAGAGCCCAACCACAGGAGACACCAGGGTACAGACGAAAAAGAAATGTGTCTGCGCGAGGAAAACGCAACCACCCCGTGCTCCGCCACCAAATCAATTTCACACTCTCTCACCTCCCCGCCACTGTGATGTCACTCATTCATTCGCTTCTCCGTAGCCATGGCAACTCTGCCGCTTGTAGCTGTTCATTCTTCTACATCTGCCTCTCTCTCTCTCTCCCCCTCTCTCTCTCTTTCTACATACCTCCCCCTCTCCAGACCCCAGTGAAGCCAGCCCACTTACTCCATCTGAGGGGAACAGTTACACCCCCAGCCTCACTTGCATCATTAACCACCCCCCCACGCCCACCCCCTCAAGATCACACCGTGGAGCTGGTGTAAAAAAAAACAATGAGTAGGATGGTCCAAAACACAAAAAGGGGAGTGGCCCAGATTCACCTCATGTAGCGTGCACGCCCTGCAGAGTTTGTGGTCAAACAGACGCACTTTTATTCAAGGCAGACAAAGACAACTGCCAGACAAGGGAGACACAACAGAGACCGTTTGCCTGGAATCTCTTGTTTAGACATGAGCCAGCTGTCCCGTTTGCACACAGACATACAGCAAAAACACAACATGCAATGGAGCCGGAGAGCTGTTGCACAGATGTGTTTTGAAATTCCCTAATGCCCACACGCCCACACAAACCCAAAACGCTCAACACTGCAGTGGGGTACAGTGTGAGGCGATGAATAGTTAATGACCACTGCTGTCATTACTACAGAACATCCACTAATAATCCTCACGTTGACCTTGATAAAGCAGGAGGAAACCTGTCTCTTCGAGAGACAAATCCAACAAAGATACACCCCCCCCATTCAATTACCAGCTGCCTTCTCCCTCCGAACAGATTTCTTCTTGAGGCTAGTCCCTGTTTTCATAACTTCCACAGGCTTAAGATGCTCATGACTACCTTACTTCAACCCCTTCAACCTGTTCACTTATCACACACTAGCCTTTCTTATATATGAAAATCTCTGCTCTGCCTTTTAACCACACTCACGCAAAGAGGAACAGATAGACGCATAAACGGTATGTGTCCGTCTGTTCCAAGTAAACTACAGAGTGCTTATGGAAGACAGAGAGACAGAGGAGGATATTTTGGAAAAAGATGCATCTCCTTTGTGTCAAGTCTCTACATACTTTATCTGGTTTATTATAATGGGAGAAAATCGCTCCATCTGCACAAATCCCTTACATTTTTTAATCTCATGGTTCCCTCTCGCATAATTAATAGGGGATTTATCCTACTAAAAAAGAGCACGGTCTAACTTCTCAGCCTATTTCTGCATGCATCATAATTCATAGTTTATTTCAACTGTCCACTATTAACACCATGTTCTCCAAAATCTATGTAGCTCTCTTTGTATCATTATTATTAGAGCTCAAAACTATATTTTAGACAGCCATACACCTTTCTCCACTTACTATTCATTCATTGTACATTATGGATTATAATCTTCTATCCAACCTCACTAGCTTCTAACTAGCCTTTACTAGCTTCGAAAAAGCTTATAATTAAATTCAGACTAACATCTAATTAGCTGCTAACTAGTGCCTGACTAGACTTTAACTCATTCTTATTAACTTCTGACTAGCATCTAACTAGCATAAGCTTAAAACTAGCCCATTCTAACTTCAAAATAGCATTTACTAGCTTCTAACTAGCACTTAACATATATATTTCTAATAAGTGTCTACTATCTTCATAATAGCATCTACTTGCTTCGATCTGGTATAAACTACTAATAAGTCTCTACTAGATTCTAGCTAGGATGTAATTAGCTTCTAACTGTATAAACCTCCAATTAGCTTCCATTAGCTTCTACGTAGCCCTGTCTAGCGTCTAAGTAGGATGCAACTAGCTTCTAACTAGCATAACGATTCTGAATGGTCTCTACTATCCCTATGTAGCCTCCTTTAGCTTCAAACAAGGATGTAACTAGTTATAATTAGCATAAACATCTAGCTAGCATCCAACTAGTTTGTATTTGGTATTGTGATGTCGCAGGAGTGTTAGCATAGTGGAGCTAGGTTAACAGTTTTTTTTACCTCTGTGAGAGTTGAAAGCTGTGTTGCTTTCATCCCTCATCCCTCCATCCCTCCATCCATCCAGCTCGTAGCCTTTACCTGTGTCCTCTCCTTTAACTCAATCACTTTGCCCCATGAGCAGGCTGCTGGAGCAGGTGTTGTGTAGAAGTTGGTTTACCTCAACAACATATGCACCTTCTGGGTTTTATTCTGTTTCCCCTGCAGGGATTTGACTCCACCCTTTCCTTCCCCTTCTGGCTCAGTGCAGTGCTAGAAACACATCAGAACCAATCAGAACTGACTAATTGAATTAATTAATGAACTTAATTATTAGTCCTGGTGGATTATTTAACAGCCGCACAATAAGTAGGTTAATGATCCTCCCATCCTAACTGTCTGTGACAGAGTGGAACTGCCTGTTCTCAGAATCTGTCATAATGTCCCTTAATCTATTAGCACTTCACTGGTACGGCATGAACCCTTCAAGTTATCACACTTTCCTCCCACAAGTCCTTATTGCTCTCATTTATTTATTACCCCCCCCACCCCCAGTCCCAGTCCCAGAGGTGAGCGTGTGGTCAGAGCTCCAGTTGAGCTAAAAGCCCTCGACTCCGGTATAAGGTCAATTGGAAAATGTAAGAAGGTGAAGGGAGGTGGGAGATGGAGACAGAGTAAGTACTGTGAGTATTAAATCTTGGAATTGAGGTCCATCAGGGGCATGAAATTACCAGCATGTAGTAGTTTGAATCACACAGGCTCACACTCGCACTGACTACGCACACACACCTTAGGAGGGAGCCTACGATCTGAAGCCCGAGTAATTTACGACAAAGTATGCTCTGAGGTGTCTCTTTAACCAGGCATTACCTCGCTGCTCAGGATTGCACTTTGAGCAAAGGGACAGAAATTCAAGACGATCAAACTGTCCTTTATTGCTCCTTCCTCCTCCTTCTTTTTACCCTTCACAATGTTTCACCAGCAAGCCGACCATGCTGTGCGCAATCTTCTCCACTGTTTGCCTCACAAAAGCAGCTTATTGCCTCACTTTTTCATACGCATGTCCTCTGTTTCTCGACTTCATGCAGTGCCCCCTCTAAACCTGCCTGTTTGGAATGGGCTGTTTGCTTGGCCTGTGGTGATGCTGGTTGCTGCTTTCCTGCTGAAACTGTAAACGGCAGCAAGTGAGCCGCGGCGAGTAAAGACCGACTACAGTCCACAGAACCAGGGATGGAAGTTGTGCCACCGCTGCTGCACAAGGAGCTGTTCACCTGTTTATTCAAATTTTGCCAAAGCTCGATTCAGTATGCAGAGCTGTGAATTGGAGAATAAGTCATTGTGTCCTAAATGTGCTGTTTGGCCCGAATGACAACGTCACTTTTGTCGATGAGTCGAGCTGCCTCTGCTGATTGTGTATGAACAAAGTTTATTAATGTTAAACGTATTGCATGTCCAAATCGCTCAAGATTTAATACCAAAAGTCCTTGGGGCCTTAACAAAACACTTTCCAAGTGTGAAGCTGAAAAGTTGAACAACTCTCGAGATATACTTGCCACGGACAAACTGGGCTTTTGTGCGACAACAGTTTGTTCCACAGTACGTGAGCATGATGGTATGTTGGAGTGTATCATGTCAGAGGGGAGCATCATGCCCCATTAAGTGCTGACCTAATTGTATCAGTGTTGAATGTGAGAGATGACGTGTTTAAAGTCAGGCACACAAACATCAGAGTCTGATGTTGTCTTTCATCTGAGCATAAATTCCCCCCACGGCTTCTCAGAGGGATCAAAGCAGGGTTTTTTTTTAAAGGGAATAGATAACCAATCCTGTTCGAAGCACTAACATGGCTCTGCAGCTGGGCTCATGCTCAGCACCCATGTGTTGCATTGTCCAGCTGCGAGCAAGAGAATCTGGGTGACGGACTAGTGTTTGTGTGCAAGGGGAAGAGGGTCTGTGTGTGTGTGTGTGTGTGTGTGTGTGTGTGTGTGTGTGTGTGTGTGTGTGTGTGTGTGTGTGTGTGTGTGTGTGTGTGTGTGTGTGTGTGTGTGTGTCTGTGTGTGTGTGTGTGTGTGTGTCTGTGTTGGCTTGTGACTTGATCGTGATGGGAGCAGTGAAGCGGCTAGATCGCATCCACCTGCCCTGATACATCCTAGAGTGTTGAGAACCAGCTGCTTCATTATTTTCTACCTCTTCTTCCTTCTCACCTCTTTCTTCTAGAGAAAGTGTCCTATAATAGCCCTGGAAACAAAACAAAGTCCACAAGGCCGCCAGTCACATGCCAGTGGCGGCAAGCCAGTATGAGTACGAGGAAGCCTTCTTTTAGAAAGCTGAGGTCAAGTGGGAACCATGAGCCTCCTATTCCTCCGATAGAGATTATCCTATGGGGCTTGGTCAACCTTTGATGATATTATTTCATCAGATGGGGAAAATCTCTGACCAAAGGTTTGGATTTAATCTTGGCCTTCTGGCTTCCACTCCCAAATAACATGTTGTTATTGCTGCTGCTGCCAGCAGTGCTTCCTACCACCTGTCATTATCGCTGCTCCTGTTTGACTTCACCAACTGTCCTGCTCCCAAGGCCTCAACCACAAGAATAGTCTGGGATATAATACTCATTTCAGGATAATTCTTCATCTAATGCACCTGAGATATAAAGGAAAATGAAAAAGACTCATAATTCATGTTTGGTTTAACCGTTTTACATCTTATATTATATTTTCAACAATTTGAGTCCATCAAAAAAGGCTCTAGCTTCCAGAGTTGGACATGAGTATTTTACTATAATAGGCAATATTTGACACAAATTCAAATAGGATAATTCCATTTATCTGTTCAAAGTATTACTACATTTGTCAGTAGTTTTTGGGTCTGAAGATGAAAAAAGTATGTTAATGAAAATAAATCTATGAGTGGAGTTCGACAGAAGTCAGACTACTACACCTTGCATTAAATAGCATAACAAACCTAAATCACAGTAAACACTTTAAGCTGTTTCAGCTATATACATTTAATTAATCTATTTTCCATGTTCTGCAATGTGAGTCTGAAAACTCTTTTTATGCAGAATATGGAAAAAAATGTTTTAAAGGAATAACTTTGTTTTTTGATTAAATGATTTTGAGACAGTTCCAGTCTCAACATTCCTGTTCAAAGTCTCACTCCTATTATTTAATAAATTTTCATACTAAATGACTGCGATCAAGTCCACCAGTTATAAATAGCACATATTGGGGTGGATTACAATTTGCACTAATCAGATTTAAGAGTGAGATAAATCTATGGCTTCCCCAGATGAACGGTAACCCCCTTAATCCCCCACACCCCCACTTCTGTCTGCTCACTCAGCTGTCCGCTCTTTGACGTCAGGCGCATGAAATCCATCTATCTACTCACCGTCTGTCTACACGTGTGTGTGGGGGGGGGGGGGGGGGGGGGGGGGCTAGGGTTAGGGTTAGGGTTGTCTGTCAGGGGGGCTGGAAAGGAAATCCAGTAAATGTGGGGACCAGTCGGTTCCACCTAAGAATAGATCAGCTGGTTGACAGGTGAACAGTTGGACATACAACAATGTAGAGATGAGGAGACAGATATGCTCACATGAAGGTGGCAGTGTTTTATTAGTCTTAACTTTCTGAGCTTTATGCAGCCAGGACTTTTAAAGTCAGAACATGTCCTTACACACCTCCACGAACAACAAGTATCACCCTCTTCAATCATGTATCAAAGGTCTCATTTCAATTCTGCCAAAGCCACGTAGCCTCCGCATTGTAACACAGCCGGTGCTCTGCATTACACGAGTGAAACAGTGGGTGGGGGGGGTGTATATTCCTTGAACCCCTCCGGAGTTCTGACAGCAGCAGATCCATCACAAATCTTTCGAGGAGGAAAAAAGTCCCCCCCACCTCTCCCCATGCTGCTCTTCGTCATCTTCCGGTGTTGCTCATAAATCAAGCCATAATTATAAGGGAGGGTTGGTGACTAGCTCCTGAGAGCATGTGGCTCAACAGCTGACCACAGCGCAGGGGACTGGGCTATGTCCTGACACAGACCGAGATCTCAGATGTTAGTGTCTTGCCAGCTTCATCTAAAGACTAGCAGTAGCAGGAGGAGTCATATTTGGGGGGGGGGGGGGGGTATTCAAGACGAAAGAGAAGAGATTGAAATGAAACTGCTGGAAAACTGCACTGCTGATGATCTTTTCAGTTTAGAGAGAATGTGATACATCCATGCACACTGCCAGACACAAAGGCCCACAATCCAAGAGGACAGATGGGTGTAGCACAAACACACACACACACACACGCACCCACGCATGCACACACACACACACCCACACACACATGGACACGTATTGCCATTATACATTCCCTAGCCCCTCTTAACCATCACAACTAAATGCCTAATGCCATTCCTTACCTTAACCCTAACTTAAACCTAGTTCTAACCCTAAAACCAAGTCTTATCTCTCAAACAGCCCATAAAAAGTAGGTGAGAAAGTGAAATGTTTTCACTTTCCCAGCGTTTAACCTAAACCTAACCTAACCTATAAAACATGTTGCATTTTTAACATTATGAGGACTTGTTTTTTGTACCCACAAGAAAGCAAAGGCCCTTTGATATGAATGTGAGATTCAGTGTGTAAACAGATTCCGTGTGCAAACAGATTTGTTTATGTGCTTGGGGGGTTAATGGTCCTTCTTGTACATCAGTTAACCATGATTGATTTTTTTTACACAATGTTCAACAGTCACCTCTCTGCATCCTGTCAACACAAGGGTTTAACACCAACAACAACACACACACACACACACACACACACACACACACACACAGACACACACACACACACACACGCACACACATACAAACCCGGGCGTGAGTAGCCTCTCAGCCATCTGAATGAGCCCATCTGTGAGCTCCTTAGAAACAAAAGCAGACTTTTATGTTCTTGTGTGTTACTCAGCTACATTCACAGTCACATCAGCCGGTGAAGCCTGTGCTCCTCTCTGCTCTTTTCTCTCTCCTCCCACCCCTAGGCTCATCTCTGTGTCTGTAATTCCCTGCTTCACGTTGCTTTTCCCTTTACCTCTCCTCTAACTCTCCTCCTCCGTCTAAACACCGAGACACACGCAGGCACCGTACACATCACAAAAAAACGACTGGAAGCGTGTGGCTGAGAGCTGCCCAAGGTCTTCTGAAACTGGAACCATTCCCAACCGACATCCAGCATATCCCAAAGGCTTTTTGGAGGGCTGCGTGTTTGTGTGCGTGTGCAGTGGGAACAAGCCAACAAACCTGTTTCCCTTTTCCTGCGCTGCCAGCCAGCACACATGCAACATCTCAGGGCAAACAACAGCTAACAAAGAGGGAAAATAAGGCGAAGAAACCTGCAGCCAGTGAGCAAAGATAATGCAAGAATAGAAATATATACATTTGAAGAAACAGGAACAAAGAAAGACATTTGACGCTTTGGTTCAGTTTTGGAGACAAATTAATGCTGGATGAAGGGTTCAAAATCAAAGCAAGAGCAAATTGCCAGTGGTGTGCCACCGGGCCTTCTGTGACCAAAACCCACAGACAAACAAGAGACAAGTGGCACCTCACCTCACTGCAACGTTTCCCATGGCCCCTCGATTCTGTCTCTCCGGCTGAGAGAAAAACATCCAGAGACGATCTGGTCTCAGCTGCAAAGATTTGAAAGACTTTCAGAGTGCACGAGGGAGGAATCAACTCCCAGCTCACACTACATCTACACCCATAGGCTAAAATCCACCGCTGACATCCCATCAGAGAGAGAGAGAGAGAGAAAGAGAGAGGGGGGGGGGGGGGTGTGCCAATTTGGCTGAATGAAGAGGGAGTAGTTAAAAGGGAGAGAGAGCAGGAGTCAGTGAGAGAGAAAGTAGAGGGAGATTTAGGAGTTTGTCGGTGAGTATGCCAGTGTGTGCCTGTGTCTGCCTGTGTGTGTGTGTGTTTGTGTGTGTGTATGAGAGAGAGAGTGAGAGAGAGAGAGAGAGAGAGAGAGAGAGAGAGAGAGAGAGAGAGAGAGAGAGAGAGAGGGGAAGAAATAGAAAGAGAGTGAGACAGGAGTTTAAATCTCTAATTACTGCTGGTTATCAGGAGCCCGTAAGCAGCTGGTGGGAATGATTGACGCAGGACTCTATACACACACACACACACACACAAAACACCAGTGCAACAGAGTGTGTGTGTGTGTGTGTGTGTGTGTGTGTGTGTGTGTGTGTGTGTGTGTGTGTGTGTGTGTGTGTGTGTGTGTGTGTGTGTGCATGGTGTGAGTTTGTGTTAGGGGGAGGAGAATCAAACACTCACACAATGAACTAAAAAGTGAGACCAGAGTGAAAACAGGAGGACAAACAAAGCAGCATGCGGCAGATGTGCGGAGCAAGAAGACCCGCTCCTCCCAACGCCATGCTTCCTCTCCACTTCCCTCTCATCTCCTTCTACTCCTTCCTTCCCCCCACTTTGTCACAGAAAGCAGGAGATGGGTGATATTAGACATAAACCTTCAAACTGTATATGTGGAACTTTGTCTTTTTTTCCCTTGTTTTGAGGGATGATACTGGTTGCGTCCGTCCTTCCCACTCTCATGAATGCAATACCCCTAGAGCCCTGTAAGGTTTTCTTCAGATTTGTTGGAAACGTTCACTTTGACTGATAAGATGGTGGTAGTCAGCACAGCCGTTCATTTGGGCTCAGTTGTGAGCTGATTTGGTTGCGGAAGGTCAAGGTCACTGACCTCACAGAAGGCCATAATACAGGAATGAATGCGGTGATTATGACACATTTTCAGACAATAGGATAAAATAATGAAGTGATGGCGTTTCATATCCAAATGGTCAAAGATCAGCTTCAATGGGACATCATAAAGCACTGACCGTTATTGAACACCAAAATAGGTGAGGAGGTTGAGACTGTGACTATATTTTCTGTAGCTTGACTTTCACTCCATCTACTTGATGGATTGGTGATGCATTTTTGTAGAGAGAATGATGGTTCCCAGAGGATGTGTACTGATGGTGATGATCTTACTTTTTCTGTAGCATCACTATGAAGGTCATATTTTGGTTTTGAATTAAATATTGCAAAAACTACTCGAAATTAAATAAAAAGCTCAAAACAAAGCTGTGGTTAAGTGAAGCTGGGGCTGCAGTAGGCTCTTGATTACCCTTAAAACAATAACAGCAATTTATTCAAATGTACATAATAAACAAGTAAATAATGTAGAACAAGAACAAGCCCAGATGAATATTGCTGCTTCTGTGACGTTGCCAAAAAAAAACACATAAAGCAGAGTACAAAGTGGGAGCTGGCGATGGAGAGAGAAGGTGTGTGTGTGTGTGTGTGCGTGTGTGTGTGTGTGTGTGTGTGTGTGTGTGTGTGTGTGTTAATGTTTCCCTCTACTCTATATAATAGACTGATGTCCTTGAGAAAAAAGACCAGCAAAAAGCAAGATTTATCAGACTCAGCCTTATAATATGCTCTTTTCTTGCGTACATGCAGATTGCACGACCGCCATTTCAATCTTGGTTGGATTCCATGCCGACGCAGAAGAAGTACATGAATTATGGATGAGTTATATTCCAACAGATCCTATGTAAGTCAGGGAAGGATAAAAAAAAAGAAGCTAAACGTGTGTGTTAACGTGGTTAAAAAAACAAATAAACCAGCCGCTCTGCCGGGTTGGTCCCGTTTTTCGGATCAAAACCAATTTGTGTCTCCTAAAGTTGAATCGATTAAAAATCTACAGCATGGCAAGCGCAGACAACATGGTGTTTAGAGTTTAGAGTAATGGATGGCACAATCCAGTTTGTTGATAAACCAAATCCTCACTTAAATGAGAAATCCAGGCAGTGCTGCTGCCAGTTCGGCTGGAGGGCTCTGGATCAGCCTGATTACTTTGGGCTGACTGCAGCAGATCAGAGTAATCCCTACATTTTTGAGTATGTACATGGAATGACTGTGGTGCACACTGCAGCCCAGTGAGATGATGTGAGTGTCGTATAGTGTACATGTATGTGCATGCGTGTGTATGGTTGTGCATGTGCAAATGTATGTCTGTTCTACAAATGCTGCGGCGCAGGTCGGAGTGTGCTTGCGGCAGACAGAGCATGCTGGGTTTTATAATCAGGATTCAGGGTTCACCTTTAGACCCTGTCATCAGTCAGACCTGTCCTCAAGCTCACAAACAGGGGACGAGGGAGGAGGGAGGAAATCAAAGGGCAGATGGGGACAAGTGATGCAGCCTGAAAAATGAGAGAGCGAAGGAGTGAGCGCGGCGTTCCCTCAACCAGAGGAACTTCTGCAGCTGCTGCGGGTTGTGTGGAAAGATAGTGGAGTCGCTCGACTAATTTAAAATCGTGATTTAATCAAAGTGTGTATTCAGACTAATAATAAAGACTGACGGATCAAAGGCTGACACATACGCAGCATCTGCCTCTCGTGTAGAACAAATATAAACCTGGATAAACCACAAATATTGACACTTTTATTGTATAAAGAGCGTAGACTGTTTAAGAGGATGGAAGACATGACTGATCCCCAAGGTGAAGCTAAAGCATATGGATATGCCACCTGGTGGTTAGCTACAGTATATTCCACCCCCCTAACCCCCTATGTTAAAGGGATAGTTCACCCAAAAGGAAAATCCAATCATCGCCTACTCACCACAATGCGATGGAGGGGTGGGTGAAGTGTTTAAATTCCCAAAACAATTTTGGAGTTTCAGTGGTAAACAGTGTTGCAGCCAAATCCAATACAAGTAACTGGGGATCACTTCTTTCAACGTAAAAGAAAACAAGAACACAAGAAGACAAACACAAACACAACAAATGCCTTTATACTGATCCTGTGGTATCATTCAAGTGTTAACTGATAACTGATGAGTGTTTTATTAGTTAAAGTGAGAGCAGGTCAGAGTGGATGAGGAAACAGAAACTCCAGCTGGGTACAAACCAACCGCAGCTCTGCTCTGATCATTGATTCACTTCCCGGCTGCTTCACGTTATCGCTCTTCAGGCTCGCCAGATTCTGGTATTTCACATGATGACCTGAGACGATGATGATATACAAAATAAACGTTAATAATGTTCACGCTGGGTGGAATGAACGTCGTAAAATGTAAACTGATTTGTTGTTCGTCATTCACAAAAAATATGAATGCGTTCAAAGAACGCTGTTCATGCACGACACTGCTCCTCTCGAGTGACGAGATGATAGACACGGCGTGATTGAATCACCAAGGTGCAAGTGCAACATCCGACATATGACAAAAGCATGTTAGTGCATGCCCTCCTGGCAGCCATAGAGATTGAACTGCATTGCCTGCAGTTTGAAAAAAAAAAGTCTTACAATGAAGGTCTATCAGAGCGAGGTTGAACTATTCCTTTAGGGATAGTCTGATGGACCAAGTACATGTGAAGTAAATTATTTCCGTCATTTTAGGTGGTTATTTGACAAATGGCGGTGAAACCTCATGATTGAGAGCTGACTGATTGGTTGAGCATGTCATATGTATAGATGGGACCTTGCTACCACGTCTCAAATCCGCTGCAGACTCTGTTATAAATGTGCAAGATTGCAGCGTTTATATCTGGGACATTTTGACCTCATTTGTAATAGTGGGAGGAAGTGGAGACCCATCGTCCATGTTAATATGAAGACAAGAGTATAAAAACATCTACTTGAAAATCCCTTCATGGGAGAATGATGTTAATATGGGGTCGTGTGAGGTTGTGGGCCATCTGTCTGGAAAAGAAAAAGGCTGGAAACCACAGATCTGATGGGAACTGATCATTCCATGAATGTACTGCTCACCTCACACAAAAAAAACATACACACAACACAACCAACTTTTCCAATGGGATGAGCATGAGGAGGACTTTGAATCCGTCATAGGGTTATATCCTGCTCACACTTTGTTTGTTGCATTAGAGACTCTGCCTAAAACACTGAGGCTATTGAAAACAGCAACAACAATAAAAATGAAATTGCATTTGCTATAAAATAGCTGTTACACTGTAATAAAAGTTTGTGACATCAACTATCTTAACTTTATTTTTCTTGTCACAAGCTGAAAAAGTGTATATGCAATAAATAGCCTGCTCCATCCATCTGTTTTGTATGTGCTTAATATGGCTCTGTGCGATGGCAACATGTGTGTGAGTGTGTGAACTACACACAGTGTCAGCATGTGTACACAGCAGGTCTCATTTCACGATTCTCCGGTCAGACGCTGGTTTCTCTTTTGAGAGGCAAGCCCACCAATGACATCAGCTTCCGCCAACACACCAGCCGTCACTATGGCACCGCACAAAGACATTTCTGACCCAGAGGGGGGGGGGGGGGGGGGGGGGGGGGGGGGCATCGTGCCTGATGCATTTATAGGAGAGGTCTGGGCTCTGCTTCCCTCTTCTCTTATGCCCTCCTGCTCCTCCTCCTCCTTTTTCTCTCATTTTCTGTTTGTACAGCCGCCTGCTCTGTTTACCAGATCATCAAAGAGCTTTTCTGACTTCTATGGCTGCAACACCCTGACTCTGGCCTTCTCCCCTTATGTGTATTAGCTGCGTACAGCCTCTCTCTTCTCTTCCGCTCTCTCTTCCACTAAGAGCTACTTCTATCCATTAAAGTCCATTTGAAATCTTTCTTTCCCAGAGTTCTATTTCAGAATGTATCCCCCCCCCCCCCCCCCCCCTTCTTTTCTCCTCGTCTCCCTTCTTGTCAAATGGAGCCATGACTCCGAGGGCAATATGCCTGGTGCAGAAGTGACCACCCACTGGGCTTTGTCTAACTCTTTGCCCCAGCAGACAGAAGGCCGGTCTGTCTGTCTGTCTAAGTGAAGGAGAGAGAGAGAGAGAGAGAGAGAGAGAGAGAGAGAGAGAGAGAGAGAGAGAGAGAGAGAGAGAGAGAGAGAGAATGGCAGGTGGTGAGAAGAGAGTTAAATTAAAAATATGGTATTTTTTTTATAGGTTTACGATGACAGGGTCGTCAAACAAAACAAATAGCTGGTTCATTTTCAATTATGCCGTTATGTTGTTGAAATGTTTAATTGGAATAAGATTTTCCTGGAGCGTCGTACCACAAACCACTATTAGGCATCTTTGCCCCCAATGTAAATCACTTCTGCCATTTTAAAGTCTGAAATTTGTAGTTTTTATATTTATATTAATCCAATCTGTTTGTCTCCTATTTGCTTTACCAAAATGTTTTATCTTTGTCAGTCTTTGTCACACAGCTTCTTAACAACAAACATGGAACAGTTTGATTCAAAGTTATTTTCAGAATTTGTTGTGATGGAGAATCTGAACAGAGGATCGACCACCACACAAAACCTCTGTGGCGTAAATGAAGCGCTCATTGTATATCACCCGTAGGTGAAATAGTTGACATCAGTATTGATAGATATCCATTATCCATACACATTATATTGTCTTGACATGTCATGCAAAACCATGTATGATAATCAATATTCAAATCACGATAATCCAAAGATCATCTTAACATTAAATTGAATTGTTGCCCAGTCCTGTTGTGTTTCTTCTTATTAACTGTCTTTTCCTGCTCAGCCTTAGTTTGATTTGTCACTTTGCTGCCTTTTTTCCCTCTAGTGGTCACCTTTGGAACAACAACTTCCAACCAGGCTCCAGATGATGTCATCGCTTCAGACTCTCGCTTTAATGTCATATAATTTAGACATGTGCAAGTAGACAAAAACAGAGCTGTGGCATTGGGATGACAACCAGACTCAGATTGAAACTGCTAAAAGAACTAAGCATATGAAGAAAACACGATTTCAGTGGTACAGTGACGGAAAGTTTATTATCAATGAATTTAACAGTATAAGAATGAAGTGACACACAACCTTCAAGTCATATCATGTGTTTGTGAATATTTCAAGAAAAATTTAACTGATTCTGGCAGTTTTATTTTGAGAATATATTGTCCTGATGTGCGGTAAAAAAAAGAACACAATAGAGCTATAGCATAAGGTACATATACGTGTAAATCGTATGAAACATCATTCATTCAGTGCAGAGATGTCTTCCTCCCTCAAACATCCAAAGTCAAACTTCCCAGTATGAAACCTCTTTTCCAATGACAGCAGAGTCCCCCGGGTCCAAGGTGAGGTGACACCATTCAGGCCAGTTTGACAGCACCCAGGAAGGTGGCGTCTCCGTCCAGGGACACGCTGGCTGTGGAACGTGGGATCAGAAGCTCCAAGTGGTCACCGACCTCCAGCTTCACAATACCTGAGGGATGCACATGTGCCCATCAGACCTAGAAAGGGCATTCCCCTTCCCCCTCCACAGACATCTATCAACCAGTTTCTGATGCACATTCAGTATGCAGCCATAGGCACACACACACACACACATACAAACACACACACACACAGGTTGACTCAAGAGGAAAAACATGCTGTCCTGCACCAGCTGTGAAACAAGTGACCACCGGCTCACCCCCTGTGTAGCAGGTGTTGTAAGGGTAGACAGGGTTCATGGTCTGGATGCAGCGGAACAGGATCACATACTGAGGCTCATCTCCCACCACGTTCCTCTTCCTCCGGATCACCACGTGACCCATTGCAAAGGTGCTGTCCATGTAGTAGACCTGTGGGATCCACATTTACTGGGTTAAATCTATAGGATGTGGTACCCGTGTGGACTTTAACATGTGTCAACAGTCCGTTGAATGGTGGAGTTATTGCATCACTTGCACTTCCTCTTTCAGGTCTGTGAACCAACCGTATGCTTCGATGGAAAACACACTATTTTAATTCACAATGTGGAGATGTACCCCTACTGTCAAATCTTATGAATGTCAGACAGAGCAGCGGCGCCTCCATGTGGACAAACTACGCAACGACAACAAAGAGTCCGTACCTGACTGTACACGAAGAAGAAGCCCTCCTCTCTGACCAAGATGCTGTCCCCGTCTGTCTCCAGGGCCGAGCCCCTCCTCAGTCCAGCCTGCCACGGGATACCTGTGTGTGGCTCCAAGTCAAATTCTGATCAAAAACAAACGAGAAAACATTTCAATGCACCTAAAGCTAAAGATCGGATCCAGCATTCAGTGAGCTAGTTGTAGATCGGGGGTTGATTCATACGTGAATATATCATTTTCTGTGATGAAATATTATTTTGACTCTAATATAGGTATTTAGTGTTAATTGCAGGAAGCCAGATCTGACACTACTTGACTATTATTATTAACAAAACTACTACCACGTCTACTACTACTACTACCTCTACTACTACTACTAATGAAGATGACGATTGTACTTTATTATCAGAACCTGAAGTTTGTTGTCATATAGCAGCTCCATTTACAACATCGCAGACAACAAAAATCTAGACATGAGGAAGCAAAAATACATTTGATATGACATCCAAATCACAAAAAGTTAAAATAAAAGACAACACTATAAATATGTAACATTATAAAACAAAGGAAAATGATATTCACAGCCCTTTAACGTACATGAGATCCTATTTAATCTTAGGATTGACTGGAGTTTTTCTGTCTCACCTTATTAAATCCTGGGTACCTTGTATCTCTGGTTGGATAGTAACAATCTGTAATCTAGTTCTAGAAGCTTTTTTTCCTTCTCACAGTCGCTAAGTGTTTGTTGTGTGAACTGCTTCTCTATAATACTGTAAGGTCTCGACCTCACACTGTTAAGTGCCTTGAGATAATGTGTGTTGTGAGGACAGGCATACTCTACCTTTCCTGAAGGTTTTCCTGCTGTTGTTTGCCAGAAGCTGTAGACAAGGCTGAGAAACTGGGACAAGAAAAAGGTAAGAGACGTTAAAACCACTCTGCAGTTTTCTTCACATTGTCTATCCACTGTTGTGTCTAATTTTTCTTCTGCTCCTTCCAGTATTTCTTACAGTATTTTTACTTTCAGTTTTTACCCCTGAGAATCGTTATATTGCACAACCAGATGGTGAGAACTGGCACGGTATCAGCTAACCACAAGGACATGAAAATTTCTTCCTGACAACATGTCTATCACCAGAGCTGATGAGTCATTCACACTTGGCTGTTGTTAGTCGGTTGTTCTGGGGAACGTTTCCTTCTCTTTTCATGGGTCCAGAGATCTAGAGTGTCAAAACTGTAAAAGTCCTCTGAGACCAATGTGTGATTTTGAGCCGCATGAATAACATCGATGCGACATTGAAGTGGGAAGTATCCTGACATTAAGGTTTGAAGACCTTAAACACAGGAAATGAGGTTGGTCATATACTTTATGTCTTTTACAAGTATTCCAAAAACATTCAAATCCGTCTCTTTAACAGCAGACTGTGAGACTCAGGTGCAAACTCCTCTGTCTAACCTGATGTCTCTGCTGCGGCCACCAGCCTCCTCCTCCTGATGAGGGTGTGAGCAGGTTGCTGGTGTATCGTCTCTTGGCCGCTTCTAGTGCTGCTGATGTTCTCACTCTGCGGACACACAACATAGTCCTTACAAACACACTAGCAACACAACGTCGCGCACGTCTCCACAACCCTGATGTGTGTGTGTTGTTGTGTCGTCCTCTCACCTGGCCTACAGGATTGACCTCTTGACCCTCCTCTCGCCTGCGACCGACCTCGGCCCTGAGTCCCTCCACCTCGGCCCTGAGAGCTATCAGCTGGTACAGGGACAAAGCTGAGAGAGAGGACGAGGTGACAGCAGCGAGTGTCAGGAGGAAAATGGGCCAGGACAGCCTCCCTTCACCTGTCTCGTGTCCAGTCCCAGGCTTCACACCTGTCAGAACTGCCATCACAGCGGCCCGTACAATCCCTGGAGACTTCACACTGGCAGCATGACTGATCTCATGCCTGAACCGCGATGGCCCCTCCTCTCACAGAATCGGCAGTTGGAATGGTGGATGTCGGTGTCTGCCTCGATTCCGCTCGACTGACTCTCTCAACTCTCGCTTTTTGTCCTCCGGTAGCCGGTTCCACTTTAGTCAGGGGGACTACTCAGAGCACATTCAGTTTATATTTAAGAAAGAAAAAAACAGCTTCCCCTCTACTGTTCCGCTCGGCTGACCACACTCAGCTTCCTGCCTGACACATCGCTCCCGTCTTTCTCTCCATCTGGCTGCTTCAAAATGATAAAACACGTATCAGCTTCTGCACATTAAGACGGGTGAGGTGTGCGATCGAGTGGGCACAGGAAGGACGGTCACGGCACATGAGATGAGCGACATAGCGAAAGAAGGAAGTAGAACAAATAACTTCAACTCTGGATGGCAACATAACAGAAAAACAAACGACCTGCTACTCTCACAAACCAAAAAAGACATTAATCAATTTAGAGCTGGAACAAAATTCACACAAAACATGAACTTTCAATGTATCAATTTATTGCATGTTACAGTACAGAAAATAGAAAGTGAAAATGTGTGTTTACAAAAGAAGTTGTCGACATTGGTTTGGAGATAGAAAGGAAACACAAACTCAAAATGGAGAAAGATGAGTCATTCAGATGTCATTGTTTTTCTTCAGTGTACAGTTACTGCAAGTCACCGCAAATGTACACAAGGAAGGTCAGCGCTGTTCACGACTCTTCATTATCGCCTTCCAGCATTCAAAAGGAAACCAACACTTTGAACAGAATTCAATCCACTCTGTTCAAAACAACGTGAACATTCAAAAACAAACACGTCCCATAGTGCATTCCTGCAGTAGCTGGCAAATTATTTTCTTAAAAGAAAAAAGTGACATTCAGGGTTCGTCCATTTCTGTTCACGTGTTGGACATTTGGCTAGAACAAGGACTCTTATATTCCATTTGCTTCATAGCAGCCACTGAAACAATACAAAATAATGAGAAGTCCCCGCTTATTTCCTTGAATGAAGAAATAGCACAGACGTCAAGCAACAGCAGAAGTGTCTAAAGCAAAAATTGTGAAACGAAAGGAGTGTCAATTCACATGGTTGCACAATGTGCTTTCCCTACCCAAAATGTGATGGGATCAAATCATTTGAACTGAATGCATTCAAGTCAGCATATGGATTTGTAATATAATACAAAAATGTCTGGTCAAGAGGGAGGAAGAGGGAGGAAACACGATCAATAAATGATTTGTTATAAAGCACACTATGTTATTTAAGACCACGATTTACATTCATAGAAGCCTTCAGTCCCTTTCAGTTGGTATCGCTCTGGCACAATCTGGCCTTTGGGTGATGTGAGATTTTGTTTAGCGTACTGTTTACAAACAGCATCAAATATGGCTGGAGAGATCAGTCGAGTGTTTTCGAATGGCTTTGATACCACTGCAGTGCAGCGAGCAGATAACAGTGTTTGAATCATCCGGCTCTGCTCCGTCCCCTGGAAGACATTTGAGAAAAGTTGATCAACTCATGAGAAGCCCTCCAAGTGAGTTAAGCCATTTCGCCACACTGAGAATGGGGAAAGATGATAATCGCTAACAAATTATTACAACATCTGATTGAAACAAGCTTATGTTATTTTGAGTTCGGCAACCGGTCACTGTGCCCATCCTGACTGTCTCTAACGGCCGTTTGGAAATCACTTGCTACAGCAGAAAATGTACAAGGGGACAATAGCAACAGCCCTTTTTATGAAGACAAATTAAAATAAAAAATCTTAAATTCAGGTTAAGCTTAACATGAGGCCTCATAAATCTGTGTTAGACAGATAAAAGTATGTATTTGCAAATGTTTCCCTTATGGAATTTGTGTATTTCTATGTTGATGTGTCTGTGCTTGTCAGTTATCCAAGTCAGGGTATTTTCACAAGTTGTGCATGTGTACATCATCAGCTTGTACATGATCAAGCCCGGTTACCTGCCCATCTCCCTCTCGTGACAATGTGTTGATCTGCACTGGAGGAAATCGGTTGTTAAGGTGTGACGTGTGATATCTGTTTCCAGAACCAAGCTCTGGTTCCTAGCTTTAATTGTGGATGTCCGATGGTGGAACAGATAATAAATAGTTGGAAAAAAAATAAGTTTGTCTTTTCCCCCTGTATGCTAGTGCTATTTAGCTAGACTTAGTTGAGCAACATAGAAGCAATTACTGTGTGAAATGAAGTTGATTAAATTAGTTTATTAGAAACTTTAAAATATTTGGTCAATTTGAACTCTTATTGATGCCTAATTAAAAAAAGTGATGATTCTGAATAAAGTCAGAGGTTCTGCCTTTGTTGTTTGATTGCGACCTGAAGGTTTGGACCTGGATAGGGAGATTATCCAACTTAACAGGATGATGGAAACACCGATAGGATTTTCTATTAATTAGACTTTACCCTAAAAAAGACCAAATCTGTGTTAGACTCATCTTAGCTTCTGCTGAACCTTAGAATAATGTTTTGCATTAAATGAGGCATTAGGAGAGTCAGTATCAGTTTCAATCTACAACTCGTTGGGTGTTAATAAATACATTATTGGATTGTATTAGACTTAAAGAAATCTGAACCCATTCTTTAATAACAAACCACACATGGAGCAATTGCTCCACATTACAAGATCCAAAGTTTCTCCAAAGCAACTGGAGGCCATTTGATGGTAAACTCATTGTGTGACAGTTGTTTTAAAAGGACACAGTAACAAGGAGGATCTCTTGTAGCTTCTTCCAAACACACTGAAGCAGAAGCAGTTCGACAGGAAACAAGATCCGAGGAACATATTTTTAAAGGCGGAAGTATGAAGCATTGTCATCTAATCTTTCTGAGCACTTCATCTCAGTCAGTGCTTTTATTCCTGACTGAATATTTACTCAATATCACAAGCTCTTGTTAAGCTGCGGTATCTGACAATATTTCCAATCAAATATATTAATATTAATCACCACACTGTCATGACATGCCAAGCTGCTGCAAGTACTCCTAGCGCCAAAGGGTAGAGAAAAAAAACCAAAGATCCTTATGCGCCTCCAAGTATTGCTGTTGTTTGCGAACACTTAAACACAAAAATCTTAACAAAAAGGTTCCAAAAGTGCAAAATATGAACAGATTTTATATGTGTACTGTATATATACAGTATAGGCCTACATGTTATCAGTGTCTGATACTGTCTACTAGAAGAAGAGTTCATTTCTAGTAGTAATCAACTTTCTCTGAAATGTGGTCATTAAACCGTTACATTTTTATTCATTTCTGCCGACCCATTACAGCTGATTCTTCTGTGGTTGTGACATGTCTTGCCGTGTGGGTGTATGTGCTGGAGTCATTCATGAAATGTCATAAAAACATGCATTCATAGCGGCAACACAAAAGATCCCTTGAGGGTTTGTTACCCGCTCAAAATACCTTGAAATAGTCAAAATAGACATTTTCACAAAAGGTAAAATCACAGAAAGAGTAAGATTAAATAAAAACCCAGAAAAAGCATAGAAAATGTACATTCTTTCCAAAAATCATTAAGTCCCTCGAATCCAGTTTGTGACTTCATCCAGCCCCTAGGTAGAAGTCGACAGTCCCTCTCCGACAGATGGTTTTTCAGATGATGGTGACGCTCGATGAGGTCTGATTACTCTCCTCGTGGGCGTGGCTCTTCAGCAGGTCTTTCATGAATTGCTCCAGACTAGCGAAGTAGCCCTGACACTGCCACGTGTCGTTGTGCGTTCCCTCTGGAAAGATGGCCAGGCGTTTAGTCCGTGCAGGAGACAGCTCATACAGTTGTTTCATCATAACTGGTGGGATGAGCTGGTCTGACAGGCCAGACACAAACAGAGAGGGCATGCGGCACAGCGCCACCTGTCGATAGGACAGGAACTGATTCCTATAGCACCACAGGGGCAGCAAGCGCATTGGTATGAAGGAGAAGAGCGTCGCTGCCATGTGGGGAATACTGAGGAAGGTGTTTTCAACAATAACAGCTGCTACCCGGTGAGGGTTGGCTGATGCCAAGCGCACGGCCACAGCGCCTCCTAGTGAGCGGCCAAAGAGTACCACCTTTGTCTTGTCCAGATCAGGACGAGTCATGACATAGTCCAGTGTGGCCTCCGCATCCAGGTACAGCCCATCCTCACTGGGCTCACCCTCGCTCTTTCCATAGCCACGATAGTCCACCAGCACTACATTGGCTTTCAGATTGACCAGCATCAGCAGAGCATTTGGCACCCTGTGACCAATATTGCCAGCATTGCCATGGAAATAAAGGATGGTAGGTGGAGCAGAGGACGTTGGGCTGTTTTGATTACCAGGGCTGACTCCAGGGGGCGTGTCCCCTCCAGTGTAACGAAGCAGGATGAGGTTGAGCTTCACACCGTCCTTGGTGCGGACGTGGACATTCTCATGTGGGATTCCGGTGGGCATGGGGACATAGAGACGAGAGGATGAGGGCTGGTCAGGGAAGTAGAGGAGCACATCCTGAAATTTGTAGAGGATGCCTGTGACTGAGGCCAGGATGAGAGCGAGAAGAAAAAATCCTCCGTACAGGTGGAAGGTGAGGATGAGGGCCAACAGGGAGACTCGACAGGCACCCCAGGACCAGGAGACCAGGGCGAGGGTACAACGCTCCACTGCCCCCCACAGCCTCCAGGGCTTCTCCATGGCTAGACACGGGCTGAGTCACACAACAAACACACTGCAAACAGAGACCAACAAGTGAGTACACACAGGAATTAAATAGGGAATCTAGAAAGACATGTTTTGCCAAACACAAATATGACCAAAAAAAATTACATGAATCTTGGCATTACTGCATAACCATATAGATTAAGTTATTCTGGATAAGTGCATTATTCTTTGTACACTTCATTTAAAATATTGCCCAATTAATTGCTTATATAATCAGGATAAAATTCCATGAAATGCAGGAAGAACAACAAAAATATTAGATGCGAGATTCTGTACTCTTAAAAAATACGACATTGTAAGAAATGAACAATTGATTATCATAATAGCAACCTTTTCATGTTTATCTACTCAAAGGATATTGTCAGGTTTGTTGAATGCTTGTTCAACACTGCAGACATAAATATAGGTTTAAGAACAGTAAAAAGACAATAAAATAATTACACCAAAGTGCGGACAAAGCCTAAACACACAAGCCAATAAAAGAAGATGGGACATTGAACCCATGTGGACTGATTCTGTCGTTCAGTCAGTGCAGCTGCTGAACAGCACTTAGCATTACATATATCCGGTGTTCGTGCACCAACACAAATGCGTTGTGACTGCGTGACTGGCACAGGTTCAGTGACAGGCAGCTCCAACCATCGCTTGTCACACACACAGATAGAAAACACTGCTGATCCTGGACAGATGTGCCCTGCTGGGCCTTCACCTGGTGAACTGGATCAGACTGGTGCATCCAGCTAGAGCCAGAGTGAGCTGACAGTGTTGAGGAAACGTAACCCCCCCCCCCCCCCCCCACACACTAACACACCTTTAGTGAACCAGAAGTGGGCAGATGTAAGAACAGATGTGGCTAGCATGCACAGCAGTGGTGCTACTACATTACAGCACCGAGCGGGAGAGCGCGCTGCTGTGGCTGGACGCTGAATCAATATTAGATCATCACTGTTACTAAATCTGAAAACCTGGCATGACCCCACCCAGCTGGCGACAAGCACTACCTGAGACTAGAGGAGCTGTGACGCTAGCCGGCTAACATTAGCTCAGGGCTGATGTCAGCAATCGCTCAGGAACATCTATTTGTCGGGACTCTGAAAAACAGAGAATGTGACGCGACTGCGAAACCACAGCGAAGCTTCTTAAACCCGATCCAGCTGTTTAGCTCAGTAGCAGCGATGCTAACGAGGAAGCTAGCATCGGCTTCCTGACGGCTGCTGCTAACACAACTAGCCACCAGAGCCACAAACTCACCCGTCTCTCATTCTCAGGGCCTCGGCTGCATTTTGCACAGTTTTCATCCAACGACACAGAGACACGTAGATACGGTCACTGTCACTCAGCTGTGAAGCAGCTCAAGGAACTACAGTGAAGAGTTGACTGGTGAAAACCCGAGATGAGGGAGATGCTACAGAGGTGAGCAGCATTACTGGTGTAACCGTAATCAGGTCCGTGTTGAGCTCAGCACAAGGAAGGTTCCTAGTGCTGCAGCGGTTTGTTTTTGGTAAATTATGAAATGGAGAGAAGCAAACACCGCTGACAACGTATTAATATTATAATATTTAATTTACATATATTATGTTTATATTCTTATCTATATTATTATTTATGATGTATTCTGGTTCATATAACCTGTGTGCTGTTCGATTTTAGTCCACCAGATGCCGCTAATCGGCAGAAGTAGAAGATAATACAGAAAACTCACAGACTGATAATTTGAAATACAAAAATGAAAGTAGTTGGTCGAGGGATGCTTCCTGAATAATGATCAGTACTTTTTCTCAATATGGCACAAATAAGCAGGGGACCATACATATTATATATCACCATGCCTGACATAAAGTAAATACACACACATACATTTATTTTTATTGTTTATACTTTCAAGTCAAAGTCGACTTTATTGTCAATTCTGCCATATGTACTGCATGGAGAAGGGATTGAAATGCAGTTTACTCTGATCCATGGTGTAAACACAGAACATATATTATCCAGCATAATAAGTACTTAAGACATAGTACACAGTATGACATAGAAAATACACAGTATGACGTCATAAGGCACATCGTGGATAGGATGAGAGTAGTGCAAACTGGAATAGTGCAAAACTGGAGAGAGTCAATATTGATATTGATTAGAAAAAGTATTATTGTATTCTTGATGTTGTTGTTTTTTCAATCCAATTGTCTTTGTACAGCTCATAATCAGAAATCACAATTTGTCTCATAGGGTTTAACAAGGTGCGACATCCTGTGATCTTAACCCTCAACAGTGAGGAAAAACTCCCCAAATTAACGGAGGGAAAATGTAGAAACCTTACAGAGAGCTACATGTGAGGGATCCTTCTCCCAAGACGGACTGAAGTGCAATAGATGCTGCCTGTAACTGAAGGCATCAACAAAATAACAGTATTTTTAAACATTGATTAAAAGAAACAATTTGTAACATGATGGAAAAGTGTGTCAATGTTTAAAGTATTTAAACATAAGAATACGTCTTTTAGAGATGAAGGGAGCAGCGATGACATCTGAATTGAGGCGTTATGTCAGTAATGGTGGAGTGTGTGTGTAGGCGTGTGGTATATCAAGCAGTCTTGTTGTAATCATAGCCCGGGATCAGCTGCCACCACGATCACGACCCATCTGACAGCCTACAGAAGTGGGTCAGATTGGAGATGTTACAGCTGTAACAACCTCGGCTGCTGACAGGTAGGGTGCCGAGAGAAATGTCCCTCGATGAAAGAACAGTAAGAGCAGAAAGCGTGTCAGCCCGCGCACAGCACTCATCTCACTTCGCGCTCGGCTGTAAAAATAACTCAACCTGCAGCCCCTGACATCTGCTGGTACAGTTGTGAGCTCAACAAAAATAAACAAAGATTTAATCAATTTGACTTGACTGATAAGAGGTGGCACTGATTTAACCTCCAATAATCTATGAAAATAATCAGAAAATAAACAAGGGCCATGGAAAAAAATGAAGCAAAACTCTCCACATTGAATATTACATGTTGATGTTTTCCCCATCCGTCATGTGTGGTCATAGGTATCTCTGCATTTAACATCTTGCTCTCAGCGTGACCTTGGAGGACACAGACAGATTATGTGCAGACTAGCACAGCTGTCGGCCATTCAGCTCCGTCCTTGAGGTTCGTTGATTTGATTCCGCAGCTTCTAAGTCAGCATCAGAACTCTTGGCTGGAGAGTGCCAATCGAATCTGTTGGATGAAACCGACTAAGTCAGTAAACGTCTGAAATGTATGAAAGCAATGTGTATTCCTGTATTAGCCATTGCTGAGGTAGAAAGCCTGACACTGCAATATTGAGCATTTAGCATGCAGCATGGATGCATTCGAGGTTGGAGGATGTGGTTATGACCCATAATGACATTAACATTGTATACTGTATGGTGACTGCACATATACGGCAGGTGGGCAAACAAAGAGGTGGATAATCTATAGGCTCTACTGTGGTTGGCCTGCCAACAATCAACCAGGAAATCTTGCAACCTGATATTTATCCGTATGTGTACATTTGACGTTGATGGAAACCTTTCCGAGCCCCTGCTTGTTCACAATCACAGCTGCCAACAGGCATCAGCCGAGAGGTGATGCAGCACTGCTGCTTGTGTCAGAACAAGAAGCAAAAGAAAAAGCTTTGACATTTTGCAGATGTTCAATTTTTTTAATATCCATTGGTAAAACTTCTACTTCAAGAAATTATTTTTAAAAAGGGGAAAATTGTTTCCTTGAACTAAATCATCAAGACAAGGAGAGGTGTATTTTTTCAACTTGAATATAGACTTTAAGACAATATCCATGTTTATGAACCTTAGTATTATGCAGACTGTTATAAAAAGGAATGGTGCAGTATCTGTGGAGCAGTATAGGTGGCAGAGACATGGGGATGCACACACGCGCACACACGCACACACACACGCTTGTCTCTGTAGGTTAATGGAAGTGCTGTATTCTGACGGCTTCAGCTTGTAAGACTGACAGCTGGCAAGTTCACTCTTTCTCACCTACGACTCACTTACCTTTGACATTTGAGTCAAAATCTATTACACACACACACACACACACACACACACACACACACACACACACACACACACACACACACACACACACACACACACACACACACACACACAAACACACATACACACAACCTCTAATACAGGCACACTCTCTGTTGCTCCCCTCCCCTATCCCACAACTCTATTATTTGAAATATAGCACTCTTAACAGCTGGAGGGCCCGGGCTCAATAATACAAAGCCAGAGCTGCAATAGGACAGGCAGTGACTCCAATGACCTGGCTGGGAATATCATATCATCAGGCCAAGGGACATGCTTATCATTCACCTCATGCCATGCACCCAGTGGCCTCCTTGGGACACCAGAGCCGCGGTGTGCAACTCTACAAGGCACCCATCATTCCTTGACATCATAATGAGTGACTCCTCTTTGGTTTGCAAGTCACTGAAAGGCATGCACAAGGTGAGGGATGTGGTGTCCATGGCTACAATGTAAATGTGTCGTCACCTTGGAGACGGAGAGTTGCTTTGAGTCAGAGTGCAGCAACTGTAGAAGACAGCGACAGTGGGAGTGAAGCTGTGATCAAGTGTCAGTCAACGAGGTGTAACGAGGCTGTACATTGCACCGTGGTGGTCTCATCAGGTAAGTGAAATAGGCCGAGTCATCTCAGGGCACCCATCATGTCATGCAGGTGTAGACCGTACCCTCAGTGGTGAGATGTAACAAAGTACATTTACTTTGTTACTGGACTTAAGTACAACATTCATGTATTTCCACATTTAGTGCACAGCATATATCAACTAATATATGTGCTTTCTACACTACTACATTACTACAAAGCATACATGTTCACATTGTTTTCTATATTTTTAAGTAATCATAACCAAAATGGAATTATTCCACTGATACAATCTAGGTAGGTAACATAAGAACCCGCTTTCTGCAGCAGCAGAATCATCACTGGTAAAGAAGACATACCAAAAAGGATTTTGGAGGAGGAGGCCACCGCCGAGACTCAGCCATAATTAATATGGTTTTTTCCTTGTTGCATTAGGCAATAGGGTACTCTCAGCAACTACCTTTACTTTTAATACTTAAGTGGAAAGATTAATGTTTTACTCTTGCTTTTTGAGTTCAAGTTTTTCAGGTTTACAAGAGTTCAAGTATTTACTTCCTGAGGTAAAATGTTTCAGTACTTCCTTCACCACATTTCCTCCATGATCAAGTACTTGGTGACAATAGCAAAGCGCAAAAAGAAATCTAAAGAAAAACAAAAACAGGAGGAAACAGAAAAGAAGTTGGTTATTGTTGGACAGTTGTCATTTTTCTATTCTATTATGTATATTTTTTTATAATTAATGATTTGTATTTAATAATTTAAGCCTAATACTAATAAAGCAAATATAATTGAAGTGAATTGGAATTAATTGAATCAGAGAGGAAGAGCGGAGAGAGAGAATGAGAGTGAGACAGCGCATTATAAAGAGAATCGAAAAAGTTTCATATGAATCATGGAAAACATATATGATAATAATCCTCAATAATCCACATTTCACTGCTAATATGAAAACTACCACTAATAATCGTAATAACAATAATTAGTATCATTGTGGCGGTGCAGCGTAGCAGCACCATGGGGACAGTAAGTGGCTCACAATCACAGATACAGACTCTAGAGCTCCTGAGGCACCTGCATACAACAAGAAGTGTGGCCTATAACTCTGTGTGTGCCAGGAATACATGAGTTGGAAATTGCTGCATGTCTCAGACAATTAGTGGACCCCCTGTGGTGAACAGGCAGACGTTTAATACAAGTTACATTTATCTCATTTCCCTTGCAAATAAACCTTTTGTCAAAGCTGTGATGATATAAATCACTCTAATTAACCTGCACATACTGTATACGTCTCTGCACACACATGAGTCTATGTAGGCCTGAGGATTTGAAGACCAAGGCTATGAATAGAGCCATTCAGTAGAGTAATAAAGTTGATGAGATGGTTTCCTCATTGCCATTAGATGATGGACTCTCTGTCTACGCTCCTCACCATGTTTAATATGTATTCACCATGTTAGTTGGACACTGAGAGAGCTGATCGCCAGTTTCCTTAGAAAGCCTCTGTCATATTCTTAGCATCTTTCGAGAGTGAACGATGTTATCTAAGCCATTATTAATCTCCTGGTCTTTGCTCAACCTCCTCTGATGGTGAAGATGGATATTTAGCACATTTGACCATTGTGCCAAAAATAAAGATGAAACGAGGACTTTCAGAGAAGGCTTTCTCTGGCTCTCCAGACTCTCCAGCAGCCTCCACAGTGGTAACATCACTTGCCAGAGCTGCTAAATCAAGCAGTCTTCAAGTGGCGTATTAATGCAATTCATCTATCCTGCGCACACACAAACACACACACACAGACACACACACAAACAAGGGAAAGGGCCAGTTTTAGTCTTTGAAATTCCTTGTTTGGAATTTCACAATTTCAGAGTTAGGGTTGAGGAAATACCTCACCACTCAGAAAAAATGCTTTCTCTCTAATTAACTGAACACATGTGAGTATGAGACAAGTATGAAGCTCAGACAGGAGACAATAGGCATAGCTTAGCATAACTACTGGAAGGAGGAGGAAAATGATGGAGGATTTCTGTGATCTGTGTCACCAACTTGTTCCGGCCCTATAGCACTGTCGCTTAGCCACAGAGCTACAGTTGGACATGATGAGAAAGTTTAGATGCCCCTTGGTTTTTCAACATGTCTACTGTTAGCTGTTCAGTTGAGTTGAAGTTGCGAAGTTAAAGGATCAGATGTTTTCGCTTGCCGCTGCCAGGACACATTTGTTGGTCACAGTTGGAGTCTTGGAAAATGAGGCTGTGTGGTCGCGCCTGTGTGAAACAGTCAGACTTCAAATGCAGTCGCTATTCTATTTTCCTCCGGAACGCTACATAGCTGACTGAAAAACTTGCCTCTTGAGACTGTCGTCAGATTTGAACTTGAGGTCTTTGCGTATGGTTCAGCTACTGTACCAGCCAAAAAGAGCTAAGGTAGCTCTTTCACCCTACTTCCAGTCTGTATGCTAAGCTAATAACCTGCTATTTCTACAGACAAGAGCATGGTATTGATTTCTCATCTAACTCAAGAAATTGAATAAAACAAGACCCCCCCACCTTCTCCTCCTCATCATCGTCATGGATACAATTATTATTAACCCTAAATACAGTCGTATTTTAACAGCTACCCCGTGCGAACTCAATACAGCAGGAAAAAAACAAAATATGTCTTATCTCTGTGAAGGACATTTTCTATTTGAAGGAGACGCAACCATGTAACAGTGTCAGCAGCGAGCCCTGTTTGAAAGAGTGCAATATCAAGGACATGCTGTAATTACAATGTGTTCAATTTGGCCTGTGGAGACTTCCGTCTATGCAGAGGGATAGAAGTCGCTGTCCTTGAAAAATGCAGCCACATTGTCTGAGGGAAGACGAGTGGTTTGCAGAGGTGGGGTAAACTCATGGAATGTAACCTGCAGGAAGTTTTAATTCATACATGGTCTTGTTGGTTAAGTTGGTTAAGTCATCCACTTAAAGAGCAAATTCACTCAATTTAGAGCAAGCTCAGTCACTTTGTGAAGGTCAGTCAAACCAGTAATGAGAGATTGTTTGAGTTGTTTTGGGAGATCACTCCTTTCTGAGCTGATACACCAGGACATGTAGACTCCGGTCGCCAATAGAAACAGACAGGGTTGTGGTCCAGATGAAAGGTTACTGTTTTATCCCGTGGGGATGGAAAGGCCATCTTTCATTTCTCATTTAATAAGAGTGTGTGCGTTTGTGCATGCAGGTGTGGGTTTATTATGTGTATGTGAATGTGCAAAAAGGGACGGTTTAAGAAAGAGATCAGTCCTCTCTCAAAATAAGGGTTGACCTTTGATAAACTGATATGTAAAGATCACAAGTAAGGATGATCAGCCATGCTTTCATAATATAGATGTTCACACCCAAGTTTACAAATGTAAAAACATGAAAAATTAACTAATATCATCAACACAATGTGGAGCAATAACCGTTCTGATGTTGTGCATGCTAACCAGCTAGGCCCAACCTGTCCTGTCCTTAGACTGTATATAAAGGCGACGGCTGAAACGTGATTTTGAGTGGCAGTGCTGTTTTCTTTTTACTTTTGAAGAAGTGGTCACCAGTTCATTCAATAGGATTGGATTGGGCTGAATTGCTTATTATAGCAGAAACTCCAAAAGTGTTTTGTGGACTCAAACACTAGCTCTATAAGATTGCTGATGCACATGCACCACAATAGAATATGGTTATATCAAGTGGAAACACTGTCATTTACCAATATGTAATCATTGTCTTGACAGTCATGCGTCATGTTATGGAAGTAGGAGTGTTTGGTCAGTGGGGTCAATATCAAATCCTGCCGCTGTGTGTTGCAAAGATTAATAAGATTACTCACACCAAACATTACTTCCAAAGAACCACAGGTACTATTATCCGTCCATTTGAGACCTTTCAACAAATGCACTAGACTGATTGACCAATGCTACAATTTTACCGTCAATCAAAGACACAGAAATTCACATCTTGAAGCTGTTGTCAGGGAGTAATTATACCACAGCATGCAATTTTCAGACATATTTGCCCAAACACGCTCAGTCCTCCCGGCATTGAGGGCTGCGTGGGAAAAAAGGGGACAGAAAAAGGGAAATTGTGCGAGGGAAGACAGTATAGGAGAAGAGTCAAGGGAACGAGAATGATTGAGAGGATGGGCCCACATACAAATCCATGCAGTGATTTACGTATTTGGCATCCTGTATCACTCCCTTTCCAGTCATATGACCCTGTAGCAAGTCAGCATAATAGCCATTGCTCAGGGAGCCATGTGATTTAAAGACAAGAGGTTGAACCTGTGAATCTGGACAATATATCACCGCCTCCCTTCCTCCTCGTCCCCTCTCTATCTCCACACTTGCTACTTAGTTGTTGTCTGTTTCAAGCTGTTTCCCTTTCTCACGCGCACACACACAAACACACACACACACACACACACACACACACACACACACACAGGCACCTTCCCACCTCACCCCTGAGGCCCACACAATAAGAGCTTAATGAAAAGGTACTTTACACTGGCGGCTGTGCACTGGGGAGATATCTTTAAATGTCACTGTTAATGGGAGGAATTAGCAGAGAGCAGGCTGTTCTGTATCTGTGAGTGTGTGCATCCTGATGACAGTGCAAGATACCTAGTTAAATGAGTTACAGTTTATTTGTGCTACTGTGCGTCTGGGAGTGTGCACTTTGATGTTAGCCCACCATCCAGCAGAATAAAGCTGCGGTTCACGCCGCTTGATTTATGTGGCCCGGGCCCTGGGCTCTCCGGACCTCGGCTTGATTACTCTGTATCACCGCAGATGCAGCCGTGACCTGCCGTGACCCCATAAATTACCCCCACTGCATGATGGGAGCCCGCAAAATCAGATGATGCCGATATTCTCGAGCTGATTGATTTAACTCAATAGTTTTGGCGTGTCATTTATCCTCCCATAGTCTCCCTCCTTGAAATCGAGTATCTCAGTGGTGCAATGCATCACGGCTCCAGAGCCTCGAGGACTACAGCGAGAGGGATTGATGTTCTTCCATGGATCATTGCTGAGGGGTTCTGTTTAATGGCTACAGCAACTGTTTACATGCTTGATAGAAAGGTGTTGAATGAATGCAGGTTGAAAATTGAAGGCATGTTGATGCTGCTGCTGTCTCATGGTCTCAGCCGATGAAATCATGATATGCTGAGGTGGAACAATGAAGGTACTTTGTTAGTCGACACGACCAGTGTTGAAATCATTGCTTTTGAGTTTTGACCTTTTCCTTAACTTTGCTCTGTGTGCGGCAGATATTTACAGAGCCTTGCAGAGAAGATCGAGACTGCTAGAGAGAAAGGAATCAGCATCCCAGTGAGAAAAGTGGATGTCCCATTAGGATGGAAGGAGGTCATGAGTGTGGACGTCTGCAACTTGCTGCCTCCCTCACATCAAAGCAGCTTTTAGGGATCGGTTAGCAGAGATGCAAATTGGCGAGTAACACAATTTATAGCGACACAATCTTCTCACTTCGATATGGACCCAGGTTAACCAAATTTACAACGGCGCATCCAAAAAGGCGACTTGCGAACACCTGCTAATGAATGGCACTCCTCTGATTGTCTCACCCAGACATAGATTTTTAGATTTCCTGGAGATGCACCAGATGTGTGCCGTGATCAGAAGTGGAGCACGCCGCCACAGGGAGAAGGGGAGTGAATTTGCACGTGACTGGTCGACTGCAGAGTGTGTCTGCAAAGTCATCTGAGGTCGGCCGGTCTATGTGAAGAGGAAGGTGACGCAGGAGTAACAAAGGGTTTAGGTAGAGAACGGCACGGTGCCCCACAGAACCAGGCCCACACGCATACAGGGAGGGTTGAGGGCAGACTCAACAGCCATACAGCATCTCTGTGGGGGGGTGCATCTGATCCCCGGTGCTTTGATCCAAACTCAAATGTTGCCATGCTAACAGGCTAAAAGTGCTAAAGTTCACGGCGATAATGCTTCCCAACAATTTAATTAGTTTGTTAGCGTGCTCACATTTGCTACAACATGCTTTTGTCTTTGAAGTATTTCAACTCAATTGAGTGAGTAGATGTAGAGAAATGTCTGTATTTAATCGAGAAGCCAACTGACAGAGTACAGACAGATGTATGGTGGCCCTGAAAGCTCAATGCCCGACAATTTAAGAAAGAACAGACGACACAGCACATGCAAATGGACCAAAAATCCTCCTAAATTTTTTAAATACATGCATGGCAGATTGGCAGATAAAAAAGAGACACGCTGCAATTACTCAAAAGACGACAAAATACTCACAACGCATATTAAGTCTGATAGAATATGAATAGAAGGTTCAATTTCCATATCAGATCGTTCTGACGGTTACACAGTATGACAGAAATGACAAATTAAGGTGTAAATTGAAGAGAGGGAGCTGGGAACTAGATTAGCCCTGTGAGCTGTGCTACACCACAGTGGCAGCGGCTGCTTGGTGATGTCCTATGGCTCAGCATACTAACGCTCCGAGGAGCACTGAGGAGGAGGAGAGGGAAGGAGAGACGGGGGGATTGAAGCAGAGGTACCACTGGCCTTCCTCTAGCCTTATCCCAGGTGCAGTCAGATTCTTGCGAACACACCACTCTTGCAGGGTGAGAAGTGACTGGGTCTCTGCACTGGATGCAGCTCGGATTGCATGTATGCCAGGATTTGACTTCACTCCCAGTTCTTCAAAGGCTGCACGACGCAATTCTTCTCCCCCCCCTCTTTCCTGTTGGATCTCGGGGCAGACACATCCCTTTCATCAGGAGGTATTTTTCTCTGACAGCACAGATTAGTGAGAGGCAAATGCAGTTAGAGACGCCAGGCTCATTTTCCTTGCTCACACACGTAGCCTTTACCAACGCTATTCACTAATACGTGGTTCATCCAAGGTCGTCCATGTGTTGTCGCTGTGAAATTCAGCATATGCAATTGTTGTACAATTCAAATCACATGAGGGAGATCAAGGGATATAGCCACAGCTTTGTGCATGTGCAGGAGAACAATCATTATTTTTACGTCAAGTTAATTCAATGTGATAGGGGACTACAAGGTGGAGATGAGAAAAAGGGTCAGAACAAGGTACTGTACATCCACCTGAGATTGGTGTTGACATGTGAGAGGCTTGGTGACTCATTGGGCCTCAGTTCTCCGCCGGATTAAGGGAGCTTCAGTCTCCGTCCTAAAATGTCTGTAAATCTTGCCTTCTGCTGTTTACACTGGGGCTGAAGCTGAGATCGCAGGGACCCACTCCTTCCATCTGGAGGAAGCAGGCCCATGGATTTGATGCAGATCAACAGCTTTGTTGGCAGCAAATTAAATCACCTTTTAATAATACCACTATGTATCGATTTTTATCTATCTGATAATCACTTCTTAATTACCATAAACACTTTTTGTTTTGGTTAACAGTTTTAATCATATTTAAATTAAAAAATATTTGCAAAAAAATTATATTAGCTGCTTCGGGAAACAAAGTCTTTTAAAACTGTTTTCCTCTTTGACCTAGAGTAAGAATACTTAAACCACTGTGTGATTGGTCTTTTCCCAGAGAGAGCAATTTTTCCCCATGCAAGAGATTGTGCAGAGACTGTTAGAGCACTGGGCCATCAGTTATGTAACATCGGGGTAAGACAGCATGAAGACAAACATGAACTCAAATAAACTGTATTTAATCATGTTTTCATGCGTCAAACTGTTGTGACTGTGAAGTTTTCTAATCCAGTTTGTACACTGTGCTATGAGAAAAGGACAGTACATACGAGCCAATGCAAGGGCCAAGGCATTATTGAATTGAAATCCAACAAAAACACGTATTGTCAATCGCGTATTTTAATTCTGTATGTTGCCTTACCAGTGTAACAGCTGGATCCCCTCAATGGATCATTTGCTTTGAAGCTGCAGGCTTCAGTGAAGACAGAGATCCAGATTGTACACAGGGAATACGAGCCAGGAATCCAGGATCATAGATATGGGAATAGGCAGTGTCCTTGGGAAAGTGAGCTGTGTTGATAAGCCGCTGAGGGATTCCTGGAATGGAAATGGGGTGAGCCAATCGATCAGGAGTGTAAAACCCTGAGGCGGAGCAGAAGTGGTGATGGGCGGGGTGGGAGGTTGAATGGTGTGATGGTATCTCCATCATTTCTCTAATCCCCCTCAATTCCAATGACCAGTTGAACACTCTGGGAAATTAACATTTGTTTGAGCAATCACTGCTCGCACTCACATACATTGAGACCAGAGATCTGGACCAGTATTTCTAAACACTAAATCCCATTTGTGGCAAAGCATGGCTACTTGAATAATCATGAAATAATTGCTGACTATTTTGCAAAGCAGTGTTTTAGATTTTTTGAATTATTACTCTTTTTGCCTTTCGGGCTGCCATTGCTTTCCGTTCATTTCTCTTCGGTTGAAAATCAATCAGCTGACTCTGGGGACTTTTACTTGGTTGTGTCATCAATCTCAGACAACAACAACACACATTTATTTCTGTTCAAGTTACAGTGGTCGGTTACATGTGCAGTTGTAGAGCAGACAAATGGATCCGTAATGAAACCGGACAAAAGCAAAACAGACCAATAATTTAATATTTTTCTAATATTCAAACTCATCATATTGGAGGAGTCGTAGACTTATTTATCTGGGCAAGGGAGTTATGTTTTCACCCCTCTGTTTTTTGTTTGTATATTTGTTTATTTGTAAGCAGGATTACTCAAAACTAACTGAACCCATTTCAGTGAAAACATAACTATCCGCAGAATAAGGCTAACAAAATAAGATGTCAACTCAATTACCAGACCTAAATAAATGAGCCATGAGGACAAGATCACAGTTACATAACTAAATCTGAAGGCAAAGAACCCCTAATCCCCCCCATGATGTCAGACCTCTCGGTTTGGTCCTTTGCTTGAGCCTCTACATTAAACCAGGCTCGGCCCTCAGCTCAGTTCTTTTGCCAGACCAGGAAGTAGAACTCTAGGTAACTCAAAACAAAGAAAATTAATTAATACAAATGACAATCACTGTATATTTCAAAGCTTACACTCAAGTTATTGAATCAACACAAAATACACACTTGTCCAAACACTGGCAACATTATGCACACCTACACATCATATCAAACATAGCTTTGCTGGTGCAAACGCTTGCTCTTGAGTCGGACTTGAATCATTCCTCTCTCGTCAAAATGTAACATCCACTCAGGGCAGCGAGCCTCGGCTAAGGGTGTGTTCTCCTCTGACCAATCAGAGGGGCTGTCTCTTTTTCCTCTCTGACGTCAGGCGCATGAAAGCAGGGATGGCAAGAGAGAGAGAGAACTGAAGGAAGAGGAGGACTGAGGAAGGGTTGAGTGTGAGCGACAGCTTAAGGGAAATGAATATCAGAGGAGTTGCACGGGGTCAGCTGTGTGGGAGAGAAGCGAGGAGAGAGATGTGGCATTAGAAATGAGGAAAGAGTGAACAATGAAAAGGAGGAGGATGTGAATGAAGAGCATACATCTTCCAATCAGGAGTAAGGCAAACAGGGGATGAAAGAGAAAAAGTGACAGAATCGCATTAAGAGTTTCATCTCCATGCTGACACAGAATGTGGGAGGTGTGAAGGTTGTGGATTTGACACAATTTGGCGAATGAACATGCACACAGTTGGATGATGTCACCTGTCTCTCACCTCTCACTCCACTCTCCTGTGATTGTCACATGGTCCAGTCCAGCAAACACCTCTGTCCTCTTCCCTTCTGATTGCAAAACGAACATAACAACCCAAAAAAGTACTCAAAGAAATTGTGTAGCCAGTATTAGTTTAAGCTTATTGTTATCACTTGTGGAATCGGAAAGAATCCGAATTAAAAGCACCAAAGACAATCCTGGAAAAGTGGTCCTGAATCTTCCTTTATAGTGATTTTGATTTGTTTATAATATATTCTTAAATTGAAATCTATGAAAATTGTTTAACGTACACTATGTAACTTTGGTCGCTAGGCGTCTCGCAATCAGAACAACAACAAAGAACATAGTTTGATAATGTCATGAAGCAGTGTGGGATCATGGGAGTTGGTCAGGTGCAAATCATGTGCAATAAATCGCTTCAAGTTGTATTTGCGTTACGCAACAAACTGCAAAGAATCAATGTGATCCATTACGAGTGACCAATAGAAACAAATGGAGGACAAAACAGCTAACTGGCTAGCAGTGAGAATTTCCATTGTTATTACATTATTACATAGAGATTTATAGCAGAGATGCACAAAACCTTAACATACTTTATATTTACATTGGGAGCAGGTCCTCTCTATGGAGGCCGCCATGTTTTATACAGTAGCCCTGACTTGACAAACTAGGGTGAGGGGTTTTCAGCTGAAACATGTAACTTAACCACTAGATGTCACTAAATTTGACACATTCAACCTTTAATAAAGAAATGTTACACATTATATCTTTATGAAAAACTATATCTTTAACAAAAAACATTGATATAAAATTGATATAAATGCAAGTACTGAAAGAGAATACAATCTATGTTTGGATAATTATTTAAGAGAACACACACACACGTGCTCCAGCATGGACAGTGGATGAGTCATGTCTGCCAGCCCTTACTGCTACTGTGATAGCTCCAGATTTAAGGGTCGGCAATCTGCATTCATCACACAGACGTTCTCCCTCTTACTCCCCCCTCTCTGCTGCCCTCACACTTCTTTTGTCTCACACACACACATGACATGCACACAAACACATACTCCTGCACACACACGCAGGTAGGAAAGATGGTGTCAAACTGACAACTCTCTGTTGAGCCACACACACACTCCGTATGTTTCTGATTGGCTGTCTCTCAGGTGCTGAACTAAGTCAGGCGTTCTGCCCCGAAAAAAGGAAATTGCACTTTCGGAAATAGTATTATGAGACCCCTGGCCATGTTCTTATATCCGTATGTCTACTAACACAGCAGGGTGAGGGACCAGCATACGCCGCATTCAGGGTCAAAGACTAAATATGAAACCGGGCAACTACAGTTAAAGCAAACTAGACATCCCCGGCCAAAGTAGGACGTCTCTCGCCGCAGGGCATGATCACAGCATCCTGGAGTGACGTAATATGAGAGACGGGTGAGTGAGGAATGGTGAGCATTCAAGCACCCCTAACGGTGTCTTCCACCATCCACACTTTCCATTCCAATAAGTGTTCCTATCACACTCTCGACCCTGCATTTTGAACAGTTACCTTATAATCAGGGGTGAAAAAGCAAATCAAAAAGCAAACCAGAATCTCTTTGTGTTGGCACCTGCTGATATTTTTGGGTTAAATCAGCAAATTCAGTCAATGACAAGACTATTATTCCCTCCACTGAAACCTGACATAATGTGACCCACATTATTCACTTTTTCCTCGAATGGCAGTTTAACACAAGTAGCTTTCCAAATGTAATATGTTAGCCTTTTGATTTTGGTTGGCAACTTAAAACTAGTGGTCTCGGTAAGTGTGGTGCCATCAACTACACAACAGGAGGAAATAAACACCTCAGCTTTCACGAAGAAAGAAATCAGTTAAATGGAACCTTCCATTGTGAAGAGCTCTCCTTGGTGCTGAAATCCACTGCTGAAAGTTGTCCAACAATATGTAACGTTTGGATTCAATCACCTGCATTATTCACTATGTAGCATTGTTATTTTTTTGGCCGAGGGTCGATGGCTGCACCAAATCTAATTGGATTGGTGTTAGATGAGCACTTTTCCCTCTCGACAACAACTTGCAGGATAAGCTGCCTCCCAACCAACCTTAGGCACAAATTAATCAGGTAATCATCTCTTGTCTTATCCTGCAATATACAGCCAATTAGCACTAAGCAACTCTCCCTTGTCTTTTCGATAGCACCCCGAGCCTTGCACGCTGACAATGATAAGTGGCTTTAGTGGACGAGGACGAATGCTGTAATTTACTTTCCGCTCCCAAACAGTAATCTGTCCCTGCCTCTCGCTGTCAGACACACAGGAACATTGTAGGCCAAACTGTAAGTCAGCTGTTTGTTTTAGACAGCACCACTGACCAAACACAACACAGCTGATAAGGTGAGACCCACTTGCAGGAAACAGGTACATGATATTGTTAAACATACAAAACCTGATGATTGTGCAGCTGTTTTCCACTTGTGCCCGTGTAAGCTCAACCATGACCACATGTCACCGGTGTTGTCAAAGACTTTATTCACATCTTTTTAATTCCCCCTGACACAGCCCACAAATGGGCCACATCCATGAATCTTAATGACAGCATGAAAACACTGAGCGTGAGTGCACTCGCATCTATCCTGCACCAAAAAACAAGATGTCGCCAAAAGTGTGCGTCTTGCTAAGCCAAGACACGATTTGGAGACTATTGCTCATGAGGAGAGGAGAGGATAGCCAAAACATCCTTCACCACCTATGTGTCCGCCTGTGCTCCCTCTCTCCCTCCCTCCCTCCCTTCGTCTGTGTGTGTGTGTGTGTGTGTGTGTGTATGTGTGTGTGTGTGTGTTTGAGTGTGTGCATATAGGAAATAAGCTGCTCCGCCACTGCGCAACGATGGAGCTATCGCAACGATGGAGATGACGCAAACAGACCCAGCTCTCCAAAAAAGTGTTTCAAGACGAACATGGCGGCAACTTAACCGCGGTCCAAGATGACAATGGCCACCGGGATACAGGATTCCAGGCTTTCCGCCCAGGTCCGGGACAGAGACAGCAGCCTGCGTGCATCGAAGGGGCTCGTCGCTCTTTCCTTCAAGTGAATCTGCGAAGCGAGCGGCGGCGGACGCGCAGCATCAGTAGCTCTACACACGGAGAGGCTCGCAACAGCTGGTCCTGCCTGCACCCCCGACGAGAGAGACACAAACCCGGAGAGGGACGGTAGGGAGAGAGGGGGGCATGCGGTCAAAGAGGACGCCGTTTCCCCCCGGAGAGCCATGGAGAACCGGGATGCGGCAGCGCGAAGCTTAATCTGTGCGGGCGCGCTAATTGGATCGGAATAGCACCGATTGCTGCGGGCGCGATAGAGGAGCGCCCTGGACCGGCGGAGGCACGGCACCCCACCGCTACAGGAGGAGAACCAACCGGACTCCATCTCCCCCCCAAGTCAATGAGTATTGTGGCAGAGCAGCCCCCGCGGTGGAGTCGGCCAGGGCAGCACTTTTCTAAAATATGACCAGGGGTGCTTGGATGCGTCGGCAGCATGATGAAGGCTTAAAATACTGGTTTGCACCCCGAGAGAACGAGAAGCCGTTCGCCGAGTCGGAGCGGGCCCAGAGATGGCGACTGTCGCTGGCCTCTCTGCTGTTCATCACGGTCCTGCTCTCTGATCACTTGTGGTTCTGCGCCGAGGCGAAACTGACGCGGACCCGAGACAAGCGGTGGGACGCGGGGCTCGCAATTACGGACACGATGGGCGAGCACCCGAACTCCCCCCACCGCCACCACGTCCCAACATCACCCGACCCCCTCCGTCTCGCCAGAGAGCAAGATGTTATTTTTCTAGGGAATTCTACCAAATCTCTGTGGCGAATGGACGCCTGTCACCCCGACAGCCTGTCCAAAGACTGCTTCACTTTCACGGACGCGGAGACCGTGTGCCTGGGCCTCTCCGGTGGAGGGGGCGAGGGGACGCAGCTGGCGTACGTGAATCTGAGCGATTTGTACCTTTCTTTTTGTAATTCCTACTCACTTTTGGATTTGTTTTACGGGTTTACGAGTCCGGTCGATTTGAATTGCACCCTGGATATGGCCATGGGGGTGGATCTGCTGGGATGCAGCGAGTGCGTCCGGGCTTATCAGCTTCTTGACCTGGAGGCGGAGGAGAGGTACCAGGAGTTTGAGCTGCTGGTTCAAAAATACGAGACGGATGCGTACTCGGTCAGGACGTGCATGGAGGAATGCAAGGTAGGACCTTAACGAGGCCAGGTCGCGCACGCGCACACACAGCCAGTGCATTTAAGGGGGTGGGTTCACGGTCGTCATGGAAACCGGTGGGCATACCTATCAGTATGTTGGTATTTAGTTTTTTATTTTCAGACTATCTGTTTCTCCACTGCACCACTTGGCCTGTCAGCGGCACCTCATGAGGGAACAGGTCACCACATAATCCTCCAGCTCTCCCTCCTTTTCCCGCTCTCTCCCCTTCTCTAAGTCCTTCCTGACATGGACTACTTTGTGACCTGTGACTGTGGAGGTGACGTTTGACATCAGGAGTGTGAGGTTTGCACCACAAGCCGAGAGAGGGTTGCTCATTTCAATGCTGTAATACTGCAAGCAATTTCTGCACCTAATCCAGGATTTGTATTGTCCCCGCAGTTCGCTTGTTTTTCCAACAACATGGCAGCCTCGGAGCTTATGTCTCAGGCAGTGCAGGTGCTTGTCAATGGCATATTATACCTGGGTCCACATCAGCTACACACATAGACTCACTTGGTATTGTGTTGGTTTAGGCTTCAAGGCCCACTTGGCTGCATTGAGCCGTGCTCCCCAGTGTTACCTGTGGAAACAGGGGGGGATGCACTAGTTAAATTAAACTTCAATTTGCTTCATTTGTTGTGTTGTGGGTTTGCTGTGTGTCCCCCACCTGATTAGCTAAACCGGGGGTCTTTATGAGCTCTTCCTTGGCTGAGCACACCAGAGATGTAAAATATACAGCGTGGAGGTCTTACAATCGGTGGCAGTGAAAGCATGTAACATTGTTATTGACAGGAGGGAGTGCGCCTCATACTAGGGATGCAGAGATTTATGAGTTGCCTGGCTGGTGCTGTATCTGGTTGTAAATGCACTACATGCATTATCATGCTGGATATACTGTGCCTCCATCGATAGCTCGGCTTTATAGATGGTTTTGCTTCAACTTATCAATCTTTGCAGCACCGTGTCATGAGGTTGTATAAGGGCAGATGGTCAGGATGCTGGGCAGAGTGCCGATAATCCATAAGTGTGATATGAGTTACTGGGAGGATATAGTGTGGATAAACCTTCCCATTGGAATGATATGCTGGTGTTATGTGTGCTTATAGTGAGTCATACCTTATTGTTATGCTTGTTTGCCAGAGTGTTTACATGCTTTTATATTTACAGTGTGTGTATGTATGTGCATTAATCCATTTCCCACCTCTTATGGCTGCTTCCACTCGTGTACATTTGTACTCCTTCTCTTTGCGAGTGTAATACGACTCAAGCAGGGTTACAGCAGCCTTTTAGCCCCTTTAGTGCGATCTGAATTGCTTATCTGGTTCAGTGTTCGTGTGACCTTTGCGTGAGCACAGCACCCCAGGCATGCATCACAAACCACTGCTCCTTGAAGAACCACTCGGTTGGACAATTAAAAAAAGACAGTAGACAACTTGAAACTATACTTATTCACTCTTACCTCTTATGCCACTTATGTCATTAATCTCAGGCCTCTGCTCTTTAAACCACTGCCCAGGGCTCTTTTCAAACTGTAAACTGTAGCATCACATGGTGTCTGTGTGTGCCGTCGCAGGTGTAAGGTGATGGAGGAACAGAAAGATGATAATATGAAAAGAACGGGTGAAATACACGGAAATAAGAGAAGTGAGATTTAGAGGTGGACAGGTGAAACTGCTTTGAGGTGTGATGTCTCATCCAGGCGACATTATAAATACAGTGAGACACGTTGAAGGATAACTACAGTTCTACAGTTCACCATGAGCAGATGTTGCCAAAACAGTCGTTTTCACTTGGTTGGTGCATGGAACTGGAATCTGCTTTGTTTACTGTCGGAGAATGGTGTGACACAGATGTTTATCAATTATCAGTAAGCTAAGATAGAACATATACAAACATTCATCACAAACCATGCAAGCACCATGCATGTGTTTTCATATTTGGTTGGTGTAAGTGAAGCAGATGCTATGGGCAATACAGCTAAATGCTAAATGCAGGGGCCATCACTTCTACTTTTGATAGGCGCTTATAATAACTGAGGTGTTCATAATGACATTTTTAATGGGTGAATAAAATGTAGCTGCTTTACTTTCAGGGTCCCAGCATTGTGTTTGCTGGATCACATTGTCATGGATTACTGTGGAGACATACATCTTCATAACTGGGCTGTTCCTTTTCAGCAAGACTTAAATCGTTTGTTCATTATTGCACCAGTATAACTATTTCCATTAGAAGCCTCTAATATAATATGATTATATTATCCCAAGACAACCAAAATATAGTTTCCTTCTTTATGCACGGTTCAATATTCCCTGATTCCTTCCACTGAACAAAATGTATGATATGATTGTGATATCATATGGAACTTTCACAGTTTGGGTCAATGCATGGAGTTTGCAGGTTCATCCAAAAACTGAAAAAGAGGACAATACTTAACTTTCTCAGGTTTTAACCGATGCATTTAGTTAGAAGTCAGCTGGCAGCCAGGATGTGGACGGTCCTCTAACCTCAATGAGCCCAAACCATGATCTTTCCTTTTCCATGTTGTCATTGTGTCCGACCTTAACCACATCATATTATAGTGTTATCATAAATGTTAATTTGTTTTTTCAACAGTGATTTTTTTCTTTCCTGCTGCAGTTATTTAGGAGAGAGTCCTGCGGGTTGTATCAGGGGATATGGGTAAACAACACATGGTTGATTAGGCTGCAGTTATCAGTAACACCCATGGTTTCCTTACTGCAAGTCAAAATGTTTGCGGTGAAAAAGGCCTATTGATGAAGACAGTTGGTGACAGTAATTAGCCTGATGCTGCCGAGCATTTCCCGATAAACTCATTACAGGACCATGAAAAAAACATCAAGGCACTAAAATAAAGAAAGGGTCCCGTTGTTTGAGATGGAAGAATAACAACATAGAATGAAGTATGCACATCTTACACAGGATCAGCAAAATATATAATGGAGGAAGGACATGACTGTTTTAATAATTAAGCATTAATGGACTATGATAAACAAGGCTGCTCACATATTCTACCATTACTGGCAATAACTCCTCCATTTCAATTGTCATTGCTGCTCCCTTCATCTCTATCGGACAATTTATTATGTATAAATAATTTTGAAACACCTTTCCATTATACTCAAAGGGTTTCTTCTAATCACTGTTGTAAATATCACAACTTTGTTGACGTGTTCAGCGACATGCAGCATCTGTTGCACTTCTGTCCGTCCTGGGAGAGGGATGCCTCACATGTGGCTCTCTATTCCTGTTTTTTGCTCCTGTTAATGGTTTTTATGGTATTTTTTTCTTACTCTTGCTTATGGTTAAGGACAAAGGATATCGCACCTTGTTATAAAAAAACAATTTTATTTGATGATTTAAATTTTTAATGTGTAGGTGTTGGCAAAAAATCATCCTTTTACCTCCTATATTCTTATTTTACTTTACTCTTAAGAGCTATTGTTTTCTTTACACCTGTATGAAACACACACACACACCCACACATAGACAGATGCATGCACAAACACACACACACAGACACACACACCCGCACAACATACACACAGCCCCATGAGCAGTGTTTCCTGCAGGTCCAGACCTGACTGTCCCTTCCGGTGTAATTTAATTTGCACTCCCATAATTCTCTGCTTCTCTGGTGGCTGTGTCTCCAGGGCTGTCTCAACATGTTGATCTCTCCTCTCCCTCTATCCGTCACTGTTTCTCGCTCGCTTTCACATCCTCTCCCTCTTTGTCTTTCTCCCATCAGTGTCAGAGCTCTGAGGAGCCAACATCCAGTGTACACATGTGGCCAGTATCTGTCTCTGCATCGCCTCCGCCCCCTCCCTCATCATCCTAATGGACCTTTTTCCCATTGGCGGCCTGTTGTTTTCTCTCTCCCCGTTTCCCCTCTCTGGAAATATATGGGTGTTGAGCGCTCTTTCGCGGCTGGAGTGATAGATACTGATCTAGCTTAAGGTCCTTTCCTTCCCTTCAATTACAGGCCTGTCCACACAGATCACACTGTCTGCTCCTTCACCCAGCCTCTCTGGCCCTCTGCGTATTCAATCACCTCCCCTCTATCACTGTCTATTTCTACAAGACTATTCAATTGAGCTCCCATTTCATTTATCTGTTAGGGCTTATGTGTGAGCACTAAACACACAGAGCAGCTGAGGCATCAGTTTGTTTTTATATTTGACCCAAAGTAAACTGACATTTTGACCTGATGATGGTACCATGTGGAAAATGTGAGGATCATCGGAGTGATAACACCTGATTGTTTGTTTTGTAATCCATCTAATAGTTTAGATTGAAACTTCATTCTTGATCTTGGAAACAAAATAATCTCACAACAAGGTGGAGCTTTTGCTTGTTTTCCTCACTGTTCTTCAGTCGGCAACTTTTTATCTCCGCCAAGGAGGTTATGTTTTCGCCCCTGTTCGTTGGTTTGATTGTCAGCAGGATTATGCAATAACTACCGAATAAGTTTCTACAAAATTCCGTGGAGTGATGGGACATCAGGAGAAAGGGGAGAATCAAGGATTATATTTTTCATTTTCTTTGACATTGCAATTTTGACATTATTACCAATTTCCCAGGGATCTGGATGAAACATTCTGGATATTTAGGAGTGTGATATCTATGATTGTCGGAAATTTTGTGCAGCTGGATTTAATTTAAGGAGACTCTGTCGGGCCTTGCAGAGGTGTGTGCTGAACCAATCTAGTTCCTTATCATTCGATGATGATCATGAACCAAATTTTTACAACAAATAATAATGAACCCTGTGGGGGATTTTGAGGAAAGATTCTACTGTGGCACAATGGCGCTGGTTGGACAATGAGGAGATCAGACAGTCGTACAATCGTATTGTATGTCGATGTAGCCTAAGTTTGGGTGATCTTGACGTTCATAGGTATAAAAGGCATCATACAGTATGTTTCTGTTGACAAATTTAATTTTTATACCAATGCATACAGGGCTACAGTACACATTTGTTGAAACAAACTACTGTTAATGGTCAAATATGGCTTTGACAAAGCTCATCGTCTACATTTTGTTCTGTTATCAACACATACGTCTTGGCACCTGCGCTACAAGTCGTGCACTTCTCTCTCCCTTCCTCAAATTCAATTAGGGCTCTATTGTTTCTCTGTGCAGCTCAAACGGATGCAGGGAAACTCCCCTTCGTATGAGCTGCCAGTGTTTGTTTCTCCCCAGGCAGGAGATAAGGGAATGCATCTGTTCGAGAAGAACACGGCCACACTCCCATGGAAACGCCTCTTCGTCGTCCTCTATTCCCCATCCAGGCAGCACAATGAGACCGTACAGCTCCCTCCCTTCAATGCCCTGGGCCTCAGCTCCTATCAACACATCCACAACAATTTATTTCTCTCCATTAATTTCCCTCTCTTCTCCTCTGCAGGCCCCCCACTCTGACAAAAGTCTTTATCCTCCTCACACAGTTAATACATGGATGATTGATGTCCGGTTTCTGTGATGTGTGGGAACTGGGTGGGTCTGCCAAAAATCTCTGTGACCACTCTATGTTCTCTTCCGCGACTGTGTTTCGTGCCTGTGTGCACGTACAGGCTTCATGCATCCAGTAATTCGTTGATCTCTGCAGCCCAGCTCCATTCACACAGAGATAAAAGTTTAAGCATCCAAATTCAATCAGATCATGACATAAACAAATTATCACTTTTACAAAAGGGCCCTTTGCTTTCTGTCTCTCCTCTTTCTCACTGTTATGCTCACATGAATGATTTGATGAGTGGGTGATGTGTTATGTTTGAGTTTTTTCTGTGACGAGAGACAAGTGGCTGTAGAGAGCGGAAACGGTTTATGTTGATAAATGACTGCATATAAAGCGCATTTGAAAACTGGGCACATACAATCGTTGAACATTTATTTGTTGAAGATAACGATCATTCTAAGTGTCAAAGTGTTCAGCATCTTCATAGCTTTAAAATGAATAACTACCATTTGTCTGTGTAGCGGATTCCTCACTTGTGTCTTGGAGGTAAAGTCCTGCTATGATCCATGTTTTGCAAACAAGCACCTCCAAAGCCCTGTACAGGACCCGATATCACCCGCATCACATTATCCGCTATAACCTCCAAGTAAATTCCAGATCCGCCCAGACCCGTTTACATATGACCTGTGACCCGACCCGTCACCCGTGATGAAACACAAATGCTAAATACTGTACACAGTAACTCACATCAAACCCGCATGGCCTCCTTGTCCTCCCGTTTTCGTGGTAGAGTTCTGTTCTTATAGAAAAGTATCAGTGAATTGTCGCAGGACCGGTGCTCCTGCAGCTGCTATTGTGTTCTCTCAGCGACAACGTGCCTAGCTTATTGTGGCTATCAGAAGCTAATACATTCTGGAACTTTATAGAAGCAGCAAGACTGACAAGAAATTATTTACTTGCTATTTTTGTCTCTATAGTATCTTTTTTGATGTAGTGCTGTGTCTGACGTGACAGTTATTTGAGCTGTGAGGGGGTCAAAGGTGGTGTCGTAGACTTTCCCACTATAGTTAGAGGTCATCATGCTCTCTCCTTGTTTGGGTACACCGGCCTCCTCCCAGATTGAAGACTTGCAGATTGGGGTTAGGTTGAGTGAGACTCTAAATTGACTATAGGCGTGAATGTGATCATGATGAGTTGTTTGTTTCTTCTTGTGACCCTTAAAGAAGAAGCTGTGTAGATAATGGACGGATGGTGATTTTTCTACCTGTTACACAACTTTGTTGGGAGCTACTGGACCCAGAGCAGCACTCTGCAAGGAGGTAGCTGATATCTGCCACTCCAGTGTTGAAGGGCCCATATGTAGGGTACCCTCAAAGTATGAAATGAGTCAATTCGGATTTTTTCACTCAGTCCATTCTAAGAAATATGTTATTGAAACGTCTCGTTTTGCACTTCCTCTCCGTATGATGCTAAAATGTGAGGACGGTGTAACTTAACGTTCAGAAACATCCTGTTATAACAGACTGTAATTTTGTGCAAACATAAAACCGTGACTTTCAGCTGTGTTTACCGGAGTGAATGTGCCAGAATGAGACAGATGATAGGCCTGGTCAAAGTACAGTCAGCCAATCAGTGGAGGGGCTCAAGAGGCAGGTGAACACAGCCTGTTCTGTCTGCAGCTCCAGAGAGAGGCAGAAGAGGGGACATGGAAATACACTTTGCAGACGTTTTTTTTTACTTTAAACCAGCGATCATCCTAGGGGAACCAATACCTCAAATTAAATCCCAGAAAGTTGTAAAATTTGGGGCCTTTAAGGATGAAAATAGAATAATACACTTGATTTCCAAACCCAAACCATTTGACATATCCTGGTGCTTTCATGACCGCCCAGCTCTGTTTTCTTGTCTGAAGCTCTCCTTTGTTTTGAAATGCACATGTTGATCCAGCTCTCTCTGTAAGCATGACATTGATCTGAAAACGGTATTGTTTATTTGAAAGGAAGAGAAACTGGCTTTTCAGTGGGATGAGTCATTGATAAAAATGGAATCCGTTTAATCACAACTTCATTGACGCAGCTCTTTGGCAGCCATTTATAGAGGACAAAGTGCAACGTGCTATTTAGACACTGCTCCGATATTTTTAGCGTGATGTCAGTAAGCTGTTTAATGGGGATGTTCATATGGAGCAGAGGGGCACATCACGTCATGTACAATCTCTCCGGTAGGTAAAAGCATCTCCATTATGAATGATGCATAGATTGGGTCGATAAATAAAGTTTGATTCAATCTGGTTCTGATAAATGTACATGTATCTTTCTGTATTCAACGCTGATGATGCCATGTGGTTCGAGTTGAGTGCAGCTTCTTTTTTCACCTCCCCCGGCTGCACCCACTGGCTCTCATCCCTTCTTTTTTTTTCATGAAACGAAAAGGGATTTATCTGAGACAAGCCTATTTCCTTAAATCTCCAACCACTTTCTGCTTTCATACAGGAGTGGTTGGTTTGTATAGGGGGTATTTCCAACCCCCCCCCTTCCTGGGGTGGTCAAAATCGAACCTAAAACGTAAAACCAGCTAGAGCGACCACAGACTATATGATGGATGCTTCTCAACTTCCTCCCACTTTCCTCCCACCCTGCCTGTGTTCTCACTGCACATGACCAGAGTCTATACAAGCCGAAGATGACAGTCAGAAGTCAGCAAGCGAGTCACAGAAAAGTCAGCTTCTAGCAGGGATTAGTGCTCGTTCATTTGTTTATAGGACGTGGCTTTGATGAAAGGGCTGATGGGAGTTGATGCGATGTATCGGGTACATACTTTCAAACTGTAACTTGCTCTTTCTAGCTTTTTCAGGACTTCCAACGCTTGCTTTAATAAGCAGGGGGCGGGATTTATGACCTATACAATCAGCCACCGGGTGGCGATCGAGACACTTTGGCTCCACTTTCGGGGAGCTGTCATGTCATCCATCCAGAGTCTATGGTTGCAACAGTCGGGACTAAACAGTTTGTGTAGCTATAGATACGATAAAGCTACATGTGCGTATCCATCTTTTGTCCTCTCGGTTGTAAATACATAATTAAATGGTTTGTGAAAGTAGCCGTCACACTCTAAGCAACAGTGCTTGTTTATAGTTACTGTAATAGTTGTCTAAGATGATAATGCTGCGAGTGCCTGTGTCATGCTGCTGGACAGCCTCCGGTGCATGGACTGAGGGGGGCTGACTCCGACGTTCATGTCGCCTGGGAAAAACCTCTAATCAGATGTGAGATCTGGCGAGTGGCGATGGATTTAAGTGTAACCAAAAGTGTATTAAATTGAATCTGGGTTTTTATCTGCAATCGAGACACTTGAAATGGGGCATGAGACAAGAGAGGAACAGATAAGAACAGAGAGAAACTGACAGGAGCGGTGGTGATGTGTGCTGAGAAAGCTACTGTGCGAGTATCACTGGCAGGGAGACAGAAACCAGTCACATTTCCCAGACTCTGGTGACATTCTCACATTACTGAGTCATCATCAGCAGCAGCAGTTGCTCACAGCGTGTCCCGATTCACAGGGAGCTGAGCAGAAAAGCGAGAGAAGACAGACACATGTACGCACAGTCTCATGTCTATAGAACTCACACATACTGCACATGCACGGCCTGAGCAGAGACGTAGCAAAACCACACACAAGCACACACACACACACACACACACACACACACACACACACACACAGGGAGGCTGACAGCGATTAGGTGTTGGAAGTAAACAGAGGAGGGGAAGAGAATGACAAATGAATGGTTACATTAGAGGAAATAATACTCTGGTGTGTGCAGCATGGCAGGCTTGTGTTTGACATACTGTATTTTCTCTGGGTTTCGCTCATACAATTCATTGGAGCACCTGGTACGACCTAATCCTTTCCATTTTAATCATACTAGTGTTTCTGTCAGGGGCTGAGTGTGTGAGTGAGTGAGTGTGTGTGTGTGTGTGTGTGTGTGTGTGTGTGTGTGTGTGTGCGTGTGTGTGCTGAGGGAAAACGCATGTGTGCATGCATGAGTGCCTGTTGGCATGGCGGCATAGTAGGATGCTGTGTGGTTATTGTTTCAACTTTCATTGACTTAACATTTAATTTGAAGAGTGAAAGGAGCTTTAATTAAAGGGAATAGTTTGCAATTTTTAGAAATAAACTTTTAGGTTTTATGCTGATATGTAATTTTTTCCATCAAAAGAAAAAAAATTCAAAGCAGTGCAATTTATTTTATTTTTAATCAGCAAAGTATTTCCTTGATTAATTACTTGTTTAGTTTCAGGAAATGTCCTAATAATTCCCTAATTAAAATGACAAATAAAAAATAGTGGCTAATTACCTTTCTGTCCTTGGACTAATCTAAAATTCTAATAAAACTAATTGTTTTAAGCTCTATCGCTGCAATGTTTTGATATGTATCTGACCAGTGGTGACATTTAGATTAAATAAGCACAGGCAATAAGGCAGATAGTACAAGTGTAAAAAAGGTGACAATGTTTTTATTATGGTAAATAGACACTCGATGGTCCAACCCTAAATTCAATCGAAAAAATCCTGGATACATCCCATGATCCGGATCCAAGCTAAGATCGTGGGGGTTTTTTCCCTGACCCATTCCACATCCTACCACAGAGTTTGGTGGAAATCCATCATGTAGCTTTTGTGTGATCGTGCTCACAAACAAACAAACACACCAACAGACAGGGGTGAAAACCTGTCCTCCTTGGTGGAAGGAATGAAGACACAATATTGTGTTGTGCCATGTTTGTTTCCACGGCTGCATGACGGGAGGCTGCACTTAGGTTAACAACCACTCACATGTGATACAGACTCTTTAGAAGAAAAAAAAATGTCTGTCTTTTCAAAACGCTGCTTTGTGTGTCCTTGCCTAAAAAGCATTTTCCAGGTGGGCTGAAAAACCAAAATAGCAATTAGACTATATTACGCTGACCGCCTACATTTATACCAATGCAAATGAGTTTGTGTTGTCCTCCTCACAGATCTCATTATAAAGCCAAAGAGGCTGATTATTCACATCATCACTCCAGTGGCACCTAGCAACCACCTCACCGCAGACAAGGCTTTTTCTGGTGTGTGATGTGGGCCTGTATGTAAATATGTCACATTCGGTGGTCTAAATGTATTTTTTTGGGTGAGTGGGCTGAAGCTAAGCAAGCAGCAGCATCCTCACCCACACATCTCCTCCGGTCTGACACAGTGATTTAATTGTGGACGGAGCAGGAAGGGGGCGCAGAGAGAGAGAGAGAGAGAGAGAGAGAGATTGAGGGAGATAGATATGTTATTGATGGGTTCCGATACAACGTGGAAAAGGAGCAAAGTGAGACAGGAGACGGATGGAGGGGAGCTTGACCTTTGGATGAGGGTCCTATCGGCTCTTTCTAATGTTTTTTTTTCCCCATCTTGATGTTTGTGTGTTCACATGTTCTAAGTTGGATGGATGGTGAAGCGGGTTTCCCTCTTTGTCTAAAACTCCTTTGTCCATTTGTTCCAACCTCCACCTGCCTCCTGTCAGCTGTGCCGCTCTTTCTTCACCTTTTACTCTGTCTCTACCACTGTTCTCCTTCGTCCTTCTTTCATTCCCTTTCTGACATGTTTGGAAACAACCTGCACAGCTTGGATGACCCATTAATCCTGTCCTGTTTTTCTCTCTTTTGTTGCAGTTTTGCTTTACAGTGGCACCGACAGCCGCTGACTGATTCCCTGTAAATTATTCATCTCTCATTGACTTTTCAACAGCACAGAGGTGGAACCTCAACACTCATGCCCCGTGCTCCTGCTCCCATGTGAAACTCGGCACTCGACACCCATGTTGGCAGCACTTATTCTCACTGACCTCTACAAAATATATAGCATTTATCTATTATAGTGGTATACTGCTCATATATAAAAATCTAAATACTGCATTTGAACACTGTGTTTTACACTGTATACACAAACAAATGACTTAGGAAATCATCTTGGAAACAGACAAACATCTTTACCTTTTTCCATTTGTGCACATCCTCTTCAACAAACCATTACAGGCACATAGCAGTAAATAAAAAGCACCCATGACTCACATCTTTTGGAGTAGCCCTTTGACTAGGATAGCTAGACTGATGCTCTTTAATCCGTCTAATCGTCGTGAATCTAGAAATAGAAGCATACAAATGCAAAAATAATTTAAGCTGCTTATTTAGAAGCTTCTCAGGGTCGGCTCCATTGTACAAACAATTTGAATTAAGAGGCACCAACGATGTGAGCCAGCAGTTGTTTACTAGAGACCGACCGATATGGATTTGTGCAGGCCAAGGCCGATACCCGTGTATCAACACACATACTGTATGTATGCTGTGTGTTTTGATATTGTCACTTCGCTGTCTTACCTTCTGCACCCTTTCTTCTCTAATTTCCCCTCAACCCATTTCCTTCTTGCAAACCCCTTCCAACCCTCTGTCCCTTCAGCTGCTTTCTCCCTCACACAGTTCCTGTCCCTATTCATCACCTCCCCCCCTCCTCCCACTATCTTGCTTCTTCTAGACCTAATCCACCTGTGTGGACTGTTAGCTGGATAAAGCCGTCTCCCATCCTGTCTCTTTATTGCAGGATTTACAGCAGTACCCCTTCATATCCTCCTTTTAGCACTCTTACGATATAGCTGCCATTGCTACAGAGCAGTGCCCTTTGGAGAGAAAAAAATTCAGTGGCACAACAGAGGGAAATCCCAGCCGGTCTTTAAAACAAACTAACCACAGTTCGAAAGAGTTAATGTAGTAGAGTGTAATATTTTTATGTAAAGCTTCAAAAGATTTTTCCGCATTGAACTGAAAGTAAAAATTGAAAGGTCAGGGTGGATCACCGTGTAAATGGGCACATTTTAATTCTTAACTGACTTTTTGACACACTGTTAAACATTTACGTTTTCACAAGCTGTCAAATGAACACCTCCATTTATCTTAGAATATTCGGAGGAAAACTTTGTGGCAAGTAGAGAACAGAATTTGTGGCCTTGGAACTTCTCTCGGCTCTTTTTCGTCTTTCTCATCCACTGCGTTAAAACATTCCTTTTACAACGCTCAAAAGCTTATGACGTATAAGGTATAAACTCCTCCTTTGTTTCTCAAAAACAGACTCAGATGGCATCTGGTTAATTGTCCCACCTACTTTGATTCCCTGAGCTTTTCTCTGAGAATCATCCTGTCTCCTTCACTGTGAAATGAGATGCTAACAAAAACGAGGGCAGGAGCTTCCAAATGTATTTTCGCCAGTCACCAAATGCGATTGTTCAGACTTTCATTCTGAGAATATATGTCTGGGCCCTTCATGTTTCCTCTGTGTCCTCTTGTCCTTGGTGTCAGTTAGCTGTCGTCTGCATTGGAGCACTTGAGAGCATAATTCCCACAGTATAATCCCCTGTGTGTCATTTGGTTCCCGCAGTGCAGTGTCTCTGAGCGGGACGGGAGGAATAAAAAGAAGATGTCAGACAGATTTCTCAAAGTTTGAGAGGAACGGCACATATGTGACTTTATTTGAATGTATGTGCGATTGTGCGAGACAGTTAATGAAAAATATTGAGTGAGAGAACGAGGGATGACTTTCACAAACTGTCTTATTGATTTCCCATTTGAAAGCGGGGGATGAGGTTTGGTACGGGGCAGAGATTGGGAGGTTGAGTCGTCAAGATAGAAAAGGAGAAATGAGGCGGAAAGGAAAGGAAAGACAAAAAGAGAAGGGGGTGGGTCTGAGACCGACAGCCGAATAAAAGTGATGAGGATTTGAAACACGGCGAGCTGTGCGCACGTGTCGAAGGAGAGAGGAGAAACAGAGAGAGGGCTGGTGGAGGAAAGTCTCGTGGCTTGACCTTACGACCCCCCCGCTGCTTTTAGTCGGAACCACACAGATGCTGGAAGCACAACTCCAGCCCAGGAAATGATTGGGATTGATTGATAGGGGAGATTAGGGTCATATCCTGTACAGAGGACGGCAGGACTGAATCATTTTGTCTCTTCTTTTTCTCTCTTTCATCTCCTCCTCTGGTTCTACGAGTCCCCCGTCCGCCACCATCAACTCAGCCTCCTTCTCCGTCTCTTTTTGTCTCTGTTCTGTTCTGATCTGACCTTTTCTCCCCCATTACCGATGCTGATACACAACCTCAGGGTATCTACTGATTCTGAACACCACTCCAGTACCAGCTTCCCCCCCCCCCCCCCCCCCCCCCCAAATCATCAGCTCTATTTCACTTGACGGAGCTTTTATGCTGAGTTTTAGCTCATATTTTCATCCTACAACTTTACTCTTTTTGTCCACTATTAACATTTCTTGGGGGATTGTTAGCTCTAAAACCTGATTGTACACTATAGTCAGCCATAATATTCCTATCGAGCTCAAACAGTTCACTGCTCCTGCTTGATCCAATCAACATAAGTACATGCTTCTACATCTTTTGACCAAACCCCTCAGACTAAACCGACCTTTTTTTTTTTTTAAGTCTGTTAATAATAGGTTATAGGTTTTATAGGTTATATATGTGCTTATTTATCAATCTTTCCGATATACTGTGCTTATATACCTACAGCCTGGCCCAATGGTCCACTTCAGCTGCACCAAATTTCACACACCCATAGAATATCAGATCCCTAAACATGCTTGATATTGTTCACCAAGAAAAACTCCCTATACCGCAATGTTAAAGAAAGCGATGGCTCCAGATCAGCAACAACATTTACTGGGTTCTTGACTGACCCTACCGCATCCTTTGACCAAATTTCGTGTCAATTTGTCAAACAGATTGCGCGATGCTGCTAACTAAAGAACAAACGCAAATGAAACCATATTGGCTGAGTTGAAAACAAAATACTCCAGTGTGGTTCTCGGCACTGAACAAACAACAAAATAAAGGACGCATCTAAAACACGACAGTGAGATAAGTCAATTCACACGCGACATATAAATAGTGAACAAACAGCAGACGGCATATGAGACGTCGATCTGAAACCAGTTCAACTAATTTTGTGAATCTGTGTCGAAAACTGGTCCAACAGTTGGAATTGGGGCGTCCCTATGCTTTTCCACTGCCTGTCTGGAGTTCTCTCTCTCTCTCTCTCTCTCTCTCTCTCTCTCTCTCTCTCTCTCTCTCTCTCTCTGTGTGTGCGTGTCTTCTTGCTCTTGAAGCCATATAAACCCTATCTGTGCTATAAACCATAGCACAGTGCAGCAGCAGAGGAAGATGGCAGGTGGAGCGCATGATGCTTCTATAAGCCTTCGCTTGTGAAAACTTGAATCCATTTATGTCTGCTTTTCGACATGTGTGAATGTGATTCGGGCACACACGTGGTGTCTGTGTGTGTCTATGTGTGTATCATTGTGTTCCTGTGTGTTCTTGGGGCTCAGTGTAATCACAGCTCTAATCTGTCTGCTAGGAGTCTGTGTGTGGGTGACATTAAAGTTCTCATTAGCACTGTAACTTAGCACCAGTGTCACTGTGAAGACACCAACGACACATCCACTGCAGCAAAATGTACCCACCATGTCTGTGTCTATATGAGCTGGTGAGAGAAAGGGGGTAAAAGCTTTTTGAGTCGTTCATTAAATAACTTCACAGCTCTGGTTATAGATGCACTGTTTGATGTAGCTTCTGCTGGAGTAAGGAAGAAGAGGAGGTGGAAAGAGAAATAGTTAGGAAGAGGGAAGAAACGGGTTTCTATAGTAACAGGAAACGGGCTTGATTTGAGTGAGGGATGTGGTGCTGACCAGTTTGAACCACAGTAAATGAGTTACTGTAAAATACGAGGTCTACCGCTGCTATTGTGAAAGCGAGATGCTGCCCGTGGGGCTGTTTCCTTCCTCTTCTCACTCGTCACCCAGCATCCTATTTCTACCCCCCATCCTCTGACCCACCTCTGGGTGCTGTTTGAATAAGCCGGGCCACGAGTGCTCTGCACAGAGTTACTCTGATTTGTTTGCAGCGAGAATATTAAGTAAAGAAGAACCAGAGCGAGGGAGTGAAATGGGTCGGAGGAGCAAACGGGCGTCTGAACTCTGGTTCTCTCTGATTTCTCACATCCCAGCTAATCGGCCTATAACACTTGGCCTCCTCGCTTTCTCTAACATGCTAACACACAAGCAAGCTGCCCACATAGGTTCTGTTTCCTGCTAAAGAGGATGATGCTAATATGCCAATACAGAGCTAATCATCTCTGTTGTGTCCAGGAATTACATCCTGTGGTATGAATTGTTGTTTTCTTTATCCTAGAATGGGCCCTTTTTATATATATACTCTATATTTTCCTAGGGAGCGGATCCTCTCTACAGAGGCCGCCACTGGACAAACCAAACAGAGCTTTGAGTTTTTATGGGAGCTGAAGGTTACCACAGCTTCTCCTTCATGTTTGGAAGGGGAGGGTGAGGTGAGGGGTATTCAGCTGCAGCATGCAATTTCACCCAAGATGTCACTCAATTCTACACACTGTACCTTTAAGGAAGTCCAGTGTGGTCTTAATGTTGTGTAAGAGTGTCACACTAGATCAGTGGTCTTCAACAGGGGGTCTGCGACCCATAGGGGGTCCGCGGGGGTACTGTAGGGGGGTCGCGAATTTTTGGTTGATAAGACAATTTTTTATATATATATTTATTTTTATTCAAAAAAAATTTCCCCACAAAATTCACTTCTTCAGAACCAGAATTGTATATATTGTCTTCAGATACACATTGACATGAATCCAACATATTGTAGCGAATGGATAAATTGAGGCAGAAGACGTTATGTTTCAGTCAGCAATGCACACATTCAGCTACACACAGGAGCTCTCTCAAGCTTGGCACCGGTTCACAGCCCCTTACATGCAAATACGACAGCACAGGCACTAGCCAATCAGATCGCGTTTATGCTCAAGTCTAAAGAGTGCGAAGCTCAAAAATAAAAGATGGCGGACCAAACTCCGTAGATGGTCGTATTTGTACCTAAAAGTTGTTTGTTTTAAAAAATTTACCGAGAAATAGACTGTACACTGTAAAAAAAAACATTACTGTAACTGAAAAATAAGTCTGAGAGGATTTGCGAGGTGTCTGAGCCACCTTTCTAATGTTAGCATGCTACTACCCACAAGGGTAGTATTGAATGCACAATAACAGGGTAGCCATGTTTATGCATGGCACTAGGCCCAGAATAATATAAACAATATTTTATGCAATTTATATAGTAGGGGGTCCCTGCTCCATCTCGCCATCAGTTTGGGGGACCTTGACCTGAAAAACATTGAAGACCCCTGCACTAGATGATTGATTCATGGCAGGTCTGGATGTATCATTACCATGCTAATGTGCACAGTCGGTTTCCCTCATGGGAAGTAGCTTTGATTTGAAACAAACATTTTGTGTTTTTTCCCGAAAGAAAGGTTCAGAGAACAAGGCAGCAAAAAAGGTGAAAGGAAGAAAAACAGTGGAGAGAGTGAAGTGATAGCAGATCCATCAGACTTGTCTCTTGTGTCCTTGATGACGCAGATCTGCAGATTTTCCGCAGCAGGAACAACCAAGAGGGAAAAAGAGAGAGACAGAGGGAGTGAGAAAAAAAAGAGAAAAGGCTTAGCCTGCATTTCGAGGGTCAGGGGCTGAGACAAACACTGAAGCTCAGGGAATGAACATTTGGCACCTGCAGAGGGACTTGGCTGCGACTGTGGTTCATTTGTGTTTTCAGGAAGAAATGGGGTCTCTGATTTGCATTATGCAGCATCCTAGATACAACATGAGTTCCACTGCAAAGTACAAAGTTGACACAAATCATCTGTTTAGTCAGTAGCTGAGCTTGACTCCGTGTTGGTGCTGAAATGGATCTGGCCTTTGCGCTGAGACCTCATCATTTGTGTTGCTGATGGTGTGTATTTATTTGAGCTGATGAGTGTGTTTGTACTTGTAGCATAGATCTTACAGAGTAAGGACATTTTGGCTTTTAAAAAAAAAAACATGTTTTCTGAGCTCCTGGTTAAGGATAGTTGCAATGTTTGAATTGTGTTTAGGTTAATGTTAAAGTTAGCCATGAGTTGTTCATGGTTCAGTTTAGGAATAAGGTTTTGGTTTGGCCTGTTCACAAGGAATGGAAGTAATATCTTAAGATCAGCTTGAGGAAATGTCGTTGAATTTGGTACCAACGTTCACTTGAACTCTGAATAGATTTTGATCCCCGGAGGTCAAAGGTCAAAGTCACAATGACCTCATGTTACTGTGTTCAAGTTGTCAAAATTAAAGGTAACAGTGACCTTTATATGAAAAAAATATGTATACAGAAACTTCAGTGGTTGGCGGAAGCATACAACCGCATTGCAGTCATTCTAGTTTTTATTTGATAAATGTGAGCACGACTTCCGATACACAAAATGAACCCAATATGTTTTTACGTCTGTAATAATTCAAACAGATGCTGGGGCCGGAGGGCAAGTTATGTCATCGGTATGTGACTGAACAACACGCAACACTGGTAAAGCACCAACTATCGCGGCAAACACGAGCGGAGGACTTAATGTTCGTCAGTTGACATCTGGCATTAAAATGCGTCTCTACATGTGTCTCCGGTGACCACTCGTGATGTGATCTCACTTCCCTACTCTAAATGCAAATAAACATGTACGTCATTGCTGTTCATGAGGAGCAAATTATGTTGTTTTGAGAGAGAGAGAGAGAGAGAGAGAGAGAGAGAGAGAGCGAGAGAGAGGCCGAGCAAATCAATGCTGTGTGCAGCTCTACTATGAAATAACATTTTACTCATCCAAAATAGTAAAATAGTAAAATAGAGGATCAATATGCGGCGGTCAATGTTAATTCTCTCGGCTGCGGCCACAAATAAATCAATGAATGTGAAACACTGAAGAGAGTAAAAATACTTTGGGTTCATTATTGTGTCGCGGGTTAGAGGACACCAGCGGATCGGGCGGCGCTCCGCTGTGGCTAAGGAGGGTTCATACTACTTCGGGAATCAGGCCACATGCCTCCCAGGCCACTGATTGTACTCGGAGTAATCCTCGCTGCATCTTGGGTGCTTTCACACCTGCATTCTGCTCGTGATTGGATCACTCAGGAGGGATGTTAATAACACAGGGCTGAGCAGGGGTCTTAGTCATGCAGCGTTAGCCTGATGGCAACTGGTGGTTTATTACTGTGCTCACCTGCTAAGTGGTGCTCTTGTTAGAGCAGCATTTCACCACTTCAGCCTCTGTTTCACTGGAACGCCCAGCCCAGTTTCCAGCATTTGTAATAACTGAACGTAGAAAATTTGAGTACGCAACAGAAAACAATTATATAAATACATTACATACAGGACATCTTACATGTTATATATTCATCAACCGTACGATGGGTGGATGATTCTGCATGTTTCAGTTTTGATCTCATCATCAGGACCAGCATCAGTGATACCCACACTTTTATTCTTTAAAGCAGCTAATGTCCTGTCATGTAAAAGGAGAAAAATGTGTCATGATTTATGAGCTAAATGCATTATTAACTTCTTAATATATTTTAATGACCGCTTGCCACCAATTTACCAATCGGGAGACTTCTTCTCTTACCATTTTCTAGAAATTACTCAATCACATGCATCTTTATGCAGAAGAAAGTTTTTTTTATTGAGTTGCAAAGATTCCAAAGGAAGAAAAGTCTAACAGATAATTTTTCCGTGTGTATTAATACTTAAGGGATCGATCTACCCAACATGAATTAATGTCACTGTTTTATTGTTTATTGAATCAGGTAGTATTCTTTACATAATATTTGCTTCTCTTATTTTTGTGATGCTCTTCATACATTTGAATTATTTATTTACCCACACTGCAAATCTGTGTGGTCCAGTCTCTTCACACTCCTGATCTCACATTTTAATTTTACTAACAAACAATGGGCCACGTGGATATATATTTTTGGCATGACACTTTAGGTAGATGTGTATGTGTTTGTTTGTGTGTGTTTGTGTGTGTATGTGTCAGATTTTAGGGATGATAGGAATCAATGATGGGCCTGAAAGTGTCGTAGTGAGGATCCCATGCAGAGAGTGAGACACACGTTGGAGAAATATCTCAATTAGTTTTTTCTGACAATAAGGTCGTCTTTTAATAAGAAGGTTGGTGGTTCGAACCCGGTCTTCCCCATCCTGCATGATGAAGTGTCTTTGGGCAAGATACTGAATCTCAAAACTCCCCCTTCTCAAAAAAGGAAATGCTGCACACAGATGCTTCACCGGTCTCACTGTGCTCCTCCATGCGTAACTGAGTGAGTTGAGCAGTCACAACAGGGGATTTTCAAAAACAGCAGACAGGTGGCGCACTCCTCACTGACAGCTGAAGTGTCCCGAGGTCCCAGCTGAAGGATCCATCAGTATTTAGTGTTTGCAGGCCCTGCGTGGTGCATTAAATCAGCAGCTTCCTCTCTGCCGCAGCTGCTGACATGGCTCTTTTTATTCGTTGCATCCTCACAAGGTTAATTATAACTTCATTATGTGACTTGTTTTCACTCGGCGACCACATCGACTTTGAACATAGTGAAGTAAAAATACTTAAGTTAAGAGAGTGAAATTACTCATCTTGAAAGCAACTTCAAAAGCAAGTACTGGCACTCACTAAACACAAAGACTTTGTTGAAGTAATGAGAGTAACCTCATTACTTCCACTCCTGCTTGCTGTTCACAGAAATTGTTAGATTAAGCAAGACAATGGATTTGTTTCTGAAGCCATAATACTTCAAGTCTGCACAGACTTTATTAAACGTGTCCTTTCTCTCTCTCTGCCTTTTTAAATTTTAACCAGCCATCTTTAGACTGATGCAGTCAGAGTGGTGCTATAAATGGATCGCGCAAAACTTTTTCTTAATTAATAAAGGTCAATGCATCCGGGATGGAACACTTAATCCTGCAATACAAGGGCATTCGGCTGAACGCTCACTTTCAGTATGTTTGATATCAGCTTCGTCAAAATATCTAATGTGGAAAAATGAGGTCAAAATTTAAATGGTCTGTCAGGACCTTTAACAAATCTGTCCTTCCAAGGAGGGGCGGGCGATATATCGAATATACTCGATGTATCGTGGGTTGTTCCACGTGTGATGTTTGAAAATGCCTGTATTGCAACCATCGAGTATAAATTGTCATGTGAAGGTTTTAAGCAGCATGAGATTCTCTTTGATTTTTGCTTCACTCTTCTCATGCCCCTCTCACAGCAGACGAAAAACATGATAAATCAAGAAATACAATACAAGCAACAGGACATAAAAACATACATAAACCTTCTCAAACTCTCCTGTGCGGATGTGTATGTTTGTATTTAGATGAGGGAAGAGACTCAGAGAGTGGAGAGAGCGAACGAAAGTGACGAGTCCCAGCAGGTTTAGTCAGGGACTATTTGGAAACATTTTTTTGAGGCTATGAGTGCCCAGCCCTATACTTCCAAGGAATAAAGGAATTTATTGTTGTTCCTCCACCACTGTATTAATACAAGAATGTGACGCATGTTCTTAGTATTCGTGCAAAGAAAAAATTATTCACATATTCCTTAGAGGCACCTGCACCGGAATTGACTCTAATATTGGATTGGGCATCAGCGAGTAGTAAATATATGGACTGATCCGAAACCATGTCATTAAAGTATTTAAGTTTCACCCAAATAAAACTGCAATTTTATTTTCCTGGAAATCACGTCTTCTTGGCCATTCCAAAACAGCAGTTACGCTTCAATGCCACTGGCAAACACTGTTTGTGGAGCGGCCAGGAATAAGTATTTTCCAGTCATGTAGCATTAGCCAGAGCAAGCGAAACATCAGGAAAAAGGCAATAATCTAAACTGGAAAGTCCCACAAGTAAAACAGCAACATGTACTTTATGTAAGACCTAGTTTTGAGGGGGGGCATAAGTGTTGCCAATTAAAACACAGGAAATCTCATAATGCGCTTGAAGAACAATTGCACGATAGTTTGTAGCATACAGCTGTTAAAATGAAATATATAATACGTACATTTTCAAAATGCACCAGTATCGTTTCTCGGTATCGGCTGATACGCAAAGTTTGGAATTACTATCAGGAAGGTAAAAAGGTATCAAAACATCACTAGAAAACTTTCACACAATATACTTACATGCGGGAGATACCAGACAACAAACAGGGTTTGAACACATCGTTGACGAAACGGTTACAGGAACTTTATTCTTGTGATTCATGACATGCTTCTGCCTCGTATGACAGTAGAGGTCAAGCCGACTGATAATATATCAGTCAGTGACATTTGTAAAGCTGTTGATATAATAATGCATGTTGATATTTTATGGCCAAGTCACATGGTCAATAATAAATTCAGCCATTCTCTGTGTTCAACAATAGCCTGTCTGTGTGGACATATTGGAGGCTCAATTTATGAAGTCTTTGTGTGTAGCATAAATAAAATGTTCACATGCGTAAACCTGGTCCTGAGAATACTTCACAACCATAATAATTAATAATGCAACCTTTATTATTAGATTAAAGGTCACACTGTTGCAGTGTATGCAGAGATTTTATGTGATGATGGATAGATGATATTGGAGCAGCTGTGCATGTCACACCTGCAGTGACTGTACGTTTTCCCCCTTAGCTGTCAGAGGTTGGCCCATCTAGGTGTGTGTGTGTGTGTGTGTGTGTGGGTGTGCGTGTGTGTGTGTGTTTTCTTCCCACTCACAATCACAGTGAGAGCGAGGGAGTCAGTGTCAGATGCACACCTGTTTATGTTTTGTCCAGTGTCAGTGTGGCCTCTCTGAAGCCCGACGTTATCAACCTCTGGTGATGAAAGGTGGATTTTGTCCTCTCCAGGTGTCTCTGGTCGGGTGAGGGGGTGGGCGGTGGGGGGTGGGGGAGAACTACGAGAGATTCTCGGTGGACCTTACTGGATATTTCTGGTTAGCAAATTACCAAATCTCCCTTTAGTTTCAGCTCTAGTCACCGATTTGAAATCTTAAGACTCTTCAGCTTCTTCATAATCTCTCTCAGGAATAAGAGCCACAGACAGTTACAGTGATAATAAAGCACCTAATGGCTGAAGGTTGAATAATCTCGTCTAAATTGGCCACAAAGATCGGTTTCACTCTTTTATAATTTTAATACCCCATTTTATGTGGAACATACACTCAGCTGCCAATTTATAAGGAACACCAACCTAAAAATAGCACCGTATAACAGTCCTTTAATCCTACATCCAGTTGGAGAGGAGTTGATTGAACTTGCTGCAGTTTGTTTTTAGGCTTCAATGTGCTACAGTGAGTGGTGTTAAACACTTAGTTTGACCTCACTTAATATTTGGACAAAATAATAGAACCTCCTCTGTAATTCGAAATAAAATGTAACAAGAAATCCAGAAGTCAACAGCAACTACCGATATTAAATTATGTGACTTAAAATGCCTAATTTTCTTATGAACAAATAAAACTAGATTCTGACCAAACCAGCTGATAAGAGCTTTTCTGGGATATGTCAGTGGTGGCATATATGTTTGCACATATATACCATTAAATATAATGTCAATGCAGAAAAGATGTTTAATTATTTTAACATTTTATATAAAAAAATATTATTTTAGTTTCTGTATTTGTCAAATATCAAATCTGAAATACATGTCTCTGTCAAAAGGGATCATTGCCCTTGGCAATGGCGATGTATTGGTATTCGAAATGTTTCATGTATCACCATTGGCTCCCAAAAATATATAATGCTCGGGTTCTGATAAAAACTGACTTAAAATAAGTCTTCATATCCTTGTTGTAATTAATATCCATGGACATAAAATGAAATACTACCTAATGGTGGCAGAAATATCCTAGAGTGAGCAATGATATACATTAAAAAAGTTGATAAATCAAGAGCACAATACAAGTAACGGGACATACAAACATATATAATATATGCAGTTGATTTAAACTTTCAAATGAATGACTGATAGAAGAAATGGAGGAAATGGCCATGTCTTGTTCTGTTGGTGCATTTTTAATGAACAATCACAGTCAGTGCTAATCTAATCGACCACCACATTGTGTTTCCTGCCTGGTTCAGCAGGTGCTTTCAATGTGAAGCAGCAGCAGTTGAACACGTTCGATTTATTTCAGCAGTTTTACCAAACCCGACTCTGATGCAGCGGCACAGAGTGAAGAGCACAAGGTGAGGCCGCTATCAACGAGATACAATTTTAAAAAGAACCACTGAATTACATTAGCCATGTTAATGGTCCGTGGGCTGAATCAATCACTACCAAACCGGCCACAGCACCATCACACTGTTTCCCCTTCCTGTCCTGAAAGGCTTCATCCTCTCTTACGTCTTCACCCTCATCTGTATCCTGAGAAAACCTTTTTGTGTTTCTTCTGCAGCCCGTTGCATCTGTGTGTGATGATGAAAACAACTTGGCACCAACACAATGCTCGCTCTTGCCGCTGCCTTTCAGGACACAGAGTTTATATTAGGTGACAGAGCCTGTTCTGAATATTTCAATGAAACTGCCTTGCTACTGGCCGATCATCCTTTGAAAAGACGACGCTGTAAAGACGAAAAGGCCAATATGTCACTGTGTAGTACCTGAACATTATGTTTCTGAATCGTGTGGAACTGTCACTACGCAATTTTTCATTTTATATTGAATTGGTCTTAAAATAAGCCTCTTTCTAATTCCTGATGACCTTTTATTACATTTGGCTTTAATCCACTGTTTAATTCAGATCACTTGATCTTTAGACACCGTTTTAAAATTCATCATTAAAAAAACAGATATACAGATTGATAAAAACAGAAACTATGAATAATATATGAATAAAGGAAATTGAAGTGTTTAGGCCTATTTGAAGACTCTTGGCTCTAAGCTGACTGCATCAACAAACAATTTCTAAATGCAAATGGACTTTCAGAGATTTATTTCTTGTTGCATGAATGTTTGTGTGTTTCCATCGCAGAAAGCTCTTCTTACAGAACCAGCCAGAATACTAACGTTAGCTGTCATGCCGAATAGACGGTTAGTGTTCTCTAAAGAGCTCCAGTAGGCTTGCTCCATTCTTCAAAAAGTACATGGTGCATCCATGCTGCTGAAAGGAGCAGTTGGTGGATGTTCTCGTCTTGATGAAAGTGTCTGTGGCGCGTGTAAATACATCTGAACATGCATGAATGTGTTGTTCACCTCGGGGTCCTGGTTTGGGAAATTGAAAATATGGTCAACCCAAGCAGCTGATTGAAAAAGGAGCCTTGCAGTTGAATGGTTCAGATGCAGTTTAAATCCATGACTGTCAAGAACCACGTAGTACAGTTAGTGAAGACTTTGAAGGGGTTGAAGGATTTACAAATACAGTTAATTTGACTTGTTGAGCTTTGTGTTTGTTGTTCTTCTTTGTGTCTCTTGTGTGTTTACAAGTTTACTGAGAGAAACAGAGTCATATTTCTTGTTTGTGCTCAAATGTTTGACAAGTAAAAGTAATAAGACACAAAGCTGCATCCATGACAGCAGACAATGGTTCAAATATGGATGTTGCTGCAGAGAAGCTACGGATTCTAAAACAGAGCTGCTCCACACACCATCTCCCCTCCTGTTCCTCCTGATGCTAGCAGAAATGTGTTTTTGCAGAAAATTATGTCAGTGTCATTGACCTTTGACCTTTCAGATATTAAATAGAACAACTTCATAACTATATCCCAGTAGATGTTTATCCTAGTAAATATTTGTCATAAATTGCTCTTTAGTTTAGATTTACACAAAAATAGGTTTTGATAGCGAGGTCTAGTGACCTTGACCTTTAACCAGCTATATCTAATCGGTTCCCCCTTGATTCAAAGTGGAAGTTTGTGCTGAAGTGTTTCCTGAGATATCATGCTCATGGGAACAGGACCGACGGACAGATAACTGTCATGCTCCTGGCTGTTGTCTCTGCAGAAGCATTAAATGTGTTAGGACTAAGCCCGTCTCTCATAATAAGTCGGTTTCAAATGGAGGCGCTGCTTTCTCTCGGTGTTTGTGGAAAGAGAAGCAGGAGTGTTGTCACCTGATATAAAAACTCTGCGCCCTGAGAGGTAGCAGAGAGTATTAGCCGTTCCCTGGTCTTCCCTGTGGAGCTCAGCATCACACACCGACGCAGCGAGACGTGGAGGGAACGCACAGACACAGAGGTTTTCTGAGGACTAAAGATGGAGGAGGATGCTGAAGAGACTTTCACACCACCTGAGAAATGAAGGTGATATTTTAGAGTAAGCTGTGAACATAGATAACAGCCATTAACCACAGAGGGAAACTCTCTGTGTAAACATATTTAGCAACAGGAGCTGATCAGTGATCTGCATCACGCTGGATGATGCTAATGGAATGGCATGAAAACATTTTCATCAGTATCTGCCGTCCTCGAATAACTGAAACAATTCCGTTACCAAAATGGAAACTGAATGTGCTGAAATAATTAATTTGATAACAAAACTGTGCAAACTATTTAGCAAATTATCTTCACCCTGAAACAAACCATCAAGAAATGAAAGTAAAAAGCTGTGATTTCGTGCACTTCTCTTGTGGTGACTACCTTCCTTTGTGGTCACGAGAAAATACCTTTTCTGGCTAAATGTGTTAACCTGATGGCTCTTACGCGTCTGTGTGGCTAATAAGTGCTTTCCTTTGTGAGAGCCATGGCAGGAGGTAGCTGACTACTGTTCGGGCCGCCCCATCTCCCCTCGCTGTGCGCTCCCTGCTGGCTCAGCTGGTCTGGAAACCCACCTTAATATAGATCAGGCACCTGGGAGAACAGCATGTGGCCCTGGCCCCCCTGGCCTGTTCCAGAGCCTTTATTGATAGGCACTGAGCCAGGCTGCCAATATCACAGCGGCACATGGACCTAGTGGCTGTCCTTTAGTGTGTGTGTGTTTGTGTGTGTGTTTGTCTGCCTCCTTTGTGTGCTGTATATATGCGACTGGATTGTGACTCTTCAACCTTATTGCATATTTTAGTTTTCTTTCCTTTTTGTTTCTTTCTTATGGAAATTGCTTTTGCACGTCCAAACACATCCACTCACGCACATTTACACATGTGCACGTGAATCTAACGTTGGATTGCAAAGAAGGAGATCGCATAGTTTTTTCAAGGACAGAGAGTTTTTTTTTATTGAATTTAATTGCTCTCTCTCCATTACTTCTCCTGCCCCCCCATTTTTAAATGTAAAGATTTCCTCCATTTTCATAATGGCACTGGTGTCAAATCAATATCTCAGCAAATGAGAGTTGGGAATTCACATGTGCAAATTGCAGCCGAAGCCCATTTTACAGAGGTGAGGCTTCATCTATGCAGCGCATGAGAACATGAAACACTCGTGACAAATGGGGGTAAAGAGGATAATAAGAAACAGAGAGGAAAGTGTAGGAGGAAGCAGACAGAACAGAAGGAGAATGAAGAGGTGGTTAATAATTCATTAGTTAATTAGAAACTGTGCTACGTTCCCGGCGAGTCGGCCGTACCTCCAGGCTCATGGGTGTCACTGTGGCCGGCGGAGTCATCACTTACTGTACCGGCCTACAACAAATACAGTAGCAGGGACCAGAGCAGCCAAAAAGGAGACAGAGTCTTGTGAAGCACAACAGCTTCATGCTGGTTTTATATCTTTGTGGCAAACAGTATGTGGTGTAAACTTCAATAGACTGTGAAATGTGATGTGGTCGCCTGTTAACCAGTGAGGAGGCATGCAGGAGATTGTTAGAGTCAGTTAAGGACGAATGAACAGAGACCCCTTTAATGTTAGTTTGTATAGAAATGAACGAATGATACCTGCTCTCCTTTTGCAGGTAGACAGATTTAAACTTTTTGGAAAAAGAGATTGCTTTTCGATTGAGATTTAGTGTTTGCAGATGAAATATTGTTTTGATATTAGTATTGTTATCGGTTTATGTTAACGAAATATTAGATCTACATTGTTAAATTCAGATTTCATGGCAAATGTGCTCATTGTTGTGTATCTTTAGTTTGATTCATAGACCAACTGTACATAATGTTGTGTAACTAATAACACACATAGATATACATATACATGTAGGCTACATATACATACAGATATTCATATACATACAGGCTTAATATATTGTTAATTATTCCAAAACATTATCATCATCACATCGCATTCTAGGTAACGAGACCTCCCTAATTTACATATATCTAGTATTGAATAGACAAAATATGTGGGGGAAAAGCCCAAAGCCCAAATCAAAACCCCAAATTAGCTATTGTCTTAGAAAACTGTTACATAATAATGAATTGACTCCATAAAGCTGACTATTAAATATGTCCTTTTTTAATAGTCATTGTAGTAAATAGGTGAATTCCACAATCAGATGTTCCTGACTTTGAGGTCAAGGTTCCGTTGCCAGTGTATTCCAGTGCTCCAAGAACACCTTGCATGCTTCACCTTTTCACATTACCTGACAGTTTCCTCCGTGTGTGACTCGGCAGAAACAATCTCAGACTGTTAATAAGAAAGGCTTCACAATAAAGTGTGTCCATGATTTTGCTCCCCCACATCACGTATCAGAGCCAAGGTCTCTCTCTGCTGCAACCTCCGGTGCCGCTTTGCCTCAGAGAAGGTGATCACAAAAACACAAGTCAACAATGGAAGAACATTTAGACCTTTGAAAACTTTAAAGTAACTTTAATTTGACCTTTTTCAAGGTGCAGGTTGAAGTCTGCTCTGCGTTCTTCTTTATGAGGGCAGCATGAACTCATGAACCCTCTGACAGCTCAGAAGTTTTGTCATTAGGAAAAGAGAAAACAAGTATATTTCCAGAAACTTTCCATGGGAAGTTAAGCTCCGGAATTTTGGGAATTTTGAAGAGAAAAAACTATGCAAATTAAACGCTGACAATGAAAAGCATCATTCAAAACTCTATTTTAAAGATTTATTGAATGCAGCACACGCTGCACGTTGAATTTCTACCCTCCACTGTGCATTCGTCCATCACATGCACAGATAATTCCCAGCATCCTGCACACTACAGCAGGGCTATTGAGGGCTGTTGTAGTGTGCAGGACTAGTCAGGTAAATTTCAATGATATTACTGGGGGAAATATATTAGCATGCTGATTGAGGATTGTTCATCTGTTCATCTAGCCTATTTCTATTCATTTATCCATCAATTGTAAAATATTTTTACAGACGATTCCAATTGTTTGGCTAGCTATTTATATCTCTGGCATTGCATTAGTGTTTTTTTACAAACTTTTTTCTCATCTTATTCTACAGAACAATGCCACGTGCGCCATCTCATGTGTGGAGACATTTCACCCCAGCCAGTGTAGAAGGAAAGGCTGTGTACATTTGCAAATAACTAAGAACTAAGACACTAAGATGCAGAAGCATATAGTCAAGTGCCCAAAGTTTCCTCAGGGCTCAAATCAGCCTATGAAAAAACAAAATGTTTATATCTATGTCTTTATATGACAAGGTAAATACAGTTAGTATAAATTACCCACAACATTTCCAGTTTATTCCCGTTAATTCCGGTTAATTCCCTTATATTCCCGTATATTCCAATATATTCCCGTTAATTCCCATGGAAAGTTTCCAACTTTCATATTCCCGAAATTTTGCAACCCTAGTCACAACAAAACAGACACAATATTTACTTAGTATTACGTATTATAATTGTACCCATTTATTGTATTTTCACATTGGAGGATTATGTTACATGCAGGAATATACAGGTGCATTTTAATTCAACCAATGGTCTAGTGAACCGTTATCCTGTTTTGAGCAAGTGAGCGGCACGCAATGTAAAGCCCAGTCACGCTTTACTTAAACACTTTCCTGTTTTGGATTGCTAATGATCCATGCAGCAGCTGCTGTCCTACAGTGGTGCACAGCAAAGCGAGGGTGAGGTAACATATATTCAACTCTGATTGCAAAAGGTTTCACTGTTTCTACAGAATTATGTCTCAGAGTCTTCGAGGAGGGAGACAGCGAGGACATGAGGTAGAAGAATAATGAAGGAAAGAAGGGCAGGATCGAGGAACTCAGTGGGAGGTGCTCGGCCTCCTCAGAGAGAAGCCTCAGAAATGCCAGTTGCCTCGTGGGGGAAGACAACTCCGGGAAGGGAGACGGTGGAAACGTGTGTGTGAGAGAACGAGAGAGCGAGAGGGAGGAAAAGGTGACAGATTAATACATCTGATGACTATTTCAGGCTAAGGTGTTGGGGAAGTTTTTAACAAGCATGTTGTGAGGTGTCACACCGTTCCTAAAAAGAAGCCGATGTGTGCGTGGTGAGTCATAGATGTCACAAGAGAGAGAGGGTGTGTGTGTAGTGGCATAACGACCCTGTAAACCCTGACAAGCCCTCATGAACTGTTGCGGTCTGCAGATTGTGTTCGTGCAGGGCCGCACATGAAAAGCTGTCTTGTGTCGAGGGCGGCCCTCCGTGCAGCGGCGTGTGTCGCGTGAACAAAGTTTTCCATAGAGATGAGCGGAGCACAGAAAGATGCTCACCAGCTGGGATTGATCCTTTCTTGAGCTTATCAACACAGAGTGGAATAGAAAACTTAATTCTCCAACACTTGTCTTCTCCCTGCAAGACAAGGGGGGAACACAAAGAGAGCCACGACTGGGGTCTGCATGTTAATTACAAATGTATGAGATAAACCCAAGCGTGTGTGCGTTTGTGTGTGTGTGTGTTTTGTAATGACAGATATCATAATGTTAGGAGTCATGTGCCAATGCAAGGATTGTTGTAGATCTAACCAGAAAACATTTATGAACGTTGATAAGACCTCTTTATCGGTCTGTCTTTCTTTCTTTCACACTGACAGAAAATAAATATTTAGATCTTTCTTGCAGCTAACATCACAAACAGCTTGTTAAATGTCTTTTGACAGGATTCTCAGTTCATTTGTTTTTTGAGCTGTGACGGTCACATCACTGCTGCTCATTTCTTTAATCTTCTGCTTCACTTTGCATTATTTTTCCACAGACAACATGCTGTAACACAGGGAGATAGACAAAGGGGAACATTCTCCCACCATCAAAAAGTAATTTGATGTCATAGCATAGCAAGAACTGAAATGACAAACAATCCAGAATAAAATAAGAAATAAATTGCAATCCTGCTCCAATTTCAAAGCCAGAATTGTGTATATGTTATTTTTCTCACTCAGCAAAGTGAGAAAAGAAAGAGTTATTGAATATTTTCTAACGTGTACTGTCATATAAAATGACTTGAACTTTTTCCATCTCATCTTTCCACCCAGTAGAGATCATTATATGATATACATTAATACATGGCATGTTTGTTTGTTCCCTGCTCTGGACATGTGCGTGATTCAAACTTATATTTCATTAATACTTGAAAAAGCCTGAAAGAAAGGTAAAGACCAAGAAATGTATAACTTTTGAAATTCATATTTAAGTAAATTCTGTGTAAAATAAAAATGTCTGTATTTTACTAATTTGTGGTTAAACATTAAGTCAAAGTTATTTAATATATCTGGTTTAAAACAATCACAGTTGACCAACGTACTGAACAGGCTTAACATATGAAGATAAAAGTCAAATAAAATAAGATAAATCTAAAATGCAAAGAATTGTTTAGCTTCAAGAATATTAGGAATTGAAACATTGAAGAATAGCAGATCAAATCCTGGTCTCAACTGAAAGCCCTTGAGAAGATGTGGGTCAACGATTCAAAGTGTTTCTACAGTTGAAGAAATTACCCGTTCTTCTGTGAATTGCAATCCAGATTACAGTATTTAAATATGAAATTATAACTTTACGTAGCTTTTATGTTTGCATTAGTGAGTGTGTCATCCAGCCTCACACATACATTTACATGCATTCGATGTGACTCTATGAAGTGCAGCTCTAGAGAAAATACATGGCACTGTTCCTATGAGAACTTTGAGGGCATTATGCATCCCTGCCACCACTGTAACAGTATCCAAGGCAGCACCTTCAACCTTGTGAACGGCTGTGTGAGCCCCGTTTTCCATATTTGAAGTAAATTAGCACTCAGATCAAGGCTGGAGAGTTGGCAGTCTCTTTACCTGCAATGTTTCACTGAGCAGAATTTGTTTCTGATTGGAAAATTAGCATTCAACAATAGCTTTCACCCTCACATCAGGGTGTTGTTGCTGCTGTTTTTAGCAGATTTCACTCCTACACTCCCACTCCTGGTTCTAACCCGCTATGATTCAGTACTGCTAATCTGTTTTGGTGGCATGAAGGAACCCCGAGGGTGAGAACTCACGTTTATACTTTTTTAGATCCATCCTGTGCTCCGATACAGCATGTGATCTACAGTATGTGCATGTGTGCCAGTATTTGACAGGAAATACAGTAAAGGTCCTTAAAGCAGTTGCAGATCTAGTATTGTTCTGTAATCAGGGGCCATCAAGGGGCCACTTTTTAAACAGTCGGGCCCATTATATATTCATGCAAAATTCCTGATTCAGTAGGTTGCACATTTAAGTAATTCCTTGTTTACTCTGTGCTCTATAGCTTTGATTCACAGCGACAAATCATTGGAGATATTTTGAAAATAGCTCCTAGGTTGTTAAAGAACAAATACAGGACGGGGCACCTCAGGGGCCGATCAGATTTCAGTTTGGGCCAGTGCCCCCCTTGTCCTGCTCCTGCATCCGGCCCTGCCATAAGGAAACACTTTCAGTGTCTCTTCATAGCACTGTGCCTCCATTTTGTGTGGACTGTGATAACCTGTAGTGTTATTTGGCTGAGGAAAGACTCTGGCCATCTTCTGCCCTCTCCTGAATAGTGATTACTGACTCCTCACTCCTGGCACACAAACCCGGTTATAGGCCAGGGCAGCTCCACCCCATAATCACTATTGATTACTGATAATCCAGTTAGGAGAAGAAAAACAGCCTGGGTTCTGGGCCTGAGGAGAAGATGGCATTTGTTAGATGAGCTATCCCCTGACAGTGCTGGTGAAGGAAGAAGAAGGGAAAGCTTTTTATAATTTAACGGCCCTTTCATACAATCCCTCAGCCTCTCTCCACTACCTCAATTTTACTGTCAATTTTACATTGCTTTTCCCCAAGACTCATAATGGTAATCTTACCGGATCAGACCTGCAGAGAAAGGGCTCCTGTAGCACTTTCAACACAAAGTAAATTTGATACAGTGAAGGTTTAATATAATATAAATAAGTCTCGCTCCTCTTTTTTAAGACCACAATAAAAATGCCATTTATCTATTATGAACAAACAGACCATAAAACACTTTTATAGACTGTCAGATCAGACAATAAAAAATGTTTTTATTAAATTTCGAAAAACAACACTAATTATCAGTCAGTCTTAACTTTTTTAATCCTCCATTCATTAAGGTTCTTAATGTACAATATTGCACCATGTCACGCTTTATGATGCTCACAGCCGAACCTTGTGTCATATTTGAACTCAGCTTGGATGCTTTTGGATTAGTGGCACAAAATATTAAGAAAATGTACGAGGGGGTCAGGGTCAGTTGGACCAGTGAGCAGAGTTGGCAATAGTCTAATTAAAGTTTCCTTGAACATTTTCTTGTAAACTAAGTTTTTTTTTAAATCACATCCTGTCCACACTCATGTGCATATTTTCTCCTCTGGGCCTCTCATCCCGGACAAACAGTGTTTTAAGTCACTAAAACAGAGATATTTATAAATGCCTTCCAGTGAAGGCGTATTTGGGAAATCAGCAGCAACAATAATGGCGGCTCTATTCCGGCTTCACTACGTTTGGTTGCTTTTGCATGTATCCATAAGGGCTAAGAAATATGTTAAATTAAAGTTATCCATCTTTCATAAAACACATTAAGCCATTTTTAAGACATATTAAATCCATGTTTACCGTCTCCTTCACAGACTTTGTTGTTGTACATGTTTCGTGGTTTATGCACAGTTAAGCTCTGCAAATAAACAGTCATTCAAACAAGGAAAATTTGATGTAGCACTTTGATGTAGCACTTTGATGTAGCGCTTTACATGATTAAATAACACCAGGAAATACTAATACATGCTGAATTGAGGCAATAAAGAGTAAAAACATGCATCAAAAAGACATTACAAATCTTTCACACACTACGATACACACAGTGAGACATAAGCCAGTGGGAACAGATTGGGTTTTCTGTTGTTTATTTAGGCTTCAACATACTGCAGTGAGTAAATCTATATGAAGTGTTCCATAGTGCTCGGGCCAAGTTCTGCAGCATAAGTTTGAAATAAAGTTATATTTTCCTCTTTGTTATCAATACTCTATATCTCACCACTGTTCTCCACATGCTTCTACTCCTCACTCACAAAGTGGGAAATATTGCATGGCCCCTCCAGCTCTATCTGTGATGAGCCTGTCATAGTTGCATCGGGCCGATCTCAATGGTGTCTGATAATGCGTCAAATTTAAACACAACGCACTATTCAAACACAACTACACGATAACAACAGGTTGAACTCTCCCCGGAAAATAAATTTAAGCAATCGGCTTTTTAACAGATGCATCAAAGCAGCAATGCAAGAGATTTCATGTCTGAAAAGGGTTTTATTCTTTGTCAGAGTGCAACGTAGGTCTACATCACGGAAGGTCATCTATTTCTGCTGGAGCGTCCTTTTGATAAAGAAGCATATGATCCATCAGCAGCTTGATGCTATATATTTTCTGAGTGCTGTTTAAGAGAATCGGATACAAACAGAAAATAATTGATTTAGCTGGCAGAGAAGAGAAAATGAAAGGAGAAAGAGACAGGAGGCAAAGGAGAGAGGACAGATAGGTTAAGAAAAATGCTTTAGTTAATCCGCAGTGTGGGAGATAAAGAGACGGAGAGATAAACTGTGGGTGTATGAGCCTGAGCTGAGTAAGGCATTAGTACATAAACTGTATGATTTTCGCATAAACATACTGCAGGTTTGGGAATATCGAAATGAAAAGTCTTTGAATGAAACATAGAATTAAAGCCTGCATCACAAAACAAACAAAACCATTAGAATACACTTATTTAAACCATAATCTGTTTTCCACTGGAGGCAACACAGCATTAAGTTGATGGGAAATACAAATGAAATTCGAACATCATAAATACATGAGCTAAGTGGTTTAAACCACCATAAATTTGAATTAAACTAACGCAACCCATTCAAACCCGATTCGTTGAGATGGATTCCCCATAATAGTGAAATGTGATAAAGCAGGCCTCTACTGCGCTGTGTGGCATAATCCTGGCCATCAACTCCCACGCTCTCTGCATCTCCACAGCATGCAGCATCCACTGTCTGTCAACACTCTAATGGGAGGTAAACCAAACAACACAGAGGGAAGGGGGCAAGGAAAAACACGAGCTACACAGATATAAACGGATGCTGAGCCATTGTTAAACAGATTGTGCGAGTTATGCAGATGATGGACGGATCCTGTTTTAGACGCTCTGCATTCGGACGGCTGGGTTGGACTCGCTCGTGTCAGCGTTACAGCCTCGGTGAAACAGACGGCGTGTGAGTTGTAAAGCTATTATAAGCGCTGCCGCTGGGTCACAGGAGGAGGGCAGGGTTTAGAGGTTCATTACAGTTAAAAACACAGAATGAACCCAATGACTGCAATAATAAAGCCAATTTGTAGGGTGATTTAAAATGGTGTCTGACGGGGCTGACACAGTGGGGTAGTGGTTAGCACTGTCACCTCACAACAAGAAATCCCAGTTCTGCCAGGGTCCTTCTGTGTTTGCATGTTGTCCCAGAGTCAGTTTTCCAGTTTCCTCCCACAGTCCTTGCAGATTGGAGTTAGGTTATTCGGAGCTCTGCCATACGCTGCCAATCTGTCCAGGGTGTACCCCACCTCGTGCACAGTGTCCAGGCGAAACCCGCAGAGGAGAATCATTACAGAGAGATGGACGATACTGTTGTACTAACCCCCACATGTCTCTCGATGTTTTACCCGTTTGTACCCTTGTCACAGCGGAGTTGATTTAATACCACTTGCATACAACTGGAGCATGATTAAGGGACTGAATGCCAGATAATTGTGTTTACTGCAAAACACACAGGGCGCCGATAATAGGAGTTAATAATGCTGTTGTATGGTGTTGTTGGTGTGCGGCGCTGCAGGGCTGCCTCATGTCGTCCCTGTTCTGTGAACACGCCGTCCCGTTGGAGTCTGACGGCAGCGATGGCAGCTAAGTGGGCTCTGGATTGATGTTCTCCCACAGCAAAGCACTGCGGAGGCATGACGCCTCGCTCCCCTCTGCCCCCCCTGCTAAAGCTCTTCTTCACTTACCTGCATTGCACCAGTTATTTCTCACCTCCAACTTAAATCTCCTCCTCCTGTCCTATAGATTCGGTGCTCGAGAGCCCTCCCGCCTTCCTCCCTCAGTCCTGCTACCTCTCTCTCTCTTGGTAAACACTGCAGGCTTTCATTCATAAGTGCTCCAGTCAGGGCTGCCTTCAGGGCAAATGAAGGCTGATAATAGTCCTGTCATGGCAATGATTCTGAAATTCAGACATCTGGATGGTGGACCTGAGCGCTCAACGCTCAGCAATTCTAGAAAACATCCAAATAGACACAACATGTGCAAATGGCAAAAACATTCATGGTAGTAGTTGAGCTCTCAGGACCACCCTACATGCCAAGAGGGCAAAAATCCATAATCATTTTTTTTTTTCATTACCTAAAACGTTTTGGTTCTACGTTGTGCCTTTCATTTACATTGACTCTTTGAATATTGAAAAAAAGACAATCCTTTAGTTTTCGGTCCAGGATATGGCGACACCTGGGTTCCTGTCATGTTTAACGCTGCAGCGATCTATAGCTGAGCAGCTACTTTGTCAGAAATAGAACAACAGAAGAGCCCCTGGTGCAGTTTGCAATGCAGCCAAACAAGCTCATGCTGTTTTAATAAGGAAGTCAGTCAAATTAGAAGGTGTGCAGCCTGTCACCTGCAGCTCCTCGTCTCAGAGCTAACTGAGACGGCTCCCCCTCGTTCCATTCCAACATGAAATATTTAAAACTAATCAGCCATTCTTGTTTTGGAGACATATTTTAATAAAATATCAGTCAGCACTTGTCACTGTGACAAATTCAGTGTTTTCTGCAAGTGGATCTTAATAAAAAGCATTAACTTTATACAGTGCCTCTAAGACTGTAAGAGAGTGAACAGCAAACAGTAAAGCTGTTTGCTGTGAGATGAATTTACAAACACTACTGCTGGATACATGAATCCCTCATGCATTGGGGCAATTTGAATGCAGCACAGGAATGGCGGACTGCAACACTTACACTGAAAATCACTGACAAGTAATTACAGATTGTAAATATGTTGAACGGCTATCGATGACAAAATGACGACCCTAAAAAGAGTTCATGAAAATTTAAGTATGAAGTTAAAAGGCTGAACCCAGGATATGCATCACAATTTTCATATGCTGCTCGGTGGGTGGGTGCCGTCTTAAGAAAGGATAACATCATGTTGGTTGGATCTATTAAGGAATAAAACTAGAATGGCACTCAGTAGAGCACGTACCTCCACCAAGGTCCAACAACCTCCTTAAATCCAATCAAAACCAGACCAGATTACACACACTCATAGATAAGGGTGATTTATATCATCAAGATCACTTAAAAAAAATGTAAAAGAAAGGGCTCGAACTTACTGTACAATGTTAAAGTAATCAAAAATTCCCAGGATGACCCCTTTATACAAATCCATGCCATCTCTATCTGTGTCTTTGTTGGCCAACGTCACCTCCTTTCGAAATTTGTTCAGGAGTTTTTACGTAATCCCACCGGAAAACATACCAACCAACTGACCAGACGACTAGCAATCAAATCAACCAACCAACCAACTGTCCAAACGAATAGCAATCAAATCGACCAACCAACCAACCAATCAATTATTCAACCAACTGAAAAGCTAATGGACCAACAGGTGAACAGATTCACCAACCAACTGGCCAACCAGTCTATAAGTTGACCAACCAACCAAGCAAACAATCACCAAACTAATGGACCAACCAAGTAACCATCTGACCGACCCACCAACAATCGTACTGGGGTTAAAACATAACCTCCTAGGTAGAGGTAATTAGAGCTCCAGCTAGAGTAGGAGATTGACTGTTGAGTAGAAATTTATTTCATTAATTTATATGATTTCAGAAACAACTATGCTACTTGAATGTTAATGACAAAGGTAGAATTCAGCTCAAGTAACAGATCGTGAAATCCCTTCAGTGAAATTCGCCGGTAAGATGAAATAGGGTCTGCCCCCTTGTTAGACTGGCTCTCCTCAGCCACTGGACTGTGGCCGGCTCTGACAAGAAGAACAGAACCCAGCTTTACACCCTCAACCCAAAGATTAAATGGGCAAGGGGTTAAAAGAGGGATGACTGTGTGTTTGTGTGTGTGTGTATGTGTAAGACAAAGGTGGTTGTGCTTGTCGGGTGTGTTTAAAGCATTTACAGCGTTTGGTGGGCCCGCTGTAAATCATGTGCCTTCTTTCCTCCCGTCGCTATGGCAATGACTTCCTGATCCACTCTGGGCTGATTTAATGGTCCTGGGAGACCAGTAAACACACGCCATGGATGATCTCTAGGCTCTGCTCAGCAGGCTTAGGCTGCTGAAGATTCAATCAGTTACAAGTTAGAGCACCTGTGTGCTCTTCAGTGAATGCATACATCTGTCTGTGTGTAGTTTATTTGCTGAGTGTGTGTGTGTGTGTGTGTGTGTCTGTGTGTGTCCACTAAACAAAGTAATAATTTTCGGGAAGTAATTCAATCAAGCAGTTGATGTTGAAGTGAAAAGTTCAAAATTGAAACTCTGAATATCGTAGAGTATTGTGAGCTTTCAAGTTCTATTTATGTGACATAAATACTCATTAAAATGAAAGTGTGTTAATCTGACAGTGCTGCCCATACTGTCAGTCCCACTGAGAGTCATTAGTTCTGTCTACCTCAGTCACTCTGGGAAGCTTTTTACAGTCGTGTATGAGTGAGAGGACAGGAAATGAAAACTGTAGTGACTGAATAACCAGGTTGATCTAGCAAAGATACACTTGTTAAGACTGTGGCCTTTCAGCCTAAAGGCTACCTGTGTACATGACACTGACATTAAGCTGACATGGACATTTTGTTTGCTTACCTGTTTTTACCTATACAGCAGAAAATGAGGCACACTAGTATTTATTACATCCATCAAGGAGGTTGTGTGTCCAACCCTCTTTTTTTTGTTGGTTTGTCCGTTGGATTAAGCAAAAACTCAAATGGTTTCTACAAAACATAGTGGAAGGATGGGGCATGGGCCAATAGGAAGCTATACAACTTTGGGTTAGGCTGTGGCTCAGGAAATAGAGCAGATCATCATCCACTAAACAGAAAGGTTGGTGGTTCGCTCCAAGGCTCCTCCTTGCTACATTCCATGGTGCCTTGGGCACGTAGTATGAGTGATAGAGAAACTGCTGTGTGTAAATTCTCTGTATGAATGTGTTCGTGTGAATGGATGAAGGGTAAAAGTGTACAGTTAAGGACGTATAAATACTCTCTTTAATTTGCCTCATTGACATTTTTACCAATTTCCCAATTTGTGGATCTCGTTAAAAAATATTAGGCACATTTAGGGAACTGACATCAATGAGTGTGAGGCTTGATTGAATTAAAGAGGACTGTTGGGCCTTGGCAGAGGTAAGTGGAGACTTGTTTCTGTTCACCTGGTGAATGTAACTCCGCTATTCATTCTATGATTAGACATGTGTTTGGTTTCTACTGACTCCTGTGAAATATATTTGACTATTAAAGTACTATTAAAGGGATAATTCACCCAAAAAGGCACCACTATGCCGATGGAAGAGTCGGCGATGTGTTTGAGTTCACAAAACCCTTTTGGAGATTTAGGCGTAAACAGCTATGCAGCCAAATCCAATCCAACATAAAGTAAATGGTGACCACTTCTTCAAACTTAAAAAAAAAACTGTGATCCACGTTCAAATGCGGTTTCAGTGAAGGATACCAGAGTAGATGTAGCCTAAATAAATGGTCTAAATGAAGCCGTTTCGAGTCAAATTTAATTCTCAGGGTTTACAGACAGCAGTATGGAGTGTTTTTTTCTGTTGTATTTCACATTTAAGAAGTGGTCAGCAGTTGCTTCAATTGTATTGGATTTGGCTGCAACTCTGTTTACCCCTGACACTCCCAACAGGGTTTATTGGACTCAAACACTTCAACCACCTCTCGATCAGCATAGTGGTGAATGACCATGAGTGAATTTTATGTTATGTCTGTTTGCCGTTTGGATGATGTAGCAGATCAGTGTTTGGTGTGCAGTCTAACCACCGGCTGGATTACATTCAGATTCAGCTTTTTCTCTTTCAGTGAATGAATGAATGAGGCATTCTGTTCATGAACACAGGTATCAGGAGGTGGTTAGGTTGGACTGCAGGTTTACAAAGCGCACACCTATCACACCAGAGACCAGAGTGCTGCCTGAGGTTACGTCTGGGGAACTGAACCACTTTGTTTAGGAAAAGATCATGATTTTAGTATAATGTAAACATGTCTGAAATCACTGAGAACCTTTTCAGACTAAAGCAAACCACTATCACAAAGTTTAATCATGCTGTTGTCATAACATGTGGAATCTGATAATTTGGGAGAAAACGTATACATTTTCAGTGAACATCATACTAATATCTTCAGCATTAACATATTTGCGACTTTCCAAGTATGTGAATTAATAACCTATCTCCACATCTGCAGCCCTAGAAACGTGCGTCTCTTTTCCTCTTTGCTCTCCCCATCTCTGTCACTCTGAGGTCACACACACACATCCAGGGGGAGGAAATAATGGCACAGTGCATTGGTTACAGTTCAGTTTATTAACGGATAATAAATGGAGCTGCAGAGCAAGAATCAAGACTGATCTGAGGAAGAGCGCTGGTTAACTTCCTGAGTCTGTGTGTGTCTCTGTATCACAGGAACCATGATATCACCAGATAATCCTAATGAGCTGATTGATTGATTACTTGCTCATTTATTGTTTGTTAGTGAGCTATGGGCACATGGACGCAATTAAACTAAGTACAGAAGAAACGTTTTTTCAGTGAGAATGAAGAAAAAGCATATGGGTGTAAATCTGGATTATTTAATATTACAGGCCTTTTCAGTTTATTTTGGTCTATTGCATAATCCCTCTGCAAAAACAACAACACACAAAAACAAACAAATGTATACAATAGAAAAATGCATTATTACTCTTATATTTTAAATGAATAATAACAAATGCATCTTATTGATTTTACTTTACTGTTCGACTCTTTCAACATAATAGTTCTGTTACTGACTCTGAAGAGGACATCCTGGGAGCTGAGTCTGTTTTTCAACATCTATGAAGTTATACAGTGTCTTTAGTTAAAAACATTATCTTTTGTCTTGTGCAGGGATGCAGATTTTTTAGAGTTGCCATATTAAAACGTACCCTTTGGCATAAACTCATAAACTAACATTATGTTTACATTCAGTGTTTCAGTTGAGCACAGATTGTGTGTGTTTGTGTGTGTGTGTGTGTGTTTGTGTGTGTGTGTGTGTGTGTGTGTGTGTGTGTGTGTGTGTGTGTGTGTGTGTGTGTGTGTTTTGGGCCTTACAAATGTGTTGTGCACTTAATTCCTCCATTATTTGACTATTTTGAAACCTGCATTGTGAACATCCACATTTAAATTGGCAAGCGAGGTTCGTCTTCCCTGCTTGTTGCCGATGTGTGACTTTACATTTAATGGAGCTTTGCTGACTTGAACGTGTTGTGACGTCGGATGCTTTCCAGGGCGGACGTGGTCAATGTAATATAGTTGTTTGTTTTTAGGATTTGGACAACCTCTGTTTTCCATAATCCTTTTCGTTGAGTATTTATAAACACCTGCTGCATACTCAAATGCTCTGTGTTTAACTTTGCACACATGTAAACACCATATTCTGTTTACAATATGTGGGAGACTGTTTGAAAGACGTGTATATGCTGGGATGTGTTGATAAAACAAGCAAGATGAACGCTGCAGTTTCTTAGTCTCAAGGATCAAATTGAAACTTTAAAAAACAACAACTTATATTCATATTAATTCCTTTTAAAAGTTGCACCCTGCACCATATTTTATTTTCGTACTCAACAAACATGCTTACACTTTTCAATGCTCATACTTCCTAACAAGTGCTGCTGTTGGAACTAGGTCTGTGGTTGTCATGTAAACCGCTCTTTCAATGCCAGGTGATGTACGACTGCTTCCTGTTTGCTCTCCCATTGGACGTTTTGGCTTAATCGCTTGGTAACGGGCCGAACATGAAAATATGAGGTCGAATACAGTGCCGTGGACTAACTTGTAGAGGAGTTACAAATATCTTCGCTTGTGTGGCTCTTCCTCCAGCGAGTGTGAAGGGCACGCACATGTGAATTTGCATGAGTTGTGGTCGTGTAGCTCAGCTCCCAACCGTGTTATTGCAGGAATGATTTTTTGAGCCTTAGCTAACTCACTTCTCCTTATGGAGGAGGACTGATGTCTTCCTCAGTGCTCGTGGCGTCTGACCAGCAGCTGTCAGCTTGTAGATGAGGATCTGTCTATCTGTCCCACACACACTGACGCACGTACACGCACACACACACTTTCCACAAGCTTCTGTTGCATCCATCCTAGTTCCCTTTTCAAAGGAAATGTAAAAGAGCCCAAGGGCATTACAAGGTGGCTAAAATACCTTTCTTTCTGCCTCCAGCTCTTCAACTCCTCCCCAGCCAACATGCCACTGTGACTCCGGCAGTTAAAAAATATAAATTATTTAAAAGGAGTAATTCATTCTCAATATTTTAACATTGGCCAACAAACGGCCCTTTGTCAAGAATAAAACAGAGACCCATAGTATCTGTGTTTGCTCAAATACAAATTCAGTAGCCATGGGCTCCTTGAAACAGCGGCCCAGCTTCCAGAACATTTAAATAATGAATGCCCTCAAAGCAGGAGGAGGTAAAGATAGCAAGACGTATTCAGGCATTCCTTTCCTCAGTTCGTAATGTGATGAAGAAATGGAGGTCAACCTGAGGTATGGAAGACCAGGAGAACTTTGGTAGACAGGCAAATCAGAACCCCTGACTCAAGTGAGTGAGAGTGTAGGGGCACTGTTCGACTTTGCAGTGACACCTGCGCTAAAATGACCTTCATGGAAGTGTCATTAGAGGAAATGCTTTTCTGCATCCTCATCACAAAATTCACTTGAAAAGGAGCATATAAACAAGCCAGATGCATTGTAGGAAATACGTTGTGGAAATGTCCCTTGGAAAAAAAAGTAAATCGAATGTTTTGACTGCAACAATCGAAGGTCTGTTTGGAGGAAATGGATAGAACATCTCTCGAACTGTTAGGAGTGGGGGTGGATTGATCATGCTTTTGGCCTGTGTGGCATCTAGAGGCAGTTTCACTGGTGGAGCTAAGAGTGGGTTCAATTCAATACCAACAGGTCACACTGTAAAAAAGCTATAGATGTAAAGAGGACAGTTTCTACAGAAAAGGCATGATCTCAACTCTCCCAGTGGATTTCCCCGAAGAGGCACAAGCTGAAGGCTTTTACATTCCTCTCACGGGGCCGACAACTAAGCGTCATCAATGGATAGACCTCAAACGTGCAGTGCACTCAAGACAGACCAAGAATCTCACAAATCTGAAAGCCTTTTGCAAGAAGCAATTGGCAAAAAGGCCAATGGGGGTGTTACTAAAGCCGGAGTATTGGCGACAGAGTGTTTCCGCAGTTTTCCTTTCACACATGCGCAACGCAGCAGGAGGTTTTCTGCACACACACGTTCATAGCAGGCGGTGAGTCCTCAGAAACTGCAGAGAATCTCACTCATACAATTTCCTTCACTCTTGCACCTCCATTATATGGAATTCAGTGCATGTCTGAAAGCAGCTTAAGAAGGCTACTGACCATGCAGGGTGTCCTAACTTTAGTTTCAGGCCCCTTTCCTTTTTTTTTGAACTAACAATATAAAGACAAATATGAAAGAAAGCTTTATTCTTATGTCTTTTGTAAATCAGGTCGACCTTAACTTACTTGGCCAATCACCCTCACAGAAATCCTGACCAGGGTTGTATTGTAAATCACATATATTTGACTGTTACGATAAAAATATGAAGTCGTCACCTTGATCTCTGTCCAATTATTTTAACAATTATTAACATTTTATTAAATCAAAATCATTTATTACAGCTTGAATTAAAATACTTTGTATAGACTTCATTCTGTAATGAAGAGATAATACTGTCTCTGCTGACAGCCGCCTCAGAGGGAGGCCGGCTTTACTTAGTCTGGACGAGCAGCATCACTCACAGAAAACCAATGTCTAAAAAAATAATGTAAACTTTTAAATCCATAAAACTGATACATTATTTATAGATGTTAATGCTGCTCCGAAAATATATTATCAGAAAATCGTATCTGGTATGAAGCTAATTTCACTTGATGTGCTGTGGAGGTAATTAAAAATCCTGCTGGGAAATCTAAGAAATATTAGAAGCAGCAGGAGGTGCAGCTGAAAAAGAAAATCATTTTTGAAAATAACTCGCGGACAACATTAGCCGTAGCTAACTGATGCCATTCCAGGTCTTTCTCTGTGATGTATTGCTTGTGGTCACCCTCTCCTGCGTTGACATCTGACCTTCTCCCACGAGGCCGCACTCCAATCACAGAAAAACAGGAAGAACATTGCCTTTGACAGCAGGCGTTACGAGTGGCCTCATGGGAAATGTAGTGTTGGCAATCTAAAGTGGGGTATGAGTCACCATCTGTCTCCCTCACTCAGTCATCACACAGGCGCTCCTGCATGCGTGTTTTGGCGTATGTGTGTTTATCAATATAAACTGTTGTTGTTTTCAGCGACTGCCGTCTCACAGTCGGAATCTATTTCGTTTGTGGTGGCAGGGAAATTGTGAGTTGACCTTGCGAAGAAGCGGGACGGCGTTTGATGTCACTCCGTCTTGTGCATGTGCACTTGATCTGTGTGTCAGGGAAGTGCCGTCGGTGCTGGTAGCTGTGCACTTACACACAGAGTGGATACACTGCTGCGTGACTGCATCACACACACACACACACACACGGACCACCTCAAGGCGGAGACTGTCCCACTGTGTCTCTACTTGGCAGCATGTTTTCATATTTCAGGCTTCGCTCACAGGGTATATTGACATTCTTGTCTCATTGCTTGCTCCATTGTACGTTCTGTGAGAGCTAAATCCCCCATCTCTCTCTCTCTTTCTCTCCCTCTCTATTTCTCTTTCACTTTACCGAGCATCAGACTTATTATCCTCACTGACTCTCAGCTTTGGAGCACAGCAAGATGACGCAGCCATCAAAACAGGCACTGGCCCACATGCAAACACGCACCCAAACAGTGATGCAGACAATGTTAAAAAGATTGATTTAATTACCCTGTTTATGTGAGCATTTTACGGATTTCTCCCGCCATCAGTTAATGATGATATCACTCTACCCTCCAAACAAAACTGAATGCAAAGCTTGCCGTCAATACCGAGCGAGGCGGCTTCCACTGTGAGAACTCTGAGCTAAATTCTAACATCAAATCAAATAGGAAGCAAAGCTGAGGCTGATGGGAATGCGAGTAGTTTTTCTGAAAAACCAAACAAACCAATGCAATGAGCACATAAGGACGGGAGTTTTGACCTGATGAATGCATTACACGTAAAAGGATCACAAAATCCCCCAAAACTGTTTGCATTTCATCCTTCGGGGGAGGGGACTATGTGAAGCGAATTCCATTGTTGAGACATCAAACCATAAATATCAACATCAGGGTGATGATAGAAAAAGTTGGAGTCACCTGACACGGTGGATATCTGCACCAAATTTCAAGGCAATCTATTCAAGTGGTGTCAGCAAAAGTGAAAACTGTTGAACTGTTGATGGCACTAGAGGAAAAATCTGATAATTACCAACTTCAGTAAGATTTAAACTGATGATTCATGGTTCAAAAACGTCCCTATTCAACTCAAAACACCTGAAACTGGTCAAATTAGCTCAGGCCTCAGTTAAAGTCCACTTTCCTCTGATTGGACGCCAAGAGGCAGCCAGCGGCCACTGGAGCGCTGTCTCCTCCTCTCACCAGGAAATGGTACCATGACAATCTTTCCACTTGTTATGAGACTGGACAGGATTAGCATCCAAAGAGCAGGACGTCTCTGTTCGGTAAATATTACACCTGATACCTGCTTGCTGCGTGGCATTAAGGTGGATATAGACTTGTACTCAGAATGAAGTGGGCTACCTCCTTCAGGTTTTGAAGGACGTGTTGACTGGGAAAGCCGAACTAAAAGAGATGGTCTGGTCTACGGAGGATTTCCGTGATTTGCGTCAGCAGCTTGTCCCTCCTTTACTGTTGTCGCCTAGCAACAGAGCTGTCGTTGGACACGACAAGAATGTGTTAATGCTGTATTTTAGGTTGGTTTGTTATGTGTACCGTTTGTTGTTTGGTTGAGCTGAATCCGGATATCTTTAAAAGTGTTAGCGTCGTTAGGTTGGCCTCAGAAGGATCAACCATTGGAGCCTTTATTGCTCGGGGATGGAAGGATGCATTGTTCTAACGTATTTGAAGGATACTTCGAGATGGGGTATAGCCTTGTTGCACCGCTGTGATGCCTTTGCTCTTCAAATGCAACCTCCAAAAAATGGTTTGAATGTGATTTTTTTCTTTTCTATACATGTATGTACCCTTTTAAAAGTCTGACATGTGGAAAATGATCTAAAATCCTCAATGAAGTGGGAAACATCTTCTTTCAGGAAGCAAAAATATGTCAAAAAGGACATTGTTACCTAACAAGATCTGAATGTAATCTCAGGATCTTTGACCTCAGGGGCTGGAGAAGTTAGCAAATGTTTTACCAACAATTGTAAATACAAAACCATGCTGCAGTTATAGTCTGTGTTGCTGTGTTGAACAATGACACATTGTCAACAAAGACACAAAACAACACCTGATTAAATAACTGGCCAGAACTAATTAACTATTCAGGTATAAACTTATAAATATATTCCTGCTACAACACAGGAGCAGGTAAAAGCTAAATAATGTCATAACTATATTTTTTAACCACGAAATGATCAACTCACGAAAAACGTGTAAAAAGAGAAACAAAACTAGTTTGCACACAAAACCCACATTTGCTCACCTTGAGGAGCTGGAAGCGATGGAGCTCGCTCGTATCACGCTGGCCTGTGATGTTGGTTTGTTGATGTGTGCTGAGGGAGTGATAACCTGCTACTGTAGCTAACAAAAGCAACAACAGCTCCAGAGGCAGCTCACACTGAGAAAATGAATCGGCAGATTTCACCTGAGTTATTCCTTGTACTGCAGCTGTTTGGTCCTTTGTCAGCTTAAAACACTTATTGGTTTATTTATCTTGACCGTGCTGCATCCACGTCCTCTTCTCCACATCGTACTTCCAAACCACTTATCCAAGTTCGTAATCTCAACCAGTGACAGTGTGTGTATTCATTTGTTTTTGAGTGGCTTTGACATCCCTTCAGAGGCACTTCCTTTGTTAGCTACATTCTTGTTTGGCTGGTTCTGTGACGAAGAGACAGAAAGTTCAGCTTCCACTATTCTAACTGTCTGTCCGCAACTAAAACAGCATCAATAAAGGATATTTTTAGAGATACATTGATAATGCTTTTTGTCCAACTTTTCAAAGTGTTATGCTTTGTTTTTGTCCAGGTGTGAATGGAGTTACTTTTCAAGTAAGAAAAAGTTGAACCTTGACTTTGTTTTCAAAGAATAGTAATACAAGAGAATGAAAAGACAGACAGAACAGGAGAGCAACTTAGACTGTGTATGAAAATGGATTCAAGGTTCAGAAAGTGAAACCAAGCAAAAGTGCCTGCAACTGTGTTCCCCTCGAATTGCTGTTCCCCTTTCCATAGCTGACCACAGCAGGGGGGAACTCCATTGGTTGTTTGTGTACAGTCTCAATTCTTAGTGGTAAGACCTAACGTGATGTTTCCATATGGAGTAAAAGAGAAGCTAAAGACTGATTTGCAATGGGGCTTGGATGCCATGTGATTGACAGCCAGTACCATCCAATGAGTTCAGGCCTCAGGAGCAGGCTGGCACTCAGTGTAATCAAACTCTCAGTCAGGCTCTCTCCAAATATGGTTACTTCTGGTGTCTAAAAACCAAGATGGCGCTAGACAAAATTGCAGTTAAAGGTTGACATCATGGTGGGTTGATACTTAGAGAGGTTACTTGATAAAACCCTTTTAAAAGAGGGGGGGATGAAATATGATGTATTCAATATAAGATAATATTAACGTGTCATCTTGAATATCAATATATATAATTTTTTTGTGACAATTTATTGTGCCATATTTCTAAATTTCCTTTTTTTTTTTAAAGGAACTTTTAGTCACTGTGTGTGTTATAGAAAGTGTGACAGTGTATAAAGAGTGAGCAAACCCAGCAAGAGCATGTAATGACATGGTTCCATGACTGGAATTGAGGCTACAGCCAAAGACAGAACTTGAGAAATACGGAGGTCGTAAGTTCAGCCATGTAAGTTCCACCCTCAGAAAAGTTTGATCAGAGACGAAAATTTTAAATATTTAGAGTTACTTGACATCACTGCCCCCTCTGGCCAAACACAGGAACACTCAGGGGTCTGATTTATTGTCACAGTGTACGTACACATCCTGCAGTGTACCACTAGAGGTCTGTAAAAACAAGATTATTAGAAAGTATCAATTGTTGCTTTAAATTTTTCATAATTTACTTATTCAACCGTTAAGTTTGTTGTATCATTTCTGCCAGGAATAGATTATAATGAGCTGATAATTAATTGTTTAAATATTTAGGAAATTTGTTCGTGTATGAGTAAAACACACAACCCTAGAATCTTGCTATTAAATATTTAATAAATAAATAAATGTTATGTACATGTCCCAAATTCTTAAATGCATATGTGATAGTTAAATATTTGAAGATTATTACATTACAAATCCTAGGATTTACACGGCTTTGCATAGTATAAAGAACATACAATATGTAAATACCTGCTCAGTTTGCATCTCTCCTACTTAATAGTAGGTCAAGCGCTATCAAGTTCATATAAGGAGTCAACAAATGAACAGGCATTCATGCACACACACACACACACACACACACACACACACACACACACACACAGAACTAAATTAAGCGATTGAGCATTGATCAGAACCCCCAGAGTGTGGACCTCCTAACTGTTTTATTAATAAGTGATACAGGCCAGGAGAGCACTGGGGCGCTCATCTTTACTTAGCATATTAAGGCAGGGACCTTTTCCTTCAAGGCTTAGAGGCAGAAGCCACTTGTGGGAGGTTAGTGGCTACTACATTTGCATGCTGATGACATTTAGGTGAGCGGGGAGTCAGGGGACCTTATTTAAATGACAGAGACTCTCTAAGACATGGTTATAAGCTGGTAGACCAGCTGGCAGACGACACATGTAGTTTTCTGTGGTGACAATCACAATGATTCGGCGGATGAGAAGTGGTGTATTTGTGTAGTTAAATGATAAGTAAAGTCAAGCCTGCTGGTGTTCGTGCTGCTCAGCGTGACTGCAGGTCAGAGCTGCCCGGCAGGCACACAGTGTGGGGAGGGGGCTGGAGGGTGAGTGCAGTCACATACAACTGACACTGATGCCACAAAGTTGGAGCAGCGGTTGCTTAGGCAATATGCATCCTGGCATTTTCGTTATGTTATGCAACAGCTTGAACTGGAACATTTAAGGCCACGCTGGACCTGAGGCAGTGGGTGCACGTGTTTTCTAACACCCCAAATGTGTTTTGTCGTCCAAGTGAGCAATAGAAGTACCATGTCACGTGTCATATGAAAGCATTGTGTTTTCAAACATAAGTCAGGACTATGGTCTGGACCACGGTCCATGTCTTTGTTACATCGTTTACATATGATTTAGTTAGTTTAAGTTTCATATTGGATCGGCGGTGGACTATTGGTTAGAAAAGACTGACATCAGACTGGAAGGTCGCTGGTTCAAGGCCACGGACTTGCAAACATACCTGGTCTGGAGCATGGACCACCTTACTCCACCTTACTCCCATAACATCTGTTCCCCGGTCGCTTTCCATAGCTCCGCTGCTCCGTGTGTATACTGTGTGTGTTGTGTTCACACGGATGGGTTAAAAGCTTAGGGTCAATTTCCCCATTGCATGTAGTGCTTGTGTGTCCATGAGTGTGGGACAATAAAGGAATCTTGATCATAATTGTTGCAATTTAGGAGTTTTCTACGCACTGCGTACGTCCTGTCGTCATCACCCAGGTGGCCTACGTCTACCTATATTTGACATGGATTGGTTTGTAAACGGGTGCAACTGATAAACTCAGCGATTGTATTCACTTTTTATGAATTAAGGACTAGAGTGGAGGAAATGAATGAACCAGTTCCCGTTGTTAATTTCGTTAACACAAAAAATCATGAGGGTATTTCTACCAGCAAATTGAACATCCTTTTAGTTTAAACATTATATAATCGTAGGGCGAAGACTACAAGCAAGCCTGAGAGCGGCTGAAGCTTCTTTTTCTTCCGCCATTTCTTCATTTGGATCAGTTTTTTAGTACGTTGCTGCATAAATAGTCTCACAAAGCAACATTCTGTGACGTCACTGATTTAATTAACAATGCATTGTGTCTCAATACAATGATTACCATTGAAACAGCAATTAAAATGAATTGGAGTGGGTCAACACTGCACTCCCTCCGGGCCACAGCATCACAACCACCGAGTCTGCAGTCAAAAGTCGAAGGAGTGACGGACAGAAAGAGAGATCGACAGAGACTCCTCAATGTATAGTAAGATGCAGGGTGTCCTCAGTTCACAGCTACTGGCCTCATAATAGATTCATCACTAAGAAAGAAAAAGCCTGACAGCAGTGCAGGAGTCATTGTGTGTCCCCTTAATGACAACAAAAGTCCTCATCCTCCTCTGGTGCTGATATGGCTTTGTTTGTGTGTGTGTGTGTGTGTTCAGTCTGTTTGTGTTCATGCATGTGCTCCCTTTTGTGCAAAGTACGTGGGGGAGGAAGAGGAGGTGTCGAGCACGCAGTGGTATCCAGGAAAAAAATTGTTCTGTTCTTGTAGATGTGTGTGGGAGGACACTGTGGAGTGGGGTCATCTGGGACTGTGGACACTCAGGGAATTAAGGAATTATTTACCGTGTTTTCGATTTAAATGCAAATGTTGGGAATGTGAGATCCTAGAAGTGTGCATAGACGCCAGGAGAGGTAGAGCAGAGTGGGCTTCAGAGTGTGTACAGTGCAGTGATGTTTAAAGGCCCGAGTATATTATCTGTGATTGGCTGTTGTCAGTAAGCTCACCAAGGGCAAGGCCTGGTGGGATCATTACATCTTCCAGAGAATGACCTGGAGAAGGTCAGCATACTCTTTGTGCCAAGAACAACATGTGCAGCTTTGTCACGTGCATGCTGCTGGTAACCGTTCATTCATACTGTCATGGTTACTCTGACAGCGACAGCTCCAACCACTGCAGTCAGTTCAGTGGAGGATGCAACATATGTTATGTTTTTTTTCTTTTTTTCGTAAATGTCTGCTCTGCCTTCACAAATTCCCAGGAGTAACTCTCCCAGGCTCATTTACATAATGGAATAGAACAGAGTCTCTGAGGATTGTGACTATGCAGAACTATATTCCAAATTTTCAATTTCATAAAACACATTGTCGTGGCTCAGCAAACCATGTCCCTGCACTCACATAACACTCTGCCACTAGGAATCTATCATATTTATGCCTGCCTGTGTTTGTGGAGTAGAGCTGCAGATTATGGGAGTGAGTAAGCAGAGGAAACAGAGGAGAACATCAAGAAGATGAAATAGTAAAGAGGTCAGAGAAAGATAAAAGACGTTTGTAGCTTGAATTTAACACTCGGAGGTCAACGGAATCAGACCCTTTTATAATTGTAGCTTCATTGGCAAATAAGTACTGTTTCTTACCAGCAGGGTTTTCCTTCTGTTTTCCATCTGTCCTTCCAAAACGTCTGTGTCCCTTTGTACATCCATTTATCCTTTGTAGGCCGCGGGGTTGATACGCCCTGGACAGGTCAAGCAGGGCCAACACACAGAGACAAACAATCGTTTACACCTCCGATCAATTAAGTCCCCAGTTAACCTAACTTCAAGCTGCATGTCTTTGTACTGTGGGATATTGATATATATCTATCAATATATACCAAAAGGTGAATTCAAAATGATCTCCCACCATTGCTACACAGACCATACAGGGTTTGCATGTTGTAAATGTTTACTTGGGCCAATGAACTGATGGGAGGGTTAATGGTCAAGGTCACTGTCACATTATGTCCGTCACATTCTTGTGAAGATGATATGTCAGTATTTATGAAGACCTTTTTGGTTTCAGTAAAGGCGAATGAGATTAGAATCTAACAGATGTTTAGTTCTGGTCTTTTCATGCTATTTGTTTGTGATACTCAATATATAGAAAATCACCAGATCTATTCTTTCTGAAATTATCATCTCACTGGTCTTTGGATCCTTTAGCAGCTTGGTGCCAACCCCTCTTCCTGAAAAGATTTGTGAAAAGGCCCTGAGCTCTAACGTCCAGCTGAGCACACCAAGAACTGCAGGGAGATATAGGCTAACCATTATTGAGGCGAGATATGGGTTATCTATTATTGCTGTGCACAGAAAGGGGCATTGTACTTTAATCACAGCAGACATTTGGTGAGCATGTTCCTCATTAAGCTTGGCCTCTGTGAGTGGGTGACAGTGATTAGTGCTGAAGAGGACACATATACAGTACATGATGAGGCTGAAGTGTGGTATCGGCCTCTGTTACATAGAGCGGGTTTGGAAGTGGAGCAGGGTGCACCTAGAGTTCCTGTGTTCACTCCTCCTCACAATGGAGGCAACAGAGAGGAAAATCGCTGGATTATAACGAGCCTGACCCAGGGACACACACACACACGCTCCACCCACCCCATTTGTGTTTAACTCTGCGACACCTGTGCATCTGTGCTAAACACACAGCATAGTGATCATCTGTGTTTCAGGTATTGCAGTGTTACTATTATGGGAAACTGCCGCTGCCACTAAACTGCTCTCCTCCCTCCTGCTCTCCTCTCATCCTCTCATATATCAACTCCCCTAAGCAGTGCTGAGCCGGGCCCCGAGGCGAGCTCTCCTCCACCCAATGACGCTATATTAGACGGTCCATTTTGTCATCATCATTTTCCCAGTGGAATTACAGCCATGTTCCTGTTAGGATAAATATTGGATGTGAGGAAGGAAGCGTTGAAAGAACACACGTTAGCATACCTGTCTCTGCCAGCCTCAGCAGGTATCTCTAGTATTTTCTGTCGGGAGCACTTAATGTGAGTATTCAATGTATTCTGTTACACTTTGTACCGCAGCGTAGATCGATGATAAGAGGTGACAGGCAAGGTGGTTTGAGTGGGCCCTTGAGTTGTAATAAGCCAGCAGGGAAAAGGTACACAACTGTGTTCCGACACAGCCCCTTGTAATGGGATATATGGCTTAGATTAATGGACCCGTCATCGCCTGGTTGGAACATATGGTATTCATTCACAAAAATCATCTAATGAATTTAATCACATATACGTTTCAAATCCAATGTAGTTTTTTTTTTTTTTTTTATTGATTAATTACCTAGCAAAAGCAATTAATCAGCACTCATCTGCAAGTATTTTTGGGAAATAACATAATGTCCTGCAAACTGCTTGTTACCTCTTTGCTTGTTGACTCTTGCACCAATAGACTGTAAATAAAAATGGACGACATGTCGGTACTTCCTCCCACGATCTAGAAATTGAGTCTGCAAAGCAATCTCTCTTTTCCTACAGCCTTGTATAAACACTAGTTTGATATAAGAACTTGCTGCCCTTACTTAGTGGTGATTGAAGAATCACTGCCTGAAGGAGGGTTTTCACTTACAATCAATTCATTTGTGTGATTTTGAAAGTTTAGCTTTTAACGGCTGTGAGCAGAAGTGTTTACCAAGGTAGACACATTTATACATCATAGATACGCAGTACGTCTTTGGGTGCATATTTTGAATGCTTAACTTAATCAAGATAATATTCTCCAAGCAATCATTATAAATCAGTGTAAACCTGATACATCTCCCTGCAGTAGGCCTATATAGCAGCAGTGTGGTAGCTGCTCGATTCCGCCGTCCCCTGCTAGCACCAACTTTTCCTCATCTCCATGAGACCGGGCTGTAGCTTATTCCGGGAGCAGCAATTCACACCGCTTCATTGGCAAATAAGTACTGTTTCTTACCAGCAGGGTTTTCCTTCTGTTTTCCATCTGTCCTTCCAAAACGTCTGTGTCCCTTTGTACATCCATTTATCCTTTGTAGGCCGCGGGGTTGATACGCCCTGGACAGGTCAAGCAGGGCCAACACACAGAGACAAACAATCGTTTACACCTCCGATCAATTAAGTCCCCAGTTAACCTAACTTCAAGCTGCATGTCTTTGTACTGTGGGATATTGATATATATCTATCAATATATACCAAAAGGTGAATTCAAAATGATCTCCCACCATTGCTACACAGACCATACAGGGTTTGCATGTTGTAAATGTTTACTTGGGCCAATGAACTGATGGGAGGGTTAATGGTCAAGGTCACTGTCACATTATGTCCGTCACATTCTTGTGAAGATGATATGTCAGTATTTATGAAGACCTTTTTGGTTTCAGTAAAGGCGAATGAGATTAGAATCTAACAGATGTTTAGTTCTGGTCTTTTCATGCTATTTGTTTGTGATACTCAATATATAGAAAATCACCAGATCTATTCTTTCTGAAATTATCATCTCACTGGTCTTTGGATCCTTTAGCAGCTTGGTGCCAACCCCTCTTCCTGAAAAGATTTGTGAAAAGGCCCTGAGCTCTAACGTCCAGCTGAGCACACCAAGAACTGCAGGGAGATATAGGCTAACCATTATTGAGGCGAGATATGGGTTATCTATTATTGCTGTGCACAGAAAGGGGCATTGTACTTTAATCACAGCAGACATTTGGTGAGCATGTTCCTCATTAAGCTTGGCCTCTGTGAGTGGGTGACAGTGATTAGTGCTGAAGAGGACACATATACAGTACATGATGAGGCTGAAGTGTGGTATCGGCCTCTGTTACATAGAGCGGGTTTGGAAGTGGAGCAGGGTGCACCTAGAGTTCCTGTGTTCACTCCTCCTCACAATGGAGGCAACAGAGAGGAAAATCGCTGGATTATAACGAGCCTGACCCAGGGACACACACACACACGCTCCACCCACCCCATTTGTGTTTAACTCTGCGACACCTGTGCATCTGTGCTAAACACACAGCATAGTGATCATCTGTGTTTCAGGTATTGCAGTGTTACTATTATGGGAAACTGCCGCTGCCACTAAACTGCTCTCCTCCCTCCTGCTCTCCTCTCATCCTCTCATATATCAACTCCCCTAAGCAGTGCTGAGCCGGGCCCCGAGGCGAGCTCTCCTCCACCCAATGACGCTATATTAGACGGTCCATTTTGTCATCATCATTTTCCCAGTGGAATTACAGCCATGTTCCTGTTAGGATAAATATTGGATGTGAGGAAGGAAGCGTTGAAAGAACACACGTTAGCATACCTGTCTCTGCCAGCCTCAGCAGGTATCTCTAGTATTTTCTGTCGGGAGCACTTAATGTGAGTATTCAATGTATTCTGTTACACTTTGTACCGCAGCGTAGATCGATGATAAGAGGTGACAGGCAAGGTGGTTTGAGTGGGCCCTTGAGTTGTAATAAGCCAGCAGGGAAAAGGTACACAACTGTGTTCCGACACAGCCCCTTGTAATGGGATATATGGCTTAGATTAATGGACCCGTCATCGCCTGGTTGGAACATATGGTATTCATTCACAAAAATCATCTAATGAATTTAATCACATATACGTTTCAAATCCAATGTAGTTTTTTTTTTTTTTTTTATTGATTAATTACCTAGCAAAAGCAATTAATCAGCACTCATCTGCAAGTATTTTTGGGAAATAACATAATGTCCTGCAAACTGCTTGTTACCTCTTTGCTTGTTGACTCTTGCACCAATAGACTGTAAATAAAAATGGACGACATGTCGGTACTTCCTCCCACGATCTAGAAATTGAGTCTGCAAAGCAATCTCTCTTTTCCTACAGCCTTGTATAAACACTAGTTTGATATAAGAACTTGCTGCCCTTACTTAGTGGTGATTGAAGAATCACTGCCTGAAGGAGGGTTTTCACTTACAATCAATTCATTTGTGTGATTTTGAAAGTTTAGCTTTTAACGGCTGTGAGCAGAAGTGTTTACCAAGGTAGACACATTTATACATCATAGATACGCAGTACGTCTTTGGGTGCATATTTTGAATGCTTAACTTAATCAAGATAATATTCTCCAAGCAATCATTATAAATCAGTGTAAACCTGATACATCTCCCTGCAGTAGGCCTATATAGCAGCAGTGTGGTAGCTGCTCGATTCCGCCGTCCCCTGCTAGCACCAACTTTTCCTCATCTCCATGAGACCGGGCTGTAGCTTATTCCGGGAGCAGCAATCAGATTAATAAGTAAACGAGCGAGTAATTGGTCTCAATGAAATATTCAAATGATACGGTTGTTTACTGAAAGGATACTCATCCTGGCATTAACCACCCATGATGATATGATATGTCACTACAACTTCCGTCCCTGTTCCTGCTTCCCTCTCTCTTACCTCATTTGCCTTTAGCAAACAAGGGCACTGTAAAGCCTATCGTATAGCATGCTTGTAGTTTTTCTGCAGCTATGGTAAATTACAGAATAATGTACTGCAACATATTACCTGATTCACAACCGACGCCATCAACTGTATTTGAAGCAGGCAAAATATAATACAATATTACGTTTGGAAAGTGGAGTCCAAAGGTTTAAAACCAGAAACAACGAAAAACGTAAGCTTTTTGATTAGTTCCAAGTTAATATTTGAGGATTTAGAAACATTCCATTTTTACATTTGAAGTAATGTGAAGTTAAATTAACAAGATATATCTAATATTCTGCAGCAGTTCTAGGTCAGCAGTCAAATTCAAGCCCAAATGTCAGATTTCCTTGAGTTGTAGCCCTGATAAATGCATTCACACCAACAGAGGCTTGTTCAAGCAATTCAACCTGCACCAAAGGGTGTTTAAATAGGGCTGTGTCTCAAGTTTCCAGCAGATCATTGCTCACTAAGAAGCACTGTTATTGTTGGTATAAATGGCATCAGAACTAAGTGAAAGTGTCAGGATTCAAATTGTTATTCTGAGCAAAGAGGGTTTTTCTCTATCTCAAATCACGGCCAGACTAAAGGTTTCTGAGGGGGCAGTGCATGGAAGTCTAAAACGCTTTGCAGAAAACTGAATCAGTTTATTCTAAAGCACGATCGGGCAGACCAAAAGTGACCGCACCATCAGACGATCGATATGTCAAGCCTAGTTCCCTGAGTGATAGAAAAAGCAACTTCACCACGAATACAGAATTTGCAAAATAAAGGATGCAAGACTGCAATCAGCAAGGGTACTGTCAAACAGAGGACTGTGTTGATGTCGTCTCAGAGGATGAGGAGCAGTTTCTGATCCACTTCTCAGGAGGGGAAACAAGGCCAAACGCATGGGGTGGGCTATGAGATAACAGCACAGGGCTGTTTACTGATAAATCCGAGTTTAGCAGCAGACGGGTCTATGTAAGGAGCCGAGCAGGAGAGAGAATGATTCCTCATTGCATCAAACCGACAGCTAAGCATCGTGTTGGGAATATTCAAGTCTTGGGGTGTTTTGTTTACTCTGGAGTAGGACATCACCCTGGCCAAGGAGAAGTTCTGCTCCATTCTCTAGCTTGATACACCCTCTGGTTGGCATTTCTGTGTAGAGGGAATCATACTGCAGCAGGATACTGTAACCAATAGTAATGCGCGGATTGCACTTATACCCCTAGCCTTGCTGATCAGTAGGTCAGGTGGGTGGGGTTGTAAAAATGTACATTACTGATTAACAGCAGATGGGTCTGGGTGGGTGAAATAGGCTCATCCCCATGGCTGCAGCACCTTGCAATGAGAATATCGTACATTCCTGCAACAAACGCTGCGAGCGAGCGCTCATTCAGCGCAGTCGGGTGCGTCTTCTGGGCAAGGTGGAGTCGCCTAAATCCTGGCACAGTGAATGCCATTTGATTTTTGGATTGTTCCTGCCGGTGGTGGTCGCACAATTGGAGAAAACAATTCCTTCGGAAAGATGAGTCAAACATACATGTGGATTAGGATAATTTCCGAGTTGATAAGTGCATCTCTAGTTCCTAACAAACCCCAAAGATTTGCAAGACTTCAAAAGACCAAAGAGTCCTGACTCTGGAGGCCTTTCCTCTTCACAGTGACCTGACCTCAACCCCACCAAACACTGATGGGGGCAGGTGAAGACTGAGAAAGCCAATCATACGCTTGGTATCCTTTATATCATGGACATTTATTTATTATTTGTATTAATATTAAAATTTTAAATGAACGCCAAATATAAGTATCTTCACTAGTGGTCTCAGTCTTTTGGACGCCATATTTGCTTGTGCCACCGCATGCATTAGATCTCTGTGTTAATTCCTTCATCGAGCAGTGTGTGTGTGTGTGTGTGTGTGTGTGTGTGAGCACCCATGTGTGCTTGTGTGCCTCTGTGATCTTGCTTTCTGTCTAAGCGCAGCATTGCAGAGCACAAGCTGCATACTAACCCAATCATTAAGACATAAATGAGAACATCAGAATCCATCTGCAGTCTCGCACAGCAGTCCTGAGAGAGAGGCGGGGGGAGGGAGAGAGGTGGGGGAGGGCTGACCAATTTATCTTCAGTCTCTCCTTCCTCCTCTTCTGATGTTTGCATTTGCTCCCCCACTTCCTTTTCTTTCTCTGACAGAAGCACATACTGTAGGGGTGGAATATGGCCTTGTCGACTAAGCCAGACTCAGACTTTCTGCCTGTAGTTTTTAGTCTAATTGGGAGCAGCAAAGCGACTGCGTCTCAGGTTTGGTCCAGACGATGTGACCCCATCAGATTCTGCCATTGCTTTCCAATTCCCCCCCCCCCCCCCCCCCCTGCATTTCAAGCACTTGCCAATCCTGGCCCACTTTCTGATAAAGAGACAACATCAGAGAGAACATGAAGGGAAGGAAAGCTGATAAAAAAAAAAAGCTGGTTCAAATCGTCCCATCTTGACTTGTTCTCCCGTCTAAAACAAACTCTCCTAGCACATTCATTTGCTAGAAATATTTTCAGAATGTCAGGAAATCTTGTTAACATGTCAGCACCTATTTCACTCCCTTTCCATGTTTTGCTCATGTACTGCTCTATTCATCGCGTTAATCAAGAAGCAAAGCCTGGCTCATATCCTCTCAGTTGGCACGAGTTTTACCGGCTGGGGTGGGGGGGGGGGGGCGCATTTGAAAGAGGAGCTACTGCCATGGGGGTGTGAAGTTTTGTGTGTAAATGTGCCCTTAGACAGCAGTATCTACAGAGTTTATGCAAAATCTTGCATGGCTGCTGAAGATGGTAAAATCTTTATGGATGGCCACCGGACATCAACACGGGTAGGAATTCACCCAGTTCTGCTGATGGTCACATTGCAGATCCCATGATTTAGTTAGCAGCATTATTTTTTGGATGCTCACTTGGACATACAAATTGTCTATCAGCAGATTCACCACACGTAGCACTCTCTATCATTTAGAAGATGGCAGAATTGGCAGATTATTAAGAGGGGCTTTTTCTTTCCAGGGGGATGAGGGGGGGCATCCACCCCTCTCATCCCCCTGGAATTACTCAGTAATGAATGTAAACACAAACATATTTTACTGGATGATGGGCAATAACAATTTTTGACTATTTAATGAACGGTGTCTGTTTCAGTCTCACCTATTGAAAACTGTAACAGTAGTGTACATTCTGTGCTTCACAGCCTACTCTATGATCCTGTATGATGGCAAGAATTGATAGCTATCAAATTCAATTTTTGCAATCATATCACCTTTAATTAGAAGCTGCTTTTAAGGTGACGTTATTAACCCACCCCAAAAGCACTTCCATAATATTTCATTCAGATGTCTTTCCTGAAAACTATAAAAAAAGAAACACATTAGATCTGATAAACTATACAATGCACATATGTTCAGTGGGTTACACTTCACAGGTTTGTCCGTAGCGGTTGCAACTGAGACGATGAAGCTTTTACTGAGATGTTTCATTGATTCCATTGTCTCATTCAGGATCCATCACCATCTAAGGGCTGTGCATGTTCATAAGTAAATCTGTATGTGCACCATCACTGACGTGACATTTTCATTATCTTCTCTGTCAAATGCATGGATACATCACATTAATGGGTGGTAAGATGTTCGCTTGATTGACACACATTTTAACTGACACTGAATCAAGTGACATGCTGTTAAAAGCCGTGTCAGAATCAGCGACAAGTTAACTTGAACTGAAACAAATATATGTTATTAAAATACTGTATAACCTTAAGTGATTAAATCACAATTTCATAAAAAAACTTTACGTAATAATTACATTTAATCTGAGAATTATCTAATTCACCATTTGATTTGCTACTCATTTTAGCTTTTATTGAGTCAGAGTGTACGACCAAAACCCCAGATAGGGGTGGAGGTTGTTATTTGGTACTGAAAACTTGAAAAAAAAAAGCCGGAATGGGTGCAAACTAATTTCATTTTATTAACACAAAGGCACTACAACATAAAGAAAAAATGTTCCCTGGAAAATCCAGCTAAACTCAATCATACTAGAGAAAGAAAACCCGGAACCAAACTAACAGCATGCTGCCAACACATCTCCCTCCCCTTGGCTACTGACTGACATTTACCTTTATAGCTCCACCTGCCTGGAACCTACCACCTGCGCTGGTAAGTATAGGGTGATCTAAACAGAAAGACAAGTAGAAAACACACTCAACATGATGAACACCAGACCAAGTTGGGACTCTGGGCTACTGTTGACCTCACAATTCAATTTCTCTGCAAAAATACAGCAGATAAATGCAACGTCCTGACTAAATGTTATCCAACGCAGCCCACTTCATCCATTCTCTGTCACCTTGAGTCTGCCCACTCCCTCCTTTCTCAGAGACCTGATCCTGCAGACCCGTTGTCCCTCTTCCTGATCGACCTGCTGATCTGACCCCACATAGCTGGCAAAACACCGATCAAACAGAGCAACATCACAAACATTACAAGATAAACTGTCATTACCTATTTGCTATAAAAGAATACAACACACAACTCAGATAGGAATATCTACATAATCTAATAGATGGTCAATATTCAAATAATAATCAAATGACCAAATGTTTAATGCAAGTAGACAGGGCCTAGTGAGAAAGGGGGAGAGACATCCCTTTTCACACAGCGTTTAATTTATAATTCCTGTCACTTCCAACCAAGTCTGAGGACATGAGGTTTCTAATGTATCTCCACATTTGCACAGTTTAACCTCAGTTTTACTTACACAGGAAATTGAAACATATTTAGTAGATAATACTAAGGAAATAAGGTAGTTGGACAGTGTCCGATTTTACGTTGGTCTAATATTTATAGTGAACGCAGGTTAATACACTCTACGACACCACAGACTACCAGGGGCACCCCCCTACACAATGTCAACTAACCCTAACCCTGAACACTACAAACTTTAGAAATATATAAAAGAATAGCAGAAGTGTTTTAACAGATTACGTTTGCTTCTACAGAATTACCTCATAAATTGGTATTTTAGTGTCAGATTTGATAAGGTTCAGAGTCAAGCCTAATGTGGAGTTGGCCTCAGCACTGTGTGTGTGTTTGTGTGTGTGTGTTACTAGCTGTAGTTCACACTAGACTGTGGCTTGACCGGCCCGGACAAGATCTCCATTATCAATACCACCTCAGTTGTGGTGACTCCTAATCTGATAATGAATCAGTGGCCTGTGCTGATTGTCTGCTGGGTGCCAGGAGACTGTGCGTACATGTGTCTGCATGTGTGTGTTTGTATTAATATCTCATGTTCCAGGCTCCTTGTTGACGGCACCTCATTGTTATCCCCTTAAAACTACAAATTAGCTTCAATGCATAAAGCATCTCTCATCTCATTATGACCAATTTTGTGTGTTTGTAGTGCCGTACGTTCTACAATAGCCTTTAAAATGCTTTATCCCAACCCAAGCTATATCACAATCAACAATTTTAGGAAGAAAACATCAGTAAAAGTGGGTTTTGATGAGGAACACTGAATGTAGCTTTGCCTTTTAAATGAACCCTTTTTTATATATATACTGTTTCTACACTACACAAGTCCCTTCATCACAGAGCAGGCAGTTTTTTATTCTCATAGTCAGGATCAGAATAAATTATCTCTTATTATCTCAAACACACAACAAAATGTATCTAACACCGGCTTCTGTCTCACTGAACATAGATTAACGGAGTAAATTGAAGTGAATACATTTGGAAATCTTATATCCGAGGCGGGGGGGCTCTGCTCTTGATCAGCTGACGATGAAACTGTGTGGTGTACTCAGGGCTTTTCCACAGCTGATGCTGAAGCTATGGGGTGGGCAGTGTTCTCCCTCTTGTACAATGTTTACCGCAGCACTCACAAAATGGTGTCTCAAGTGTTGAAGCACCACATTTATGAACTGCACCAGTGTCCTGGTTAAGGCTTGATTCATGCAACAGGCACACTTTGGTTAAGGAAGAATTGTGTTTTTGATTAAATGTAAAGAAAGATTTTGGTCATCTTTTTTTCATCGCTAACTTTGCATAAGCTTATTATAAATAAAATAATTCTCTCTGCTGCTTTGGAAAAAGCTTTGATCACTATTCCCTCCCCTTCTCCAAACAAATGAAGAGATAAACTTCAGTGACTCCCTTAGAACTCTCCTCCTATAGTATATTTGTCTATTTGTCAAAAAAGACACACGCTGCGTGCATTTGACTGATAAAAAGTAAAAAAGGTATTCAACTTAAAAACTTAAAGGGCAATTTAGGCCATGAGTTCTATTCTAGCTCCTTTAAGAGTTCGGGCATGGTTGGCCTCATTTGGTCAGTGTCAACCATAAGTTATAAATCCTGTTTATAAAGACCTGCTGACACCAGCCTCCCCTCCTTGTCTGTCTCTAACTTTTCCTCTCAATCACTCTCGCTCTGCATGCCTCTCGCTCTGCATGCCTGTGTGCATTTAACTGGGAGAGTGACAGAAAGAGAGCAAGCCAGAGTGATAGCACAGGGAGGCTAGAAAGAGAACAAGCACAGTGCCTGTCTGAAGGTGAGCGTGTGTATCTGTTACGTCCCTGCTGGCAACCCTGCTCCGGCCCCGACTTCCAGGCCATTTTTCACCCAACCGCTGCAGTACACACTGCAGAGGGAGCCAAGGTGGGGGGGGGGGGGGGGGCAGCGATGGGTGAGGGGGGGGGATCAGGGGGGTTGGCATGGCTAGCAGCAGGACAGATAGCAGCGGTGTAAAGAGAATGGGATTTTGCTGTTTATAGGGGGATAGTTGTCTGTTGCAGGGATTGCTTGCATTATTGAACAGGCTTGCATTGCCAGGGCCGGGGGAACCGAGTTGATAACCGAGCTGCAGGTACACGCACATGCACACAACCACGGCCTGGTGGAGCTAACAGCGGCTTGGCAGCAGTCGGTGTTGATTCATCACGCTCGCTCAGTAGGCTCATCTTGCTGATAATTATCTTTGCCAAATTAATTACCAGTGTAAGTGTCAGCGTGACAGGGCCGATGAATTACATCCAGATAACCTTGATTAATCAACAAAGTGAGTTATGGGGCAAATGTTTTGTGTGTGTGGATGTGCTCCATGTACGAAATGTCCCATCCCTTCTTCATCCATCTCAATCCTCACGTCCGTAATCCCTCACTGTCGCACCTCGCTCCACCACTGCCTCCATCTCTCTGTGTTCTCCTATAGAGATATTCATTTTTGTCCTCTCTTCTCAGTCTGAAAGCAGAGCCGTCTGTCTGGAGTACAGAACTGGTGTGTAGAACAGTTGAGGGCCGTGGACCATTCAGTCGTGTAGCAATGTGCGTTTCCTTTCATATTTAAGCCGCACTAGCAGTTTGGCCCCATTTATGGCAATGCTGGTCTGTGTCTTGTTTTGTCCAGACTGAAATATCTCCAAATATCATTAAACCACTGGATAGCTCATCGTTTGTTCAGAAATTCATGGGGCCCAGAGGATACTTTAATCTAAGATGGTGGACATCAATATAATACCACAACAAGACTTTTTATAAGGATGTGTGGTACGACTCCCCTTCCTCCACTATTTAGTAATTAAGTTATAATATCCTGGATGCAAATGGTGGAATTTTGTGCATTCGGAGTCTGTGCAGTAGTGATCATGGGATAGAGCTGCAGTATCAAGGCCCAATTACACGCTCTCTATCGATCAATAGTCAATCTCAGCTGTCAATCAAGACGTTTCACCCCATCTTTATAGCATCAAATAACTTTTACATCCAAACTTATCAGGAAATGTGAACAACAGCGTGATAAGCACTACCGTAAATGGCAGAAACCACCTCTAAGAAATAATGTGCTTGACTTTTTAGATTGGACCATGTCCTACCCATTAACATGGAGGAGGCTTCACTTTTTGGAAGCTCTCATGTCAACAATCTTTACGTACAGCTGTGTACCACACCAATGTTGCCATTCAGGCTCAAAGTGATGTGTCCAAGTGCTTCCCAGAACAGTTGTGTGGCTGCACAGCCTCTTTGTCTTGTTCATTGTACTGTATGATGAGGTTTCCTTTCACGTCTGCGGCCCGTTCCTATAAACGATTTGAACAGGACGACCTGAAACTGTTCGTCTCGTAGAAGCCGGCACAAAGCACCACCTGACACACTCTTTGAGGGAGTTAGCACCGCCAGCATGGATGAAATTCATTTGTTCATTATTAATTCACCCACTGCCATGACCGTATGATTCATTCATACATTTTTCATCCCGTGCCGCAGCTATTCTGCGATTCAGTGCTCATAGTGCGTGTTGTATTATTTCCCCCCTTGTAACTGAGAATCGCGTGACACCAAATGATGGCCCCCGGCAAATGGTCTGGTGCACTTTGTTCCCTCCGTGGTCACAGATCAACTTGTTTTCAACACGTGTCCCGCTCTATTGCACTCCCTATTTGTTTGGATGTTTATGTTCACCTTTTAATTACCTCACTGTGACATATTTACACTCATCTGTCCTTGGGCGTGTGGTAAAAACACAAGCTCTGTATTTGTTTTGCTAAATCAGCAACTTGTATTAAAAGATTTCAGACGGCACTTGGATGACGGGGTTCAAACGTGTGTCTGTGTGTGTGCGTTTGTCATGAATTGACCACAAACAGCAGGTGGCTCATTGTGAATACACCAGGTCTTATGTGTCTACACAGTCATTCAAATGTAACATTAATGTAATTGAATAGGTGGCTCTCAGGGAGTTTGCATGAGTGCCTTCTGCTTCACTTCACTTCCAATCAATGTATTGTGCTGCGGCTTCGGTCTGCTCGTCCTTTTGTTTGCTGTTATGTTCTCATTGGCTCCTCTCATAACCGTCTTGGCTCAACCTGCCTGTTTATTTCACGTCTGCGCTGCTGTTTAGATCATTAGTTATGTTACATTTTCTCTATAGCTGCAGCCGACACCGTTTTGCATGCTTGCCAGGTGCGGCTCCCTGGCTATGCTGAATGTACTCACATGCATTAATTCACAGCACAGCTCACACAACGGCACATACATGCTTACCCATCAAGGCCAATTAAATGTTATTGGCTTAAGTTAATATGACAGTTATCTGCAATGAAACAGCATTGATTACAGGTTCACGTTCTTTGCAGGGTTTGTTTTTTTCTTTTCTGTTTGAGGTCACGCTTGATCATACTCATTGACTCACCGACGTGTTTGGCTGCGCATGCTTGTTTGTTTGCATAGGGGAATGTGTTTGTCGTTTTTCTGATTATGTTTAGGTGTAACCTTTGCTTTGCATTAACCCCTTGTAGTGGAACTCCCATGGGGCATTGCTGCTGCTGCTGCTGCTGCAGATTAAGGGGAAGTTTACATACCGGCTCCTGGTAAAGCAGACCCTCTATTTGACCCCTCACATCCCAGAGTGCCTAAGTGTCACTGCTTGAATGGACTGTGGAGAGCAGGCAGAATGATAATCTGGGCTTTTGTGGACAATGTAGAGTTAATTACATTTTTCTCCAGCGGACAGTATAGAGTGCAAAGGGCACATTTTTTCTATAGAATAGAAATGCTTTAGTCAGCATTTGTGCATGAAAATGGTTGTGTAGCCAGGGAAACTTCCCAATATACGAAATCATAACCACTTGTAATTATTATTACATGCTTTTAAGAAAACTGGTGCATTTTGCATTTCTCTTTTCTTGCATGTTGATTGTAAAACACTTCTTACAGCTCCACACACATCAGCCCGTTTGTACATGAAGCAAAAGCTTGGATCATAAAGAGTTCAGAATACATGTAGAAAGAAAAATCTGAGTGTTTTCCTTAAAAAACACGATGAGTCTTAATTAGAATTCACTCAGATGTCATTGTTGCCTTGTGTTATTTTAATCCCATTGCCCCGGTCTGACACAACTTGAAAGTAGGTTAATACCGGGCTATTGTGCTGTACACTTTTCCTGGTCTGCTGTTTTAAGCCGGAGATCGTTAAAATAAGCGGAGCAGAAAAGAGGATGGCCTGAATGCAGCAGAGCCTTGAATATCTGTGTGAGCTAATTGACAAGGTGGCTCATGAAACTGTGTATGTATTTATGTGTGCAGCTCTACCTGAACGTATTTAAGGAGGTAGGAGTTGCAGCGAGTTGGAGGGTTTCTGTCAACAGTCTAACCACAACCACAAGTCCAGATTAAGCGTTAAAGACGACTCACTGACAAGGAAGGGCCATCCGGGGCTACTTAAGACCAATACCACAGGGCAGAGTAAGGCTGTTCATCAATTACAACCTTAATAGCCTAATTGTAATGAAATAATCCAATCCAGGGGACAGCCGGGTCTCAAGTGTGTGCATCACCAGAAGGCGAGGAAGACAAAATACTGAGTGGATATATTAAGAAGGGTCTTTAGGGTAGAATGTATTGGCTGAATATCGAAAGAAGTTAAAAATGCTTCATCTTGCTTTGACCACTCAAGTGTTGGCAGCAAATAGGGAACTTTCACGACTGATAAGCAATGAGGTGAAGTTTGTTTGTTTGTTACTTTGTGTGTCAGTTAGCAGCCTAACACACAAACTACTGGATGGAGTACCACCACGCTTGGTGAAAAGATGTGGTATGTGTTGGGAGGAACCAATTTTTTTTACATTGTCATTGTTTCTCAGATAATGATTCATCAATTTTGATTGAACTAATCAGGCATGTGTAGGGGACTGCCATCTGTTCCGGATCTGGATCGAGTGACTCATGGGTCTCAGTGACTGTATGTGCTCTCTGAGGTCACCTCTGATGTTTGCTATGACAATATGCATGAACACTGTGTGACACCTGAGAGCCGACAGATTGATTTTCAGGTTAGTTTGAAGCTTCAGTGTCTTCAAGACCCTTAATGTCTTTAGTACACGGTCTGAAAATACTATTCTTGTCATCCAGTGTTTTTGCCCAAATTTCCATCGCCCCCCCACCCGTTCATATCCGTTCTCCTCTTCACGTTGACCTTATATAAATTGTTGCTTTGCAATTTTCAACTGAGCTGAAGCATTTGCTTTGGGAAATGGGGATCGTGGCCACGTAAGAAACCGAATGAACAGCGAACTATTTGCATTTGTTCTTTTTTTTAATGAGGACAGTCTTTTTTATATTATATCCACTCATTTGCATGCATTTACATTTATATGCATTCATTATTTTTTCCAAATGCAAAATGTTCCCCATGTTCAAACACACAAAGCAATTCGGGATTCAGTTTTCTTTCTCAAGGACACTTCAACATGTGGGCAGGAGTAATCAGGAATCTGCTAATCCTATGATTATGAGCCATTATACAAGCAAAAGCTAAACACAGAATATTAGGAATTGTAAAACGAAAGCCATTTCATTGGTTGGGGGAGGTTTATATTGAAATATGTTTGTGAAACATTTGTTTGTTGTCTGATGCATTCCTGTGCTGCTGTTCATTCAAAGTCAAAACCTCATTTACATTTGTTTTCCATGGGTCTTCTACTTTGCTGACAGAGCGGAATGAGCCTACAAAACCATGAGGCCTCTATTGGGACCCTCCATGTCCAAGCCTCAATGTGTGAGATAACCCTGTGACAGGAGGTACAGAAAAGCAGCAGAAGCAAATAAGAGATGTTAAATGAATTGAACGGTGACAGAAAGAAGGAGAAGAGACATTTGAGAGCCGGCTGGCCGACCTCTAACACTCTGAGTCAGTGATTGAGGAGAGGCCAGTATTTTACTCTCTCCCCGAGCTGTTGAAAGAACGCACCAGATAGGAGAAAGTTATATAAATGGAAGAAAGAGTGCATCTCACTATCTCCATCATGACACTCCTCTCCCATTCTCTCTGACTCGCTGCCTTGTTCTCCTTCTCTGAGATTTGACAGCCGGGTGATGAATTACTAGTCATGGTTCTACAGTAGACTGATGGCTGAGGCAGTGGAGATCCGTGCTGCAGCAGCGGTGGGCTTCACTAACTGCTGCTGAGAGCTAAAGGACACAAATGTGAGGCAAAGGGCCGAGAGGAGCTGTGTCCTTTTCTCCACATCTGTTGCGCTTCAGACAGATGTTGTACGGTGACCTTTTTTGTTGTAGTTCCACGGTCCTGGGTTCACCTATAACTTATGTCTTAGTTTGTGTAAACAGATTGGGAAAGGGCGGTCACTTTTCTTCTAGGCTCAAGTCAAATCTGAGTATTTGTTGTAGATGGCGTTAAAAGATAATCTCTTCAGTTGTGATGTTATTGATTATTCTGCTTTTGGTTTTTACCCCTGCTGAGGAGTCGATGTTTTCACCCCTGTCTTCAGCTGTGTCTCAATTCAGCAGCCGCATCCTTTGGAGGACCTAGTCCTATGCAGCCGATGTCACCTGCATTCTCCAACAGCCACGTCGGCCGAACCCAGATGAGACGCCTGGTCTTCCTTTGGCATCACCAGCTTGTCCCGCCCTCACAGCTTTAGCTTAGATACGAAGCTACGCACTGAAATGTTCTTCGTTCCATTAGCTGTTACATTTAAAAATACATTCTTCTGTTTACGCCTTCAGAAGTTTTTGCCTCAGTTCGCTTCGGTTGAGGGACACATTTGTCCCATTGGGACAGCCTAGTCAAGCCACTTTGATGTAGTTGGTACAATTGCGTCTTCAGAAGGATAATGCTCCCAAATTGAGACACAGCAGCAAATGCTGGTGTGGATCCACATCAGTAGACGGATCCAGGATTATTTTTAAAGATATTGCAGAATTTGACATTTCATAGATTTCCGAGGGAATAATTTTGACGTGAAAAATAGGCATATTAAGGGGACTGGTTCTGCTTGATTGAATTTAAGGGACCTGTTTGACTTGAGCCTTTTAGCAAATGACTCGTTAGAGCTTAACTTCCTCAGGGACTCTCTGAGCATGAGAAACATCTGATGAATGCCAGCATTGACGCCCCTCGACACTGATGTGGAATAATATTGTTGTCATGTGTTGATATTTTGGCAAATGAAAGAAAAAACTGCTTTTAACTCAGTTTGTCTTTATCCCCAAGTGCAGCTTCATGACGAGCAGTCGAGTAAACACAGGGAGGAGCACGTCATGAAACTGGAGCGTCACATACCTGGACAATCATATGCACACACCCAGGAGGATGTGACAGGAGGGTCACATGACCACATTATCTCTGACATTTACATAGTGATAACAGATTAGAAAGAAGGGCAATGTGTGTGTGTGTGTGTGTGTGTGTGTGTGTGTGTGTGTGTGTGTGTGTGTGTGTGTGTGTGTGTGTGTGTTTTGGCATCAGGAAACAACCTTATCTTCGGCTGTGAATCTAATTATTCAGTGCAGCAACTTACTGTACATTATGAATGTGTGCACAGCCTCAGTATGTGCACATGTTCAGTCATGCGTATGGAAATTAACATATTACTTTGAATCTATATCTGGAAACAACAATACATTACATTTATGATGCTGCTGTTACGCAGACCATTATAATCACAAAGGCTATTTGAGTTTGTGACAACAGTTACTGTTCATGACAATGGTTCAATGTTTTAATGTTATTTGCACCAAATTCTATATAATTCAAATTCTATATTATCTGCATACATTTTTTGTACTTATTTTAATCACATGGTTGCGTATATGAAACATATACTGATGCCATGTCACAGAGTAGAGTCAAGGGCAAAAAAAAATAATAAGAAAACTAAATAACAAAAGAGTGAAAATATGAAAATTATTAAAAGTTTACTTTTGTAAAAATATTACAAGATATGCATAACATGAACATTACAATTATTATTGTTATTATTTGCTCTGCTATGTTAAACTTGAGAGTTGTATTTATTCATTTCGCCGCCTCTTTTCTTGTTCACAGTTTTTCCTAAATCATGCTGGATTGCAACATTTAACCCCTATAATTAAGCTTTGTATTTATAATGTGGATCCGTAGTCTTTTTGGATTTGTATATTTCTGGCATATTTCAATAAATGTTATATCGTGCGCTTATATTTGTTTTTTATCTGTTCAGTGATCTTATTTGTATTTATTTTGATCTTTCTTTCTGGCAAACACACACACACAAGCAGCCTATTTACCAACATGTTATACGTGGGGGAGTGATGTGATGGTGGGGGGTGCCGCACTGTTTCCAGGCATGCGATCACAGCAGGTGCTAGCTTGCCACACAGTCACTGGAGTGGTTCACAGGAAATGGCAGCTAATTGCTGCAGGTGATAATACCACACAATGAGGCGAGCGCCTCCTCACATGGGAGCGGGGAAATAAGGTGCTAAGTAAATCATTTGTCCCCACTTGTGCACTTGCAGAGTTGAGAAAATGGGTGAGAAACAAATCAACAAATGACTGCGCACACTGGTTGATTTATTTACCCGTTTGTTTTATTAAGTTGGTGAAGTGAAAATAATTTTACAAGGTTTTTCTGCTGTTTACAGAAAGGAGTGCAACACTAATTACTTAATCAGCTGATTTTGTAAAGAGTTCGCTGGTGATAGATCATCCTGTTGTGTTTTAGATTCGTAGTGTAACAGTTTCCCATACGTCAACACATTGGCCATTCAGTGCATGTGTGTGTACTTAACATGCGTGTTACAAGTTAAATGCTGACATGCACGAGTTAATGGATTCAGTGTCATCATGCAGCACTTCTGATTTTATTGGTCTTCTTCATTAGATGAAGATGACTCCTCTTTTCCTTTGGATGTGCTATAAATAGAGAGATAACATTTTCTCTCACCTCTCTGGCACAGAAACACAATCTTCTTTTCATTTGTTCTTTTCCTGTTTGTCACATTAAGCCAGTAAAAGTCTCTGTATGCAACTCAATCGCATACATTTGAAAAGTATTGATAAAAAGTCCCCCGGCATCCCCGACTGCCATCACCATGGAGACAACTGTTGTCTGATGCTCTAGACCATAACTGATGATGTTTTCTTCGACCATTTTACTCTTGTTTACAAACAGAACTGGTGCAAACAGTCTAAACAGCTACAGGAAATATGAGTACTATACATTATCAGTAACTGTTTTCTGAAGGGAGTCCATCCATTGTATCAATGTTGAAAAATTTTTTGGTCTATACGATTCTTTGTGAAGGAAACAAGTTGCAGGTCCTCTGGTGCTTTAAGTCTTACTCATACTGGTTTTTGTTGATGGTCATGCATTCCACCGATCCCATAATACCCAGTTGTTCAGAGTAGGAGGTTGGGACTAACACTTGACAAAGGGCGAATACTCCGCAACCTATATTTAACAGTACATGTCGTGATGACCGGGTTCTCTGCTCAGTCCTGCGGATCAATAACTGTTGAGGTCACGGATGATGCACGTGCATTGGAGAGTGTGCATATGTGTGTGTGTGTGTGTGTGTCGTCCGAAACAACCCCCTCTTACTCATCAATATTCTCTCTCTGTACCCTCCTCCCCCTCCTCCTCCTGTCTCTCTCTTCTGCACTCACCCCTCTTGTCTCCCACCGTAGATGGTGTACAAGCCCTGGCTGTGTTCTCAGTACTTCCAGACCACCCAGATGCACTGCAGCAAGCGAATCCCCTGTGGTCAGTACTGCCTGGAGGTGCAGCAGCGGTGCCCCTTCGTCCTGCCCGACAATGATGATCTCATTCATGGAGGCAGCCCCAGTTTTATATGCACAGGTACAAGAATACCCTGCATATCTGCCTTTCTCCTTCATTCTGTATCGTGTTTTACTGTTTTTGCATGTGTGCAGGTCACGCAGCTGCTCTGTGCAACTTTAGCTCTCAACCACTGGGCACTGAGGAGCAGAGCTGAAGTGCTTTGTTGACTATTTGAGGGATAAAAGAGAATTACTTCCCTAAATCCTGGGATTTAGAGCTACAAGTAACAAGCGCTGCTCACCTCTGCACCACCTCTGACCCACCCTGTGTACTAGTGATCGGGCCCTTTGCCGGAGTGACTTCCTTTACTCCTAGTGAGCATGTAGCTAGGGAGCACAGGGTCTCGCTCAATGACCCTTCAGTGGGACACATAACTGCAGCTCGACCAGAGTGCAAACACTTGTTACTTTACAGTTACAGGATGTTCTGTTTATTTAGCAGCCTAACAGGGTAACACACCAGGACAACTGGGCTAATTGTTGCCAATTACTCAGGAGTGAGCTGCACGGTGGGAGACGGTGACAGGAAGTCTGTAGTGAACAGTTTATAGCTCTCAGTGGGCCAGTGTAGTTTATGACAATACAGTGTTAGTGCTTACAACAAGTGGGACACACACTGAGTCACAAAAGAGTTTTGCATTGGTACAACCACACATTCGTCTCCACACACACACACACACACACACACAAGAGGTGAGTCCCACAGAATATATGATCTAATGTGTTGTTGTTTTTTATTCCCAGAATGTGATTAACACAACAAGCTCATATTTCACATAACATGCCGATGCTGCCCTCTAGTGGTCGAGTAGAGTACCATGGTCACTATAATAACAGAATGAGATGTGAAAGTAAAATTACAATGTTAAGGTTGCTTTCTTAAGTTCACTGACTGTTAATAAAATGGAAGAACGAGAGTGATGATATCAAATATTTCAGTTCAATTGACAAGTTACATTAAAAAACCAAAACCAACAAAGTGCTTGTCAGTGCACATATTAACATGCAGGTTACAAGTTAAACGCTGACATGCATGAGTTAATGGATTCAGTGTCATCATGCAGTACTACTGACTTTATTGGTCTTCTTTATTAAATGAAGAAGCTCCTCTTCGTTTGGATGTGCTATAAATAGAGGCACAACTTTTTCTCTCACCTCTGTTGCACCAAAAAACACAATCTTCTTTTCGATTTTTCATCTCCTGTTTGTCACATTGAATAAGTGAAAGTCCCTAGTTTGTTACTTAATCACATGAAATTGACATGTATTCATGAAAATCCTACATTCAGACTTCCCCCAACCTGCCTTGTACAATACAGAGGAATCTTTGATGGAAATATACTGTAATTATTATTATAATTAGTTTATATATTATTACAGTTGTAAATATAAATTCGGAGAAAAAGCTCTCCTTTCAGTTACGCTTGAATAATGTTACTCAAACAGGAGAAGATAACCGGGGACTATTTTCAGCTGTGGATCAATACACATTTGGTGCAGCAGTTATAGGGTCTCTATGACCATGTAGCAGAGACTGACTTAAAAGAAACAACAGTGCCCTTGTCCATTGTAATGACGGACAATGACACACAGCGATGGTGCCACTCTGTGATGTGTGTTTCAGGACAATCGGACATAAATGGAAGAGGAATAAAATATATTAACATCTGGAAACTGTATTTAAAACGTCAGCAGGATTCTTTCATTGGTTTTGGGCTTTCCATCAGGTTTTTTGATTATAAGAAAAACACGGACCATCTTAAACCTTAACATTTATAATCATGATGATCAATTAAAAAAAAAGAGTTTGCTGTGTGAAGATACTGTTGCACTCAGCAGGACTGATCAAATATGCACAGTTAGCGAATAAGATGGGATGTATTTATGCATGTGAATATTTTGCCATTCATGATGCTAATACGGGAATTCGAGATGCAGGTTTTTTTCAGAAAGCTGCATTAATTACACAATCCCTCTTGTAAGTCAGAGTGGGCACTAACGTCTTTTGCACACAGTCCATGACCAAGTTATTATGATGACAGTGGAAAGTGTCAGTCTGCTGTTTGTGATCTCACTCAAGAGAGCAAATACACTACATTTTGCCACTTAATGCTTTGGTTGCATTTTGAATGGGTCTTTACAATGTACTTTTTGTTTCCATTTGTTCTTCAAACAGAAAATAACATCTCTGGTAGGCTCTGTGCATTAAAAACACTCCTGTAGTGCAGATAAAGGCCTGGTTGTACAATACACAGTTAATTACAGTGATTCTGCCTGGACACTGCAACAGAATAGAGAAGTGAGGTGGTACAGGATGTAGCACTAGTGTTAAATTCAGTCATTCATTACTTCAGAGTGGCTTCCTGTTCTTCCCTAAGTGGATGGATGCTTGTTCCAGTAAGACCCTTTTTTACTCAATCTATTGGACTGGGTCTGAGTTTCCTCTTCATACGACTCATCAGATGAGTTTTCTATGTCATCAAGGAGCCTTCTTCATTTAGGAGAGCTGGATTCCAAGACTGGGTTGTCCTGTGGAACAATGTCTAGGTTCTCAGCATCGGGGGTTTAACAACATCTCGTTATCTCATCATCTTTTCAACATCTTCCTCATCCTCATCCTCATGCAGCATCTTTATGACCATTGCAGCCATAAATCTGGAATGATTGTGACCAGCAATATTAACACTCTACATAATGAAAATCAAAAGCAAAGGAATACTTTCAAATGCACATCTATCAGTCTATTTAGTATATACTGTTGTATTCTGGGTTTTATTTTGTTGATCTAGCCATAGTTAGCTAGCTAGAAAATAATATTTCAACTAGCGAAAAGCTAACTAGTATTGAACATACTTCTCTATCTCAATATTAATGGATTGTGAAACAAGACTTACATGCATCAGATGTGCAAAAGCAGCTGTGTGAAACAAATGATAGAGGTTGAATTAGCACATTCACCTCTTTTGTCATTTCAATCTGGGATTAATACATCCTCACTGAATTCTGTTTATATTGTGCTTTACATGTTTTGGTCTCCAGTGATCTTGTTGGGGCGGCCAGATGAGAAGCATTACGTCTTTGTGACAGGAAGCAAATACAGGCAATAGAAAAATGACAACATGTGAGCTGTGAGCTAATTGTTTCTATCTCCATCAACCCCCACCCAAAAAAAAACAACTGCAGGGCTGTTGGAGGACTATCCGTCAGGTGTGGACCCAGATGCAGAGTGCTGCGATGTGCGGTGGGACTTGAAAGTGGACAACCGAACCCGGGGGACCCTGAAAAGAACTCACCCGCCATGCCAGCACCGCACCTCCCTCAGCTCCTCAGCAGCCTGCAGACTGTGTAACAGCCGGCTCAAACTCTGCCTGCTGGTCCTTGTACTCCTACACACTGTTGCCAGCCTCACGGCATCCCACAATGCAACAGGACTGGGCCTCCCTGCCATCACGCCTCTGGAGGAGAGCCCTGCCAATGAGGAGTGATGGAGCTGCCAGGAGGAGGTGAGGTTGTCGGGGCTGGGGATTCCCTCACCATGGCAACCGGAGGATGTGGAAAAGTACAGCCACGGGAGCTGTGTGCCTGTGGACGCTCTGCAGCGCTTTGAGACGAAAGACACACACAAATCAATCAAAACGAATAAATAAGTAAACAAACAGACAAACAAAGGGAGTCAACCAGTCCCTTTGCTAGGGAAAGGGGACAATGCCACAGCCTTTGTTGAGAGGGAAGGTCGGCTTCCTCACGGCTGAGTTTCTCTTACTACGCTTTTTTACACTGTGTTCCAATTCTTGGTTTCTGTTGCACTGGCTGACTATGGAATAACACAATCATATTCTCTTTCTAATGTTCATCCTTTCTGTTTTGTTTCCGAGTCTCTCATACAGGAAGAAAATGTGTTCTCTGAATAATAATGTGTACAAAAAAAAAAAATCATTAGCTGCAACTGTGTGTGTGTGTGTGTGTGTGTGTGAGAGAGAAAGGGTTTGTGCTTAAAGACTGCGAGTATGTGTGGGCGGGTGTGAGCCTGTATGCATGTCTTTACACATGTATGTATGTGCGTGGATGAGAGCGAGAATGAGTGTGTGTTGCTGACAACTACCCTAAACATCTACCTAACAGACTGGTGCAGCGATGAGGTCTTTATGGAGCCCCCCCGTCCCCCCCCGTCCCCCCCCCATCCCTCCTCTCCAGGTGCTGTGCTGGTTTGTAGGCCACAATCCCATTCGTATCTGAGCTGGGTTTTGAATGTGGTTCTGGTGTCCATGGTGAAAGCTCTGATGTGTTTAACACAGGTTTATGGTTTCCCGCTCAGTTTGTTTTGTGAGATAATATTCACCCATTGACATCGGAATCAAACCATTGCTGTAATTGGCATCAATAAAATGCATACACCTGGCTCAACCTTGAAACACTGCAGGAAACCGACATATCTATGACATCAACAGGAATCTCAATATCAAAGGAAAACTAACTGTGTGGACCTAAATGATCTCTGACAATTTATAGAAACCCCAGGATAGCATAACCTATTTGGAAGATAAAGTAAGGTTGAGTACACCAAATATTTGCAATAAGGGACATTTTGGGTGCACGCAATTTTAGATTTTACACCCAGTAAATTATTATAAATGCCCCCTTAGACTACAGAGTTAAATGTTATAACAATAGAACCGAAGCTCAATCATCCGCCAAGGCCCAACAGTCCCCAATTGTACATTGACATCAGTTCCCTAAATAAGCCAGATTAATTTTTTCACCAAATTCCATGAATTATTTCCTGGAAATTCTGGCTTTTTGTTCCGATCCTTGCCCAAATCAAATGGGTTCTTCCTTGGCCCCTGTCCCCTCCTCCCACTACAAGTTATGTGGGAAATATCTTAGGTAGCTTTTGCACAATCCTTCTCACTAACACACAAAAACTAAAATGGACCAGGGCAAAAACATAGGCTTCTTGGCGGAGGTAGTTAACAGCTAAATCTCTGATCCTTTCAGCTTCAGGCGAACAGTATATCAGGGCTTTATGATCATAAATTCAAAGAAAACCTTTAAAACATTTCAAATAATGTTGACTTCCATCTGGAGCATTGAGACAGGTGCATGCCGCTTGGATGCCAAAGCATGATACAGCATGAGTTGTCCACCTCATTCACATGACTGTAATGAAAAAGCACATATGGGATGATTTTCTATCTCACAAAACAAACCATGAAACAGTCTTAAACTTGTCTTAACCAAAGATGTTATTTCATTCATTTAACCAAAACCTCATTCAGACTCTGGTCACTTTTCAGCAACAAGTTAACTGACATTGGAATTTCCGCACTGGATCAATATATTTGTCACAGTTGATTCAGTCATTGATACTTTAGTAAAATTTAAAGGTACTATCCAGTCATAATAAAAGATACGGCTGTGAAAAATGTCCTCTATCCTCTTGACCTCAAGAGCTTTGGCTCTTTTCCGGCTGCAGATTAAAAAGATCACTATGACAGCAACATTTGTAATAAAGGACTAAATCCTATCACCATTTCTTGAAAACCGAAACATAATCTTTTCTTTACCACTGAACTAAAAGATCAATCTCAGGCCTTTTTGTTGTCAAGAAACCTGCTGACTGGATGTTACCTTTAAAGTACTTTCATAATTGGTGAACTGCAATTCCACTGCAGCTATGACAAAAACAATATGTCAACATGTCCTTAAGAAAGGTAGCCTCCTACCTGCAGTAGCATAACGAAGAAAAACCTAACCCACCAATAGATATGACATTTTAAATCCCTCACCTTGGTCATAGAAAACATATAGAGTGACGGTTGACATCTCACCAACATGGAGACAACATGTCCCTGTTTGTTTCTTTTAAATTAAAAATGTCTAACCTCTTCTCATGACCTGCATGTGTTGGCTGTCTGCAAGGCCTCTTTCTGACGATTGTCCTCAGCCCCACTCCCCATACAAAGCACTGCACCTGATCCCGAATCAGCTCCTGTAGCATGCCCACTGTCTGGTACCTTTCTCCTCCAACACATCCAAGTAATTTCTCATGAAGTAAAAAGGGCTTATCAAGATAAACAGTACATTATCATCCACATAGTCAGACACGCTCCAGATTGTTAGCCGACAAAAGGCTAAACACACGGCACGCAATTCTGTTTTATTGACAGTTCGGAGTCATTCCATTGGCTGTTATACTGGAGAGCATGAACAGAAACACGTACAGGGGACAGGAGCGGGTCCTTGTCTCAGCACTAATGACAAAACCTGATAATCATCAGTTGTCAGCTGATCCTTGTGTTTTTAGCTTTCCAGACGTTGACCAGCTTGTGAACAGAAAGAAATGGTGTGACCTTAAGGGCTGACTTTTTTTTTTTGTTTTCTTTTGTGTGTCTCTCTTTTGACGAACAGGTTTTTGAATCAGAGCAGATGTTAAACTAAACCGAGATGTCCAATCCAATATCTGATGTCAAGAATTTTTTGCTACGCAGCTTCTCCGGGATTTAAAAAATTCATTTCTGTATAGATAGTTTAACTTGGCTTTTCCCTGACACCTATAGGCCGTTGAGACCCCGCCCCACTCTCCAACACCTGCTTGCATTCACCGCTCATTGTCATTCAGCACCGCACGCCCATGTCCATCTTGGATGACCGCATTCGGTGACAGTGAAAAATGCTGCTATGTCATTGGCCACCGGTAGATGGAGATATTTGTATTCTTTTTTATATATTGCTACTGCTGCTGAAGACCTACCACACAATGACTGTCAGACACAAAGGGAATCAGGAAAGCTGAGCTCTGAATGACCTGTGAGTGAAAGTTTCTGTACTGTACTTTCCGTGCGTGCAGAGATGTGTGCACCGTGACTGCGGCCAATTGCCGCGTGTTCCCAGGAAAGCTCATTAGTGTTGCAGTGACCTTGGTGCCTGCAGGACAGGTGTGGCAAACCTCCACTGTCTTTAGACCCGACCCCCCCCCCCCCCCCCCCCCCAGGGATCTGCTACACGAGTCGACCCATTATTCACCGCAGCCCTGAAGCTGCAGGAAGTGTAGTCTGAAACCATCGTACTGAACAATATGTAATAACTGTGTCACCGCCCCGAAACCCAAAACACACTTGACTACATTTTTTTTATTTTCCCCTAAAATTGTCGAATTTGTTTACCCAGCCTGAAAGATGTCACAGCCAGTGCAAAGAGTGAATGAAGTGAGCTATCATGCGAAACTGGTGCCAAAGCAAACCTTGTACTGAGTAAAAGAGAAATGGCTCCTATCTGATATGACACGCTGCATGTTGACGGGCGTGAGGATGACAACAGGGTCTGTCAGTGTCGCAGGGAACGTGCCATGCAACTCTCACCACGTTGCACATTAGGGATTTCTCAAAGACATAGGTGTGATTTCATTCTGCCTGTCATGTCGGCGGTCGGGCCGCGGTCTAACCACCATCACACGCCCACTGCTGGACATGCATTCATACAGGTCACCTGCATTCAAAGTCATGCAGAGGCCATGTCTGCTTTACATGCAGCGGTGCATCCTCTCTGCAGCTGCATGGGTGCGAGTGCCATGCATGTGTGTCGTCCCTCATGCCCCCCCCCCTCCAGACTAGGTTTGCACCAAGGACCGACATCTTTGTGTGCAAGGTTTCTTCCAAACAATAATACAAAGAGATTTCGACTAATGTAAATCTCTACTTGACTTTTGTTGGTAATGCACGCAACTGTTACTCTTGCTGTGACTACTTTTATTTATTTGGTTTGTTGATTTTTTTTTTATCTGCATAATACAGAGAAATTTGCAGAAGCTCCTTTACGCTAGATTCAGTCTAGATCCCCGTTAATGGTCCGTAGCAGTCATAGGGTATGGCCTGTCTTATTCCATAACTCACCGACCGACAAAAACGTTTTGTGTTTCACCCCCTGCACATATAGACTATGTATGCCTCTTGCCCCCACCCCCTTTTTACCCGCCACCGAATTGTATGTTCACGAATATCCCCCCCACTCCACTCCTTCTCAGCCTCTCTGTTTTCATGATAGTTCCGTTCTCTATCCTGTGGATCTATGCAGAAGCCCATTCCGTTTTTGGTTGTAAATACGTTCCCTAGTATGCTGAAAAATGTACGTCTTTTTCCGTCCCAGGTTTTCTTGTGTACTTTGAGTTGACGTCATGCTGTTACTTTCCTCTTCTTCTCTAATTCTTTTTTTTCCTTTTCTTTTTTTTTGAGTGTCTAAAAATCATTGATGTTAAAAGAGAATGTGATGAGAATTAACCAATAGACTTGTCCTCAGCTTCGCAATTCTTATTGTGGAAGGTGGTGGTTCTGTGTGTGTGAACGCGGAAGATTTATGATTATAGAAATGAAAAAGGTTTAAAGGCATATAGAAGTATCATTGCGATTATGAATTTTATGATTACTATTATACTACCAGTATATTGTAATATTATAGATGCTTTAGTTCAAGTAACTTCTTTAATTTTTTTACAAACAAACTTTGATGAAATGATTTATAAAACAGTCTCTCGAGTCATGATCTTTTCGAAAAGTATGAAAACTACAGCTACAATGATTAAAATTGTGTTCTGATGAAAATAAATACAGACATATAATCTGTTCTTCTGGCGTCTTCTTGCGTAATGTGACAATATTTGATTTGAGGATTCACCAGATGCAAAAACCCTGTTGAAAACAAGAGTGAAAATATGTTCCTCTCAGAAGTGGCTCCGTGGAACTGGAATTCTAAAAGACAGAGGATGTCTCAAAGCAGTGGTTAAAACAAATAAATGTCTGAGGAGGCTTTTTCCACTTTCCAAACCCTAATGATGACATGAAGTGTAATCACATTCTCATCAGAGGAGCCGTTTCTGTCAGCAGCTCAGACGATCCCTAATGAAGCTGGTGGATGATGACAATGATGTCATAATCAGCAATGGTATTAATAAAGTTTAAACAACCTCATTTAAACTTAAGTCTCCAAACGCAAGCTAAGATAAATCCGGTTATACGACTACGGTTCATTTTTAAAACAAAATACTGAAACTGATCATGTGATCATAGATTCAATATTCGATTTGTTGAGATGTTCTGTTTTGTAAATATGATATTTATAGTAGTTTAATAGTATTTTTTTGTATAACAATGTAGGCTACTTTAGCCTTTTACAACAACAAATACAAAGGAATCAGGAAAGCTGAGCTCTGATGGACAAACATGGATTGATCTGTCCAAAAATCAAAGAGGATTCTCCCTACCCTGTCTAGTGCCCCTGAGCAAGGCACCTTACTCCCCCAACATCTGCTCACTGCTCTGTGTGTCCTTCACCAGATGGGTTAAAAGCAGAGATTAAATTGCCCTACTTGCATGGGTGTGCCTGTGCATGTCTCTGCATGTGTTTGGGATAAATAAATGTAAATTAATCTTAATCTTAATCTGACAGTACATAGTTTACACTGTATCAGATGAATAAACAAGAGTTGTTCCACTTAAAGCCACGAGATGGCGGCATTAGTGTGTTAGATGAAGTAAGAGGCGGCGTAACTCCAGGGGCTGAAATACAGACCATTCAAAAAGTGTCTACATATGAAGGACAAACAACTGCATAGGTATATATATATATATGAATTAAAAGATAAATTAATTCAAATATATGCTTGTTCTGTATTTGTTTACTTAATTATGTATGTTTTAACACAGATGTTTATACAACAACCACTGGTACAGTTTATATATGATATAATATGCTCTATTTTCCATACGCCTACTGACCAAGTTGTGTCTATTGCGAACACACTTACATTCTCACCATCATTGAGACGGTTCTGCCTAAGCTTCTCTATGTCAGCCTCAAAACTCAGGGCTGTTGTAATGGTGGCTCTGTGCCTGTGGCCCCTCCACCTCGGATTTAATCCTAATTTCTATTTCAGCTTGTTTGGGGGGAAGTGATGTTCTCATCTGACTAATCCTCAGCTAGCCTGCCAATAGTCAGCATCCACTATCCCACCTGTCATTCAGAAATTACATAATACATGTGTGCATGTGTGTCTGTTTGTGTGTGGATAAGTGATTTTTATATTGCAGGCATGAAGAATGAGGTGAGTGGGTAAGTGGGTCTTTCATGATGATTAAAGGGATAGTTCACCCCCAAAAAATCTTGGATGACACCACAGGAGCAATATGGAGGCAAATTTTCTATTTATTTCTGTTGTTCTCTAGCGTTTAAAGAAGTGGTTGCCATTTACTTTAATTGTATTTGATTTGCTGCAACCCTGTTCACCCCTGTGTTTTGTGGACCCAAACACTTCACCCACTGCTTCATTTGCAAAGTGCTGAGTAGATAATGAGTGCATTTTCGGTGAACTGTCCCTTTAAAACCCTCTCTGTCAACAACAATATGTCAGTAAATTACAATTATAACTTTAGTGTCATTTAAAATTGTGTTTATGGGTTATGCAAATTGGGGTTAGGTCAGAAACTCTAATAGATAACGGACGGATATTATAGTTTGTCAGGAGATCCTTTAGTGGTTCAACCCTGTGTTGACCTACACTCACCAACAGAGAGCAGTAGCATACAGTAACAAATGGAACTAAAATGGTAATTTAGGAGGCATAGACATTTAACATGGGCCTTAGAAATACAACTGTTCTATTTTATGCTCATAACTAACAGAAAGTCCTGGAGGTGTTGCCTCTTCTCAGAATCAGAATTAACTTTATATGAGCGTGGCCACTATGTGCAATAGAGATAAACTGCACAAGAAATTAGAATACATTACATTTAGCTGACATCTTTGTCCAAAGCGACTTACAATAAGTGCATTCAACCATGAGGGTACAAACCCAGAACAACAAGAATCAAGGAAGTACAATTTTCTTCAAGAAAGCTAAACTTTATTTTAAATTTTTTATGCGAGGTAAAGTTGGAAGAGATGTGTCTTTAGTCTGCAGAGGAAGATGTGCAGATATTCTACACAAGGAGAGGGGATCTTATGAAGAAAGTGCATTTGTATAATGTACAGTATATACATTCCGCTTAGATTTATATTGCTGGAAATGTGCAACTGTAAACCTGAGATGAGTAACAGCATAATAAATTATAAATAATTCGGCTTAGTGGTGGATGACTAATGTACAGGTGTATTGTTGTTGGATTGTTCCTGAGATTGAAGGCCCCTCTTGTGAGAAGAGCAGAAAAAATATCTTCCTGCTATAAATATTTCACAAAGTTAAATCTTCTGACGTCCTTATGTAAGGGCCCCTAGTAACAGCATTTAAGCCGAGTCTTTGGCACATCCTCCCGCTTCCGCTTTTTCTCTCCCCGTTTTCCCTCCAGCAGAGTGTGTGTACTTTGTGTGTATTCAGGTTTTATAACAAGAGCGAGGGGTGGAAAACAACATTTGGACTACAGGGATTTAAGGAGATGATCCGCACACATCAGACAGGCCAGTGACATTCACTTCACCGCTGACACTGATGAACACACACAAAAAAGCAAGCTATTTGTGGTGCTGCTGTTCACCTTACAGGACCATCAGTCTGGACACTTTTACGGGCTTAATGGATGAGGCATAATTAAACAGATGCTTGGGCACAGTTGATTTGATGGGCTGAGTCGGGCACTGGGTGGAAGATGCTGCCTCACACAGCGTGCCTGGCTTTGTGGGAAGCGTCTGTGAAGGACTGAGAAACCTTTGCACCAGTTGTTTCTTATCATCCCTCAGTGAATGATGTGGTTGATGCATCTGTGGGTCCTGGATTTAGGCAAGGAAAGAGAGAGAGAACACCACTGTCGGCTAAATATAATGACCTTTATACATTTATTACAAAGATCTACCCTCAGAAATTTGGTCTGTATTTATATATATAGAGCGATAGGTAAATACTTTATTGATCCCGAGGGAAATGTAGACATCCAGTAGCACACAAAACAGTTAAACACAAGAGCATTTTTTTTTTTAAATAAGTCAAGAATAGGTTCATGCAGTGAGTTGAAAGTCGAGCCACCACAACTACTACAAACTTAGGCACTCCACTGTAAAGGAGTACGTGCTAATGGATATATTGACTACAATATTTTAAGTATAAGATGATTGAAAGACTCATGACCTGAGGCAGAGTATTGAAGCCAATATAAATACAGATCTAAATATAAACAACTGAAGCTATACAAAGCTATGCGTTAGACTAACATAGCCTGTCAATGTATGGTACAGTAGATGTAAGTGTGTTTAAGAAAAAGGTGAAATTCACACGTTAATACAGTGCATCTATATGTAGCACTTTGGGGGTTGAGCATCTTGCCTAAGAGCACTTCGGAATGCGGAAGGGGGGTAGACTGGGATCAAACCGCCGACTTTCTCGTTAAAGGTCGACCAAAAAGTACAGCAACATCCATGAAAGCAGTTGAAAATCAGTCTTTAAAAGCCTTTCCCATAAAAGATATGTTTCCAGCAATGGATTGCAGTAAGGTGCTGCCAAGTCTTAACTCCACAGGCTATGAAATCCAGAGCCACGGGCCCCTGATGGCAGAAACTTGGACACCAGCCTCGACTTAAGAGCTAAGATATTGCCTTTCTCCTCCGTAATGCAAAAGCAACATCACTCAGTTCTGTCCAAAGTAAACCCCACTTCCTCAGTGGACAGCGGTGAGCCCTCCAATAGTAGGAATCACAAGTAGGGTCATGGTGAGCTTGGGCCGCAAGAAAGAGAATTGTAGAGGAGATACATATAAATGTGACTTGGAAAGGAAATACTTCTAAAATACAAATCCAGAGAGGATTCATTCTAAGGCTGATAAAATTGATGTGAATAATGTTCCTTTGTGTGTGACAGACGGCAGATTACAGGACAATGGATCGTACGCTTGCCAGGCAGAGGCGCTTCCATCCAGCGACCTTCTCCATCAGCTGAACATAATCTACGTCCATTCCTCACACTTGGCATGCGCCTGCTGCATTCACACCCCCACTCAACTTAAACCGCCTGGCATATGGGAAGCAATAAGAAGATTTTATCTCGCTCTGCTAACAAGTTCAGTGAATTATTATTAGTGCCTGGTTGGAAAAGGAATAGACAGTGTAACTAATGTCCGTGTTATTCAATTGACTAACATCAGCTTCATGAATATTCACTGCTCATTAGAACTATCTGTCTGAACGGAGCAGGCCTCCTTCGTAAATATGCGACACAGAAAGTTGTGGACTTCATGCCTGCCCCTCTGATCGGTGAAACATGATCACTTTCACATCATGAGTCCAGAGGAGAGTCTAATTCGTACTTGGCTCCAGCCAAATATGGGTCATTACAGAGAAAACACGCTCTTCCAGTAAAACTGACACCTGCTTCTTTTTTGTAGGCAGCTCTGAAAGAAATGAATGACGCAGTAAACGTTGAGGTAAATAGTGTCATAGCTCAAAGTACAATTAAACACAGTTCGGCTCCATAATAATTGGCAGCACTCAGTCGATAAAAGTGTACTTGATGCTCAGTGGATACTTAATGGGCTCCGACTGCAGAGCGCACTCACTCACTGCACTTTCCTTCACGTCTTTGCTTTGTGCTGTTATTGTATCGGGTAATGGCTAATTCGCCTTCAGTCAGATTGAGCTGACATTTACAGGTATCCAGGTGAATGGATTTTTCTTCCCTTCACAGCTCCTGTTTGCACAACACACATATAATGCAACACTGAATCATGATGGGAAACACGTTCATTGTTGGGAGCTTGTCGGTTGCTTTTGATCAACCAAGCGTCTGTGCATTAGGCAATTAGGCTCCAGGAACTATGTGTAAATAAGGTTTAACAAGACATTCGGAGATCTTCTCGTTTTGTGCGCCTCTCGGTGTGTGTTTATTTTGACAAACAATTCACCCACAGAGAACTTCCGGGCGCCACCAAAACATTCGTTTTTAACCACCCCCAGGGCACTTGTTACTTTGGTAACCCCACAGCTCCTTACTGGGTGTGTAAGAGTGCAAACCACATTAGTGTAAACCGTCTTTGGTGAATTCTGTATTATCACCTGTCCCCTACACTACCATCTATTTGATCTTTTATCTATCCCTCTCGGTTGACTTAAGCAGCTGTGGCAACTAGACTGTTGGCTTTTCGATCCCCATCTCCACCAATTTGCATGCCGGAGTGTCCTTGGGCAAGATACTTACACCCAAATTTGCCCTGATGTGTAATGTGGATGTATTATGTGAATGGAAAACTGTCCTGTAAAGCACTTTAAGTGGTCATCAAGACTAGAAAAGCACAATATAAACACAGACTGTTTACCGTTTGTGCGATAAAATAAATAAAAGAAAGGTTTGTATATAGTCTAAGGAGCTATTATTGTACACACACGTAATAATCATACAGACTCCAGGCGTCTTACTGGAAGAGCAAGTGTGTGAATTCTTCTTCACACCCACCACTGTTAGAAAGAGTAGGAACATCACCGACACAAACACCACCGCCATAAGAGCTTATACCTTCTGTCCGTTTTGTGATTATTATTCATCAGCTTGTCGAAATCTTTATTAGAATTGGACACTTCAGTGGATCGGATGAGGTTAGGGAAATATCACATAGACGCAGTGAGAGCCAAAGTGGTATTATTAATAAGCCAACATGCTATTTGTGGAATCCCGCGATGAACAGCCTCGAGATGCATCATACATCGTGTATGTGGTGTAATGAGGTTTGAACAAGTCTGTCTAACACACACACACACACACACACACACACACACACACACACACACACATGTTCCTCTCATCTTATCACCATGGAAGTGCTTCAAAGGACTGGTCAGAAGCTCTAATGTGCTGTAAGAGCTTCCTACAGACATGTCTTGAAGGTGGATCACATTGTGAATACACATTGAATATATTTGAAGTTTCTGGTCATTTTTCCCATCTGCAGACATGTTAACAGATAATAAGTAAATGCTTCCAGATTATATTCTTCTACCCTGATCCTTTAGGAGAAGGATCCTGATACACCATCCGGAGGTCATTTGGGGAAGAACAGACAATTGGTCGAATTAGCTCGATCTGTTTCTATGAACTGAGATAAGGTGACTGAAAAAGGATGAATGGATGGATGAATATTACAAGAAAGCGAGGACATATCAGCTTTATCATATCAGTTTTGGCTGTATTCCAACTGAATACAGCCCGGAAACTGCACTTTCTCATAAGTAATATATAATAAATATGAACCCTTCCTGTCATACTTGAATTTAAGCAGATTTCTGATGCTGTTTGCATATCGTTGTAACATAATGAAATGGAATTTTGATTCTCTTGCTCTCTCTGTGACTTTTGGGAGACATATGAAAACACACACACACACAGGAGGATTTACAGAGAGGGACAACTGAATCCCATTTCCTCCAGTCTCTTGACTTTTTCTTACCACAAGACTTTCTAACGAGACATTTCAGACTGATGTCGAGCTGCAGTAAATGTTGCTATGGCGGCTCTGCTGCAGCTAAGTGAATGTGCATGTCGCGTCGTGCTAGCTGCAGAGGTCACGGGCCACACAGATGGGATGATGATTCAAGAGTTAGTGTGTAATGGGGTAAAATGTTGTCATCTGTCTCACTCTTTGCTTCGGGTGGCTACTTTCAAGACTCACTAATCCTGGAGACACACAAACACACACATAAGTAAACAAACAGATACAAATTGCTATGCAACAGTAACAAGCTCTTCTCTCTCTTTCTAACCTCCTCTCTCTCTCACACACACACACACATATACACATCACACACACACACACATGCACGCATAAGAATGCAATAACACATGCATGCAGACATGTACAAAGGTCGCATGGAGCATCAGTGGTTAGACCCAAATGGAGTTGAGCCCTGACTGACAGCATCTGTTTCAAATGCCATCTGCCGCAGACATCAGCCACCGGCGGCCCGCGTCTACAATAAGTAGACCAGGAAATGAAGTGACACTTGCATAACATGGATCCCGCTGTGCAGGAAAAAATGAATATGTAACCGTTTTAGTCAAAGTAGGAAACTGAATCCCCCAAAAGAATGAAGAAACAATCGTAATAATAATAATAATAATCTTTATTTCTTTTTTTACATAAACTCGACAAATTCCCGAGTTATGGATGAAAAAGATTCAGGGTATATACAATTAGCTTCTTACATGCAGTCGTTGCCTTTTCAGAGGTTATAAAATCCTGAGAAGTCTGAACTCGATACAGTTTGGTTTTACAGTGGCCTAATAAATAAGCCACCTCTCTGTTCCCCATTAGTTTCCTTCTCCTTCAAAAGCCATGCGGTGACTCACTCCGTACTCCGAGGGGCTATGACAGGGCGTCTTGCGTTCAGCGACGTAGACGGTGACTTGCTTTGCTCTCAGGACTTTGCGCACACGGGTCTGATGACGACCGGAGGAAACCTAAAAGCCGAATTTGTCTCAGCATACGGGTCAGTACACGTGATTCACCGATAGCATGATGCACGGTGTTCACTGAAGGGGTCTCGTGCTGTGTGGGCTTTGAAACTGTGTGTGTCCAAAAACACACCTAAGGGACAGCTGCCTCTGAAGCAATCAGTTTCTGTGGCCACAGCCTCGATCTGTGAATCACACACAGTGAATAACATGCTACAGCGGTGGTACGAGTGGCCATTGTAATAGGAAATGAAACGATAAGTCATGAATCCAATGGTTGTTGTGTCACGATTGTTTATGATGAGGATGTTTATCTTTCGGCTGTCATACGACTTCCTTTCAGCACTACCCTCCCTTTATGTAATTATTCATTTCAACCATCTAACCACTTTTTTTTTGGGGGGGGGGGGGGGGGGGGGGGGTCCTCTCTATGGAGGCCGCCATGTTTCTTGCGGTAGCCCAGACTGGACAAATTAAACAGCCTTTACGTTTTTTATGACAACTGAAGGTTACCACAGGTTTGGAAGGGGAGGATGAGGTGAGGGGTGTTCAGCTGCAACATGCAACTTCCCCAATTTGTCACTAAATTCTACAAACTGCAACTTTAAAGACTTTGCATTTGCATTATACAAAACGTCAATGCTGTGCTTTTTACCTTTGCCAAATGCAGCTGTTGGTCTGTAAGTGTGTCCCACTTTTGTGAACCCGATATCTGAAGAATAATTTAAGGAAATGTATTCAAATTTATTCAAATAAAAATGTTGTGTTCAAAACTCAAGGGTCAAGGTTGCGGTGACCTTACAGAGTACTTTTTTTTTGCATTTTGAACACAATAGCTCAGGAACATAATCCATGAAATCCTTTCAAATTGGGTATGAATGATCACTTGGACTCACGGATGAACTGATTAGATATGTGTGGTCAAATGTAAGGGTAGGACCTGTTTTTGTTCTTATGAAGGCTACTTCTCACACACACCGTGGAGGGACGTGGTCAAAGCGAAAATTACAGTGACCGCATACAAATCCACAAAACAAATGTATGTAGACTGAAGCGGCGCTGGTTGGCCACACTATAGTAATCCTCATTTATTTTATTGTCAGCGGGATTACGCAAAAAATACTGAATGGACCATAAAAGAAACAATCAAATTATAGGGTGGATCCGGACAAAGGGGGCAGACCCAGGATTTGTTATCATTGCAAGATTGTTTTTTTTTTGACATTTTCAGCATGGGAGAAAGGGGAATTATCTCAAGGAAAAGCTCAGGTATATTCAGGGAACTGATATCTATGAATGAGTGCAGCTTGAATGAATTAAAGGAGACTGTTGGACCTTAGTGGAGGTGTGTATGTGTGCAAAGCTACTATGTAGAATTAAGCCTTGTAACAGTGTGACAGATACAAGGGTTGTAAATATATGTACTAACAGATCTGACAATGTTGTGAATTTGACAATATCAGTAAACTGCTATAGATGTGCATGCAGCAGTTGCTGCTTGCAAAAAAAAGCTCAAGTGAAATGAATTTAATCGTCAGTGGCAGGATATCACAAGGACACACAAATAGCATGACATCACACAGAGGGATAAACCTAATTATTCTGCTTCACTTGTGTCCCTGAAGTCCAGAGGAATGGTAGTGACCCATCAGTGTTTTCTTAATGCAAAGAAAATCTAATCTAGATAAAGCAGAGGATCTCCTGAATTCAGCTGGATATACAAAAGCTTATGTTTGGTTCAATCTGGTTGATTAGGTTGAATTTAACTTTTCTTCCCATACATCACCTTGGCAGGCAGCAATCATTAACTTTTAATATTTTGTTATTTCACTGGCATTACCTGATGGCAATTAAATTGGCCATCGGTAGAGTGCTGTTATCCGATTCCACCGGCTCTAGTGTCTTCAGGGTTAGTCTGCTTATACCCTTTATATATTTGGAAACAATCCATTAAGCCAGATTTGGTTTCTCCTTCAAGGTTTTTTACAATGAGTGGCTTAAAATAGCTCCACAGTATAACATAGATAAACATGACAATATCTGGCATTGATTACCTGCAGCCCTTTTGGTGGTTATGTGAAATCCGAGTGTTACACAGAGTCAGATATCATTTCCAATAATATGTGAATATGGTTTGGTCAAATGTATTTCAAACACATGACATTATAGTAAACACATGACAGACATGTGGGTGCATGTATGTGGTGTAGGACAAAAACCTGGACCCATTTCATTTGTAGTGTCAGTCACTCAACAAGAGAAAGGAAAAACTACTTCCCACCCCCCCTAAAAAAAAAAAAAAAACTTTTAAAAGGGGAAAATAGCATTGAAACCTGAGACAGAGCCACATCTGAAGGATCCCTGTACCAGGACGGACGAGGTGCAGTAGATGCCGTGTGTCCTGTTTCCACTTTAAATCCATCCATTGACACAGTCGTTCCCTGATACCCGAATCAACCATTTAAAATGCATGGGATAAAGTTTGCATTATTATTTCATGATTTTATTCATGTGAGAGGTTTTCACTGTGAGGTTTTATAACACTGCATAACATTATTTCTGTTTTTGCAATTTGGTCTCAGATCACAGACATTCTATCTTTGTCTCATGACATCTGACCACACCAGAGCCTGAATAAAATCAATGTGAGCCTCCCACGGACGCATATATGAATATTTTTATCTTCCCAGAATAAACAATGCAGAAAAGGTGTGCATTTATGTTTCAATTTCACATCTTTACTAATAAAACTTCTGTATATTTGCTTGTATTTCTGTTTCCTTTTACTGGTATTATCTATTATAACGTTTATGATTAAACTGTTAAATAGCAAACCTCTTTGTCTTAAGGGTTTGAAGGAAATCCTTATCAGTCATGCTCACCTTTCACTTTCATTATTCATATAAGCTTTCTGATTTGATGCTTATCTGATAACACAGCTCAGCCCGAAATCAGTGAGCAGAGGTCGGATCCAATCCGTAGCTGTAAAGACTTGTGTGAACCACTGAGTCAATCTTGCTCTCGACTGTTGAACTTACTTTATTTTGGTGTTTTCTTTTTTGATGCAACTGATCAGCATCATCTGTCATGCGCAGGAAGAAACGCTCAAGAAACGTGACTCCCATCACACACACACACACGTTTTCACACTCCTGGAAGCTACAGTGAGAATTTGGTTTGAACCCAGGCAGAGGCTGGGGGAATCTACAGCTGTTTGCTCTGACTCAGACTGAGCTGTTTGCAGGATTTTGTAGGCGTGCGTGCACACATTACGTATGGTGCAGCACAGCCAATCACAGCATCTCTCTCTGTGTGACAGCAGAGTTCGGGCTGCACTGTGACAGCGATAGCAACAAGTGATGATGAGGTAGCTTGGTCCAAAATGAGGAAAAGGTTATCCTATTGGAAGATGAGCAAGGGTCAACTGCCTAGAACTGACTATATTCAGATGTTAATCTTTCCTACAAGTCTGCATTTCTCATAGGTTGTCACTAAAACTAATAACTTATCAATTTGAATGGGAGAATCAAAAGAGATGAGGGAAATCTCAGCTCTAAACCTTTGAGTTATATATATTTTATATAAAATGACTCAAAAACAACACAGTTGATTTTTTTTATTATTGGATCAGCATAGGAAGTTCATACGCCCAAATTTTTTTAAAAACAGCTTGGTCCATGCTTGATTAATATTGGCAGCATTACTCAGCATAAACATGACAATATCTGGCATTGATTACCTGCAGCCCTTTTGGTGGTTATGTGAAATCCAAGTGTTATACAGATCAAGCCCCCACAGAGTCTGATATCATTTCCAATAATATGTGAATATGGTTTAGTCAAATGTATTTCAAATTACAAACACATCACATTACAGTAAACATATGACAGACATGTGAGTGCATCTATGTGTGGTGTAGGACAAAAACCTGGACCCATTTCATTTGTAGTGTCAGTCAATCAATCAATCACATTTTATTTCTACAACACATTTTCACGAATTACAATTTCTCTCATATGGCTTAACAAAGTGTGACGTCCTCTGTTCTCAACCCTGAACAAGAGAAAGGAAACCCTAAAATCTATTGGATCACTACACACACATACAAACACACACTTTTTTCACAAAGCAAATATTAGGGTTCACATTGGATACTTTACAAACCTCTCGTGGCTTAACCTGAGCTCAGCTCCGCTGGATTGGCTGATGTTTTTGTAAAAGAGGATTTGGAGGCTTTCAGGCTGAAATACCAGAATGGCAGAGCAGGGATTAATTCGGTGTTTTCATCAGCACAGTGGTGCAGATGGCCTCCCATGAACCGACTCAGTGCGACGGCGGGTTTCCAAGCTGACTTTTAGCCAGCCACCTATAAGTCACATTATCAATAGGTCGTAAGAACATGGACAGTGAACGCAACAGAAGGTGAAATGTAAATAGTTTTTCAAGATCAATGTTCAAATTATATCAGACATATAATTAGACTAACACTGTGCAGAGTAGCTCCCATGTTGAGTGTGTACTACCTGCCCATCACAAAATAATATAACATGTAGCATTATAGTACCTGGTAAAGAAAGTTCTACATTGAGCAAAGAAAGGGACCCAAATATTTTTTCTCACAAATTCGTCTACAGCAGCGAATAAGAGGACAAATGTGAAGATATTTATCTTTTCTCTAATTTACTTTTCTCTTATTTCTGTCATTGCATGGTTCTCTTTTTCTTTTTTTACTCTATCCATACCTGTATTAATTTTCCTTTGTTTGCAAAGCACAGGCTCAACTCTTATTGCATTGAACATGTTATAAAAATAACTCTGTCTTCTGCCCAAATGCTGTGTGGTTCGTACAACAGTGTTTTTGATTTATCAAAACCACATGATACTGAATTTTTTATTTTATTTTCCAGTAGCAGCTCTGATTAATTCCCGGGAGCAATAAAACATTTCGGTCGAGAAACGTGTTTAATCCCTGAGCCGACACTACTCATGCTCAGAACAGGAAACGGATGTTTATTCAGTGGTATAAAAATATAAACTGATGTTTTAAAATAATTCTAAGCTGCTTGGTGAGTAAAAATAGCAACAAATGTGTTTTCTTTGACCCCTGCTGTTTTCAAAGTGAAGCCGTTTCTGACCCACACCTTCTAAATATCAGTGCTGGCGACACAGTTTGGCTTCTTACACACTGTGCACGACAAAAGAGCTTTTTCACTAACCCCTCAAAAACATAGAGTTCATTACACCACAGCTACATTTCACGTTTTCTTTCATGCATAAATCAATTGTATTACAGGCTTCCTGCTGCTAAAATGGGGTTGGTATGGAACACTTCTAAAGCACTCTTAAAATATTTTTGCCTGTCCACTAAGTCTAACCAAAGCAACTCAGAAATCCAAGAATTGTGGTTTTGTCCTAAGATTTCTATACATTTACAATGTTTTAAATTTCTCTCTCCTTTTTTGGAGCTTGATAAGATTATCAACTCTCTGCATCTCTCTGTTGGTCCAAATCATATTTACCACTGGAAATGAGGTTTGATGTTTACACCCCTTTCTGCTTGTTTCTTTGTTTCTACGAAACTCAATGGCAGGATGCAGAACTCTTCAGAAAAGAACTCATTAAATGTAGGTGTGGATCTGAATCAGAAAATTGTTCGAGGTGGTTTTTATTTCTCACTTCCTTTAACATTACGAGATTTCTGACTTTGTAGACATTGTCACTAATTTCCAGTGGAGTAATTCATGGATACTAATGGAAAAAAAATACAGCATATTTACTGACCCAATATCTATGATTGTGCACCGATCGATTTAATTTAAGTTGACAATTGGACCATGGCGAGGTATGCACACAGATTGCTGCTCAAGTTTTGTCTTTCTATGTTCTCTTTCTTCCTATTTGTGTACATCTTTTTCATTTATCTCCCTGGTCGATGTGTGTGCTTGTGAGACTGCAGCGCAGAGGGCACAGTGGGTAAAGCCTCCCAGACATGTTCCTCTTTCTGTTGACTTGCTGTATTGAGCGACTGGTTAAGCCCTGCCAGATCAGTGTATCAACAGGGGACTCCAGTCCGTTAAGCTGCTGTGGGTGGATGCCTCACCGTCAAGGCTGAGCTTTGTGTGTATCCTTCACTCCTCCACCACACAGAAGTGGAAACTGTATCACATAGCCAGTTCTTATCAAGCGCTGCAGTGTTACCATCACTGTTTTCCACCACGGAGAAAGACACTGATGAGAGGTTCCAAGGCCAGAGTATTGTTACCCGTTTGGGCTGGAAGATAGGAATCTTTAAATCTCCATGGCAGGTGCCCAGGTCACCGGGGAACCCTCCACAAACCACGTCCTTTTCAACAGTGAACACATCCATCTGCCATTTATCCAAATGAAAATTCTACCTGTGTAATATCTTGAGATTAAGTGCGCTAGGGGGTTTCTTTCCTGAGACATCAAATCAAGCACAGATATAAAAACACATTTACACTAATATTAATCTTTAAGCCAGTTGTATTTACCACTGTTGATGTGGGCAAGATTCAAAGAAATAATAAACACATCCTGCTTCTTGTTTACTTTCGTTTTTTTAAATTTCTTTTTAATTTGCTTCCTGCTGAGGAGAAGCGAAGAGCCTCCAGAGTAATTATTTGTGCTCTGCATCTCTGACATGCCTTCCCACCGCTGATTAAAGTTAACGTGAAGCCTCTGTGTTGGATCAGTCTTAGCCTGACCTGTTTGTGACACTGGGCCACATATGTCATTCAACCTGGCCGGCTGCCTGTGGTTGCTTCAAGGTAACAAGAATGAATACCCATGGAATTAGAGACTGCATCTATAGGCTACTTTCTGTTAGCTTTGATAAATTCACTAGAGTTCATAACCAAATATGGCAAAGCGTGAAAACAGTTGTCAAGACATTTCACACAAAATCAAAATGGCAGCGCTGAAGGAGAAGTCAGAAGCCTGCAGCTCCTCCATTAAATTGAAATAGACAGCATTTGTATTGGCCCTTTTCAAGCTTAACCACACAAAGTGCTTAAGTGTACAGAGTCACACTCACCCACTCACACACAAATTCATACAGTGCTTCAATATATTGTGCTTCTCAGTGGTAATTTGGGATTCAGTGTTTTGCTGAGGGAGAATTCGAGGTTCAGGCCGGAGGAGCCAGTGATCAAATCAACCGACACTCCCTTGTACAGCTGCCGAGGAGGAGTGTTGCTAAAATCTGAAATATGCAGATTTGGTTTCAAGTTGGGCATTCGCCAAGCAAGAATTTGCATTCATTAGTGTGTGAGTGTCACCCTGCTGAAAAAACTGGAGCCGCGATATTTCTACTGTTTGCTGATCTAGCTTTTCCCAACACGGCCTCTGGAGTTATATTGGTTAGTGAAACAGGCCACCTTTTCAAAACTCTAACCATCTAAAGAATTGAAGCCAAGACCTCCTGGATATGAACACTGCCATCCTGTTCCTTTTGAACCAGAGGCTGTGCAGTAGTGATCTGTAGCGAGGTCCCATCCATACACATGCTCAACCAATACCGAGTCAAGATGTGTATTTGAGGGACCTCAGACTTGAAAGTGAAAAAAAAAAAAAAACACTATTCCATGTTTTAATGGGATTACTAGTCCCATTTTAACACCTTCCTTGAAGATACACGTATTTGTTGTTTGACACCCCAAAAATGTATTTGTAAATAGTAAATACAATTAAGTTAAATTGTAAAGTTTAGATTTTTTTATGTTTTAATTTGTTCTAACCCACAGACGGACGGAAGCACAAACCACAAGTGAATGAAAGCCTAAACCTGAGGCAGACAAATCATATCAGAAACAGCAGGTGAGGTCAAATAGGTCAGAAATAAAAAAACACAGACTCTTTGGTACAAAGTGCTGTGGAAGGAAGAAAAGCAACGATTTCCCTTTCCTTAACTGGAGGCATCGTCCTCGCCGCTGTGCTCGAGCACTGATTCCACCGCCAGTACAAGGCGGTGAGGGGAAGCCAGCAATTAGAGACGATAGATTTAATAACCTGAGGAGTCGACTGTAAACTCATCCTTGGGTCATTCGCATCTCTAATCACAGGAGGACAGGGGCAGAGGATTTGAAGAAGCTGCAAGGTTAATTGAAGGTTGATGAGATCTTTCATGCCCGAGGCATATTAATGTTTAATAAAACACGACACATTGGCTCATATGGCAGCTTCAGTCATAGCCGGTCTTTGCTGTATCGAGACCGAGTGAGTTAATAAATCGTGCCGTTGATCCATAAAGCTTTATGAGCCGCAGGGCTTTGTTTTACTGAAGGCTGCGGCACACTAGAGGATAATTGGGCCAATTTTCTCCTCACAACGTTCCCAGAATTTACACATTTTTTTAAAACAAATTTTAATGCAACTATCTGCACATATGTTGAAACAGCATAACTGATTTACAGATTTATAAATTGATAAATTGGTTATAGATTGATAAAATAAACACAAATAGATTACATACACCATTACAAAATAAATAAACATTTTTGGAATTAATAAACAAATATGTAAAAATGAAGTAAGGTAATGATAAAAAATGAAATATACAAAACAAATATACAAAATAATCGGAATTACTACTGATTAAGCCAGAACATCTTCGATCTTGAATCGATAATTCGATAATCGAAACACGCAACAGCCAATGAGAGTGAGCTGACCGGGAAGCGTCGCCAACATACATAACTGAGACCAAAAACCAAACATTCGATTTCCAATTTATTCCAATCCCAGTCCAGCGCCTAAAAGTCGTTTGCCGTCCGCCATAAAAAACCTGAAGAGGGATTATGTGCTGTGTTCCATAGACTGTATACAAAGAGGTGGAATCTGAAGATTATAAGATTACATTCGGTTAAATCTGTCATCATATCTGTGGTCTACCATGTTTATCAAATAGGTCAAGAGTTGAAAATCCTCTTGTGTGGAGTGGACTTGAGACTAATTTGGAGATTCAAGGTGTTATGTTGAATCGTCTTTCCGACACCAGGTAAAAAAAACATATGGCTTCCAGAGAGCCTTCTCCACCTGACTCCATGTTGTCTGTGGGTTCTTCATTCCCCGTTAAATTAACTGCTGATTTCCCTTTGGTAGAAACTGTCTCATTCTTTGATGAGCACGTTAGGATTCAGCTCTGTTGTCGCAATTCACCAGCATCCCACAGGCGGACGGAGAGGACGTACAATACACAGAGCAGCAGCAGCAGCAGCAGCCGTGTTCCACTCGTTCATATTCCTCCCTCTTCTTTTCTTTTAATTTCATCCCTCCATCGGTAATCATCATGGAATGAGATGCAGTGGACATCTGTTATCACCTCTAAATGTTCTGATTAGATGAATTCCGTGCAAATCATTTGTTTTGCCACTTCTAACACAAATTTATTCAGTCTCCATCTGTCCAGTCTTTTCTTCATATAATCAGATGATCTAGATGAAGAGTTGAAGCTCCACTTTTTATCTTTTAATCGTAGGGTTTGACTAATGTAATGAGGAAGTTCACCACATCTTACCTGAAACTGATCTGATACAGAAAAAATGAAATAGTGAATCCTGCCAAGGTTGTTATGCTTCAGATATGATACACCTCATATCACATTGTATGAAGTGTTGGTCTTTCACAGGACTTCACTTCCTCCACAATTTGACTGTTCAAATTTGTTTTATGTAAATATTTGTGCATTGTGGGCACCTCAACACAAATTATGCTCTGGTAGAATCAGGCAGGATAAAGAAGCTCAATACAAGTGACTATACATTTGTGTAGGCTCAGTTATTTAAATGTTTCTCAAAATCAAAGGTTAAGGCAGAAAACATCTATTTAGAAAGACGTTTGCCAAATTACCTACACACATATTTTGTGTTAAATACGCAGTACATGTAAAACTACATGCAGATTCAGATTGAAAAAGAACAGACTTCCACTACAAAAGAAGAGGCTTTTAAAATAGTATTTAGTTAAGCTGCAAGATAATCCATCGCATCATATATGGTAACTGCAAGGAAACCAAAGCTGAATCAAAAGCACCAACGGGAATCTCTCATGGGCTGGTTCTGTGACATGTGCAGGCTACACATGATATAACTGTCAGAATCTGGGTTGTGCAGGTGGACCCGAATGCAGGAGCCAAGGTAGAAAACAACTAAAGTGTCCTTTAATTACAAAGTCCCAAAACAGAAAAACACTGGAAACTAGTAGGAAATTACTCAAACAAGGCTAAACATAGAAAACATTAAGAGACAAGAAGTAACTGGAAACATGGAGAAAACACAAGAAAGCATCAACATGGGAAAAGGCAAACGATGACGGTGAACTGACGAGAACAAAAGGAAGCTCGGAGACTTATTTACACAAGGGAGGCGGGGTTGAATGAACACAGGTGAAACACATGAGGAACAGGTGCAGGCCATCACAAGGGCGGGGAAACAGGACAAAGACAGGAAGCAGGGGCATTTCTAGGGTTGAAAGAAAGGGGGGGCTTAGCCCCTAAGTATGCTGAATGTTTGCGCCCGCAAAAATTCAGCATCCTTAGGGGCTAAAAGAAGTAGGAGTTCAATCTTGCCTTCTATTTTTCTTCCACAGATGGCGACATAATTCTGAAGACCCAAGCCTCCCCTGTGTTTACGGATGACGATGTCACCTTGTGTTATCAGCATCAGAGCGGCAAACAAACCAGCTTCTTTAAAAACGGAGCATTGATTGACTCTAACAGTTCGTCCGGTTCAGACCGAGTCGTAAAGATGACTCTTAAGAATGTGACACGGGAAGATGAAGGCTTCTACAGGTGTGCGTCCCACGACAGACAGCTGCAGAGTCCAGAGAGCTGGTTATCAGTGAGACCGGACACAGGTCAGCTGAACATCATCACTCTGCTGTGTGTTCTATAGAAGTGGATCAGTGTCACATATCAACTGTTGTTTCTTTTAGGAAACTCCACATCAGAGGAGACTCCAGCCTCCACTGGTATTTTTCTTCTTATCATCTTATCATTAATATAATTGACTGCTCTAAATCATTTTACATGTATCATTTCTCCTGTGTTTGTTCGAGGTTCCATGTTGTTTGCTCCCTTTGAATCGTTATTTGCTATTTCTTGTCGTCTGAAGTTATAAAAGTCATGGAAATCGTCGTGCTTGTTTTATATCTTTTAAGGCAGAACAAACAACTACCAAGAAACTAGAAATAACTATAAAGATTAACCAAACAAATACAATTTGACACAAATCCACTGCAAACAGACAAAAAAAAGACTAAGTGACACAACACAAGTCTGAAGTGGCACAAAATGGCTACAGAGAGACACACAAAAGTACTACAAACAGACAAGAAATGTAGAAAGAGAGAGAAAGAAAGAAATACTCTACATATATATTCTACATGCACCTGATAATATATTTCCATTCAGCTGATTGAGTCAAATAGATTTTTTAAATTTCAAAATTTACTTCGCTAATTTAGGCTCTGGATTTAAATGCTACATTTTTTTTAGAAAGACCCGAAACCATTATGTGTCTGTCAAGATAATTAAGATGCATGCCACACTGCATTATTCCTCATATACTACACTGCTTATCATTTAAAAGAAGCACATGACTGTAAAATAAATACATGTGCATGCCTTTAGAAGCCGGCATCTTTGGTAGTAATTTAATGCAGTCGGTTTTCAGTTCTTCTCTTTATTGCATTAGAGGATGAAAAGGAACCTGAGAAGAATAGTTTTTTCCACTTTGTTTGATAAGCAGGGGTTTAAACAAACGGAGCTATTTCTAATAATATTGAAAATATTGGCTATGTCAGGGATTACATCTCTTTGCGAGGACTTCACTCTTTTAATGACTGATATAACCAGGGGTGGACTGGGACAAAAATTCAGCCCTGGCATTGTCTGTCCAGACCAGCCCACTACATTATCAGCGGACACCACATAGAAGTCCACAAATCTTGTGGCGTCTTCTCTCATGCATACTACTGTTACCACCTAGCTCAAAGATGGCAACAAGAAGGGAGGCCATACACAAACCTCTCAAGCCAAAAGTAAATTTATTTAACTCCAAATCAAGATAGCTCTAACTACATAGTGGGATGTGTAAAATATGTTACGCGTCAGTGGTGTTAACGGTGTTTGGATGTGTGAAAATAAGGTGTGATGTATGTTGTAAGGTGCAGAAGCAAAGAAAAACAAAGGCTGAGGGCCCCATGCCCCTGGAAGCAGCCTTTAGATCTGCAGCTGAACCCTAGCCCAAAAGGGCAGGCCCAGGGTGACGCCCCTGCCAGCTCTACTTGTGTCTGGAAAACAACTCCTCAGGCTCTCACATGTCAAGTGGTCAACCTGAGAAGGACATGGATACAATATAATGTCTCTAATCATCACAAATTAAGTATGATTTCATAAAACATAAAAAATTATAAACTCACCAGACTAGAGGAGACTCAACAGACATGGTACAGTGAAGGCAGAGAGTGGAGGCAGACAGAGAGTAAGTCCTCGAACATTGACAGAGGGGGAACAACTCCTCATGCTCTCGCATGTCAAGTGGTCAACCTGAGAAGGACATGGATACATTATAATGTCTGAAAAATAAAGAAAATGTTTTCCTCTGTCCTGCACCTAGAGTTGAGAACTTTTTGGATGTGTGTTTCTTTTAAAACCTTTTGAAAATTATTATAATTATGAAGTATGAATTTATACATTAAAAAATACATGATAAACTTACCAAATTCTAACAGTGGTCCCAAATGTCCACATATAAAACAGAGGGAGAACGACTCCTCAAATATATCACAACAACCTGTAATGGAGAATAATTGGTCATTTAGTGTACATGATCACACCATTAAGGATCAACACATAAGCACTCTCATCTCTATTTACAGCTCAGAAAGTTGACTGATGCCATAGCAAGAGTAAACGACGTTAACAGCTCTTAGCTAGCATAGCTAAATCATCTGAACAATAATAACCCATAATATCACAATTCGGCATATTAAAACAAAATCAAAAACGTTTTCTACTTTGTTTTGGACATGCTACAAAAATGTAGCCTAGCCAGCCCCAGGCCAACGTTACTTACCATGTCTGCCTCCACTCGCTCATCATTGTCGAGTCCTCCTCGCTCGTCTCCCGGCGCACCTGCTGCTGCTGGGCTGGTGAACCCGGCACCAAATAGGTCCGTCAGTTTGGCACATGTAGCAGCCTCCACCTCCAGAGACTTCAGCTTTTTTTCCCGATGCTTCTCAGCGCCACCCGGGCGTTTTTTACTCTTATTATCCATTTTAAGTTTCTGTCTCAGCAGCAGGCCGTCCCGCGACTCCCCCCGCCGATGCCATGAGGTCCCGCCCCACCCTGGTTTGTGTTATGATTGACAGCACTGTCAGGGCTCTCTGAGCCTGTCAGCCCATGATTGATTGACAATGACAAACAATAGACCAATAATATGTGTCGATGCTGGCAACACACTGCTAGCCCTCTGTAGCCAATTGGCCGGCCCAATTGGAGGGAATTTAGAGAGGAAGAAGAGAATATCTGGTTTCTCCACCCAATGTGGACCGGACCGGCCCACATTGGGTCAACGGCCCACCGGGACGATGCCCGGTATGCCAGATGGCCAGTCCACCCCTGGATATAACTCACAGTATGAGCAACAAAGTAAAGACTCAAGATCATCCAGTGCTGCTGTGTGCACACAGTTTGCCAAAATACAGTATAAATATGACATGGATTTTCAGGAAAGCATTTGGTCTGAGTTACCAGAGGAACAGAGAGATGACGTGAGGTGCAGGACAGAGAGCAACATTAATATTACAGCCCTGCACTGTAAGACACGCTGAAGACATTGTCGTTGATATGCCGTTCATATGAAGTTCATATATTCTAACAGCCTCTATAGCGGTCAAACCAGTTAGGCCTCATTGATAGACCATGTTAGCTACCAATTTGTTGCATTTTGCATTAATAGATCACTACAAACAGTACACGTCTTCTTAAATAGACCTAAAATCGACTTTAGACAGAAAGATGTTAAGGATCTCCAGTACTAAGAATCTAAAACAGTAAAAATTAACTCTGAGATATTTTTGAAATCCGACACTCAAAATCATACCCCATGCCATGTGTAAGGTAGGGCAGTCGGTGGATGAACAGAATGTGTGTCCATTCATCGTTGAGGAAGATATCAGGAAGTCCTACTGACAGACATTGTTGTGCATTTTAAAGAACAAAGTATTTTCATGTGAGAGAACAAGCATTTCAATGAAAACTAGGGCTGCGCAAAATGATCAAAAGGTCATATCCTCTTGTAGAAGTCATTTCATATCCAGTTAATCATATGTATTGTAATTGGTCATCCGTCTCCGTGATTCTTTAGGTTTTGTTTGAGCTCTGAGTTGTATTACTCTCATCCATAGACACCTATGAAGGTATTTTCTGCTGCAAAACACTTGTAGAAAATCGTCTTTTCTTAAATGATCTCCATACAGTGTAACATGAACCTCTTGGTAAAATAAATTTAAACTATTTAAGTCTGAATTTTGTTTGGAAATATCCTGGGTTGTATAATGTTCACATGTTCGTTTGTGATGAAATACTGCGGCTAAGAGTTACACGACGAAATGAACAATGTATTTTGTTTCATTTATGTATACATGCATATGTATATGTATATAAACATATATGTAAATATATATTGTATATATATATATATATATATATAATATATATATAAATACTAAGACAAGAAGGTGATAAGACAGGAGCCTTTAAAAAAATTTAAGATCAGATGCTGCAAGAATGACGCAATTAAAAGTCCACCAAAATGAAACGTCCTGTTTTTATTTACAGAAATAAATGATCGCAAAACTTCCTCATCAGTAGGTGGTTATATCACCATAGCAACCAGATGCTAAGATTTGAAATAGAAGATTATTTTGATTGACAGGGACACTCTCTCAATACCTCCTTTGATTCTTTGATGAACAGCATCAAAGTTGGTATTTTGATAGGAGACCTCTGATTGGCTGTTGATTGCTTTAAATACTGTTACATTTTAAGACAGCTGCTATTGCACTCTGACCTTGACTGAGGTAAGTCATGTCTCACTCTCTCTCTCTGTATTTACCCAGCATGCTAACCAATACAATTCAGGCTCATTATTCAAGTTTGAAATTAAACCACTGTATAATATGAAGCTTCTGCTGTTACATGTTGATAATGTGCGGTTTTCTGTTGCTTTTATGACAAATGTGAAAATATTGTTGCTGGCTTCTTTTGTGTTTTCTGCTGCTTATCTTAATGAGTGATATTTGTTAACGTAATGCTAAGTAGCTTTAAGTCGCCGAGGCCAGGCAGAGCGAGGCATTGTGGACAAAACACCTGTAGCACCAGGAAATGTTCCCATTTCACAGCTTATTCTACCAAACGATGTGTTTTGTAACATTGGGAAGATTAACCTTGGTGTTTAACTTTAGTATTTAAGATAAAGTAAAAAAAACAACAGCTTCCATCACTGCCAATCAAATTCAGATTAAAATTCAAATCAAAGGGGCTTGGTGCCATGGTGATTGATGAGGGAAATTTTATTTCCAAAAACATTTACTGGTGATTTTTTGGTTAATGTGTAGTTTGAATGTGTTGAAGGACAAGTTGACGGAAGCTTAAGTTATTGCTAGGAGCACATTACATGAGGTGTGTAGCTCCTTTAAGGAAAAAAACAATTATTTCAGAGAAAGCTTTTCTGGAAGGAGCATCAACTTGCATAACTTGCTCACACGGCCCCATTTTTTTACTCTCACAAATTTCAAATTTATCTGTGTGACCGGCAAAGTCTTGGAATTCTCACGATGTCTTTATTTCACAGATAGGACTTATAGTTTCTGAATTATAGTTGTTTGAGTGGTGCACTCAGAGTTTAGATTTCTCTCTTCCCAGTGAGGAGAGAGCAGTTGCATTCAGTTGAGTTTCCATGGCAACCAGATACACACGTAGCAGGAGGGGAGTCTCTCTCTCTCTCTCTCTCTCTCTCTCTCTCTCTCTCTCTCTCTCTCTCTCTCTCTCTCTTCTCTCTCTCAATCTCTCTCGCTCTCTCTCTCTCAATCTCTCGCCTAAACCAGCCAGTCTGTCTCTCTCTCTCTCTCTCATTCTCTCTGCGTGTGTCTCTCTATCTGTGTCAATTGTTTTATATTGAATGTTTGATAGATCAAATTCACCTAAATCTTACACACTATTTCATCCTGTCACCTGCAGACATAAAGCCTTTTGACTTCAAGTTCCAGACAAGAGCAGAAACTTCTTCGGAAAATAGTGCATCCACTCATCCAACAGCTTCTTCAAAAGATAGATCTACTCTCTGTAGTGAACCATGGAGAAACCAGATATTCTGAAGATCCTCAATGATGAACTCCTCACAGCCTACAGGAAGATCAATGCTCTTAAGGATGAGGTGTGGCAGCTGCAAGACCAGCTTCAAGACAGAGATGAGTTCATAAAGATGGCGGTGGAGAAGGAGAAGGAGAAGGAGAAGGAGAAGGAGAAAGAGAAAGAGAAAGAGAAGGAGAAGGAGAAGAGGAAGGAGATTGAGACCGAGACCGAGAAGGAGAATGAGATCCAGGCCCTGACGGAGAAGGTGGAGCAGCTGGAAAACCAGCTGAAAGAGAAAGATGTTGTCATAGCGAAGGAGGTGAAGAAACGGCGCGCTCGCCTCAGGGCCTATCTTGACTGCCTTGCTGAGCTAACTGACTGTCAGGCCAAGGTTAAGCTTATGGAAGCAAGGCTGCACCAGGAGCCACCTCAGCCTGATACAGGATGTAGTAGTAGTGAGGTGGAGGTGGAGAAGGAGAAGGAGAAGGAGAAGGAGAAGGAGAAAGAGAAGGAGAAAGAGAAAGAGAAGGAGAAGGAGAAGGAGAAGGAGAAAGAGAAAGAGAAAGAGAAGGAGAAGGAGAAGGAGAAAGAGAAGGAGAAGGAGAAGGAGAAGGAGAAGGAGAAGGAGAAGTACAAGGACAAGGAGAAGGACAAGGAGAAGGAGAAACTTGTGACGATCTACAATGTCGAAATCCTCCGAGCCAACAGGAACATTTTGATTCTTAAGGAGGAGGTGTGGCGGCTGGAAAACCATCTTAAAGACAGAGATGATATCATAAAGATGGCGGTGGAGAAGGAGAAGGAGGAGGAGAAGGAGAAGGAGACGGAGAAGGAGAAGGAGAAGGAGAAGGAGAAGGAGAAGGAGATTAAGATTGAGACTGAGACCCAGAGGGAGATGGAGACGGAGAAGGAGAAGGAGAATGAGATCCAGGCCCTGACGGAGAAGGTGGAGCAGCTGGAAAACCAGCTGAAAGACAAATATGTTGTCATAACGAAGGAGGTGAAGAAACGGCGCGCTCGCCTCAGGGCCTATGTTGACTGCTTGGCCGAGCTCACTGACTGTCAGGCCAAGGCTAAAATTCTGGAAGCAAGTCTGCACAAGTGAGCAGTGAGGTGGAGGTCAACATGGAGAAGGAGAACGAGAAGGTGCTTGCTTCAGGGCCGAAAGGAGACAAAACTGCAGCAGGAGAAAACTCCAACTATGGGACTGAGCTACAGAAAGGAGGAGGCCGAGATGAGCTGGAGGAGAGAGAAGAGGTGGAGAAGCCCCCACCCTCACCCTTTTTCTACTCCTCAAAACAAACCCCTCCCCTGTCCCCCTTTGTACATATTTGAAATGATCTAATGATGTGTTGTAAATATGTTAAACTTTTTGAATAAAAATAACTAGTAGAGTAACATGTACCTCTGTCTTTCTGAATATAGATACAGGATTCATTGATCAATTAACACAGTGTTGGAGTGAAACAAATCAGTGTGATTCATTTAGTTTGCTACTATTCATATGAACACAGCAGAGCATAGACAAACAATGTTTCTTAACTTTTTTACATTTGGTCAAATCTATATATTAATTATGACAACAATACAATAATAATACTATCATCTCATCTGAGGGCCCACCCATCACACTGACCACGCCCATCTGACACGCACACACACTCACGCACACACACACATGCACACACACACACACACACACACACACACACACACACGCATACACACATACACGCACGCACACACACACACACAAGTCATTATCATTTATATATTTACTGTATATATACACATTTATTTCAATTTATTCATGGTTGAGGTCAATATCAGATCAGAAGACATGTTCATGGCACTGAAGTCAATTTAAAATTATATGTAGCATGTTAGAGTTTTAAATAACTTGTCCATGTGTAAAACAATAGTTTAATTAAAAAAAAAAAAATCACAATAATTATTTTGGGGGGCTGAAGCACATTTTAGGGGGGCTTCAGCCCCCCTAAAACAGGCCTAACGACGCCCCTGACAGGAAGTAAGGAGTAAACTTGGACACACAAAATGAACACAAATCTAAACACAAGGAAAACACAGGTAAAAGTCAATAAACAAAAAGAGTCCATAATCAAAAGACTACAAAAAAGAGTTTAAGGTCTAGAGTCTAGGCCCTAGACTCATGACAATAACTTGGACTTAAAGAAAAAAAAAACTTTCTGAAATAAATTAGCTTTTGCAGACAATCTCATGACAACTCAATTTAAAACCTTTTGGGAACAATAAATGCAGTGTGACCTAATTAATGCAAAAATTAAGAATTTCAAAATGTAATTAAAGTTCAAACTGGAACATAAGAATTCTGTCACTAATTATGTTTCTAGCCTTGGTGTTCCCTGACTGATTGAGCTCCAGTGTCACCACCCATGAACATTTAATGACCTTGAAATGTCCTTTTCAAAATTATCGATCTGCCCATTAGTCAGCCTTTTCCTCACATCACGTCTCTGATGGCGACAGCCGTGACCCTAATGCACTTGCTCCCTCTCCCCGTGGAGATGTCCTGTTAGCATGATGAAATTACCAAAGGTCACCTGTCTGTATCATTTGCAGGTTTGTGCGAAGCCCTCCTGTCCTCAGGCCTTCTCAAAACCTCCTTCCCCTGTGAGACATCTGCTGAGACATGAAAGAGGGAGTCACATTGTCACACCTTTGGTAGACACCACTATTTTATCTGGAAAGCTGGCAACCCTACATTGAAACTCACCCACTCGCTCAGCGCTCAGGCTCTCAGTGGTGTGCTGAAGTAAAACGAGTGATGGAACTCACTGGGGAAACAGATCCACACTTCCGTCATCGGAAACACGTCAGAGTCATCTGACGTAGGAGCTATAGCACGATGGGTCCATTTCCTGAGCAAGCAAAGCTTTTTAGATGGAGGCTCTTTCAAGTGCATGTATGTGCTAATCCAGCCCTTATTTCGGGAATGTCTGAACCTTAACCAATACAGTATTATTTCTTGCACAGTGGGACTCCCTCAGTATTGGCTGCAACATTATAAGACAATGTTACTTTTGTCTCTGTAACAAGGGTGGTCTGCAAACATAGATTTTCCTTTCTCATGGATCAGAAGCATTCAGGTAGGGCCAAGTGTGGGTATTGACTTTAAGGGCCTCAGATATTTGAAAGCCGCTGTAATGCTTTTGGTCTTTGCAACCACCCAGCTGGAAAAAGGCAAAGAAGAGTAAACACAAACACAACAGTTTTGTCACTTTACCAACAGTCTCTGCAAGCTCCCTGTAGTAGCCATCTGAGAATCTCTATGCTCCCATGTCATTGATGAGGGAGCACAGAGATGCTTGTTGATACTGACTTCTATGCAGACTTTTGCCTCCAGGGATCCATGTTGCATGTTGGGTCCCCAAAAAAATACTATTATTAGCCAAATGAGAGTAAAAATATATGTAGTCAGCCTCCTTGGTGGATTGCTGAAATCCATGGTTAACTGCATTTCACAATTAATTGTCTGACCCCCACTGTCCACCGTCCCGATATTACAACACACATTAGTTTTTGCACTGGAAAACTGTCTTAACTGTAAGATAACCTCCAAGGTTTTGGCAGCTTGGTTTTGCCGGTATCTTCTCAGAGCTTCTGCTGAAAGCATTTCTCTGTGGTGGCCCTCCATAGCAAAAAAGAGTAATCAATTTAACCAATCAATCATCTACTCCAACGCCTTGGTGGCTTGCCCAGTCAGACGTTCAGTCCCTTCTCTCTTAGGTCCAAGCTGGATTAGCTCAGCTCCTATCCCCGCTCTTCTCCCTTCCAGTATAGCTATCATTCTGCAACCTGAGCTCATCTACACACTTTATGTCTGAGTACCGCTAACTTTTCTGTGGCTCTCACAACATGCCGGCTCTTGGTACACACACCGGGACTCATTGAGACCCTTTCACAATAAACCTGCTCAAGTTAGAATGAGTCAGATGCATTTAGGTTGTTGTAATGTGGTTGTAAAGGACTGAACTGTCACTGATAACTAGACAGTATTTATTACAGTGTTTAAGTGTGGTGTTTGTTTACCTCAGTTGACTGAGAGGGAACGTACAGAGATAGAGCTCAGAGAGGGATGAGCAGAGAGAAGGAAGGTAAGTAGTGAAGTCTGGGTTTTATGAGGTGCAGATTGACTAACATCCCAACGCAAAAGCATTGTTAGTGCCATATTTGTATCAAGTGGAAACTTTCAAATACAAAATTGGAGCGCAAAATATAGAAATTAAAATATTCTTCACAGACGTGTCACTTTTCCCTCCTCTCAACCGCCCCCTTCTTTGTCCTGGACTGAACATATTTACCTCCTTCCATTATATAAAATAAAGCCAAAATATGCCAGATGCAGGATAATGACCATGGAGGGGAGCTGTAATATTAAGGTCCCCCCCAACCAATCAGGAGCCAATCTCAGCTGACACTTGTGATGTCCCGCCCCTTTTTTTATTGCATCAAATAACTAATCAAAACAAAACTTCTCTGAAGAAAATGACGATTAAACATGAATCAGTACGATAACAACCAACATAAAATTACAGAAACCATCTTTGAGAAATACGTATTTGATGATATTTGAGTACAACTATTATCTATGGAGGATATGCGAGTGCTCCTTAACTCCTTATGCAATCGCGTCCCGTATTCGGGACGCAAGGTGTGTTTTTTTATCGATCAGCGTCAAACATTTGTATTTAAAGAACTGTGTCGTACAGCTAGGTACTAATGCATGTAATGTAGTACTAATGTAGAAAGCTAAGATTCTTCTGATTCCACTGATGTAAACCATTTAAAGATCCGATCACCACAGCCGATACAATCAACGTAACAGTCAGACAACTTACCAAAAAAAATTATTAAGACAGTCGACGTCACTCACCTAAGAAGCATGATATTAATCCACAGATCAATAACATTCCAACAAAAACGGTGTTGGTACATTGATAAAGGTCCAGACGATCGAATCCAGTAACATAATCACTCCATAGAGTAGCCAGCAGCTAAGTGCCAACTTTGACTTTTTTTCCGTCGTAACTTCTGTTAGAAAGTAAACACAGCGGCTCAATGGATTTCAAAATGGAGGGTGCACTCTAACCTTTAGATGGACAGCTCATTCGACCCAATTGGAGAAGGCAGGGGTTGTCCACATTCGGCAAAAGCCAACGAGAGCCCTCGTTTACAGACAGTGCGCGCCCTTCTTCTGACGTGGCGAGGCTCAGCCAACTGCAGTCGATTTTTGTTATGACTGACTTATCGTTTAGCCAATTACATTTTCCAGGAAGTACATGTCCTCCGCGACCTGATAGAGAACTATCAACACACAGCAAGTCACTGCACAACAGTGAACACGTGCTTCCAGAGCATCTCATCTCCATGCGTAACAGTAAGTGAGCACTGGTTTTGAGATCGGTGCGTAAAAGTTCGGGGGCGTTGCTGTGAGATCCGTGTGCAGAATTCAGTCTTGCTATGGAGCGTTTTGAAGCTACACTATGGAGAAACGTTTAGAGAAATGAAACTTGATGACCGAACAAGCAAAGGGATCTGTGTTATCGGCGTGACAGCGACAAGTCTGATGATGACGTATCAGAGGAAGACAGCGACACGTCGTTTGACTACGAGGCAGACGCCATGTTTCAGGAAGGACGAGACATTACTCTTGACAAGTACGTATTTTATTATAATAAATAACTAAATTACTGTGTGTGTGTGTGTTCGTGTGTTTTTTTAGGATTTGCTGTTGATTAGTAAAAGGTGTGGATTTAGATGTGGGAGAGATAATAGTTGTCTTTGTTTGAGAATTAGAATGTGCATATAGATGGTGGAGAGGTGAGTGTGCCTTTGTGTGTCGAGATGAATGTGAACAGATATGCATATAGGTGTGGGTGTGGTGCCTCTGTACAGCTCTTCTAATAGCTCCCGACTAATTTTTCTTTTCCCACATAGGTCCATCGAGGTTCATGGGTGCTGACATCCTGATAGGGCACTACAAAGTCCTCCACAAGCCTCCTCCTGCAGTCGTGACTGCTACAATGGCTGGCATGTATCCAAAAATTTGAAAGATGTATATTTGAATACATTTTTAACCATATGACCAGTTTTGTCTCTTTTATATAAAAGTATGATTTTTAGTGTAAAAGTAGCCTTTTTAGCCTATTTGGTTACCATGGGTACCAAGGGTCCTTTGGAGCCTCCAAATGGCCTTTTTGGAAAACACCCAGACATGCCCTTAGTAAAACATCTGTAAAATATTCATTTTCTTTGGTATTGTGTTCAAATTTGAACTTGAGCTAGTCAAGGCTTCATGCTAGGGTCCCATTGGGTTTTCCAGCTCATAAGTCCCAGCTATAGTCAGCAGCAGGCATCTGTTTACCAAAAATATTCAGGCGAAAATAAAAACCTTCTACCTCACTGTGTGCCAACTGCTATTACTCAATGCAAGTAGCACTTATAGTTATTCTGACTATTGGGTAGGGAAGATCAGAATGTTACCTTTAAAAAGAGACCAAGATCATGCATGTACTCCAAATGGTTCAAGAACAGCTTTCAATTTAATTTGGGTGTCCTCAAACAGGCGTTTTAGGCGATTTTCACCCGTTTCTTAAGAGGTTAATGGATTTTAAAGTGGTAGGTTTGTAAAATAAGAGACCTCACTCTTTTCTGAGGTAGGCTTTTAGCCGTTTGGTAATAATAACCATATGCATCCCTCTTTATCGTGGAACTGCTAACGTGCATTAACACTCACTCATGTCTCCGTTTCCATGGCTCTCGCGGCTCTGTCCATTTTTCCATCCTGTCTTTCAAGTAAGGGCTGATGGGAGAGTCGCTGACCAATCACCCTGACCTGCCCCATTTCCTTTTCACAGCTCTGCCGGGCCTTTGTTGTGAGTTGAAGGTGGTCGTCTCGCTGTTGTCAACCACTCTTCTCTCCAGCACTTATTTTCTGAGTGTGTGTGCTGAATGTGTGAGTCCATTTGTCGATCATCTGAGAGATGGGAAGCAAACACTGTCGGAAAATACTTCCAACTCAAGCCAATGGACCTCATGCCAGAACTAGATAAATGAGCAGATTCATTCTTACGTAACATTTTAAGGATTTAAGAGAATTTGTGGCATTCACAAATTTTCTAGAGCTTAAATCTCTTGAGGAAGAGCATTTATATAAAAGGTGCGAACCTCTAAACATATTAGTGTTTTAAGTGGAAGTTTTTGGGCACAGAAGTTCCTGACGCACTTTTTAGTGGTAACATGTTGAGTTAAACAATGTTTTTTATCATCCTCCCAAAATATTATGCAGAAGTCTGCATAAAACCAACTAATTATGAAATCAAGAAGTGATCCTACTGTGATAATGGTTGTTGAGTTGTTTAACATGACCTTACAGCAGCAGTGAGTCCTGCTGCAGAGACTAATCATCAAGAGAATGAGCATCTGTCCTATTTTCCCCCATATGATGCATGGTATTCAGCAAAAATAGACAAAATCAAAACTGAACTTCACTACAGTTTCAAGTCCAGGAAATATATCAAAGACAAGAGAACATATATATTGTGAGAGTTTTATTATTATCAAAGGAGAAACTGGAGGCTACATGTTAAGTACAAAATCACAGCAAAACCCCAATAGCTATAATATTATCATGTAAATTAGTAAAGAGAATATTTTTTCGTATTTGGTGAATGAACTTAGTTCAAGGTAATTCAATGTCACACCCAACTCAGTAGGTCCAAATTCACCGAGCTAAATTTAATTAAGGACGAGTCAGTGCTGCAGGCTGGATTCTTGGGAGCAGAGAAACCCAAACCTAATTGCATGCGTTTCTCAAAGAGGACTAAACGTGGCATCTTGATTATGACTTCTGAAGGAAGGTCGACTAACAGCCTCACCTTTCTTCGTCCATCTATCTATCTATCTATCTATCTATCTATCTATCTATCTATCTATCTATCTATCTTTCCATTTTGTGTATTGTATTGTATTTGTAGACATTCCTGTGTGTATCCAAGCTGCCAAATAATGTCCCATGCATCCCACCCTGTCACACAAACGAGATGTTATTTCACTTCTTAGTTAGTTAGTTGCTAAGCTACTGAAATGCACTAATGAAATGTTCCATTCTTTTGAAAGAAGGACCCCCTTGTGCTGGTTTCTTCTTCTTAGTTCTTTAGTGAGGTGGGGGTCTTGGTGTGATTACTTCCGTAAACTGCAGGGTGCTGCGTAAATGTGAGGTGAGTCACAATGTAGCTTTGCTTTCATGACTTTCTACGTGCCTGTCCCCACTTCTCCATCAGCACGACTACCTGGATGCATTCTTTTCTCCATCAGCTTGTCAGACCCCATGAATGACCGGGAACCCGTTCACACTGAGTCGTGTTGCTAATCAATTCCGTAACTACAGCAGAAGCAGCTATTACAAAAAGCCAAGAAGAAATTGCAATTTGTTTGTTGATTTGTCACTGATTACATTTAACATCCCTTGTTATAATGTTTATATACAGCAGTAAGTTATTTTGATGCCTTCACATAAAAATTTGTTATAAATTCCATGAGCATCTGGTTGATAATGAGATTTCCCACAAAACAAGTGAATCATCTGAGCACCTTAGCCAACAAAGCAGAAGTTCCCGGCGGCACAAAGGCCCAACAACTCGTCAAAGCATTCTCCAGGGATCTCAAGTGGTCTTTGAGCTAAAATGTCACCTCACAGCAGGAGTAAGAGGGCCTGAAGCATTTTCACCCAGGTGCGTGGTCCTTTTATTGGTCCTGTACACAAGAGTGCCGACATTTTTCTGAAAACACAAACTCTCTACCTCATTCTCTGACGTCCTTTCACAGCTGTTCAGATGGAAAGTCTTTTATTCATCGCAGGTAAAAGCTCTTTAATGGAGAGCTATTTGTTCCGAGCCTTCGACAGACGTACAGTCATTTTTACTGTAATAATATCCAATGTATTAATCCCCAGTATAGCAGCAATGTTTCTAATGACTATATGTTTATAGGTTGAAGGGATACTGACGAATACCATGATAAGAACCCATGGGATACTTTGCTTTTGTTAGAATGATTGTGTGATTCATCATATCTTATCTTATTCTATCACACTGCTGTAAGAGATAACAGTACCAGGAGTCTCTAGTCATTCTAGATGCTCCATTACATCATATAAAGATGGACGACGGTCTCCTCTTCCTACCACTATCCAGAAGTGAAGCACTAGGAGAAACATCAGACAGAAACCATATTTCAGAAAATTGTATCCGACATGTCCCATCCACTATCACTGAGGAGGCAGGCTTTGGCTTTCTTTTTGGGTCTACGAGCTGTATAGGTACATCAGTGTCTTGAGTGAGAATCAAATAGGTGGCCACTTGCACAAAACAAAAGTGGACAAAATTCAATTTGTATGGTGGCGCTAGAGGAAAAGGTGATCACAATCCTTTTTGTGCTTGGGAACCATAAATATCTCCACAGATTTCCGTAACAATCCATCCAAGTTATGGAGCTATTTCACCATTTTAGAGCGGGGACTGAATAATAATCGATCATTACCATTCTGCCCCAAAAAAGACAGAAAAAACTTTAAACCTGGCATTTAAAGCAGCTTTTATGTAGCAGGCAACCACAAATAATTTATATATCCACAGCAATGTCTCATGACAGTGAGCAGTTGCAAAGGCTGCATCATCCCTATTCATCTGTTTATTATGCATCAAAGTGTATGAGTTGTTATGTTTATATTCTAAGAGTAAGCTTTATGCATCCCCATCCTCGTGCATCCTGCTTCCAAAGAGATCACACCCTTCTTTCCAGTGCACGTCTTCTGCCTTCATATACCGCCACAATGTGATTATTCCATCCTATCGCTGTGCAGGTTCCCTCTTGCCAGAGAGGCAGAGGCTGAATCTCCTCTCAAGTGACAGTATATAATATGCTGAGAGGACAAGGAAGGTCAAGGGGAGTAATTATTTTCATCCTGTGACATGTCCCATGTGACACTCACAATGTCAGAGAGGTATTGCCACAGGAAATGGAATAAAAATATGAACCAGTCCAGGCGATCAAGACTCACACAAGGAATCTATGTTTGACACTCCTTGGAGACAGGATGGTACATATCTGAATTGAAACCCAGGCAGCTATGCTCTTTGAAGGCCGGGAAGGTCACCAGTCAAATAAACACAATGCACAAAATAAATAAACACAAAATCCATTACTGCATTTGATGGAATCCTTTTGTTGAAGTTTTCGCATGTTTTATTGTTCATTAAGACAAATTGGTTATTTTAAAGGACACGGTATAAATATATTTACCTTTTATGTGCTGCTGCTGCTGCTGGTGGTGTTTTGATGGAGCTATAGAGGGGCTATCTGAGGAGAATCTGTGTACCAACGTTTAGTTTGCTTTTGGATTCCATTAAGACCATTAGGCCCAACTTCCATGTAAGCAAGAGAATGGGTTGGTGGCAGCGCCTGTGCACTTAACCTTATTGAATTTCTGTATCGTCTCATACTTTACTGCAAAAAACTACACTGTTCCTCCTTTTGCAACCTCGGAGCTTGTTTTTTTAGTCTATATCAGATGTTCCACATAATGTTTTTTTTAATTCAGGGGAACTTGCCCCGCAGAAAGATAAACGTTCTTTCGAGGAGCTGAGACTAACTCAGATGATAATGAGCACATGAGCATTTTCAGAGAACCCAGTCAAGAAATAAGGACAGAGACGTGAAGAAATCCTTTTTTTCTGAATTTTCAATTTACAAGGGGATTTTTTTTCATGACAAACCTTTTGTATATGTACATTTTAGGAGAAAATAAGGCTTTAAGGGGTTTGATGAAGGACTGGAGTGGGACTTTTAACATATGAAAAGCATCCACAGTGCCTTATATTATCTTATTTTGATTTGTATTGTTGCTGCAGAATTTCAAAGTCATATAAAGGAAGATTGAGGACATTGGGTAAAATTTGAAATAGAGACTTTATTAGAATCAAACAACATTACAAGCAAAAAAACTCCTGGATAATCACCCAGTTGTACAAAGACAGTTTAAACTGTTTATGTGTGTGTGTGTGTCTGTGTGTGTGTGTGTTTGAGAGAGAGAGAGAGAGATAATCTAATAAGCCACATTTGTCAGCATTATATCTCAAAGACCACAAAAACCATACCACTAATTCCACAAAATCTGCCTACTCTCTGTGTTCTATACTACTATACTCTATATTTTCTCCAACACACACACACACACACAGATACACAAAAAATGCCCCATATATAGATTATACAAATGCAGCGAGACTTATCATGTCTCTCTTGTCTGCAAAGTCACAAGCAATAAACAGTGACTGTGACAACAATCATAATAGTAATTCCTCTTTGCCTTTATAAAGGAGGTAGACCTGTTGAACCTCCTCCATCCAGAGCACAAACCAGAACGGAAAACCACACATTCCAAACCAAATGTAAACACCTAAGGCTTTGCAGCGTCATAGCAGCACGAACATCCTCGTCGAAGACACGTGGAAAGCAGCCAAGACAAATCACATTAAGTTTCCCCCACTGAATATTCCATCTCAAAGTTCTCGCCCGTTCAGAAAGGACAGAAGCTGCGGAAGCCTCCGTTTCATTAGCGTTAACCCACAGACGTCTGACAATGTCAAGCCAACCCCGAATCTGTCAGTATCCGGAGTGCTCGCCCAAACTCTTTTCCATGGATGGAGAAGCAACACTGTTATGATGCTTTCATCTTCTGCTTTGCCTCAAACAAAAGTGACTCATGCATACACAGAGCAAATGTATAAAGATCACATACTGTACACACACAAACACACACACACACACACACACACACAGATACTGTACACTCAAAACATACTTAAGGCAATGGTGGCCTGTCAACTGTGACCATTCGAGTAATAAATTTGCCCTGGTATGCTTCTCTAACCCTTTATCCCTGCTCATCCCACATGAGCCTACGGCCTGTACAAGCTGCTAAGAAACATGGCACACTGCTCCATGTCACTGACAAGCCAGATCAGCTCCTAATTCCTTCATCACCGGGCAAATATTAACAGAGAATATTGAATGTCATACTAATAACACCTGATTTTGGTACAATTACAGCATATTCCACAATTATATGTGAGCAGGTACGTGCACAGATATGGAGCAGATACAAGTTATATTGGCCTCTTGCTAAAGACAGCTTATGTGTCTACCCACATTCACAACAAGATGGCTGCACTAATACAAAATCCGGTAAACAACAGCAGTAATGAGACGATACCCAGATGTTTGACTATCAAATCCCTGGATCTTAAATCCTCATCATCAGGTTCAACAATATGATTCCCACAGTACACATGGATCATAATGTGACGGCTGCAACGACTGCTTCATCTTCATTATATTACAACTCTGAAGACTTTATTAAAACATGACTTACGATGCAACCCTGCTGCGCATTTGCCTCGAGAGCTGCCTGATCTGTTCATCTGGATGAATCAATAGCAAAGATGTTTGTGACAGCTATAAAAATAGGCTACATTGTCTTTCTCTTTTTCCCCCTAGTTCTTTCAAGGGACAATGAAACTCCTCATTGTATCAGCAAATGTCTACTAGAAATTAATAGGGCGAAGCTGGCGGCTGTTCCGAGATTGGGGACTTCCAAAGATCCTGAAAGCCCCGAGCTCCCTGTGTGTCTTTGCTAGTTTGATAAATTGTGAAATTGTTGACATTTGTGGTGTTTTTTTATTACAAAAGTGCGATCAACACAGGAAGTTCCTGAATTATCAACTAACAAGAGACGCTGCAGTGCTCACACAACCCTGTCTCCTGAAAGTCAGGTTTCTATAAAACAGATTTGCAAGAGTAAAAAAATGTGAGTGAAAGAGGCAAATGTCTTTTATCAAGGGTATCAGTAAAATGGTCTGAGAACACTACATTTAGTTTGTTTTCCAACACAATATCAAATCTCGCAAAACCATATTAGCTATAGGGACTCATTTTACATGGGTATGTTTACTCACATTCCCGGGATATTGAAGCGAGAACATTTATTTGCCAGTTTCATAATCAATCATTGTTATTTAATCCTCTTCTGCCAAACAGTTTTGTAATGGATGCATGTGGAAGAGCTGTATATTAAAGCAAATTTGCTCCTCAAACATCAGCTCGGCTCACGTTAAACAATTATGACCTCATTCAAACTACTATCCCTTCTTCTGTCTTCCTTTTTCCACACATTGGGATGGCGTCCTTATCGTTGAGCAGCAGCACTCCCACTGAGCACAGCCACACTCTTTGTCCCTGACACTTGTGTGTTGTGACGAATGGTCGCATTTTTATTTGGAGGAATGGGCTCTGCCCCCGAGGCAGCTCTTCAGTCTGAGCAGCGGTGAAGGTTCCAGCACAGAAACAAATGAGGCGCTCGAGAGCCCTACATTTCACTGCGATACGGACCATATAGTGCGAAAGCTATGAGATGTCACCGTTAAGCATCGTGGTAAGAAGCTAGAATGAGCGGGAGGTGAAGGTGAAAGTGGTGAAATTACTCAGCATAAGCAGTGACAGCTTCGTGAAGAGAGGGAGGTACAAGCAGCGTGAGGGAGTGAGGACTTATTATGCTATAAAGACCTTAATGTCTTGGCTCAACTTGATTGATAACTGATGTTGATGATAAACAACATGAGAATAATCTTTGATGTCGATTCGACACTTAAAACTTTCTTTTTAATGTTTTTGTAGCCTTTTAAATATAGCATTAAACAATAAAAAATTGTATTTACATTAGAGGTTTTGTACTTCGTGCAACACTGACGTGGTCAATAAGTATTTAGAATATTTAGAATATGGATCAACCCACTACATAAACTAGTACTAGAGACTTTCCTGCTCACATTGCACTAACGTGGAGGCAAACAGGATTTTAATGCCTCAAGCCATTCACTTTACTTAAACCTCATAATCAGCTGCTAGTTGGAAGTAGTTCGTTGCAACTCAAACCTTAAAAGTTGCAATTCTTGACTTCTCTTAGGGGAATAGTTACAGTGGCTTATTTTCCTCGTTTTGTTTTGGCTAACATGTTAACCAACCGTTGCCTAAAATGTACACATTCAGCATAAGTATTAATAGCAATTACTTTGAGTCCTATTTCCTGTTTCCTAAATCTCAGTCAAATATCCACTCTTCAATTCAGTCATCAAAGTATTTTTATTTACGTGCCCAGTGTTAATTTTGTGAAGACTGAAACAAAGCTAATTAGGTGGCATCTGTCTGTAATTGGATGTGAGTGAGTGAATGATAACCACTTTGATCTGGAGTATCTTCTCTTGAGCAAGTTATGAAGTCAGACAGCCTGTGGCCCCTCAGAGAAATCAGCGTCTCGCCGCTTTCTAGACAAAAACTAATAAAACACTGTAAGTGTCACTCAGAAACAACAGCCCAGACATCTGCGTTATAGTTTTTTTCGGTCTGTGAAACACAAGCAGCCACATAAATAGGTCCTGTCTGGGATTTACTGCAGAACTTCAGCCAAAGGAAGTAATGGCTGCTTTTTCCTAATGTTACAAAGGGACTGAGAGGCAGACAATTCAATTTGAAAGAACACAGCCTGTCAAACACAATCCCAAACCAATGTGGTTTTATTGTATGAGCATATTTGAGCTCATAGCCATGCATACAAAAGCCTGATCCCCATCGCGCCTCAAGATCACATCCGCAGCTAGACGAGTGTGTGTCTGGTGCTTTATAGATGACGGAGCTCTTGTCTGTCCTCACTAATTTAGAAGGTGTGTGAAAGTGAAGGTTGTGTCACTGTATTGCACAAACTATTCCAGTCCTCATTCTAAATCTGCCTGTTTTAAATAAGAGGTTTGCTTGGCCTGTGGCAGGACTGGTTGCAGCTTTCTGTCTGAAGCTGTGAAAGTGACCTGCAGTAGGTGAAGACTTCCACAGACACCTTAAGCTGCACCACTTTTGTTGCACAAAGTTCACCTGTTTATTCAAAGTTCAGTGAAGCTGGACTCTGAGCACCCGGACCCACAACTGGTGAACTGCTCTGGACGTTGTGATCGACAACGTCACTTCATGAGTATCATGTGTCCAATTGCAACAAATTCAACACTGCACTTCCTTGGGCCCTTAACAATACGCACAAATTGTTTCTTGAGATGTGTGAGTCCAATACAGACAGACAGACAGACAGATAGACACACAGACATTATTATTTTAAATGTTATCATATAGGACCAGCAGTAGCAGATAATTCATATTAATAATTAATTAGCACATTAGCTTGAGACTTGGTATTTCACTTGCTAGATTTTCCATAACACAAAAGTAGTTTTTTGCTGATGAGGCTCCATGCACACTGTAGTGTTAGTCTCCTGCAGTAATACATTAGTATGATTGATACAGAGTAAACGACCAAATCTGCAGACTGATGTAGAATCTTTCCACAAAAAAAAAAGGCCCACGGGTCCGGCTCATACATCTATAGATGAGAGTCTGACAGCATTGTGCTTTGGTGCACTCTGAAAAATATGCTCATCCTCTCAGTCGGGCAGAGTTGAGGTCGTAACACAATTACTGTGATGTGAGTTGGGGGGTGGCAGTCAGAGCCCGGGCATGACGACCAGAGACCTGTGAAGCCTGGCTGTCTCTCTGTGACCTGCAGGTCGGCTCAACAACAACAACAAGTCACCCGACTTATTCCTAATGCTGCAGGAGCTTGATCCTCGTGTTATCTCAAAACGCACTGTAAGCCTGCAGAGAACTTATTGTGCACAAAAATCACTCTTCAGTGTTGTCACAGAACATATATAATAACAAAATGGTAACATTTTACTGCACACATAGGTTACTGTACAGTCGGACGTAGTAGCTGTGGTGGGTTGTTTGTGCACTGTGAAGCTCTAAACTCTACTAATACCATGAACTTCATTACATTACATGACATTAATATTCAGTGGTAGAGCTATTGTCAATTGTTTTGTCATTCTGATGATGTATATTCAATAAAAAATATACTGTTTGCCGATAGATATATGCACAAGTGTCAAGTGTGTTCATTGGCAACAGTTCTCTCTAATATATAACATTAAATCATCTTTTAAAACTCATTTTTTCTGTCCATTTTGCCTTTTCTCTTGTACTCAGGGGAGTTCATTGAGTTTCTCTCTCTGTATCAGGAATAAATGTAGGGGCCATTGAATAATCTCTTAAAATCACTCAGATGTGATTCCAGATGATCTCCCCAAAGTGATGGGTAAGGGTTATCGAATATGCTGATTTGCTATCTTCAGCTGTGAGACCCTAATATGAGGAAGAGACCCAGTTCAAATGTGGTCAGCAGAAAGGACACATTATATATTAACAAGCATTGCACCATATACTCAAGATAAATTGAAAAAACCCTAACCCTAACCCTAACCCTAACATCACAGTTTCAACCACATCACAAGGCATCATACTCTCCATGTTCTGTAAACGGTTTATACCTCTGGAGGGTTTTTTTTCCCGCACCCACACAGTTGTGTAGAACAGACCAAATGGATTTCTTCATCAGAGGCGTCAGAGGAAAACTTTCATTTAAACTCGACTTCCGTGTGTGAGGCAAATCATGAGCAGACAAACTTAACGTAGTAAGTAGTAGCAGGCACTTGGTCCACAAGGCAATGGAGTTTCCATCATTAACACTAACAACTGACAGCAAACAATAAAAAGATTTTAATGGCTACAGTTCTGCGTCCCTCACATATCACACAGCTACCCACTACTCATTTCCTCTGCGTGCGCATTAAACACACACGCACACTCTGCTTCCAAGCACATCATTTGTCTTGGTCCTCTGTGCTTTTGTTAATATAGCTATGAAGGTATTTACACTGTGAGATGGGGTTTCATTAAATAATCGCTACATCATTTTACACACACACAAGAGAAACCTCTACGCGGCTACATCACACGGCCTGTTTATATTTTCACTCAGCATCACATCTCGTGGGGACGAGCACGGAGTAAAGTAAAAGGATGTGGGGGGGCTGTGTTGCCGTAGCAACTTTCTCTCCTGGACTGGGCCTGCATTCGCCTGCCTCAGCAGGTTCCCATGGTGCTGACTGTAGTGTAACTGAACTTAGACATGGACGCCCCCGTGGCAATAACGTCCTCCTCATTGTCCCGTAGGCCACGGCGGCGGCGGCGGTGGCACGGCGCGGCGCAGCACGAGAACGTGGCGAGCAGGGCTTTGCGGAAACGCGTGTTCATGAAGCAGTAGATGATCGGGTTGACGCAGGCCGAGGTGTAGCACAGCAGGTGGATGAAAGCGATCGGGGCACCCGAGAGGGCGTGCGTGGCGGAGATGTCGTCGAACGCCCGCCACGTGTTGACACAGTACAGCGGCATCCAGCAGATGAAGAAAAGTACAACGATGACCACCAGCATGCGGATGACTCGCTTCTTGGCCTCCAGCTTGGCCTCGGACGTGTTGCTGCGGAGCCGCTCTGCCTTGACCGGGCGGCTCGATGCGGCCATGGTGGACATCTCCATTGCGAGCGGCCGCTGGACATTAACGTAGCAGCCGTCTCCATCATCACTCCCACAAGAAACAGTCGAGGTCAGGCCATTCTTCACATCTGTATGAGCAGAGTGAGAGAGGACAACATTTCTGTGAATTTGGAGCCAGATGAACTGTAGAGATGGGAGGATCTGTACCTGAAGTATTAATGACACGAACTGTTAGTCTTATCCATTCTGTGGACACATCAATAAAGACCTTCTTGTATTTTCTCTTTTATCATGTGGTTAAAATTTAAAAGAACTCATCAGTATTTGAGGTACTTAGCCCTGCGGCTACTACTTGCACTACACAAATGCAGTTATACTACTACTACCTTTGTACATCAAAGTTTAACTGGGCACTCACATCTATACATAATGCGATAACGCTTGACAGTGGGCGTGTCTGACGCTTGGCGCTGGTGCAATCATTATGACAAAAACGAATCAAAGTTTCCAACATAACTAATAATCCCCAACCTGATGAAAACTAACCAGATTTGATGTTAGGTAGGACTCTAAATTATTGCATTGGCCAGAGCCTGCACTTCCAAACCTGCTTGAACATGTTCTGATTGGCTGGTGCCTAGCGTGGAACATTACAGAGCCACACAACCACGGTGCAGTTCCACAATGCACGACATCTCCCCATTCAGAGCATCTCTGTTGAAGACTCCAATGCACGACACTGTCAGCCGGGTGCCGATACTCACTGGCTTCTGTGTCCTGGAACCTTGAGATACATGTTATGAAGTTACTCTTTATATTTATATTTAAATAAACCTTCAAATACATTGAGACTTTGTCAGTCCACTTCAGTGGCGTCATACTTTTGGAGCCCAAAGTGAATCATAAAGGACGAGGCTGATTGAATTGTTGAGAGCAGTTCAGAGGAAGGCAGGCTACAGAACTCAGTGCTTTGCAGATAGAGCGAGTGCTTGGTGTTTATACAAACCGCTTTGTGTTACATGGACGAGTGGATGGTGCTGTGTGCCGAACATGTTAGGAGACTTCGTATTATAATCGTAAAAACAAATCACTTCCGATCTGTTACAGTGCACGCACGCATTCCTCAGCTTTATTTTTGTATGAATCCTACTGGAGTCCTTTAAAGAGCAATTCTCGGTTGACCCACATTAATTATATATCAGAGGATGAGGGAGGTTATTGATACAAATGTTGTAATCCTGCTGTATAAAGCACGCTGAATCCAGTAATAAGAGGCCTAAAGCGGGCAAATACAAACAGGAAGTGCTGCTGCAGAGGGAGCGTATTCGCTAATGCGTTCCTGGATTAAATAAAACACGTGTTATCCTTTCCCGCCTAATTTCCTGTTTGGTTGTTTTTCCCCCATGCGCTTGTCTCTCAAGCTCTTTATTTAGGCAGCCTATTTCTCTCTCTTAGAGCAGACAGATGGTGATGTCCAGGCCAGCAGCTGCCAGCCAATTCCGTCCTCTAATGGAGCCCCAGCAAACACACTCCGCGCCCCTGTCATCAATCCCGGGCCCACTGTCACATGCCCACAAAAGGTTATGTTCAAATTAACCGGCAAACATCACACTGATTGAGGGGCTAATGAAAATCTCCTGATTAAATGAAATGCCTCATCGTTAACATAAATCATGCGGGGGGGGGAAAAGAAGGGGAATTGAATGGATGGTGTGATGATATTTGTTGGTATTTCAATTGAGACATAACTATATAATTAAAGTGAAATAGGCAAAAAATGAATTGATCAGGCACATTTATACTGTTTATTTGTCAAATATCTATTTTAAGGGCCCTTTTTAAATATAAATTGATTTGGACTGCACTAGCTGCAGGGTTAAGGGCAAAATGGACGGAGTTTTCTGAGTTTTTCTTCAACGCTTCCCTTATTACAGTACGCCACATGACTATCTGACATGTCACTTGACTCAAAATGTGTTTTCAATATACAACTCTCTTCCAGAGGCCTCGGCAACACACGATCTGGGAAACTCAGAAACACAGAATACCTGTTTATTACAGTTCCTGAGAGAAAAAAACGTGTTTCAGAGTAGAGCTTTAACAAAATAAAGTTCATAATACATCAGTTTTTCAGCGGTGTGGCACGTGAACAGCATTGATGAGCTCTTGAACAGGGTTAATTTAGATTTGCAGTGTCTTTTGTCCTTCTGGGTGCTTGTATTTCATGGTTTGGTTATTACACAGAAAGACAAGTTGAAGATTGTCCTTCTCAGTTGGAAAGTTTAATTTTGGCACCTCTCTGTTGAAAATAGCCTTTGCTTGTCATAGGTGGATAGCTTTGATTACAGGCGACAATGGCACAGTGATGCTCAAGATAAGACTTTTGGCAGCTGTTTTCTGCATCCTTCCCACATGTGGTGTTTCGCCTCACCAGTAGAGTTTTTCTTGTGGCCCATCTCAAACTGGATGCCTCTGTAAAGTTCCCTGGAGATCAGTCCGTAAGCCACAATCATCACCACCCCCGGGATCGCAAACAGCACAAGCAGAAGCAGAATGTACCTGAAAGAGAGACAAGAGATGCAACTGAGCCAATTTTCAAAGAATTTACATCAACTACAATCACCCTACATATCGTTTATTTTATATTTTAATCGGAAATGGTATACTCTTTTAATCATTAGTCAAATGTAATGGTTATACATTAGAGGCACAAATAGAGTCTAGTGCTCATGTGTAGATTTACACACCCATAATCACCACTGAAGTCAGATACAACAAAGGCACACACACACACATACAAAGACATGATTTTCAGCTGGGCAAAAAATACACAAAGATATTCACAGGGTTGACTGAAAACAACCCTGAAGCTTGTTCCATCGTAAGTCCAACACAAAAATACAGGTAAACATCCGTCTGCTCTGAACATCTGCCACTTCCATAAAAACACCCGAAAGAAAGAAAGAAGGTAAGAGCTGCAGAAAACAGGCTCCAGGTTCATCTCAGGTTTATTTGACGTGAGACGCCACATTGTCCACACAACAAATGTCTGGGACAGTAAAGAAGATGGAAGACCTGACTGCACGTTTTGTAGCCAGTTGCATTTTATGTGGTGTCTCAGACATTTAACTGATGAGAAGCACAGTGAATAAAAGATAAACAGCAACTGGCAATTACAATCTGACAGCGGGATGTCTGCATAATACAAACTTTTACTCTGAATATTTGTATTGCTACCTGCGTCACATTTAAATGCATGACTGCTCGGTCTTTATTATATTTGTTATGATGGACTACTTCTTCTACGACTGTCAGTTTTTATGTAAAATTGTTTCAGCCGATCCTGTTAGATGGAGGCGGCACGATGCTATAGCGGTTAGCACTAACAAATCACAGGCAGAAGGTTATGGGGCTTTGAACACTGATTTGACTGGGTCCTGTGTGGGTGGGGTTTAGATGTCCCACTTTGTGCCTGGGTGGGTTTTCTCTGCTTTCCTCCCCCAGTGCAAAGACAAGCAGGTTAGAGAAACTGCAGACCTTAAAGTACCCCATGTCTTGTAATGTCAATTAATGAACACAAACCTTAGAAAGATGTTATGTAACTGACATTAATGAGTAACTTGGCTCTGCTGTGCTTCGGTTCTACTAGTTTAGAATGACGAAGTTAAATCTGATTTAAAGCTTTAAAGTAACTGACTCAATATTCCAGTCAATGTTCAACAGTGAGCGGCTTTTTTTCTGTCAGGGCTCCCTCTCTTTGGAACAACCTCCCTGAGGATATCTGTCTGAGAGGATCCATATCCTCTTTTAAATCCCTCTTAATGACCCAAGTGTGCTTTGCCAGGACTGAGACTGGTCTGAATTCACCTTTATTTTTTTTTTTTTACTTATAAACATTCCACTAAATTTTCTCACAGACTATTCTAATCATTTTAGAATTTTTTGTTTTATTTAATCTTTACTCTTTTCTAACACTTGTATTCTTATATGCCCAGATGCTGTAGGATTTTTAGATTGTTTATAATTGTTTGTCTTCAGCTCTTCAATATCAACTGGTAAAATTCTCTGTGTTTTGAAAGGTGCTTTATAAAGTATTATTATCAATGCTGTTATTTTCCATTGTTTCCGTTAAACACCATCGAACAATACAGAATAGAAACACACACCGCTCTCAAGCCCAACACTCACCAGGTCTGCTGGGCGATTGGCAGTGGCCACTTGAGGCGACACTGGTGCGCTGTGGTGTTGTCGGGGCGCTGAAAAGTTTCCAGGTGACTGATGATTGGATACGGGATCATGATGATGAAGGCCAGCACCCATGTGGCAGCGATCACCCGATAGGCGTGGGACCGGGTCTGCCACACCCGCGACTTCAAGGGGTTACAGATGGCGCTATAGCGCTCAATTGCTATTGCAACCAGGCTAAACGTGGAGATGCTCACGGATAGGCCTGAAGGGAAATAAAAAGAGATCATTTAGAAAGTAAATAAACATACGTGTCTGCACCCCAATGTCTTTTAGATTGATGAATGAAAAGTAAAAATACGCCTCAGTGGTCAGAGTTTGGACCAGTAATAAAAAGTAACAAAAACACGATTGTTGATGTGATAACTGAGAACAGAATGTGGTCATCAGTGGAGACGTGCTTACAGATGAATACAATGTGAGGCGGCGAGGTGGGGATGGTTATCTGGGTATTGTGGTGCAGGAAATCAGGTCGGCTTCGGCTACTGATGCAATCTACTGTCTCCCTCCTGAAAAGGGCGAGACAGGAAATTACTCTTTACCTCTCTTACCATGTCCTCAGCAAGAATACAAACTGTGCGTGTCTCTGTGTGAGCTTGTGAGTGTGTGCCTGTGTGTGTTTGTGTGTGTGTGCGTGTGCGTGTGCGTGTGTGTCAGGACCCTGTGGTGCAGTCTGTACCTATAGAGAAGCTTAAGAACAAACACCAGTGAAGCAAAGACCAATCAGCCCACGGTGTGTCCCTGGGGTTTATCTTCACCGTCCCTCAGTGCATCCTCTTGAACACTCTCCCTGTTCTTTACTTAATCCACCTTTTCTATTCAATTTTCACTCTGCTTTTCTTTCAGCAGCATCACAATCTCTCAGAATTTACTACTTTATCTTTTTACCCCCTCAACTTGTGGTGGTGATACGTTGACTCAATAAACAAAACTTCAATCATATAATATGTATTTTGATACAAAATAAGAAAAAAACTTTTAAAAAATTGATACTGGAATTGCATTTTGTTGATTAGTTCGATCTATTCTGTAGTAACACATAACTTGTATTTGATACTATCGCTCTATACTTATACTTAAAGGACAAATTTAACTTAAGGAACTGTTCTTCATTACTTCCTTTTTTGAGCCCCATGTATGAATAAAGCTTACCTTTACATAAAGAATTGAAAACACAAACTGAGCACAAGACTGATACCGGCTAAATATTATTAAACGTTAGGGAATTGTAAAGAAATGTCTTTTGTTATCAGATACACAACATGAGCCCCTTCTTGACTCAGATGTGTAAGAAGCCTGAATACCCTCCTGATGATAAATAGGTTGAGACAACTTAGTCTCTTACAATCACCATTAGCTGCAAGAATCCATTCCACTAAGAATCTTAACAAATCTCCTATAAATGAGAGCTTTAATGATAATGGTCTGTGGATGTAAAGCTGATTAATGGAAATCTATATTTTTCTACAGTGCAGTAGTGAAAAGGTTGTGAGAGAATAGATTGCAGTTTGTTTCAGTGGCTGTTGCACTTCAGGTTAACAAGAGAAATAAATCAATGCACAAGCTGTTTGGAGTTTTAAGCATCCGCATTTAACACACCAAGCAGGACAGTAACTAGGGTCATTTTATTTTGGATGGATGTGGATATTAAAATGTGTCATTGACGATGCTGAGACATTGCTATGACACGCCTCTGTACAAATACTAATAATAATTTAGTTTTCATTAAATGAGCTTTCTTAGCAAATATACTGTAAGTATCAACATGTGTTTCACATTCTCTAAGATTTTGAGGCATTTTAACTTGAATTAATCTTCTTTACAATAATCTTCATCCTACATTTACTTTGGAATAATTATTCCAAATCTGCCTTTTCTATTGACTGATACTCCCATTGATAGACATACTTTCTAACCTCCAGTCGACCTCCTGTCTGTAAGAGCATGCCCCGCAAAGGACTGAAATATGACTAAGCTGCATAGAGATCAGTTCCAAATGGCATTTCACAGCAAATTCCACTGAAAGAGCTTCTGATATGAATGGCTTGGGAAACATAATTTGACATTGTGCATATTAAAGAAGATACATATAGCTGTGCTTTGTCAAAGTAAAGCGTTTTCATATCATCCCTTTCCACAAGTTCAGTCAGTTGACTGAAAACATTGAAGACACCAGCCTGAGAAACAGGTTGATAAACCCATTATCACTTTAATATGAATCATTTTGTTAATTTACTGACACAACCCTGCGACATGATTTTTAATTTGGTAAATTTATCAAAAGCTCAATGAATTAGTGAATGTCACAACAACATACGACTAATGTTCTGATGATTATCTTGCGGAATTAACTAAATGATTCATGACATTCATGAGCCGATATTGTTTTTGAAGAGACAATTATAACCTGATAAATGACTAGATAAATCACCATGTTCTGTTAGTGATCTTTGTTCACTTCAGTCTTTCAAATTTAAAAACAGACGCCCACTAAAGAAAGTAAAAGGAGTAAAAGAAGGTAAAATAACGTGAAAATTATGTTGATTCATCCAGTATCAGTTATCTGGGCTGTGCAGTGACATCACTTCCTGTTCAATACATGACCCCCTCCCATTTCCTCTCACCCATGAAGTAGGACACTATCTTGCACATGGCCGCTCCAAAGATGAAGTCCTTGAGGATGCTCGGGATGAGGGTGAAGGGCATGCAGAACACGGCCATCATCAGGTCACTGACGGCGAGGGACAGCAGGAAAGTGTTGGTCACGGTGCGCATGCGCTTGTTGAGCGTCAGCACCACGATGATCAGCAGATTCCCGAACACACTCAGGAAGAAGATGAGCGAGTAGAGCAGGATGCGCAGCGTGTGGTCCTCATCTGGTGCAGAGGGAAACAAACAGCAGGAGAGGGGGTGTTAGAGGGTGTTGTGCAATAGTAGGAGTAGAATTGACGTTGGCTAATTATTAATAATCATGAAATATGATTATTAAAATAACAATTATTTCTTAAAAATAATCAAAAATGATAAAGCTATTAATTAAGAAATGTAACACATTTAATTAGAAATGATACGGTTATCCATTAATAATAGTTAAAATAATTAATGAAAACAATAAAATTATCAATCAAGAATAATACAAATCTGTAATCATTGCTTATTGTCGCGGGGCACCACCCTGGTTACAGGGACCAACGATACAATCTATAAATATCAGTCTCATAATGATAAATGTCAAATCAATAATCTCAATATTTAATATTAATAATTATTTAATTAACAGTGAAGGCTACTAAGTTCGAGCACAGGCAATCATAATCCAGCTGCAATCACATACATATGCACAAATAACCACAGACTACAGATACTTTAATTACAAAAGCATTTATTAAAAAGGGGAAATAAAGTTAATGTTAGATAAAGATAAACACAGCAGCAGCACTTATCACAATTCAGAAAATACATGTAAAACCGGCGGTCTACCTATGTATGTCTGTCTCGGTGTGTGTGTGTGTGTATGTGTATGCATGTGAAATAAAGTTAGTGTTATTTAATGATTCATCATTTTAACAAACTCCCATATTTCAAAGATAACAACAGCAGCCGCTTATCACAATTTAGAAAAACACATGTATTCATCTATGTGTATCTGTGTGTGTGTATCTGTGTCAAAGTGTCTCTGTGTGTGTGTGTCTATGTATATGCATGTGAAATAAAGTTAGTGTTATTTAATGATTCATCATTTTAACAAACTCCCATATTTCAAAGATAACAACAGCAGCCGCTTATCACAATTTAGAAAAACACATGTATTCATCTATGTGTATCTGTGTGTGTATCTGTCTGTGTCTATCAATGTGTGTCTGTGTGGGTGTGTCTGTGTGGGTGTGTGAGAGAGCGAGAGAGAGAGAGAGAAAAAGAAGGGGGCGTGGCGATGACGCAGTCACTTGGTGACGTCACATCTAAGATGGCGGCCGATCATGATTCGTGGAATCAAGGCCTAAAAACTCTCAAAATGGCGGATTGACTACAAAACAAGATGGCGGAGCCGTTATGAATTTAGAGCCAGAATGGGAGGAGAGGGAGAGAGGAGGCGTGGCAATAATAGATTCAAAATGGTGGTTTAACTTGCGTTATTCAAAATGGAGTCTATGTTAATGACACCATGTGGCCGGAGCTCACACTGGTGGTCGTCACATGAATTGCACCAAGGGATTTTCAGACAAAGAGAATTCTTTGTCTCTGCTTTGGCGTTCGGCCGCATGGCTTCCAGATGTGTCCAGCCTCTCTGAATATAGATTTAACTATGTTACATGAACTGTATTCTAAATACAGATCGGATGTGTGTATAGGTCGGTTTAGAAGGAGAGAGAGAGAGAGAGAGCATACAGGGAGAGAGCAAAGCTCTTAAAAGCACAGTCAGAGACAAGTTACATTTACTTTACCACTCAGCACCCAAGTGGCGTTGTGTGCTGAGGTTTGAACGGTAAAGTCTCTTTAAAGTTGTTCAAACGGTCACAATGAGCTGGAGACGCTGCTCACGGCGCTTAAAAACTGTGGCACAAGGCCGTAACCGGAAACCGGAAGTGGTGAGTCGCCGCTAACACTAGAGACTCGGCGGTCTCATACAAAACAAATACATTCAAGTATTAAAACAATACGCTACGTATTAGATTAACATCTGCCCAGACAATAAAGCCTCTTACTGTACCACCCTCGCGGTGTGCGTGCGCGTCGGGCCAGTGAATCACGTGGTCTCTCAAGCGGTCTTCGGCCGCTGGACCGGACAAACAGCGGATTTGCTCGTGCTGCTTCGATGGGATGAACGTCGTCCTTCTTCTTCAGGGATGTGGAGCTCGTGCTCCTCAGCGGAATGAATCTCGCGCTTCTGCAGGGGACGGCTGTGGAAGCCGTTTGTAGATCGTTGGGAAAAGAAAAAGTCCGTGGGGAACGTGAAACAGTCTGAGATTGTTCCGTGTGCAATTTCCTGTTTGGTCTTTTCAAGTTAAAAGAGCAAAAGTCCTTTTGAAAATAAAAAACGTCGACTGAATAAAGAAATAAAAGAAAGGAAAGAAAATAACTCTGGTAAGCTAAAAGTTAAGGTTGCCCCCTTTTAGCAACTAAATCAGCTGGGAGGCCCCGAAGGGGGCCTGGTGTTGTCTTCAGAGCAGGGTAAAATGGCAGCGATGTTTGGGGTTCATGGGCTTTTAAATTACCTGAGAGGTCCTCCTCCTTGAGGAGTTGGTCATAGGATGATGCTGGCTTTAAGCCAATTGAGTGTCAGAGCTGGATCTGAGTGGGCGGGGCTTGGAAATCAGCGGGGTTCCAAGGCAAACCCCAGGACATTTTTCCACCACCAGGGGGAGATTCTTGAGCCTGCAGGAGGATGTTTTCCCGCCCAAAGTTTAACAACCCTTTGTTCCTCTCGGCTCCAGTGTCTGGTGGCACCCCGCTGGGCTCTGGCCCAACAAGGGTGAATGTCTTTTTCTTCCTGAACCACTTCATCAGGTCGGTTTTACATCACGATCGATAGGATCATCCTGAGTTTATTGATTTTCACCACCTTGAGCCAGCAGTGCTGTGTATAACTGCGTCTCACTCCTGTCTCTTTGGGTTTGTTCGATTACTTTAGTAAAGAAGTTGTATGAGGTTATTATTGTATGAGGTTGTTCAAGAGTGTGGTCTTTCAGTTTCAGAGCAGGACGTATTGATTTCATGTCCAGTCTTGCAATTCTTTCACTCAAAACCAAAACTTTGCACTTGCACTCAGGTATTTTGTTGCAAAAATGTTCTGCGCTCCAGTTTTAGCTTTTCTGCTCACGCTGCTTTTGTGCACATGCAAAACGTCTGCCCTCCTTTTCTGAGTCAGTGAATTAGAGGGGAGAGTACATTTCGATTTTTATAGTTGCTGGCAACATTGTTCCCGGTACGTATAAAACTAAATTGATACTCTTGATTTTGACGCATTTTGTTGACCAGCAATCTGCTGGACTCCCGCACGCAGCAGGTGATTGAGGAGGTGTCGTTGTTCTTCCTCAAAGTCCACAGACAGGAAGCCAGTGTACTACTAAAGCCAGTGGAAGGTGTGTTATAGTAATTGCCAGTAACACAACTACAATGAGGGCAGGACAGCTTCATTTGTCAGCACTAGTTGATTGGTTGAGGGATTTAGATTCTTGTCGCACATAGAAATCCAAGCGAAAAAAAAATTCATGAGAAGAGGAGGCTATTTGAGTGTGACGCAGGGTTTTGAGAATGGAATTTTTGAGAATTACTAAATCTGATCTCAATAAGTCCTGCTTTCAAACTGAAAGATCCCACTTTTGAATGAAGGCTGAAAAAAAAACCATACAAATATTTGTGGGCATGTAAAGGAGGAATTTCAAGAGGACAGAAGCTGATGTGGATCAATTGGAGTGCAAACATTAATATTGTCCACATTCAAAGTTGAGCCCCCTTTCTTCAATACAGAGTAAAATAGAAAGCATTGCAGCCGGCAAGCTCATAGTCTGTGCCTTCAGCCATTAGTGGCTTCACTGGATCATATCCTATAAAGTCCATGTTATCTGCTTCCTCTCTTATCTTCACCTAACCCCCTGCTTAGCCACCACACTTTTTACCGGGTGACTGTGCCTGTATCCTGAGGATTAGAGGGACCAATGTGTGCCTCGAAACAATCACACACTCAGAAGCTCAAATTCAATCGACACGCACTCAAGCCTTCATCCTCTGGAAAATACACAAGCAACAGTTCCTCAAATGCAATAATATGACAGCAATAATATCAGCTGCACGGATCTGTTGCTATATCTATACATTATTTTTTTTCTCATTTCACAGAATAGATTCATCCTTCAGGCGTCTTGACCTTTACCAGTTTCCATCTTGTTTTCTGTTGTTTTACCTTCAATGGCTTTATGTATCTGCTAATATCCTCTCTCGAATAAAAGTAGAACTATGACAAGACACACAGACTCATTTCATCATGCAATGATTTGTTCGGGGGGGGGGGGGGGCGGTGGACTACGTCTCCGATGTTGCATCCACAGGCCATCTGAATGCATTCAAGACTAACCTGAAAAGATCACTGACTGTCAACACCAGAAATGGCTTTGAAAACAAGTATCTACATCTAATACACCTCGGATGTAGATCGTGCACACCTGGCTGGGGTCATTAAATCGGAGCTCCACTCATCTGCCTGCTTATCAGAAATCATCTCTGGTTCTGGCAAGAAGTGAAGGAGGAAAATCAGCTGCAGGATTTAGATTCTCCTGAGCCACACGGACAGACAGCATGTTGCTTGATTGATTTAAAGCTTGTTCCTGCACTCATTCACTCTGAAATGTTTCTATGTCACTTGCTTGCTTAGGCCCTGTCTCAATTCACCCCTTATCCCTATACCAACTGGCCCTACTCCTTCGTTTTGCGTGTGGCTGTGAAGTGCTAGTGTTGTCCTATTTCTCTATGTGATGTAGGGGTAGTTGGCATCTAACCCTTCAAACACCCCTTCAACCGCAGTGTATCCTTAAAGTGAAGGGGTATACAAAATTCCTTAATGATCTATATACAAACAAGGCGAGTCGACATGGCCTACCCTTAAATGTCTGAAATCTTGCTAAATAATCATAAAAAAAGAAAATCGTATTTTGGAGGGGGCGCTCCCAGCGAAGAGCACTTCATATCTAGGGGCAGTGCCAAGGGATTTGCATTGGGGCAGGGCGTAAATACAGCCTCCTGGTTAAAGGACCAGTGGGAAGGGTTTAGTGACATCTATTGGTGAGGTTGCAGATTACATAGCACCCTTTCCCTATCTCCTATCATTCCAAGCTTTGGGACAGGCCATTAGTGTGGAATTCAGGCGCAGCTTGGTCAACAAAATTCACTGAGTAAGTTTGTCTTTCCACCCCGTCTCTCTCGGATACACAGACACTGATGCACATTCAGTTTTCCCATCTAATGACATGTGGCTTCACCATCTGTCCACACCCTCCTGTGCAAATAAGAAGCTGTAGGCGGTAGGTGATGTTCTACAGACGGAACCCTCAGGGTTTCTCCTGGAGAACAGGCTTGCAACCAAAACCTAGTGTTTCATTCTGTGCTGGTGGTGAGGGGGCGTGCACATCAGTGCAATAGAAAGGTAGGGACAGATGATTGGTTAGAGAGGAGAACCAACGCTCTCTCCTTTATTACTGTCTCTCGCACTTTTGCCGAATGAAAAATGTTACAATGCCTTCTACCTTATCAAAGCCAATTAGTCTTCCTGCGTGCACACTGACTGTGAGGGAAACACCGATAGATCCCTCAGCACCACCACTCGTCCCTCCCGGCCAGAATAGATGCTACACTCCTCAAGTGTATAGGGCAGAAACATTTGTATTAATCTCACTTTTGCATTTGATGCTTCACCAGTATGCATTGGTCAATATGTGGGACAGATTCCTATCCGTGCCATATAAACTGAGCTCTCTGTTCCACAGCCTGCACTTGATGGATTCATATGATTCATAAAACTACAACGTTCAAGAAGACAGTTTAAACTAATAAGCCTTGCAGCGCACGGTGGAGCAGGATTTTTCTTCTTGACAGAGCTGTACAGTTGGCATGATACACACAGACAGCTCTGCAGTTTTTAGCCAACTGGAGGCAGATAAAAAAGTTGTGAACACAATATAGACATTGACGCATCATCACCTTTCAACTGTTTATGTTTAAACGTGTTGCTTTTTTGCACATTTAGCTGTTATGGATAGCCACATTAGAAGCTGTTTTTGGCACAAGAATACATTTATATGGTAAAACATGTAGGAGAAAGTATGAATATAAATTTGTGATTACAAAAACGACAAAGAAATTCAAATGATTCCACATACGATACTGTGAGATTATTGAGATACAAGTAAAGTCACATTTCTGATATCTGTATGCAGTGTTAAAGAATCACACAATCGCTGTTGGTTACAGTGTTATATTTAGCGAGCAGACTCGAGAGTGCTCCCCCTCTCCCTCTTCCCATTAATACAATTACAACTAAGGCATTTCCCAAAATTTCTAATTATTTCGTTAAACTGGGATGAGGTTCATTAGAACAGCAGTTGGTGCAGGGATCAACCCTCAAGCTAATTTTCAGCCACAAACTCTGAACCAAGCTGCAACGAAACGACGGGCTCAATGCAAATTTAGAAACAGGCTTACTCTATAGTCCACCAATTATTTAGATTGTTATTTCCATTTCAAAGAGCCACACGACAGAAGGGATGCCTGTAGCACTGGAGGTGTGGGTGTGGAGTGGGATGTCTGACCACCGGTCCTGGATCACAGCATGTTCCCTGTTTGCCGACCAGAGGAGCTGAGAAAAAGCTGAGAAGTTTGTGAGAGGAAAAAGACTCTGATTCAAATTCCAGAGGTTTTCCTCTTCCAATTATCTCAACTAATTGAGGCAGATTGGAGTACGCTGCTTCAATTTATACCTCATTTACATTATATCCATTTCCTGCACATGCTATCGCTCTAATGTATCTGCATGTCGTCAAATGGATAATGACATGCAGTGTTATTTCAAGACTGATCAAGTCCAGTCTGTGAGGTCGGGGTTGGATGGACGGACCTGTCTGTCTGATTATAGCTGAAATAATTGTGTCTGTTCTCTATGAAGACATCTGATGCTTTGTTGACCTGAGAGGATGCACAAACTATGTAAGCAACTTTATATGGATTTCACTTACTTACTCCACCAAGGAGGTTCGGTTTTCATGTTTCGTGGATTTTAATTTTTTTTCATTTATTACGTTTGTTTGTTGATTGACTCGTAGGCAAGATTACACAGTTGCAACTAAATGGATTTTCCATGAAACTTGGTGAGGGTGTCATATGGGGGGGGGGGGGGGGGGGGGGGGATCCAGCAAATATTTCCCCACTTCCTTAAACGTTGCATTTTTCAACATGTTCAATGTTTTTTCCAGGGAATAATTCATGGATCTTGATGAGAATCAGGCATGTTTGGGGAACTGATATCCATCAGTGTGTGCAGCCTGGTTGAATTTAAGGGCCGTGGCGGAGGTATACACTCTACTGAATGCCATTCTAGTTGTGTCATTTTGTTTTAATATATATTTTACCAACAATTTAAAAGCTGGTTAGCAGGTTCCTCAACAGCAAAATGAAAGTAATTCAGGTGAAAAGTAAACTAGAGTGGCAGACGCTATTATTAGATATGCAGCCAAAATAGTGGATGAATTATTAATGAGGTTCGTATTCCACCCATGAATATTTAGGTTTTCATTTTTAGTTTTTTTTCTCACAGTATATCAGACATTATATAGACTATAAATTACACCCCTCCTCTCCTCTCGGTTTAATTCATATGCAGTGTGTGCCACTCTGTATCCCAGCTAGCCCTTCGTGTCGCTGCAGCTATCAGAGAATAGACAGCTCCGCTCCTATAAGACCAAGGTTTTCTTAAATGTCACGGATATAGTGGCTAATCTAGCATGGCAAATGTCATCTAAATCTTGCCACTAAGCCCAGTGACCCCCTCCTCCACATACATTCGATGGAGGCGCTGAACGAAAAACACTTTCTGTTGACTGACAGGCTACAGCAGGCAAGTGGCTCTTGTCAAAGCGGTCGGAATGGAAAAAACAACGCAGTGGTTGCTTTGCACACGGCGCAGGTATGCATTGCATAACACCTCAACTCTCCACGGGCGGAGTGAAACCAGACTGTGAGATGCGGAGGTAATGACAAATACACAAAAAGGAAAGGTGAGGCCAGAGAGAGGTGCTGGGAGAGTGGGTGGGGAATGAAAAGTAAAAAGCAGGGGAGCTTTTTTTTATTGTTTTTGTCTAAATGCCTTTTGTCAGGAATAAAGTGTTTTGTGTTCAGGGACTGAAGACGGTGCTCTGTTCCACATGTCGTCTGAAAAGCCCTTTTTTGTCTCCGTGATCATCATTAGCAAAGTAATGATCTCCCACTGGTGTATGATGAATTAACATGTCATGACTCTACGCTATATCATTGTTTCCCCGTGTTTTGTGCAATGACCAAGGTGTGCCTCCAGCAAGGCAGTCAAGCCATGTGCCACCTAGTGCACAGAGCCTGCAGGTCTTTCTTCAAATCAGACGCAACACCTGCTAGTGGATTCAATGTGAAACCATTTTGTGGTTTTCTGCTTCAGCGATTTGTTTCCCTTCAGAGGTGGACAAGGTCGATGACAGCATCCACGAATACAATCTCACAGCAGTCACATTTAAATTTTTTACATATTTTACAAAGCTATGAATGACGCAAAGGATGCATCTTGCACCATTAAGAAGATACAATTTAAAGCTGCCTTCGCATAATAAAAGGCGAACGTTTCTCAGAGAGATTGATAAAAGACATCGTGGACATCAAATATGCTGTTGACAACTTGATGAAGACGTTCGTGGCAACAATGGTGCCTTCAATGTATGTGTGCTGTATCAGAATAAAGACCACTGATTAGAAAAATATATGATGCGACAGAGTACATGTTGATATTCGTGCTATTGTGAAGCGTTAATGGAAATCGGACTGTGATGCGACTCAATCTCCTCTGTGGACACAGAGCTGCGGATGGGAAGAATAAGCCGACGTGGCGGAGGAGCAAATCGATTTGTGGAGTGACGGAGAGCGTGATGATGGTGTCAGCAGCTATGAAGGGTCACACGCGTTCATTTTCTCTCTTTAAATGATGATCTCTGGGTGTGAAGTTCTGTTAGAAGACGCAAAACAGAGAGAAACAAGGCAGTGAAAAGCCTGAATGGAAAGAAGTTTGTGAGTGTATATGTGGGTAACATAACTCAATAGTGCAGCATTAAAATAGATAAAGCTCCTACTTTGTCTAGGTTGCTGTGATAGAGCGTAACAGTGACCTCCAACTTTAAGAACAGCTCTAGTTCTCCCTTCATTTTCAGAATCCCCGTTTTAGAAAATCCTCATGAAACAATTTTTTTACTTATGGATGATTTTAAAGAGTGAGTGAACTAAACATCCCATAAACCATTGCAAACGATTCCTTTCCAACAACTTCCAGTATTGACCTTAACCGTGTTATAGTGATGTTCATCCAGTTGGAGTTTTTTTCCTTATCTAAAAAAAAACAGCAGCATGTTAGGTTCATGTTACGATTTTAATACTTTCTCACGTATCTTGAGATCATTACATCAAATTGTCAAAAATTGCATAATCAAGAAATGAAGTCTCGAGCAAATATATTGTATTCACTTCATTTCCATATGTTATTGCAAAACAGAGTTACAGTAATTTGTTTGCACATGTGATAGGTGGTTGGAACTGACAGTTGAAGGTGAGGGGGGTGCTCATGTGCAGGCCTGGGTTATATTAGGGTAAGAGGCTCAAAGACCTGGGTTAGTACTGGGATGTGGCAGAGTGGGCTAGTGGTGAAGCCTGGAAGGGCTGGGTTGTTATTGGACTAGAACGACAGACATGTGACAACTTACTCCAAAATCACTGAGACAAGTTGCCATGAACTGCGATGTTTGCTGGTGCTATACCTATACCTTAAAATTCTTCAGCAACGGTATAACAAGAGACTTTATTCTCCTCTACAAAGTGCAAATTTATAATTGTGAATATCTTTTAACGCGCATGAGATTATTACAAAAAATGTCAAGTTAGATTTATGTACTTTTAAGTGTGAGAAATGGTAAATCAGTGCTCACCTCAGTGAAGAGTGTGCCTTGCTTTTCCCAGACAGGATATGACATCAGACCAGGCAGATGCACAAATCTAGTATTTTACTTTTACGTATCGCCCTCTAGAGGCGAATATAAACAATGTGACAAGATGCCCCAGTCTCCCCCAAACACTGAGCTATCAAATCTTATCCTACATGATTTCAACGGTTGTGGTAAACAATATCCATGCTAACAGCGAGCTCCACCAATCAGACATGTCACTGTTATACCTGAGGATTTGGGATATTGTAGGACTTCTCCATGACATCACAAATAAAACATAACACACTTCAAACTTAGCTGATATCATTTTGACTTGGAGCTTCCAAAGGAGCATACGGCATCTTCTCACAATAGCGTAGCTGGTGGTAAGTCTACCTTGGATGGTTAAAATCTTATGGATGAAAACTTTGCTTCCAGAACAATGCTGTTGTCAGATGTATCCTTGTTTGGTTTGTAAAGTGTGACTTCTGATTTAGTTCAGGATAATAAGTCATTATCATGCCTGCATGCTACTTATCACTCATCACTGACATGTGTCGAAGATTACAGATCACAGTGGGGATGACCAACGGTGAATGGAATTTTTGAGAACAGTGTTTTTCACAGCTGGGACACTCATGTCTCCCACTTATTATGTTAACATGTCACCTGCCACAATGAAGGTGTTCACATGCACACACACACACACCTCATCAACTAGCAATTATTGGGGATAAAAATAGAAAGTGTTGATTGATAAAGTAGCAGGTCCGGAAAGAACCGAGAGGGAATTGCAGGATGTGTGTCTCTTCTCAAGCCAAGTCAGTTGTATTAACATCGCTCAAAATACCCACTTGTTCAGATGTGACCTGCGACTGGAAGACTCTGCAGACCCTCGATTTGGATTAAGTGCTTGGAATTGGTTTGTTGAAAATAAGCAGCATGAGGCCGCAGTCCAGTTATCAAGCCATTTGAATACATCTTTTTTTATGAATTAATCCCCTTTGTGACCAGGATTTGATTCCTGACTCTCTATCTCTCTCTCTCTCTCTCTCACACACACGCACACGCACGCACACACACACACACACACACACACACACACACACACACACACACACACAAACACACGCTAAGCCTTTAGAGAAAGAGAGGCTGGCACATCAGAATATAATAACCCAGTGAATTACAGAAGGATCAGACACTTAAAGATGTCATTTACAGGGTTTCTTTTTATCATCAGAAGTCCTACAAATTATTCTCTTCAGTAGAAATTTAAGTGATAACCATTAAAAGAAACAGTTTACCCTCATTCAAATCAAGAGCCAAGCTGCCATGTTTTTCTGAATGAAACTGAATGGTGGTATTTTTGAAGGGAGGTTTCATTCAACCTGGCAGTATTGTAGCTTTTCCTCAATTGCATCTCCAGCTGGACACAAGTTAAGTCGGTTCACTTTCTTCACAACGCAGCAGGCAGAATATATAAGAAGGAAATGCGGTTGTGTTTGCGCCTTTAATGAACCTCGGTGTAACAAATAAGAAGTGATGTGTGTGTTTGCTCACCTCTGTGCCTCACGCGCCGAGGTGTGAGGTGTGTGAAGGCGTTGCCGCAGGTGAGGTTGGATGTCTCGAAGCTCCCGTTGCCCCGGAGCGCGTCCGCCAGCGCTGCGGCGCACTCGGAGGAAGTGGAGGTCTCGTTCTGCTCGTAAAGATCCATATTTTGAATTCGGAGTTACAGAGAGTTCAAATCACAGCTTCTGTCCAATTTCGTCTGGGTCTCTAGAGGGGTGAAAAATAACGGACTCTGCATCCGTGTCCCATCTCACTTGGCGAGCAGAGTGGAGAAGCGGTAAGTGACTGTCTCCCAATGCCCAAAACAAAAAAGAAAAACATTAGTTTATTTATTTCGGATATTTTTTCCGTCAGTAGTGGAGAAGCGTCTCACTTGGCATCAGACGCGTTAATCAAGGATCTGTGCGCACCAGGAGGGAGAGAGGAGGAGGAGGAGGAGGAGGAGCGTGGCGCTCTGCTGCGCCTCTGCCAAGTGAAGCGCATGGAGAGAGCGACTGACTGCAGAGGAGAGTGGAGGACTAATGTAGTGCTGCTGGTGTGTGTGTGTTTGTGTGGACGTCACTAAAAAAGGACTGTTTTACACACACACACACACACACACACACACACACACACACACACAGCGTCAGTGCTGAGCAAATTGCTGCTAAATATGTTTAACTGATGCAAAACGCAGAGGACACAGACTGTGTCCACCTGAACAATTATTAAGAATATTTTAATAAGAAAATAGAGAAAAAAATGAAATATATTCTGGCTCTTGACTTGTGAGGCTGTTGCAACCATATCACTAAATCACTGATATTGCGATTCTCTTTATCTTAGATGCAATTTGGAAGAATAAATAAGTTTAAGCTATGAATTGCTCCATATTTCCAATGTGACAGGTCTGACACTGTTTCACAATCTATTCTACGACTGTGGTTCATTGTGAATAACTCCGACTGATGATAATTTAATTTTACAGTCTCGTAGATTGCTCCACTTTTAGGTCGAAAGCATTTACTTACAAAGCTTATTCATTAAAACCTTATTAGAGCTTTGTTCAATAAAAGCGCCTGTTGTGGTTGCAGGGGCTCACTGTCGCCCCCACCTGGTGCATGGGTGCACTTTCCGTCTTTATAAATTGGGTGAGGGATCAATAAGCTCTGTGCTGATGGGGAAGATTCTGGTCTGCAGTGTTGTCTCCGTCCTCAGCAAGAGTACAAACATCATCATCTCCTCACCAACGACAAATGGAAGATTCCCCTTTAATGCGACTGGAAGATCTTACCTTATCTTAAGCCATCCTTCACAAAACCGCAGTGATATTAAAATACTCCAAATCCTTGTTTGGTGTTTTTAAACAGCCACTTCCTTATTCCTTTAATTACCTACAGTCAATATTGGTTTATTTTAACCATCAACACAATCAGCCTTGAACAAATAGTTTTTCCTCTGTGGAGTTATGGTTTGAATAAATGACTAAAAACTAAAAACATGTCATCCAGATGTTGGAGGTAGTGGATCATCGATTCTGCTCCATCGATTGTAATTTAGAACACCGGCAGTGGCTTCACAGATTAAATGACTCAATAGAATCAGTTCGTTATCATAATGATATTGATAATTGTAATAAATTAACCTGATCATATAGTTGGCATTTATAAACATTTACGCAGTGTCTGTATATTTAGTAAGTTGCTCAAAAGAAGAAAAAAAACCACACAAACACTGAAAGGAGACAGCAATAAGTTCAGTAATATGCTCTATGTTCTGATTATTGACGGATTGATTTGATTATAACGTCAGGAGGTTTTTGTCTGAGTTTGTTTGGAGGATTATGCAAAAGCCGACTCGTCCGATTTCCATGAAGGTTTGACGAGGGGTTGGATCCAGGAACCTTTTCCCTTTTTGATGATAGAAATCACACATGTTTGGGGGACCGATATATTATTTTTGTAATTTGGTGCAGACCCTAGTAAAAAATTAAGATCAAGTGAATTTAAATGTGGTTTCATTGGGGGTCTGTTGGGCCCTTCGGGGAGGTACATGTTTCTGCTCTGCTGGCTAGCCTTCTAATTCCAATTGGGGTCAAAGAATAGGAGCTAATTTTGCCTCTATAAGAATCTCATGGTTTTGTTTTTCAATAGGATTGTACTTTCTCTTTGATAATAGTTATAACATTAATTGCATTACATTTAATGGAAGCTTTCATCCAAAGCGACTTCAATCAACCATGAGGGTACAGACCAAGAACAGCAAGAATCATTTAGGTACATTGGCTTAAAAAAAGTCAACAACGTGTTACATATAAGCCCAACTTGTCTTAGACCATCTTCTTAGCCAAGGTGTAGTTGGAAGAGATGTGTCTTTAGTCTGCGGCGGAAGATGTGTAGACTTTCTGTCCTGACTACAAACAGTCGTGATCTTGTTGAGGTCCTAAGTGTCTCGCAGTGAGGGAGAGTTAAAAGGACAAAATGTCTCTGCTGAGTCTCTGAATAACCGCTCTGATCTGGAATGTAATTTTGTGTAGCTGCCATCTCTCCATCAAGGATTTACAAACCAAGATCATACGTGTTAGCCAGATTGTCCAGCTGCATCACTGTGCCCCACTGAGCCGAGGATGACTCACAGAGACAACATGTTCTCTGAGCCCGGACAGGTTACACGCTTGTTTGTGTCTTCCGCACCACCTGTACATTTGGGAGGTTCAAATTGCTCTGCTTTCTGAGGCATGTTATTGTTGCGGAGAATGCTGGGTTTGGCCCCTGAACGCTCAATTGACTCCCGGCAAATGGCTCCCATTATTTCACGCTGCCCAGCTCTCATCATTCTCCTGCTCTAATTAGCCGGCTCGGGCAGGTCCTGTCCAGAGCCTCTTAGCCCCTCATAAACAAGCTGTGTGAGGACGCTAATCAACGTGAAGAGAGCGACTAGTGCTCCCTGCTGAGTGCAGTAATCACAAACTGGCATGGCTGGTTGATTACCGATGCTCCAGTGCTGATGACGACAGGTTGGAGATAATCACTTGTGCTGTGGCATTTTGCTCATGCCTGTATCCTCCGGTTGCTACGGCATATTAATACTCGGCTGCAGGTATGGTAAATACACAATGAGATTTCGTCCCAAATAAACAACTGCAGCTCCGCGGGATTCGTCAGTCCGGGCGGCCAGCGTCACGGAAATACTTTTCTTTTGGCAAACACAGGGCCGTGACAGGGGGTAATGGATAGTGAATGCATCAGTGCTAAGCCGAGCTGAAGGAGATTCCTGTCTCCTGCCTCTGCTCCGGCGGCAGCTCCTGGACCCCTGTTATCGATTGTTCAAACACGGCTCTGGAGCTGGAGCGGAGTGTGTGGCTGCAGGTATAGAGGATGTTTGTGTTGGTTATAATGGAACCAAAACATCAGCTGCCACATGACACTGGTCTGAGGACACATACACCTGGATCAGAGTGTCTGTGTGTATAAGCTGGGAGGCCCGGTGCCCACAAGCCTGCACTGATTCCTCCATTTCCTGCTGGTGCTCATCAGCAGAGAGTCACGTTTTCTGCACTTTACCCATGAGCGCTCAGTAAAATAACAGTGAAGGCACATTTACTGTACTGTACAATTTTGAGAACTTGACCATTAGCATTTTATGCTATCTTCCTTTATTGAATGGTGCAACAAAGTGTTAACAAAAGAAGCGTAATCGAGCACTGGGTATCATAATCAGCTGAAAGTGAAAAGACAAAAATAAGCGACAAAAACAAAAGGGACACAAACAAACTGAGGAACATGCTATCAATTCAACCGGGTGGGTATGAGATGTGAAAACAGAAGGTCTGTGTCTGCAGAGGGATGTGTGTCTGTGTGCAAGGATCAAGATGATGGGAGGTAAGGGTATTAAGTGATGCAAGGTATAAATGGGTTTTGTACAAGCTATATGTGCATCATCACACAAAAAACAAATACAAATCTTGCATTAGTGCTTACTAGTCAAATAAAATGTAATATCTTATTTAATATGTTTTCCACCCCAAGGTGCATTAGGGGATCATTTCTAGTGATGACACTACACTGAAGGGCAAACAACAGCAAGAAATGGGGAATCACAACGGCAAATAGCAAAACACAACGGGGCCACTATATGACACTCGTGATGACAATAGATAGCGGCGCCATGTTCCGCAAAGCCCCTAAGTCTCACCTGGTGGATTCAGATTTGAACAGCAGACATATTTTGACCTTGCTTTGATTTTGTCTACTTAATGTCTAAGTTAATTTGGTTTTGAATTGCTGATGACTGAGGGAAATGTCATCATCTCTGTGTGTATACATGGAATTACAGAGACTTATAGTGTCCCTAGAGACTGTGTGAAGGGATGAGCCTATAGGATCTTCTTCATAGAAGTCAAATCCCAGTGATTAAACAGAGAAAATGAGCCTCACCCTGAAGCACCTCAGCACAGTGATGAATTAACTTCAGCAGATTTGTTTCTCTCGGCTTTGGTTGAGTGCCTCTCACCTTTGTCCCACGCCGAGGACAGCGATGTAATAATATGTATTTTATTACCAAAGGACTCTCCCAGAGCACAGTCACCATAAAACTGGAGGACTGGGCTACACCCGAGCTCTCCATGAACTTTGGTGAACCTGGAGAAAGTTGCCTTTTTTTTCAATCCACTCAAGAACAGAGTTATGGAGAGATTGTTAAGCTCACTTCTGATTCATATCGACATGGAAAACGGTTAAATGGTCTGCATTTACAGACGCACACACACTCACTGATCCATCAGGATACTTTGACATGTGGAACCTAAAGGACACTTGGACTGGACGTTCCAATATGAGGACGAGCTGCTCCTCCTCCTGAGCCACTGCTGTCAAAAGCTTAAATCTTAAAAGAGATGCATGACTGCGGTGAGGAAAAACATATTATAGTCCTAATGTGAAATATATTGGACTATAGATACTAATTTTTACTTTAGCAAAATTAGAATGACACCCTGCCAATTAAGGCCCACTTTGTCACTGGATTGTCACTTTAAGTTTGTGTCTTGACAACAGTTTTTCCTTTCCGTGCTTTAGGTGAAACATTTTACTGCAGAGGAAAGTGCACGTGTATGTAAATGAGTAAATATGCACATGATGCATCACCTGTGATGTAGTGACTGTGATGTCTGTACTGTGCAGCCCCCTGACGGTGCCGATCACCACCTGCGTCATCCACATTTGACCTCCGCTGCTTCACGCTTCCATCTGTCTTACTGGGGGCAGATTGCACAGCGACATGAGACATTTACTTACAAAAAGCTCAGTTAAATAACTCATCCTTTAGTCTTACCTTTGGCCTGTCAAAGTCCCTGCAGGGAGGCCGAGAGGGAGGGCGGAGGAGGGAGGAGGTCACGTTGAAGCTAGAGGAGATAACAACCAAGCAGCAACAGGTGAACTCCTCCTGACTGGTTCCCCGAGCAGAGACGAGCTGGTGAGCACTTTACCTGCTATGAAAATATGAACTCTCTGATTTCATTTTATGTATATACTATATTAATTCTTTGCAACTGTTCTTGTAAATGTAAAACCTCTATAAGCCTTTAAACTTTATGTGAACATTCTTTTGTGGTGCATTGATGTTATATCAAGTGTCTGAAGCTTGAGAATTGTGACGCACCTAGCTTTATAATGGAAAGCTACTACAGCTACGAATATGGCTGGATTAGGAAAAAAATGTGGGTACATTTACGTGAAAAACATATTTTATACAACTGTCTTCAAAATATTTGCACAACCCGATACAGACATTGACGTTTCTTGATTCAAAATGCACTTGGCAAAACATTATTTTCTTTATTGTAACTGATTAAAGGAGAAGATTAAGAGGGTGATAAATGACTTAAGATTTAAGGTTTGGTAAACAATGACTTCTTAGCATGTGATCAAGCTATTTAGATCTGAAATAAATGTGTCGTTAGCAGTAAGAGTGCAGGCATTTTGTTCCATTGTGATGTATTTGTATACACTGCTGAGTTAAATTACTGAATGCTTAACTCATTTTACAGATGATATTTACAAGTAATGCAGTGGATTAGGATTATTATTGTTTTCTTTTGTCAACAGTTTTTTTCCTGGCTCTTGAAATTACATTTTAACCCATTATCGTAAACAGAAAAACTGGAAGAATTGTATGCCACTGACATAACATACGTTTATTCTGTCAATCAATAGACTAAAACGCTAACACCTGCCCACCTGCACACAAACACACACACACACACACACACACACACACACTTTTCCTTTACGACCCTCTGATATGGAAATAACAGCTTAAAGGGGAGGATTAGAGAGACATTCCTTACTGTTGAATTCAAAGTCCAAGCCGTCTTTTGAAGAGAGTCACCACCACAGTCAGCTGTGCCTGCCTAACCATTAACTGCCACTGCAGTGCTGACAGGGGAGATTAACCGAAGCTATCGGCCCTTCTATGGCTTCTTTAAGTCCAGGGCTATTCTATGAATATGTTTAAAGGATGACGGTGGTGACAGGAAATGGGGGGAGACAGAGGACAGATATCAAAGGTTATGAGTAAATCCAATGGTGGCAGCTGCTTCTCTACTGAAGGTTTACATTGTGGAAAATTGAGAAGCATATAGCACTTGTTTAAATCACTTGTGTGTGTGCGTGTATGTGTGTGTGTTTGGTCTTTCCTCCTCATCAGGACATGGCAGAGTACAAGCCGAAGGTGATATCTCTTACCAAGAGGCCGGGTCAGACATTTGGCTTCTATCTGAGGCTGGAGCATGGCGAAGAGGGTCACCTGGTTCGCTGTCTGGATATGGGAGGACCGGCCGAACTGGCAGGCATGAAAGATGGAGACCGCATTATCCGGGTCAATGGAACATTTACTGATGAACTGTCCCATTCAGTGGTGAGTAGAGGATGTGAAAATACTGCAGGGCATTAACCAAATCAATAACCACACCAATAAATCCTGTCACAAGCATCTTTCCTCAGACGCTGCTTTGTTTCCCCGGTGCAGGTGGTGGACCTGGTGAGAAACAGTGGCGCCTCTTGCACGTTCCACATCCTGAATGAAGCCTCCTTCAAGAAGGGAAAAGCAGAGGGAGTAAACTTGTCCAAGCCTCAGAGCACGTCGGTCGCCAATGGTGTCGCCAATCCAGCTCCAAATCCCAAACTCTGCTACTTGCTCAAGTCCGGCTCCGAATACGGGTTTTCTCTTCGCTCAGACAAAAGTGAGGTCACAAGGCAGCGTTTGAAAAGCTCAACTTAGGAAAACTGCAGATAAAACCAACAGACCCTGAGAGACATGAATCCTAACACAAATGTTTTACCCCCTATAGATAATGAAACAGAATCTGAGTGTAAATTTGACTTCAAATTTGCTAAAAATGGCTGAACATTTGGTTTTACAGAGTGTGTAAATGTAGTTTTTAAGACAGATTTACTTTCGACTGCAAACATAGTGGATCCGTGTAAACCCATATTAATATTGATATGATTTTTTTCCATGACATCTTATAAGAGAGTAATGAAATGCAACAATAATGGGTGTGGAGGTATATTTATAGGAAAAAAAAGTAATGGCGCTGAAACAGAGATATCATCTTATTTCTTTCTTATTGTGTCAAAAGCCCAGCACAGGTTACCCATAATGCAACTCAGCTGCCAAAAGTTAAGTCAAAGTTATGAGATTTGGGTTGTGCAAGTAGCTTATGTGATCTTCAAGTAACATGAGGAGGAGTCTAATTGCATGTCCCACACTAGTGGTTACGGATGTACAATACATTGGACACTTGTAGGCACTTAATATTATAGCAATAATGCCTAGAAATGTCCCGACCAATCAGAATGAGCCGGACACTTCTAGGCACTTATCATTGAGGCAAAATGCCTAGAAATGTCACAGTCTTGGTGTTAGGGAAGTGCAATACTTGGGACACTTCTAGGCACATATCACCGAGGCAAAATGCCACAAACCGACACAGACTCAAGTGACATCACTGACATCACGCATAGGATTAGAATCAGAAAGTATTTATTGCCAAGTAGGAAACCCCCCACTAGAGCAACAAAAGCCTTTACACAACTTTTTATACAGATGTAGTTGTGTTCTCCGGTAGGTCACCTGTAAATTAAAAACTGGTGTGAAAATTGGGCCGGACCAAAGTGTCCCTTTCACAACCTGGTTTCCAAAAGATGATCCTATCTGATAAATATGAATCTCTATTAATGGTGCTTCATCATAAAGGAAGAGAATTTGATCCATTAACAATATTAATTTAGCTTATTTCATATCGTCTGTAACCTCTCCAGGTGAGCCTGGTTTGTTTATGACTGCGGTGACCCCAGGAAGTGTGGCTGACAGAGCCGGGGTCAAAGCCAACGACCGCCTGTTGGAAGTCAACGGAGAGACCGTGGAAGACTCCACACACGACCAAGCTGTGGACAAGATCAGACTGGCAGGGGCCAACATTATGTTCCTATTGGCTGATGAGGGAACAGACAGGTACTATCAGAGTAAGCGGATGAAGATTGAAGCCTGTTTAGCCACGACCAAGTACCTCCCTCACAAGCCACGCATAATCAAAATTACCAAAGGACCTGATGGATATGGCTTCTTGCTAAGGGAGGAGCCCAACCAAACAGGCAAGAACAATATCAATATGTTCATTTAACCATAACTGGGATTTTCATCAACATTTATCCATAAACTGAAAAGAGGAGGCTTTGTTTTGACTCATTTACACTGTGCAGGACACTTTATCAGGGACATAGACAGAGGCAGCCCAGCAGAACGATCAGGTTTGAAGGACATGGACAGATTGGTGGCTGTGGATGGCGAGGACATGGACAGCTGCACACATCAGCAGGTAGTGGATAAGATCTGGCAGAGTGGCAAAGATTGCTGCCTCCTGGTAGTGGACAAAGACACGGATCAAATGTATGGACAGGTGAGTAAGGATTCCCCTATATGATACACTAATGTATATCTAATCTACTAGCCTGCAGACAATCATTACTGTGTCATGTTGTGTCACTCACAGGGGAAAGTGTCTCCTATGCTTTTCTGGGAGGAGATGAAGGGTTCCAATTCACCACCCAGTTACACCGAGGCCATCAATTTACCTGCTACCGTCCAACAAGCATCACAAGTCCAGGTGAAGGAAGAGGAGCTCAAGCCCAAACTCTGTAAGATGGAGAGGACCTCAGCTGGATATGGCTTCCACCTTAAAGGCATCCAAGGAATTCATGGACAGTACCTTGAGGTGAGATTTAGAGGAACTTCCACTATTTGATCATCACACCTTAAACTCAAAGGGGCAAGGTATAAGTAACACTTTGTTTCAGGTGGAGAAGGGTGGAGCGGCTGACAGGGCAGGTCTGAACGACGAGGACGTTGTGATGGAGGTGAACGGTGTGAATGTGGAACAGAGTACCCATGAGGAGGTGGTGGAGATTATTCGCGACAGTGGCAGCTCTCTGGAGATGCTGGTGGCTAAAAAGAGCGTCTATCACCAGCTCACGGCTAAAGGAGTGAGCATCACACGGCTGCTACTTGAGGAAACATCCTGTGCTCAAGTTCACAATCAAGAGAGCAAGGAGGAGGCCAGACCTGAAACACCATCTGGACCAGCAAGAGAGCGGGTGAATGAGCCATTTTTCCCCCCGTGTTTACAGATACAATTTTGGGATCATGTTCATGGCTGTTGGGTTGTTTGGTTTGGGAGTCTCTCCACCACTTTGGTCCTTTCCAAACAACCATTGAATCCACTAGAAAGTTTGGCAACCACCAACAACTGATCAAAGATTTCACTTATCAAGTAAAATATCTCAACATCTACCACTCAAATTGGTACAAAAATATTCACAGGCATTCATGGATCCCCAACAATGTATCCTGCTGATTTTAGTTGACTTGACTCTATTGTCACCACAATTCGCAGTTTTGGGCGACACCAACTATTTAGACATTCTTGTTGCCTTACAGCTTTGGTGAATCGTTGGCTTTTCATCTGGCACCTTCATAATCAGACCTTAATCCAATTTGTCCAGTATTTTAGTTTTTGACTAAATACTTTCAAACTAATGAAAAAATCTTCACCCGCAGCTGTACTTTGTGTTCACCGTCAGCTAGCTGATGTTAGCATGCTGATGTCCCATCTGTTAACCAGGAGGAGGCAGGAATATGACCTTTACTGCAGCCAGCAAACTTGGCTTGTTTTGAAGAGCTGACAAATCGTCCATCTTTTAATACAGTCCATGATCTCTACACAACATCAGTATTCAATGTATAGCATTAAGCTCATAGCGCCAGATTGCACCTTCAGTATAGCCTAGTAGAAATGCCTGTACACCACTAAATACCAGGTGCTACATACACATTCTCACAGGTTGAAACTGTTTTTTCTCTTTTAGATCTCATCAGTGTCGTCATCTGCATCTCACAACAGTTTCGACGAGAGGCTCTGAGACGTCACCTCGAGGACACATTCCCTGATTTGGCCTTTTTTCAATATAACGTCGATCCATTGTGTTTGTTTTCCTTTAAATCAGCTCTGTGAGCTTCACTTCTTTCAATTAATATCACAGAAGAGGCAATGAAAAGCAGAACAAAGACAATAAAGACTTCCTGAAATTCACTGTCACCTATGCACTGCAACTTTAAATCAAAAAAGAAAAGCTGCATCAGCTGTATGAAAATGGATAAGACCATTAACATGCTCCTGAAAACTGTAGAGTATGTGACAATGCACCTTGATGTTGGTTTCCAACCGAATAAACTGACCAAAGAAGATGAAAACTCTAGATCTACTCGTTGATAAACCTGTGTGATGATAACTTATATCTCTCTATGAAAAGAACTGCTGCTATTATTTAATGATCTCTGAATTAAATACATTTCTCAAATGAATGTAAATGAGTGAAAATGTATCCGAACACAAATAAATTAACATGTCCATTCTGGATTAAGCTTATTATAACTACTGTTTTTGTTCCAAACTAAATAACTTTTATTTTTGAAGCTCAAGACTGAAATCTTTTTTTATGGACCCCTCAGTGTGAGTGAAGCAGGGATGTGCTGTGAACAGGACATCTCCAGTGTGTTCAGACCGACTCAAAGATAAATAACATTTTGACCAAAAGAATAAAAAAATGTAAGAGCACACAGAACATTTGCCTTAAAAATAAAATGTCTAATAGAATCATTGTATTGAAAATACTTTTTTAATTCCACAGCGCACACATCCAAAGCTGCTCCAGTAGTTCACGATCACCTGGATTCAACAACATTCCTGATTCAGGAATAGGCAGTCAAGACAATTATGTCTTGTAAACAAAACATAGTCTGGATATCCCTATATTCCAGATTAAAAGTCGCCCTTTGGGCCAAGAGTCACATTAAAGAGATAGGAGATGCAGTGCAGGAGATCAGAAGGACATGTGTTTCTCTGGTGCCTGTTTGTGAGCAAGATAAAGAAAGAGGATGCTGGAGAGGGCGCTGACCAGGAAGATGACGTCAAACCAGCGGTGATAGAAGTTGAACTGCAGCTCTCCGAGAACCTCAGTCACAATGGAGCGATACTCCAGCGGCATGCTCATGCGCATCAGCAGGACAGATGACACGAAATACATCCCCTATTAGAGTGAGAAAAGAGAAATGTTCTAAACGATCAGTTGTTGGTCAGCTCGGAGTTATTAGACAACAAGGACACAAACACACTCACCATTATCTGAGCCAGGACGAGCACGATGACATTGGATGACTTGCTGCTTGATATTGCATAGAAGAACTACAAACAATTGAAACATGAAGTTTTAAAATATATCTCAGGTATACTATCCACAAGATCTAGTTAATTAAACATGTACCAAAATATAGACTTTACCTTGGTGAGGGTGATGAGTAAGCCACGTATGGATGTAACGATTATTATTCCCACCAGGATGAAAGAGATGTGTTGAGACCAAAACTTAACCTGTGACAGGCAGAAAGAATATTAGTGTTCAAAGGAAGAGAGATATGAGGAATGAACTATAATATCAGGTATTTAGTTCAGTTCAATTTTAAGAGCCCCATCATGTCATAAACAGATCAAGACCTTCTAATCTATAGAGAAACCGAGCAGTTTCAACAATGAGCAAGCACTTTGGCGACTGTGGAGAAAAAACACATCATTAACTGGGAGTAACCTCCAGTAGAACCAGACTCAGTGTGGGCGGCCACCTGCCTCAAACATGCTCTTGGTGGGAGCTGTAAGAATTCAATCAAATAATTTGTCTCTGTGGAAAGAGTTTAGAAGCGATCATAAACCAAGATAACTGCAGAGCAATCAGGAAGAGAGAGGATAATGGACCGGCGATTATCTTTACAGGAGGTCACACTGTGTGAAACGTTACTCTGTTTCTGCAGGTGTGTGTGTGTGTGTGTGTGTGTGTGTGTGTGTGTGTGTGTGTGTGTGTGTGTGTGTGTGTGTGTGTGTGTGTGTGTGTGTGTGTGTGTGTGTGTGTGTGTGTGTGTGTGTGTGTGTGTGTGTGTGTGTGTGATTCTTACATCAAACTGAATACCCAAGTAGTTCACTGTAATTTCAATGCCCCTCGTCACTGGATCCGTTTTCCCCACTCGGTCAAACACAATGTTTATTGTGGCCTATTAGAGAAAAGATAGAGATTTAAAAAATAAATCATTTTATCTATATCTTGACAATATAAAAACAGAACAAAAAGTGATTATGTTAATTTGGTAAAGGTCAGCGATTATTTATGTACGAGTTTTAGAAAAAAAAAAATCCTTGAAAACCAGTTCTCACCATGAAGATTTTCCAAACACAATAGATGGAAAAGAAATAGCCGAGGAAGTTGAAGTATTTCCCCTGGAATGTCCTCGAGTACTCAATTCGCTCCTAATGATAAGACAAGGTGGTGTTAGCTAATCATTTATCGTACAGACACAAATGAGGTGATAAAAAGGGGTGGTGTGCACAGATAAATGTGAATGTGTCAGTAATGGCAGCCGGGGGCTGAGGCGAATGGTTCCAGGGTTTTAACAGTGTTATCAGGCAGTGATTTGAGTCACAACCAATGATATGAAAGATATGCAGAGTCTTATCAACTCATTCACTCTCTGGCCACTTTTGACCTAGATATTGGAAGGGACCAAACCACAGTGAAGAAAATGTTGGACTTCATTTTATCGGATTCTCAGATTCAACACTAATCAAATGAGACATGATTGCTGCTTTGTGTTTTATGGGTGTGACAGAACTCAATTGTAATCAACACCTGAGGCTTAACAGCTTCAAAACTAGACGTAGCTAAAGGAAGCTGTAAGGTTTTTAAAGAGCTAAAAAAAAATCATTACTCAACATCTTCAGCAGAGTACATAGGTCAGTTATGTCACTTTCTAGCTCTGTAATCCCTTTTCCCCTTAATAAAGAGATCCTGCTGTTTTGGTATTAAGAAGACCCCTCATTGTAAATGCCTGCGTGTGTTACCTTGGTTGCTTGCAGGTCAACAGTCTCCAGAAAGAGTTGCCGACTCAGCTCTTCCAGACCATCGACTTCCTGCTGGATCAGAGAGAGGTCTGGGGGGGGGGGGGAGGTGGTCAAGGCTTGTATCTACTTCATATACTTCTGACTCCTTGTAAATAGTTATCTAGTAAAAATAAATGAATTGTGACCGGTTAGTCATCATGTTTAATGTGAAGCTAAAGGATACTTTCGCTGCCTGTTTGGGTCGAGGTAACACTCTTGATCATGCCCCAAAATCCAGTCTGTTTGTTCTGGTCTTCTCCGCGTTGGTACATCTGCCTCCGCGTCATAGCAATTCTACACCAAAACAGTAAAAGCACTTAGAACAATGTGGAGGCACGATTCTTTGAGTCACTTCCTTTACAAAATATAAGGATTCTTTTACCGTTTCTTCTTGCTCACAATCATATCCATAGTTTGGAGCAGTCGCCGCTCCAGAGCAAGGATGTCACTGTCTGTTACATTTCTGTCAATATCAAAAAAAGAAGCTTGTGTCCAACCACGGATCAAATTTCAGGCATTTAAACAAAAAACATTGATATCACGACAAGAGAACCAAAAAAAAGCAAAGCTACAAACTTATTTCCGGGGTACTGGACTCTTTCCTCTGTTCTGTGTCTCTAACATTTAGAAATCTAGTGCAATACAAAGGCATCTTTCAGAGACAAGATAATATGTAACGGTAGTAATATGAAAGTTGTGTGCGATGTGGTTTTCTGTCATACATATCTGGACAGAAAGGCTTTGTAACATAGGACCACTCAAATTAAAGTGCATAATAGATATGTAATTATTATGTTTTAAGTCAGTGACATTTTGTCATTTAAAAAGCAATAATATACCCAACAACAGCCTCAAAGCAATGATCACTTAAACAGCACTAAAAACATGATAAATGAAGTAATTTGAAGAAATATATTTTTTAAATGACAATCACGCTAATATAAACATATTGAGCTGTTGAGCCATTACTGAGTATAAGAATTATCGATGCATAAGCAGACTTGGATAAACAGGCTTTGTGATGCAGCCGTTGATCGTAAAGTGAGAGCTTACCTGAGGAAATAGGACATGTACGTGTAGGGACAGTTTACAGCACCAAACCCAGACAGCAGAGCCATGAGAGTAACGCCGATCACACCAACTCGACTGATGAGCTGCTCGATGGACAGGATGCCTGAACAACAGATAGAGAACAAGAAACCATCAAAAACACTGTTCTCACATTACGCATGGCAGACTATTGTCCAGACAGGAGAAGAAGCACAATTACCATGTTTGGGACTGAGGATGGGAAATGGGTCTCCCAACTTCCAGAAGAAATACATGAAGGTAAACCACACCATGCAGGCGAAAAGAAGCTTCTGTCTCGCCACTGAACAGACAAAGAGCAAACGGTTTCGAGTTAAAAATCATTCAAACATCATCAGACATATTTATTTTTAAATGACTGTTCTTACGCAGGCGTATGTTGCTGACGACAAAGTATCCGATGTAAAAAGGCACCACGAAGATGAGAACCAGAAGGATCACGTACAGATTCAGTTTCCAGTGGAAATACCTGGAACTGTGGCAAGAACATGGTTTCTGTATCAAATTCTTCATCAGAGATGATCAGCAGCAAAATAACACAGTCCAACAGAATCCAGCATAAAATGAACTTACCTGGTACTTAAGGCACCTAGAATCTCAAAGATGATGAGCTCAAACATGGTACACGAAAAAGCAAACGTGATGGAGAAAACCACTTGGACGATGTACTGTCGCACCTGTCAGGAAACAGACGAGTCAACATCTCAATGACACGATATCCAGAGGCTGTATTAGGATTACAAGTCTATTTATGCGCGTGTTTCATTATAATTATTGGTATAGTCTGCCCAGACCAGTGGTTTACACTTCCAAACAGTGGTTATTAGGAGTGAAATGATTTGGAATGACACTGTACCTCATAGTCTTTGAAAAGTCTCCGCATAAAGAACAACCAACCAAATCCAAAGAACAGCACCTGCCACGGATTAAATGAGAAATACATTAAAGAAGATGAAAACGTGAACATTGGAAAATCACATTTATGAAATGAGAAATGCTTATTACTAAAAACTGTTTTTCCTGTCATCAAGCTGACAAGTTTCTAACAACTATTCATGGCATAATTTTTGAAAGCATCCTCACTTTACTTTTAGTGGCTGAAACTTTTGCACGTCATTGAACAACACTGTCTTCAGAATGTGGACACAATTCATCAACTTGAATTGAATGAATTCATTGACTTAAATGAAAATAAACAAACAGAATGGGTTTGATAGACTGATGATTCACATTAGACCTTTTATTCACCTCAAGCATGTTCACATGTCAAAGCAGGAACGTGTGTTAGGGATGTAATAACATTATATAATAACAATAACATTACAGTCCTACAATTCATTAAAGATATTTTGACTACTGAGTCATGTCAACATGTCTGTTGAGAAAAGGCTCCTCTGCTGGATGAAGCTGTAAACATGGTGAACTCAGAGATGACAAATGAACGTCCCCATTCTGCTAAAGGACAACAAACAGCTAGCTACACAGCATCTATCAAACCAGCACCACTTTACCTGTGAGGTGAACATGATGACGGAGTCCACCACGAACGACATGATGTCTGTAAAACAAATCCGCCTTTAGTCCGGTAAAAAAAGTCCGTGCACAGATGAAACAGGGACGAGGAACCTTTCACTTCATGTTGATGTAAACACACAGTTACATTAAAGAAGCTTTAAGCGCTTTTCTTTTCGTCATTTTAGCTCATTTGTTGTTCAGCTGTCAAGTTGCATGCTGCTGCGTCACCAACGTGCGTCCGACTGAAACGCTTCCGTCGCAGAACTATGACGTCATAAACGACAACCTTCAAATACACACAAAAAAAATCAGACACCTTTTAAAATGATTAGAAAAATTCTAAATTTAATTCTGATTCCAATAAAATCGTAAACTTAATAACTCGATGTCTTTATTTGATGCTGCAGAGATGTCTGCAGAATTGTTGTAATCACCATAATAGCCTACAGAGGTCGCCAAAGCAGAAAACCAGCAGCTGCTACTTTTTATATTAACACATTAGATTATAAATTATATGTTTTGTATCAAAGATAGATAATGAATATGTGTATCGTGGTTGCTGAATCATATATTTTCAGTATATATATATCAGTTTTTCATGTCAGTTATGATGTGTTTGTCTCACAATCTCTCTGATAGAACTAAATAATGTATCTTTTAATATTTTAATATGTTATCCCACCTACTGAAAACACTACTATGGCACCTGATTCTTACATCTTGCAGGATATTGCAGTATTTGACTACTTCTAATGAAATTCAGAGGTATTTCCTCCAAGCAACAAATAGCACACAAATAAACATTGAGGTCTAAATAATGCACCAACAGGGGGATAAAAACAAGTTTGCATCCATGTTAATCCACCTCATCTTTTTTAAATCGATTTAGAATACAACCTTTAAATTAAATTAAAAAACAGTTATATCTTACACTAAAAAACCTACTGTGATCTGTGCATTTGAACTGTGCAATAGTTAAAAAAAATTATATATATAATCACTATGGAGTGTTTAGTCTGCTGAATATAGCATATTTATGTGTGTTGTGTGTGTGCCCTAATCTTAAATCGAACCTAATCTTTATTTGGTTCGACTTTTTTTGTAACATAATATGTGTAAAATGTGCTCTTTTGAACTTGTATTCCTTTTCTATTCTTTTCTATTCTATTTTGAAATCATACACTGATATTTCTCCACTGCTTCTACAATGTAATGTGCACTGAGTGACAGAAGAAGGCGCTGTGAGCCTCAGACAGGACCTGTGGCTCTGTTTTTATTCAGAGCTGCTCCACATCCAGTGGGGAGAAGTCTGGAGCTGCCGCCGGCTGGTGTTCATTGTGCTGCTGGTGGGCAGAATAGAAAACACACGGATGAGTAAAAATAGTTGTTTGGACGGGGCTTGTTCTGGAGTTATGTTTCAGGAGACTGCTGGGTCGTAGGGATGGACTGGATGTGGCAGAAGTAGAACATCTCCAGCTGCTGGATTTAAACTTTTGTCCCAGGACACAAGTAGAGGTGAGTGTCTCCTTATAATGAGTTTATTATCAGGCGAGGAAAAGACAGAATGTATGAGACGATTCAGTTTTTCTCATGTCATCGGAAAAAAAAAGACTTTTATGTATATTTCTGTTGATCTTCAGTGAGTTATTGTCTCAACAAGTTTGTATTTTATTTTTATTTGTAAGTTTATTGCAAGTCATTGTGTCAGACCTGAATTCACCCGTTATTCCATTAGGTCTGTGATGTGGCAGATGTTTAACCAGCTTGTGTATTATACTGATCACATCTGTCTAATCTGAAAATATTTGTGGTATAACAAAGGAAAATATGTTTGCGCTCAGTAGTTTTCTGGATGCTTTAATATGAAAAACATGTTGGAAGCATTTGAGTGATGACAGGAGCTCATGTGACTCTGGGTGAAGGCAAAATTAGGATGTGGCTCAAAGTATCACTGCTAGATAAACAGGTGTATAAACTATATCAGAGTTTGCGTTGGTCTGATGAATGAAATCTGATTCTCCACATCAGAGTCTCACTCTTCCATCTCCAAGCCATGAAGATGATGGTGATCCAGGCTTCCTGTAGGAAAGGTCTGCAGGTGTGTTTACTCCTGGTGCTGGTGGGACGACTGCAGGGTGAGTACCAGGCTGAGTCCAATGTCAAATGAAGACTGACAAATCACACTGGAGTATTGTTTTATGTACAGTATGTAATTGACCTTAGGGTGGATGTATCAGGCAGGGTCACAGCACCAGAGCGTCTGGAGGCTCCGGTGGAGAAGCCCTTCACTCTGACCTGCAGTGTCTCCAGGGAGCGGGGTGAATCCCTGAGGCAGGTGCGTTGGCTGGACGTCCAGAACCAGACCCTGCTGAGCTACCAGCCCGGCCAGAAAGACAGCGTGAGTGGACAGCAGCACGTGGAGCTCGCCTCCTCCCCAAAGGACACCTCGGCCATCACCATCCGCAGGGTGGGCTTCCGCGACGAAGGCTGCTACACCTGCATCTTTGACATGCATCCCTCGGGTTCAAAGCAGGGTCAGACCTGCCTCACTGTGACCTGTAAGTAAAAACATTAATGGCTTTCATTTTGATGATTAAAAAGCAGTATGGCAAATTGAAGAAAAACCCATATGTTAGTGTTCAGATAATATAAATTCATTCTGAGAATCCATAGGAGCAGTAAAAAATACATTTTAAATCAGGCCTTCGTTGCACCGACTCCTGAGATAAAGAGATTCTCTTGCAAATCTTTAACATTGTTAAATGTAAACAAATGATTGCTTTGCAATGGAATTGATTGTTTACACAATTGCTAAAGCCCAACAGTCCTCTCATGAAAACAATGTCAATTTATTAGATCTTTATTATTATTTTTGATCTGCACCAAACTGCACACAATTGTGCCTGGTTTCTGTCATCAGGACCTGTGATTTATTATCTGAGAGATCTGTGAAAATGTCAAAAAATGCAATAATAAAGAAAACGAAAAGAAAATTCTGGATCTGCCCCTTGATCCTGGATTTGCACCAAAATTGAATGGGTTCTTCCCTGAACCATAGCCCATCCCTCAATTTCATGGAAATATATGCTGTTTTTGTTTGGTTTAACCTGAATGAACTCTTGGATGCCCGCCTTTTGCCCCTCTCCCAATCAAAACCGAACACAAAGCAATAGACTCCAGGGATTCCTCCCTACAAGACGATTATCAATCTGCGATGGGGATTTACTGAGCAACTCTGTGCATACAGATGTCCTTAACCACTCCTAACCTCTGAACACAAGTTGATGAGCCTGTGGAGGCTCAGCCAGTAATGTTAATAAAGAGCTGGAGCACAGGGAGAGGGAGGTCTCACTAACCAGAACCAGCTGCTGCAGATTCCACTGACTGGTTTATGTTTGGGTGCCTCATATTTCTGATTATTGACATTGTCCTGTTCTTCATCCTCTGTCTCCCTGTTGCCTCCCCCCATCCATCACTCTGTCACTGGACGGTGGCCCTTTGCTTCACCCCCAGCACAAGTCACCGTCGACAGCAACAAGACGGCGGTGAGCGGCAAGAAGGCGTCCCTCTCCTGCTCCTACGGTTTGCCTGAGAAGGTGCAGCAGATCTCGTGGAGGTACACTCCTGCACAAGGAGAGTCTGCAGACGTGGCCTCCTTTGCAAAGCGCAGCGACCCCATGATTGAGCCACAGTACCAGGGCAGGGTCTGGCTCAGTGCCTCGCTGTCCGATAGCCAGCTCACTATCCAGCCCGTCTCTATCCAGGACGAGGGCTGCTACACCTGCCTGTACAACACAGATCCTGACAAACCAAAGAGCTCCACAGTTTGCCTCTCCACCTATGGTAAAAACATTGTTTGCCCAAACAGACATCACAGATTTTATATATGATAAGATCCATATGGAGATACAGTGGTTGTTCAAATCTAGAGCTACCCTTAAGGAGCAGGTTATTTACCGGGCATAGAGCCATGCACCATATGTTTAGACTTTTTCATTACTTCCTTTATACAAGGTTTGCTGTTTGTTACTCTTATCATTCTTCCTGCTCGAACACAAAAAGCTGCCCAAAAACAAAAGATTATTTAGGAAATTATGTTTTCCTTGTTCATTCAGGTCAGTCAGAGAAGAAGATTGGTACCAGTTTTATATCTCAACATCGCTTTTCATTTTCAATTTATCTCGCAAACTCTACTGAGGAATCCATTTATCTGGGAAACATAAATCTGTAACAAAAATCTGTCTATCAAAGGGATAGTTTACTCTGGAGTAACAGAGTGACCCACACCTCCAGCCTTTAAAGCAAATCCTGTGAAAACGGCAAAAACCTGACTTTCACAGCAGAAAAATACAATTGATACCTACATTGTTATTACTCAAGTCACGAGTCTTACACTGGTTTGTGTCACTTTTGGTTGAGCCTCAGTGGGAGAATTGGTCTGATTTGCCTGATTCTATAAATAACTTGAAGGGCACAAACCTTCACCACATGTATTGAGATCATACATGTTTCCTTAAACTAAATATCCATTCCTGGATATATTTAAAAGGTATATTTGTTACCGACCATATCAGTAACTGCATTATTACCTCCGCCAAGGGAATTGTATTTTCATCTGCGCTGTTTGTTTGTTCGTTAGCAGGATAACGCAAAAACTACAAGCAGGATTCCACAAATCTTCGGATAAGGAAGCAATATGGGTCAAGGAAGAGCAACATAAAATGTCGGTGCGGATCCCGATAAGGAGGCGGATTGATTTGAACTGATTTCCCAGAGAATAATTCATGGATCTTGAAGAAAACAGTCAGGCACAGTCAGGGAACTGATAGCATGTCTGATATCTGTGCTGGTGGTGAGTGCTCCACCATCTTCGTTTAACAGTCGGAAAGAGGGGGAAAAAGTAGAACATAAACTGCACTGAACATAAAACAACAATATAAAAACAACAATATAAAACAACAATATAGAACATAATATATATACAATAACAGAGTTAGGGGCCTGTGGAAGAAATAACAGGAGGAGACTTAACCCCTCAGACTAAGACAGGAATGTTGATCTTTCCTTCGTTCTGATTGTAGTCGCTGATTGTTTTCATGATACAGCAGCAAAGCTGAGCTGTCGGGTGATTTGTTAACACAAACACAGAGCGGTGTGTGTGTGTCCATGTGAAGAATAGGCCATTGGAAAAAGAATGATGGAGGCAGGGAGCGAGCTCCTGATGCATGACTGTGACAGTGTTTGGAGCAGACACTGATTCCCTCTGTGCGTTGTCTCGCTCTCTTTCTGCTCACTGGCTTTCCCACTTTTTCTCTCCCTCCACCGTTCTCTCGCAGTTATCTCAACAAACACACAAGCTTTTGTTTGAGATGTGAGCTGTACAGTAGCCTACAGTAGGTGTTTCTAATAGCGAGCCTCCATTAGCATTACTTATTTTTTTTCATCTTGCAGCTCATTGCTCATCCACCCTCATCCCACTCTGGATGATGTGATTCCCTCCCACACACACACACACAAACACACACACATACGCACTCTCTCTCTCTTTCTCTGGCTCAGAATCTGGACATTTCCTTTAACCGTGTAAACATTGAGGTGCGGCAAAGGTTCATCCTTCGCCAAAGGAGACGATGTTTTCATAACTCCACTTTGCATTGTCCTATCACCACCAAACTTCTGTCTCATGATCAGAGTCCAAGCCTGAACAGCTCCATGTGTCAATATTCGTTCATTGCTGCTTTGCAGTCCTAGAAATTGTAGAAATTGTAATTTTAATTATTCATGATATTGTACAAAAATTAAACATACACCGTTGTTTCCTTAAATATTCATAAAGAATACTCTAATTTCATAGAATTAAACCAAATAATACTAAAATAAGTTACTTTATGTATATAAATCCTTAATTGAGTATAAAAAAAGCCCCAAAACTCCCATTCTAGGACATATCCCTATCATGTAAAACCCTCTGCGATGGTCGCACTACATTTGGTTGACCACATGATATTTTCTAGTTCAGTCGAAAGTTACAGCCACAGAATTGGCCACCTAAATAAAACAAACTAGGTCAGCACAAAAGGTCACTATGAAATTTATAATTGAATTTGGTTTTGGTTTTGATAATGAATCTTTTTTTGTAAACCAAAAAGTAGTGGTAGTGTATATTTGTGCTGAGCAACATATCATGAAATTGTATTTTCAGACGGTAGACATATATAGATTACTCTGGGATATTTTTCTTCCATGATTAAATTCGTTATGAAATTTTAGTTCCTTTGTGAATCAACTTTAAGGGTAACAATCTGTGAAAGTTCAGTTGAAGTTGTAACGTAGAACATTTCTACATTTTATATGATATAATAGCAGCACAGATTATTATAAATCCAGTGTTAGATTAAAGAAAAGCTTCTGTTTAGAAAAAACTGTGGAATGTAACTCAGCGCTGAAACTCTTATCTCCTTCATCAGGCATTGTGGTTTGGATTATTCTATTATGCATCCACCCAACCCAAAATCTGACACTGCTCCAGACTGATGGGGGAAGAAGCTCATTACTTAGAAACTCTGAGAAGAAGAAGATGAAACTACAAGGGCCAAATATATGTGGCTGCACATGTTCTTGCCAACAGAAATGTTCTCTGTTCCAGTGTATCACATTCCTCGCTCCCCCCAGAGAACAGAAAATTGAAAACAGCCTCAGATTTACTTATGGATCTTAAGTGTGCAGGATCTCACATACCGTAACTGATCCCGAGGCTTCAAGGTCTTTCCCAGGTATCAACCCAGCAATTTACCCAAAGACACTTTCCAAAAACAAAGACACAAACCGTACTGCAATCTGAATTTGGAAATTAAACCAATATGTCCACCCCTGACCGCATATTAAAACCTTTGTTCTACAACTGTGCTACATGGGCACCAAGATGATAGTTGTACTCCTTTCTGTTCATTTCCCACAGTGCTACCCAAACCCCAGGTGAGCTACAAGACCACCTCTCCAGGTGTGATCGAGGCCAACTGCACCTGCGTGTCACGTCCCCCGGCCGAGATCGTGTGGAACGTGGAGCGTGATAACCGTACCATGGGCCCCCCGGTGACCACACAGCTTCAGCGGGCCGACGGGACCACTCTGGTCATCAGTACGCTGACTGTGAAGTCAGGGCTGCTGAAAGACGTGTCCGTCAAGTGCCTGGTGCACCACAAAGGCCTGGAGTCACCGATCGCTGTTTCCATGAACACTAAAAGTGAGTTGGTGGCGGTTGTGGCATTGCATCTTCTTTTGTGAAGGCATCAATATAACACATCATGGTTACCTACCTTAAATAAGGACCACGTGTAAACCAGATTTCCACGAAGAGAACTCAAAAATACAGTTTGTGAGTTCATGTGATGCCAGCATAATATGACTGAGAAAATTAACTTGAATGCCAACTAAAGTAGGAATAACAACTCAAATAAATCTATGAACATGTTAAATCTTGTTGACGTCATCACCTATAAACAAACTCAAATCATTTTATAATCAGCTCTTAATAGTACATTTTTTTTCCAAATTCTATATTTTTGTCCCTCCCCAGTGCAGAACACACACACATACACACACAAACATAAACACACACACACATATCTATTCAGCGTTTATAACTTCGATCTTATTTCCCTGATCTTATTTTACTTGCTTTCTCTTCCTTCAGTTGGAACAGCTCTCACCATCCTGATCTCAGTCACCACAGTAGCAGCTCTGTTGGTCATGTCCCTCTGCTTCTGCCTTTGGAAGTGTTTCCTGCACAAAGAAGGTGAGCGTGTGTGACCGATGATGAAATGAAACAGCATTCTATGTTTATTCATTTGATGGCAATGTTTCCCAGAATGTGCAGCAGTATGGGGCAGTAAACTCTACAGGAGTGATACTGTGTATTTCTTGATAAAGTTTGTTTTTTCCAAGCTTGCAAAAGAAATTATTAGAAATTTGATAAAAAGTCATTATAGGACTCGCTCGCTATTGTAGGTTTTGACAAACTGCTCAGATGCAGATAGAAAAATAGCCCATTGGGTTGAGGAGCATCACAAACTTGAATCACTGGTTGTGATATCAAAAGCCAGAAGGTGAAGACTTTCCTGTTTCAATTAGATTTTAAGATTTTGTTCAATAGACAAAACTCTCTTACATGCTGATTTGGGGAACAGTCAGTTATATTAGCATGTGCTAAACTTAAAGCTGCATCAATCGTGTTTTTGTTGTTTTTTGGATCCTATGGCTGCATGTGTGAGTTGAAAAGAAGGTCAACGAGGAGCCCACGGAATATGATGTGACTTTACAATTGCCTATGACAGCCACGTCAAAATCAATTTTTTTTCTATCTGCACTAATCTTCACTTTTCTCACGGTCGGTCACTGCTGGAAATTAAGAGACAGAAAATAAAGAAAACGGTGCCTCAGCTGAGCAGACGACTTGAAACACGATCTGGAGGGATAAAGTCTGGTGCGCACGGGGAAAGCTATGTGTGAAAGTAAAATAAAGCAGGAAATGAAGGGAGTTTGCTTTTATAGCTTTGTGGCGGAGAAGAACTAAGTTCTTCACCTCCCAGTGCCTCACAAGAGGTCTGCAATTGGAGCAAATACTCCCACTCCAACAGCCTTGTCTAACTGAAAGTTGTTAAAAACTATACGTGTGTGCTCCAGAACTCATCACTTCAGATCATGTGTTGTACAAGTTCATACAGCAGAAGTTTCATATCATACACTTGTTTCAAATCAATATGTAAATGAAAATCTAGGATACTTAACCCCAGCCTGTTGGTGTATTTGGGTGGGGGGGCACGTTGGCTAGGCTAGAATACTTGATTTTTTTCACTGCACATGTCAGTAATCGGGTAAAACAAGTGATAACCATGTGATAACCAAATGTATTGAATGCCTTTAGGCATTCAATACATTTGGTTATCAAAATAAAATATAAAACATTAATATTTAAAATATTAATATTAAATCATAACTTTGATTGGTTAAAGTTACCTCGGGGCACCACCCTTCAAAGGAAGGGAAAAGATAGCCAATTTATTGATTAAGATCAGCTTCATTTAGATATAGTTCAATTAGAAAAAAAATTGAAGGTTATGGAGTTCTTGACAGTGTAGAGGTTGGCAAAATTCACTTATGCAACATTACTGAAAGAACATTTGTGAAGAAGAACATTTATTATGAATATAATAAAGTATAAAACATGTACATGTAGACATCAGGCTTTGTCTACATGTGGCCGAACCTTGGTTTCACAAAACCCATGTCCCAACAGTGTCATGAACAGATAAATGCGGTCCTATATTTTAGATTTATATATATGTGATGTCTCTTTATTTGTGTCTTCTTCTGTTTCTCAAAAGATTAACAAATATGAAGAGAGATTTGAAATAAGTTGTTTTGAGAGTCCTCTTTGTAGCTTTAGCACCAGGCCAGATTCGAAATGAGATTTTCCTTTAATTAATAGTAGAATTAACTTTGGCAATTTTATTCAATTTTGTTTCATCACCTCTCTCTCTCTCTTCATGTGTTTCTTTTCAGTGGAATAACTGTTCCGAGCCTGAAAAGCAGAGGCAGTGTTTCTCAGAGCCAACGTTGCAGAACTGACTCCCGACATCCTCCTCCTCCTCCTCCTCCTCTTCATCATCACCTTGGTACAAATTGAAGATGGTTGGACACACCAACACAATCCTACTCGTGAACGGCGACCGTTCAACGTTCAACTCTGCTCCTCTGAATCTGACTCTCACATAATCTCCAGGCTGTGTTCACATGAAGTCTGTGGACTGGGTCCTATTTATTCTCTGTAATGGATTAGTCACCGTATGGTCAATAAAAGCACAGGGACTTTTCTTTGACAGCATGTGTCTTTTCCTCAAAACACTGTCCTCTTTTTGTCTCTGATGTTTAAATGATGATAAAAAACAAGTGTGGTGATATTTTATGTTTTTCTTATTAAAAAAAAAATCCTATTCAACAAAGATCAAAAACAGATCAAAGAGACACATGGTGCACCTGTGAAATGAACATGGGAAGTTTAGTTTAGTTTTATGTTGATCCAAAAGACACCATTCTGCTTCCATACATACGCTCACAAAATGACTGCTAATCCAAACGAATCCACTATTTATCCCGCCGGTGTTTGTGTAGCATTAGCTTAAACTACAGAATGAAAATATTTATCTTTATATTTATCTTTTTGTAATGTTGATTCTATATGTATTTCTATATGCCCTTTTTCTAGAGATGTGTCTCATTTAGTCTCACTTCCTTCACCAGACTATAGACTGAAAGATGATGGAATAATAGAGTTGGAAATGGTAATGTCGTCCATCCTTACAGTCTCTAAGTCAGACCAGTATTGAAGAGATTGACTTGTGATTTTGGTAAGTTTGGTATTTCATGGGATTTTTGACAGTAGGAAAAATATTAGAGACATAAATGTAGAATAACACAGCGAAATGATTCTCTTCTTTTACCTCAGTCGATGACCTCCGTCCTGTCAGCTGGGAGGGGTCATGGGTAGATGTCATCAGATAAACTAAAGAGGCTGCACGCTTATATATTTGTGTATTTACAGAAAACTTTTCTACACGTTGTGTGAGTATGCACGTGCATGTGTGTGTGTTTGTGTGTGTTTGTGTGTGTGATAGAGAGAGAGAGAGAGGGACTGTAGAGGTTAAATTCCATGAACAAATAGCTTGAATCAATTCCCTGAGGAAGAAATGCTGAAACCTTTTTGGTGCCTCTGAGCGGAATGCGTGTCTGTCTGCATCTGAAGAGTCCAACGAATTCCTGTGGGTGAACTCAGGTTAGGCTGTGATGGGGTGTTGAGGTTGGGCGGCTTTGTGGTTTTAGAAATTGACTCAAGCGCTGCAGGTTTAACACATTAAAAAAATAAAAAACCCTGAAAGCTGGCTTCACGTTTTTGTTGGATCTGGATCAAAGTAGCACCTAAAGTAAAATGTAAAGATGCTTTGTGGATATATAAAATGTGTATGTGTGCATGCATTTAAAATTGTATTCTTGGTTTTAGAACAGATAAGAATCTGTCAGTTATTTGTCGACAGAAGAATGACGCACAGGTTATCAGTCTTCAATCACTTTCCGTCCTTTTCAGAAAAAGGATTTTTTTGTAATAACATGATTATCAGCTGTGTTGTTCTTCCTGTGGAGTTTCAGTTTAAGTTTTCAACACTGATTATGAGTCCAGTCCTGTATAGAGCAAAAAACAAGAGTAGATGATGAACCGGTGCATTACGATCAACTAGTTGAAATTGATATAATAAATGCAATAAACATTATAATACAACTTAAAGCCTATTAAGTTTCCGAATCTTTTATAATTTTTAACATCATGACAGCCTATTACTATTTTGGCTCAGCTTTTAAAGAACATCAAAGTCCTCTGTGCTGTGCAACACCTGCCAGCCAGATGCTCATTTTTTCAATTGAAGGCTTTTTATCCTCAGCCAGGCGGGTTATGGTGGACCAGGCAGAGCCACACACACACACACGTTGTGCCCACACTTAGTGCTTACTGCTCTGTTAGCTCTGTTCTGATGTGTTCATAAGCTCTGAGATAACACAGAATATTTGTTAGTAATGTTAGATTGTATCTGTAATATAAATACATATCAGATTACAACAGCAGAGTGGACTTGAACTAACTAAACTAAGTTTGTCAGGAGGTTGTTAAGCTGTCAATCAGATCAAGTCTGACTCAATACTTCTGTTAGTCTCTTTGTATGTGGGTCAGGATGGAGTGAGAGGGTATACGTGTTATATATGTGTTTTTTTTTTTAAATGCACATGCAGAGTCAGATATGTGTTAGGGCGAAGGTGGTTTTTTTTATGTACGTGTGTGTGAAGCATGAGCATGAAGGTCAGGCTGCGGTGAAGAGACTGGTAACAAGTACAGAGGAGAAAGCGTGAGAAATTGAATCAAACTCTCCAGTTACTTGAGAGCTGCAGTATTGAGAATACTGAAAATGCTGCAACTGGATTCAAATACAATGTAAAACTTATTTTCAATAGAAGTAACAGTGTTCTGCTTCTCTGTTAGGCTGCACGCTGCCGACTCGGTCCACCCGCTCTCTGACTGACCCCAAGCTCGATCATATCAGGCCTGTCTCTAACACGGCCTTCACACATGCCTCCAGCCTGTCTATCTCTGAACCAGAGCTTTGTTCACAAGAGAAAGTAAACACAACTTGTGTGTGCGTGTGCGTGTGCGTGTGTGTGTGTGTGTGTGTGTGTGTGTGTGTGTGTGTGTGTGTGTGTGTGTGTGAGATACAGAGAGACACGTGTGTTTATGTGGGTTACCAGTCACCACTGCTTACGTTTATGTTGGTGGGGAAGTATATGCTTTCTTCCTTAATTTTGTATGTTTTATTTGTTTGAGACTAAAAAATATATATAAAATCCACTGGACTTATTTCAAAGGCTCTACATCACTAATGTTGATATGAAAAAAAAAATAGGAAAATACAAATTTAGCATGCAGAAAATTAGATGATATCAATAATAATGTGTTTGATAAAACAACAATACCAATATAAAAGCACCCATATGACTGTGGTTCCCTACCCAGGGGTCTGGACCCTCCTCAGGGTCCAAAGATTGATCGAAAGTGGTCAGGAGATCATTTAATGCTTAGAAAGAATCAAATTAAATGATATTACTTGTATGCAAATTAGACTTTTTTATAGTAAACTTCTGAATATTCTGAATAACCTTCAAATTCAACATCCTGAGAGAAAATCTAGCATCATTTTTAACAAGGGTCACATGGGAACCAGTATTCGACTGTGACATATTGTCTTAAGCTGGTTTTGGAAAACTCCTCGTCGTTCCTCCCCTCTCTTTGTTTTCCGGTATCCACCAAGGAGCTATTTGTCTGTCTTCTACGCAATTTTTCTTTATCTTGAGATGGATGCTGATGATGATGATGATGATGCTGGACTCGTACATCTTTTTGTTATTTCACAGACCAGATTGCTCTTTATCAAAAATCTTCAGATCTCCAGTGAAATGGAGGAATGAAGGAATGCAGAAATACATCTTAAATACATCACATCTGCTGCCTTGAATACAACTCGCACTCGTCACAGATCAGCCCGAAGGATCTTATTCAAATGCTGAGAGTAATTATTTTTAATACCAACGACCAAGCTTTGGACGACAGGGTCACATCAGATAAAAAAAAAAAGAAGAAGTTCTTCAAGTCCTGTAAATGAAATAAAAGAGGGGGGAACAATACTATAAAAAGACACAAGTAATACAAAGCAGCATCTGCTGGAACAAATGTGAAGATCAGAGAGCAAATAAAACACAGCGTCTGCTTTGTTGTAGCATCTGCGTGACCACAAGCCTCCTCCATCCACCTCCTCTACAGTGGTCGTGTAACCTCTGCCTGTTCCACCACACCATGCTTACTTGTGTCTGCATGTTTCCATCCATGTGTCTATAATCAATACAAAAACATTTAGGAAACAATGACAGCAGCATACTGAGGACCTCCTTCAGAGGCAGCATGCTGTTTACTGGCAGGTCTCCCAGCCTGTGTGTGGTTGATGGTGGCGTACACGGCACAGTGAGATGCTTTACGCTCGTCTGCGACCTCCGCAAAAGGCTGGATCCCACTGGTGATCAGGGAAGGTGGTGTCCGTGGAGAGTGGAGGTCGCTTGGAACAAACATGACGGGAGAGGAAGGAGCACTCCACTTGGGCAGGTCCGGTATCGTACGAGTGGATGTTTCCTGTGACACCAGATCAAGATTAGTTGAGACTAAGTGAAATGCTCCTCATTGACTCAATTAGCCTGTTATAGCCCAGACCAGCCTCCACCACACACACAGGAGGGCCGTTCCCAAAAGACTCTTACAACTTGACTTTTATCTATCTATCTATCTATCTATCTATCTATCTATCTATCTATCTATCTATCTATCTATCTATCTATCTATCTGTCTGTCTGTCTGTCTGTCTGTCTGTCTGTCTGTCTGTCTATCTATCTATCTATCTATCTATCTATCTATCTATCTATCTGTCTGTCTGTCTGTCTGTCTGTCTGTCTGTCTGTCTGTCTGTCTATCTATCTATCTATCTATCTATCTATCTATCTATCTATCTATCTGTAAGGTTCCGTTAGGCAGATGGACCCAGGATGCAGAGTTTAAACAAAAGGTGTCCTTTTAATTGGAAAATGTCTTTAACAGAAAAATAACAACAAACGCAGGAATCTCAAAAGTCAAAATTGAAAAAAACACAGAGCACACGGGGAAAAACACCAGAAGTTTACAGAGACCAGAAGAAACAGGGGACGTGAGCACAGAAGATGGAGTATAACGACAGGAGATTACTGCAGGCAGTAAGACAGACATTAAGACAAGCACAGGAGATCACGACAAACAAATAATGACGAATAACAGAAAAGGACAAAGGGAAGCACAGAGGCTCATATTCACACACATGCAGGGACGGCAGTTGTAATTGAACAGAGGTGGAACACATGAGGACTGGTGCAGACAATCACAAAGACAGGAAGTGAAGAAAGAAAACACACAAGGAGCAGGGCCTACAAAATAAAACAGAACACAGAGTGGTAAAAACCAGAGACAGAAACAACAACACATACAAACATAAACACGAGAATATACATGAAACAGGAGGTAATAATTAAACAGAAAAACACTCTTAATAAAGAGGAGAGAGACAAATACAAAACCATTACACTATCTATCTATCTATCTACCTATCTATCTATCTATCTATCTATCTATCTATCTATCTATCTATCTATCTATCTATCTATCTATCTATCTATCTATCCATTTATTTGTCTACGAACACACAAGAAGAGTATTCCTTTAAATTAGCACTATCACATTACCTTCCCCTTCGTTGACTTGTGGGTCAGTATCTCTGTGAAGAAGACAAATAACAAATTGTAAAAAAAATGGTCTTACAGTCCAATCCATGATGTGAACACGTGTTCATGTTCTTACGTTTCCAGCCGTAAGAACTCAGGAGGGTAAAGGCCGATAATGTGAAAACAACAAGAGCGATGCCAGCACAGATGTAGAAGTAGGGCAGCCAGGCCTCAGCCTCGTCACCCGGAGCGGGCAGAGACACAACTACAAAAGAAGAACCAGATCAATAAGCCTGTATTTATTTGAATATATTTATAATGACTAATAATTAAAGTTTCTTACCAGCAACATTGTGAGTTGACTCCGTATGTTTGTCTTATCGGAGTGATAGAATAGAATTAGAACTTATGACATATTACATATTTATTGGCAATGAGGGGGAAAAAATGACCAATACCTGAAACTGAGATGTTGATGGTGTGACTGATTTCCCTAAATCCGTTTCCTTTTAAATCACATCTGTAGAGGCCTCCATCTTGTGCAGAAATCCATTTGAAAGTTAAACTAGAGACCAGTTCACTCTTCACCTTGCCGTGTCTCTGACTTATTTCGACATTCTGTCTGTTTCTTATCCGTTCACAGATGTTTGTGTTCAGTATTTTGCACCAGCTGACGTTCACTGACTTTCCACAGTGTTTGACGGGACAGCTGATCGTCACAGGCTGGTGTGGCGCTCTCATCAGCGCCGTGCCACTCCGCACCATCAGCCCAACTCGACATGAGGGAAACAAGCCTGAGATTCAACAAAAAGAGAAAAAGGAAAAATGATTTAAGTTGAACAAAATTGAATAACCTCCCAAAAACAAACATTATTACAACCAGATTATTCTTGTATCTTTTCTTTTTTCTTTTATAATTAAACAGCCACCAAATTGCATGAATACTGTTAAGATACCGGATTTCAAGGAAATACTCACTGGGGATAAAATAAAGGGAATAACAGTCAAACAAAGCACTTTTTACATCACCAAGCATAAGTCACGGATGTGGCAGCAACCTGTACATACAGTATTTACAGGTTTTATCATTTAAATTCTGTTTGTTTACGTCTTTTAGTCTCCAAACATTATACCATTACAGTTGACCAACAATATATAAAGATATATATATAAGATAAATGTTTCAATATATATTTAAAAAATATTATATAACAATGTTATGTTCACAACCTTTTCGGTTTTGTTTCCTACCAACAGCATCAATGCTTAAAACAAACTATATATATTATAATTTATTTTTAATGCCAGCACTGTTATTTAATTTTCCACAATAATTCCTGTCTTATTACCACGTGGTTATTATTATTATGATTATTGTATAGGGTATATATATTGTATAGGGTTAGGGTTATTGTATAGGGTTAGGGTTATTGACTGTGATACTGAGAAAAATAATGTATTTATTATTGGTATTTATTCATTTGTTGTTACTCCTTTATTTACCGAGTTTTTGTCCTGTTCTGTTGTACCTATGTACAGGTAACCAATAGGTATTCTATATATACCTCAAACCTTTGATGATTACATGAAATACCTATCGCTACATTTTCTATTATCCGATTAATAACTGTGGTCAATTATGAAATATTCCCTCAGCCTTACCTTCAGTTCTTCCACAGATGGAAACCAATATGGAAAAGGTCATCAGATAAGTGTATGAGGTTCTGTCCATGTTCATAACCTGAAACTTCACGAATGATTTAATCTGCAGCGACTGTGGGGGCTCAGTTCACTTGTGACACAGCTCACTCACCACTTCCTGACCGCCCACGCACCTTTTCCCCAAGACCATCGTGCGATCGACTTTTTCATGAGGTTATGAAGCAACCGTTTCCGATGTGCATGTGTGAATCTTTGTGCTTCTGTAATGAACCACTTTATCCAGATTTATACAAATAACCTCACAACAAACACTGTGAAGTGTAGTTTTAATCTCTACAGTCGGGGGGGGGGGGTCCGAAGAATAATGTGTAGAGATTCACTATCTCAACAACACAATTCATTGTACTTAAAGTGGCCCAGGTAACCATGAAGCCCGGCAGGAAGTTGAAACTAAGACCTTGACCTTTGGTGTATGTTTCTCCATTGAGTGACATAAAGGAACTAGAAACCATTTTACACAAAATAACATTGAGTATGTTGAATTTCAACTATATGTGAAGTCTTGAAAACAGTTTACATTAGTCAGCAGGGTGCCCTGGAATTCACCTCATTGTCTTCATAGAATAATACAACTCCAAAAAACATGAAGAACCAACCAAAAGAGTGAGTAGACAAGAAGCTGTGCCGGGGCCTGGATCGATAATGGTCAGTCTTTAAAACTATAAGGCATTTATTTGTTTTCCTCACAGTCGATTCACATCCACTGCATCATTTTGTGTTTTATCACCTGATCATGGATGTTGTACACTGACGCAGTTAAAACAAGGTGGTTTGATTGCGTTATTTCCTTCAGTAATACCAACAGATGTGTAAGTAGTCAGTCACGTCTCCATTGTAGACTGAAGTCTTAGTGGTATGTGAATCAGACTTTTCCAACAGCGCCCTCCAGTGTAGAATAAAGAGCCTGCAAATGAATGCCTATGTGGAATTGATCAAACCTTTCTTGATAATAATGTAATGTATGACAGCTGACATCAACTGTTCCTGCTCAGTGGGTCGTCCTCATATTGAGCTGCTTTTCTCCTCTGAAACCTCTGAAGCCTCCAAAACGGATTGGACCGCACTGTGCATATCACAACAGTGTCTAAATGATCATGATAACTCACTGAGGTCTATTTTTGGCTGTTGACTAAGACGTGGTTTGTAAAGTAAACTGCACTTTTACTGAAAGTGAAAAGAGATCCGCGACTTCCTTATTTTTTCTCTTCAAGACGCCTTTCAATTTGCACAATCATGAAAGTAGGACATTAAAGCAACGAGAGTTCTCCTTGCCTCGATCCTCCATTTGCCTAAATTCAGCTTCCATCAATGCACATGTGTGTTCAGTCACCTGCTGCTAATAGTTTTGCCACTAACATGCAGAAGGCAAGAGGAAGGCAACGTCAATTAAAATTAGATTTCCGAATAGTGTGTACTTGTGTGTGTAAACCCGGGAAATAAAAAAAGCTGTCTCAACACTCCCTCCCCCTCTCTCTCTCTCTCTCTCTCTCTCTCTCTCTCTCTCTCTCTCTCTCTCTCTCTCTCTCTCTCCTTCTCTCTCTCTCTCCTTCTCCCTCTCTCTCTCTACTGTGGCCTGTGTGCTCTCAGTCTTTTGCGGCACTGAATAGATCAGTGATATCAACGTGTGCTACGGTGCCAGGCTAACGGTTATTCTCAGGCACGGGCACCTGCTGACAAATACAGTGTGAGCGACTCAACATGGGAAACTGCACCTCAGGGTAAGTCATCATCCTCAAAGAATCACACACACACACGCACACACACACACACACACACACACACACACACACGAACAAACACACAAACACAGTAACATAGACCACTTTCACATAACATTGAACTGTATGCTAATTACCCTTTACAGCTTCACAGAGGGTTCTTAAGTATTGAGGGTAAGACCAATCATTTGATGTGAATTAGATGTGGACCTAAAAGAATGCAGGGTAACATGTCCACTGCTGTTAGTCAGTGGCATAGACAGTTGCTCTTTGATGGATGTGAACTGTAGACAAGTTGTGCAAAATGCTTCCTGTTCCAGCACGCGCTGTCATCTGTTGAGCTGTCCAGGAAACACTGCTGCTGTGGTCAAAACGCTACACAACTGAAAAGCTATTTCATAATATAAAAGTAATGTTACCATTGCCAGTCTTTTAAATAAATGTATCACACACTAATGGGTTTTATCATTCTTTTCTTCATTTTATGTTAACTTGACTCTGTCCTTATTGGGTTCTTATAATTTCATATTGTTTCATTTCCAGGATAAAGAAGAAAAGAAAAGGTAAAATTACACCTATAACAGCATTTGTTTGCACAATTATTTGTTTTTTTGACAGATTTTCATTTCCTCTTTCAGATGAGTCTGCAAGAAATGATAAGGTACATGAGCCCAATGCAATGTTGAGTTAATAATTCACGTGAGCATGAATCTTTAGTGTTATCAGCTGCAGCTTTACTGTGCTTTTGTGATGAACCAGAACGAGGTAAAGCCAGATCAGATTTGCATACTGGGTTCTTCCATTCACAGGAAGTCATAGCAACTACCACATATAACAATGTCTGCTGTGTACAGTGGCACGTTATGGAATGATAGGACAAACTATTTGCGGAGATAGATTACAGAAAGTATAAAAAAGCATGTTCGTCCAAACTTGATAAACACGAGGTGCCTGACAGAAGTGAGGAAAATCAGAAGACCAGAATGTCTGCACACCAGTTAATGCAACCATAACATATTGATTTTACCTCTCAGGTAGGTTAGTTGTAATTGATTTAGTTATGTATTAATTTCCCGTGATGTCTCTGCTTTAGATGTAACAAAGATACATTCGTGAGAGCGTTCACATTCATCATCTTGCGCTGTGGGTTTTTTATCTCTCGACAGCCTGCCGAGGATGTGACGTACGCCTCGATTGACCACAGCACTGCCAAAGGACCGAGAACATCCAGAGCTGTGAGTGACGACTGTGAATATGCCACAGTTCAGGTCCCGGCAGCGCCACAACCTGAACCCGAGTGTGGGTCCTCATCCAAAGAAGAATGTGGAGATGATTATGTTCTGATGGGTTGAATATGAAGTTCATTTGGACCATTGACGGATGGAGAACTGGCAGATAATATCATACACTTGCAGTGTGCTGTTTGACTGAGACATTTCCAGTTGAACTGATCAAATCTTGATTTTCCATGACCAAAATGGGACAAAATGAAAAAACAAAACCCTTCAAATCCAACAGCAGCTGTAGAAAAATAACCCCTGACATGTTTCCCTTCACTTCTGAGGGAATCTGACCTCTACATTCCTCTGTGGTGCTTCTTTCTCAAGGAGAGAAACGTGTCTTGCCTCTTTTCAGCAGAAACCCAACCTCAGGAGAACGTGAAACTGTGTAGCCCTGACTACCCAAAACATGAACTAAATATCAGGAAGCACTAAGTCAGAGTCAGACTCGATGACATTAAGATGCATAGTGATTAATCGGTTCTGGGCCTTGTGTGTGTGTTTGTGTGTTATAGTCAGAATCACTGCACATCACCTAGAACAATATATTAAAAGTTAAGAATCTTAATTTTTCATGTTTTCATCTGAATTCCCGAAGCATGGTGACATTAGTACATGATCTAAGAGTAATAAATCCGAGAAAACTGAAAATGGTGAGAAATAAAAATCCATAAACCCATTAATAATACCGTTTATTCTGGAGGGGTTGGAAGTGGAACTGGAGCCAGTCTTCTAAATATTCTGATTGAGCAGATAAAGGTTTGATCTTCATCACAGTCTCAAACCTTTACTCCCCCTCTAACCAAAGTTTCACTTAAGCTCAGATCTCTAATGTTTGTACAATAAATTGGCAAAAAACAAATCAATGATGACAAAAATGAGGTGTTGATAAAATGTACACATTTCAAATCATTTTAAATGACATAGTGCTTCCAATACTGCTACTATTGCACACCACTTAAACATAATACATCTTATCTGAGACCTTGTTTTTAAATTTGTATTTGTTTCTTATTTTTTATGTGTGTGCATAGACCACATCTTAGTCTAAGCCTGTATCTCATTGGATAATTTATATGTTTGAAAGCAACATGAAGTGATGGATTAAGTGAACAGTTGTAATTGACTGGAATTTTCTTTATTTCATTGTGTTTTTTTTTATATTTTAAGTTTACGAACTTACAATTGTGTTTGTTATTCTGCTGCATTAATCACCTGCATTTCTGAACATATCTGAAACATTTCACAGCAGTGGTCCCTTCGACGTTCATTAAACCCACGATTAAGATTCTTTGCTACATATCATAGAGAGACAAGTATTTATTTACTAGATTATTATGTATATTCTTTTTTTGCAATAAAACTAGGCAACATTGGGGTGAGACAAATAATAATTATAGTTGCTGCAGCCTTTTATTTGTAAACTGAATTTGCATTATGCATTTAAGTATCAGGTTCTCCTGACACAAATAAAATATCCATTATTAATTTTGCATTAAAAAGCTGCAGAGGTGAGGTTTGCAATAATTCAGCCTGTATTCCAACAATTGTCACTTGCCTTTATTAGCATTCGGTGAACATATAGACATTTTTTCTGCTAAGTTTGATCACTCTTCCCGTTCTTACTGTCCATCAGTAGATCCTTTTATTAAATAAATCCAGTGTGAGAGATGGAGGACGACGTCCAAAGTCCTTGTTCCACACACAAAATATTGAATAAAGTTCAGCTGGAGTTAAATATGAGGCAGATCTAGTTGTTTTTTTCTAATGTTTAGGCCCAGGGTTCAGTGTGTGGAATTTAGTGACCTCTAGTGGTGAAGCTGCATGTTGCAGTTGAGAGAGAACCTGTGGTAGCCTTCAGTTGTCATAAAAACTCAAAAGGTGTAGTTTGTCCTGTCTGGGCTACTGTAAGACACATTTCTGCCTCCATAGAGAGGAACCGCTCCTGATGTAATTATGAAGTATGTAAGTATTAAGAGCCCATTCTAGGATAAAGACAACGACAATTTAGAATTTAGATGAAACACTCTGGTGAAAACATCAGTAGGATTATTCTAATAGATCCCTTTCAACTAAATCTTACACCCTGAACCTTTAAGAAAGTATCTTCCCATTATGAGCTGGAGGAGGGATCAGAGCCGGAAAGAGCAGGTTCACTCAACACACTGACAAGGCTGTTGTTTAAAACATGCACATCTGCAGACCTAACCCATAAATAGTTGAAAATGTAAGCGTTTATTATGAGCGCTATTTATATTATGTAATGTACTGTTATTTAGACCATCCTAATAAGGACTGTGATACAGTGTGAGAACATGACTGTGTTGTGTTCATGTTCTGATCTCCACAGTAGGTGGCAGAAGAGCTCCCTTTTCTGATTTCCCCTCTCAGGCCCCATAACCCTTATCTTTAGAGGACGTGCAAAAATGACACGAGGATATGGAAGCATATTTCATCTTGTAAGTCAAAATAATGAGAAGCCTTCTCAAAATAATGACTAACCAACTCAAATGAATGACTTCGGCTACTATCTCATAATAGCCACTGTGAAAGGTGTGGACTGCTTTTCACACTTTATGTGCAACTCTAACTTTTAACACTGCACCACCACTGTAATGTAAAAACGTAGTTCCGACAAAACAAGCACAACTTGTACTTGTTAACTTGTTCTGAATAGTTTAGTATTACTTCTGCTGAAGTCTCTGTCTCCGTTAATTGACAAATTATTATCTAAATTAACATCTAATTACAGCTCCTGTATTTCTTCAGCAAAACCAAGAGTGTGTAGTTCTGTAGTCTGCAGTGTTGTATAAAGCACTTGAAAACCATACTTGAGTAAAAGTACAGATCTCTTACCTGAAAGTGACTCCGGTAAAAGTCACCCGTCAGAAAATGACTTGAGTAAAAGTCTTAAAGGTTCTCATATTACAGTTTTTCTCAATTGCTTTGGCTCATTTCACGAAACAGAAATGACATTCTCAAAACAACACGTGCAAACCTCCAAACCACTGGGCACTTATTCACAACAGATTGGAATATCTCATTCCTTTAATCAAATTGCAATTGTATTAGCACATCCTTTCAATGACAAGTACAATTTCCAACAGCTTGCACAAATTTCAAATGATTTAGCACACCTTTGCAAACGGTTAGGTACATTTGCCTTCAGTTAGCCCAATTACCAATTGAATATATATTGCTGGTCAAAACTGACTGTCGCTTCTCAGTCAAGTGGTTGTTCTCTGCAGAACATGTTGGCATAATTTCATTGTGTACATCATCACCTGCACAATAGTTCACTCCACCGTCAAAATCATACAGGCACATAATACCATGAAAAACATCATGGTATATACTGTAATAAGGATATCTTTGATCATCGGCTTAATTTCCAGGTGCAACTAGAACTTTAGTAATCAAGGTTGAGTTTCACACATCTGATCACCAATCACACAGTAAGTTTACAGTTTGTCTCCATTGCTTTGGCTCATTTCACGAAACAGAAATGACATTCTCAGAGCTCTAAGTGCAATTGGCAAAATAGCCCATATGGTTCAGCACAACTACATAGATCACCTTCAAAAGGTCATATCTCACCCAAAACAGTTAACTCAAGTTTCAAAACCAAATCATTTTCTCATATAAATAGTCAGTGCCCCCAAAATGAAAATTTCCTTCTCGATTGCTGTGGCTCATCTCTCAGAAAAAGCAGGACATTCTCAAAGCTTTAAATACATTTGCCAAAATAACATAGATGGTACAGCAAAACTCCATAGCACACCTGCAAAAGGTCATATCTCTCCCAAAACAGCCAACTCATCAGTCAAAACTAAATCCTTTTCTCATACAAATAGTCAGTGCCCCCAAAATGAGAAGTCCCTTTGGCATTGTTTAAACACTACAGGTCAAAATGTTTAGATGTTTTGTCAGTATGGCAGTGGACCATAGAAATATCCCTCATGTGCACATTTCAATCTTGGCTCAGTCCTTGAATGGTCACTGAATGGTTACAGTAGATGTTTTCTTTCCAGAATATTATGTGTATCAAACAGAAAAAAGATTTATTCAAGGTTTCACATAAAATATGTTTATTGAACTCATACTGCCATAGAAATTGTTACAGTAATTGCCATACATCGTGCTTACAGTAACAGAAAATGTGTACAGCACAATATACTGTCAAACAATAAGCACATCAAAACTAAAATTTGATATAGATAGGTCTAGGTGTGCCAAGATAAGATCTAGGCACACCTCCGCTGCTTAAGTAAGGAGCCAGTTTTGAGAATGTAAGAAGTAGAAACTACAGAAATTTGTGTTCAAAATGTAACAAGTAAAAGTAAAAAGTCGTCTGGAAAATAAATACTCAAGTGAAGTACAGATATGTGAAAAATCTACTTAATTACAGTATTTCTACTTCGTTACTTCCCACCAAGTCTGTCACATCCGACTGAAGAGTTAAGTTAAAAGTTATTAATGGTTTTCTCCATGAGGCCCACACACAGAGCAGTGGGTGTGACATAAGGTGCATCCCCTGTTCCATCAGTCGAGTGTTAGTTAGAATGGAGCTGAGATGCTCTGCTCTCTGCTCCAAAAAGAGTTCTCACGTTGACATAGCTGGCATAAGGCTCCACCTCCTCCACTTCCTCTATCTGAAAAACAAAACAACAGTGGTGTCATGAACATAACTTCACATTGCGCAAAATACAAAATTACAGGGTGAGTTACGGAAGAAATGACCCACCGTTGGAGATTTGGATGAGTCACACTGGTGGCATCCCCTTTACCAAAAGGTACACACACAATCCATCAGTGACTCGATACAAAAACTCGTCAATGCAAATTAATTTATCATCAATTGAAGCTTCTTACCTCAACATAAGGATTTTCTTTCGTGCAAATATGGCAAATCCCAGTAAAAGCGTACTGCCTACCACAACAGTAATAAAGAGCCTCCAAGGAAAATAAACTGGGGCAGCCTGACCTTTTCTGAGTTTTACCCCCAGAGTCTTCTCCAGGTCCCAGGATGGGTGCCTGAAAGCACAGGTCAGGTTCTCTGGGTCCGTGCCCTCGTCGAGCTGCAGACGACTTTCCACTGTGATCGATCCATCTGACTCAGGAGTCTCCACAGGCAGCGGGTCTCTGCCGTGACTCCAGCTGATGTTGGCGGCGGGTCTTCCTCCTTCAGCCTTGCACACTGCCACCATCTTGTCCCCTCGCTCTAACCAGGCTGACAAACGGGGAGCAACTGAGCCGGGGGAGACAGAGGAATTGCAAAAGTTAAACTCGTTCATAAACACAGACATCAAACGCACAAGTTTTATGTATAAATTTAACTTTGTTTAATCAAATCTTAAAATACCCAACATGATCGAAAACATAAATGAGACCCTTTACATTTAACTTATGCAATAAAGGTAAATTGGAATTTTATATGTTATTGGATAAGTAAACATTTAACGCATCATTATTTTGTAACTTCAATGTTTAAAATTAATAAACTAGAATATCACTCAGTAGAGCTCAAACCTCTGCCAAGGCCCAACAGTGCCCTTAAGACTCCACATTAAAATTTGCCGGCGAAATCCACATCCCTCTGTTAATTGTCATAATAATCCGTTTAGTTGTTTTTGAATAATCTTGCCCACAAACAAACAAACGAGCCAAAAAAACAAATCGACAGAGCTGAAAACATAACGTTGTAGTCGGAAGGAATTTAAAGTGAGGAGACATTGTATCTAGAGAGATAAAAGGCTGTTAGTTAATGTATATATGTTCCTGGAAGCTACATTAAATAATGTCTTCTTCACTGTTGTGTGATCCTTCACCTCTCCAGTCCTACCTGTGATGGCCACGTTGATCTTGCAGTCCTTCTTCCCCCCGTTGTAAACAAAGTTACAGTTGTAGACGCCCACGTCAGCGGCGGAGATGTTTGGGATGTGCAGGTATGACTGAGCCCTGGACGTGTTCCTGAGAGACTTGCCATCGTTGCAGGAGTCTTGGACCTTCTCTCCGGTGCTGAGGGAGACCTGACATATTCTGTCTCTCAGCGTCATGTTCCAAATCACATGGAGCGTCTCGCTCCACGTCCTGTCACTGCAGCTCAAGTTCACATCACTGCCTGAGTTGAACATTAGATTTGTGATAACTAGAGAAAAGGGGTCAAAGAAAATAGGTTCATTCATTTTGCACAGAGAGGTGGAGTGACTTATATGGTTTGTATTTATTCTGTCATTAACAAATTTACACAGCATGCATGATCTTAACTGTAAAGTACATAAAAATATATATAAATTATCAACATTCTGCAGCAATATGAAACACCACTTACTAAACTGTAGCATGGGATAAATACACAGGTGTCAAATACATTTAAACAAATTTGGATTAAATGTGTCAAATGGAAATTTGTGTCTGAGATAGTCTTTCAAAATTAGATGATACATGATACATGTCTACCAAATACAGATTTTTAAGGATTGTTTCACTTAGTAAAGAGTGTTTTTTTAAAGTGGTCGAACATGTTGTCCAGACTCAAATAATAATATATTTCATTCAGATGTCACATCTTTTGAAAATAAACTCAAAATAATGACTCTCTACTTCAGAAGTAACTTGTGTCAAAGTATCTTCTTGTTCATTCGGTTTATTCAACCCGGTAAAATGTGGGTTAATGACAATAGCGGCTGCTTAAATGTTTATTATATGTTCGATCAGTTGTCTCGTTTAACGTTTCAGTGAAATACCTGGAGAGGAAATTAGGAAAAAGAGTTTACCATAAGTGCTGGAGGTCACAGTGGTGCTTTGATTAGTTCCTGAGAGAGACGATCGTGAACGTTAGTAAAAAGATTAGTAGAACAATGTGTGAGCATTCAATCAGCACAGCAACAGCCATTAATTAGATATTAGTTTATTAGTCAGTTAGGTTGTGACTGTGAATAACAAACAGTTATGAAAGAAATTGATATTTTCTTTTGTAATGGAATTGGGAAATCTCCGAGAGGGAAAAGCTAAACTTATAAAACATCATAATGTTATTTCCATTGTCTTCTTCCTCTCGTCTGAACCAACTCATGAATTCACGTCGTTATTTCAAACCCGTGGATTGGAACAAGTCTGTGTTTATTGGCTAGTGTTTACTGCAGGCTGTTCTGGAGGCCTGAGACCTGTTGGTTATTCTGATGTGGGTGAGCGTCTGCAGTGGAACTGCAAAACCAAAGAAATCTCTTCCTCACCCGCAGAGTGGAGGAACTAAAAGCTGATCTGAATTTATGATTTCCACTGAACTGGCTGCTTGTTCATTTAGACAGTATGATGCTTATCTCTTTTTTGTGCATCTGTTACGAACAGTCTTCCTTACACCTCCATGCTTGTGCTTTCCACTGAGCTGTGAGTCATAGCAATAACCAAAATCTCGGTGCAACACATTTACATTTAGAAAAAAACCTTTTACTACTTTTCCAAATGTTACTAACATTCCACAAATTATTAAAGTTAAACTAATAGGAGGATAATTAGAGTACATTACAGTTAGAGGAAATTAATTCATACAATACACTAACATGCTTTATAAAGTACCTCAAATGACACACTCATGACTAAAAATCATGTTGACATCTGAAGCCTGAATTTCATCAAGACCTTAAACTATCAAGTACAGTGCCTTCCATAAGTATTCACCCCCCTTGGACTTTTTCCCATTATGTACTGTTACTAACTGGAATTCAAATAGACTTAAATAAACTTTTTCCCGTTTGATCAACAAAACATGCATAGTACTTTGGAGGTGCAAAATAAATTTTATTGTGACACAAACAATAATGAGAACAAAAAAGTTGACATCTGTTGGGTGCATAAGTATTCACCCCCCTGTGTCAATACTTGGTAGAACCCCCTTTCGCTGCAATTACAGCTGCAAGTCTTTTGGGGTATGTCTCTACCAGCTTTGCACATCTAGAGATGGAAAGGTTTGTCCATTCTTCTTGGCAAAAAAGATGAAGCTCAGTCAGATTGGATGGAGACCGTCTGTGAACCGCAATCTTCAAGTCTTGCCATAGATTCTCTATTGGATTGAGGTCTGGGCTTTGACTGGGCCATTTTAAGACATTAACATTCTTTAATCCAAACCATTCCTTTGTAGCTCTGGCTGTATGTTTAGGGTCATTGTCCTGCTGGAAGATGAACCTCCGCCCCAGTCTCAAGTCTTTTGCAGACTGCATCAGATTTTCTTCAAGGATTTCCCTGTATTTGGCTCCATCCATCTTTCCCTCTATTCTGACCAGTTTCCCTGTACCTGCTGAAGAGAAGCATCCCCACAGCATGATGCTACCACCACCATGTTTCACTGTTGAGATGGTGTGCTCAGGGTGATGGGCAGTGTTGGGTTTTCGCCACACATAGCGTTTTGCATTGAGGCCAAAAAGTTCAATTTTGGTCTCATCTGACCAGAGCACCTTCTTCCACATGTTTGCTGTGTCTCCCACATGGCTTCTGGCAAACCCCAAACGGGATTTTTTATGGATCCCTTTCAACAATGGCTTTCTTCTTGCCACTCTTCCATAAAGGCCAGATTTGTGGAGTGGACGACTAATAGTTGTCCTGTGGACAGATTCTCCCACCTCAGCTGTGGATCTCTGCAACTCCTCCAGAGTAACCATGGGCCTCCTGGTTGCTTCTCTGATTCATTTTCTCCTTGTCCGACTCTTCAGTTTGGGTGGACGGCCTCCTCTTGGTAGGTTTGCGGTTGTGCCATATTCTTTCCATTTTCTTATGATGGATTTTATGGTGCTCAGAGAGATGTTCAAAGCTCTGGATATTTTTTTATAACCTAACCCTGCTTCATATTTCTCCACAACTTTATCCCTGACTTGTTTGGTGAGCTCCTTGGTCTTCATGATGCTGTTTGCTCAGTAATGATCTCCAACAAACTCTGAGTCCGTCACAGAACAGGTGTATTTATACTGAGATTAAATTGCAGACAGGTGGACCCTATTTACTAATCATGTGACTTGCAAATGTGACTTGTGAATGCAATTGGTCGCACCAGATCTTTGTTAGGGGTTTCACAGTAAAGGGGGTGAATACATATGCACTCAACACTTTTCAGATTTTTATTTTTAAATAATTGTGAAATCCATGTAATATTTCCCCCCACTTCCAAATGATGCACTATTTTGTGTTGGTCCATTACATAAACTCACGATGAAATAAATTTTAATCTGTGGTTATACCATGACAAAATGTAGAAAAGTCCAAAGGGGGTGAATACTTATGCAAGGCACTGTATATGGAAGTAAATTGTGTTTATGATCTAACCTGGCTCCAGGCTCCACGCTGCAGGTACCAAGAGGAAAACTGTGGCAAAAATCAACATCATGTTCCTCATCTCCTGAAGACATCAGGTTCCTCTGTGACGTTACTTCACTCCAGTAAGAGAAGCATCGAGTCTGATCCTCCCCTTAATCCTCAGGTTTTTTTTTATTGTCTCCGCATTAACATCAAATGGCCTTTAACGGTTTCTCCTTCAGCCTCTTTTCTTCTCATCCAGACTGAGTGTAAAACAGTGATGGCCCTCATGTTCAAGAAATGTAAAGGGCGAATATGACTTATAAATCCCTCCCTCCTTTTTTTTACTCTTCCCCTCTCTCCAACTAGCTTACCACACAAGACACAGGATGTCTTCTGATAAGACAAGACACCAGTTTCCTGTCTATGTCACATGATCACCCTCTTTGTGCTGATAATGTGAAAAAAACAAGAGCGATGCCAGCACAGATGTAGAAGTAGGGCAGCCAGGCCTCAGCCTCATCACCAGGAGCGGACAGAGACACAGCCACAAAAGAAGAACCAGATCAATAAGCCTTATTGATTCAAATATATTTATGATCACTAATGATTAAAGTTTCTTACCAGCATCATTGTGAGTTGACTCAGCCTCCTCATGTTTGTCTAATCGGAGTGATAGACTAGAATTAACACTTATGACATATTACATGTATTTAATGGCAATGAGGGGGGAAAAATCACTTTGATGTGGACCTAAAAGAATGCAGGGTACTATGTCCGGTGCTGTTAGTCAGTGGCATAGACAGTTGCTCTTTGAATCGATGTGAACTGTAGACAAGTTGTGCAAAATGCTTCCTGTTCCAGCACGCGCTGTCATCTGTTGAGCTGTCCAGGAAACACTGCTGTGGTCAAAACGCTACACAACTGAAAAGCAGATGATATTTTAGGTTGTTTCTAATTCATAATATAAAAGTCAGCATTACCTGCTAAATAATCATTTTAACATTGCCAGTCTTTTAAAAAAATGTATCACACACTAATTGATTTATCGTTCTTTTCTTCATTTTATTTTAACTTGAATCTTTCCTTATTGGGCTCTATAATTTCATATTGTTTCATTTCCAGGACAAGGGAGAAAAGAAAGGGTAAAATTACACTTATAGCAGCATTTGTTTGCACATGTATTTGTTTCATTCAAAAATTTTCATTTCCTCTTTCAGATTTGTCTGCAAAAAATGATAAGGTACATGAGCCAAATGCAATGTTGAGTTAATAATTCACGTGAGCATGAATCTTTAGTGTTATCAGCTGCAGCTTTTCTGTGCTTTTGTGATGAACCAGAACGAGGTAAAGCCAGATCAGATTTACATACTGGGTTCTTCCATTCACAGGAAGTCATAGCAACTACCACATATAACAATGTCTGCTGTGTACAGTGGCAAGGTATGGAATGATAGGACAAACTATTTGTGGAGATAGATTACAGAAAGTATAAAAAAGCATGTTCGTCCAAACTTGATAAACACGAGGTGCCTGACAGAAGTGAGGAAAATCAGAAGACCAGAATGTCTGCACACCAGTTAATGCAACCACAACATATTGATTTTACCTCTCAGGTAGGTTAGTTGTAATTGATTAAGTTATGTATTAATTTCCCGTGATGTCTCTGCTTTGGAAGTAACAAAGGTACATTCGTGAGAGCGTTCACATTCATCATCTTGAGCTGTGGTTTTTTTTATCTCTCGACAGCCTGCCGAGGATGTGACGTACGCCTCGATTGACCACAGCACTGCCAAAGGACCGAGAACATCCAGAGCTGTGAGTGACGACTGTGAATATGCCACAGTTCAGGTCCCGGCAGCGCCACAACCTGAACCCGAGTGTGGGTCCTCATCCAAAGAAGAATGTGGAGATGATTATGTGCTGATGGGTTGAATATGAAGTTCATTTGGACCATTGACGGATGGAGAACTGGCAGATAATATCATACACTTGCAGTGTGCTGTTTGACTGAGACATTTCCAGTTGAACTGATCAAATCTTGATTTTCCATGACCAAAATGGGACAAAATGAAAAAACAAAACCCTTCAAATCCAACAGCAGCTGTAGAAAAATAACCCCTGACATGTTTCCCTTCACTTCTGAGGGAATCTGACCTCTACATTCCTCTGTGGTGCTTCTTTCTCAAGGAGAGAAACGTGTCTTGCCTCTTGACCCACAGAAACCCAACCTCAGGAGAACGTGAAACTGTGTACTCCTGACTTCCCAAAACATGAACTAAATATCAGGAAGCACTAAGTCAGAGTCAGACTCGATGCATAAAGATGCATGATGATTAATCGGTTCTTGGCCGTTTGTGTGTGTTTGTGTGTTATAGTCAGAATCACTGCACATCACCTAGAACAATATATTAAAAGTTAAGAATCTTTATTTTTCATGTTTTTGTCTCAATTCCTGCAGCTTTGTGACATTAGCACATTATCTAAGAGTAATAAATCATAGACAACTGAAAAAAACATTAACAATACCGTTTATTCTGGAGGGGTTGGAAGTGGAACTGGAGCCAGTCTTCTAAATATTCTGATTGAGCAGATAAAGGTTTGATCTTCATCACAGTCTCAAACCGTAACTCCCCCTCTAACCAAAGTTTCAGTTAAGCTCAGATCTAATCAAAAATGTGTAGATAAAATGTACACATTTCAAATCATTTTAAATGACATAGTGCTTCCAATACTGCTACTATTGCACACCACTTAAACATAATAAATTTTATCTGAGACCTTGTTTTTAAATTTGTATTTGTTTATTATTTGTATGGAAGCACTAAGTCAGAGTCAGACTCGATGACATTAAGATGCATAGTGATTAATCGGTTCTGGGCCTTGTGTGTGTGTTTGTGTGTTATAGTCAGAATTACTGCATATCACCTAGAACAATATATTAAAAGTTAAGAATCTTAATTTTTCATGTTTTCATCTGAATTCCCAAAGCATGGTGCCATTAGTACATGATCTAAGAGTAATAAATCCGAGAAAACTGAAAATGGTGAGGAATAAAATCTCTAATGTTTGTACAATAAATTGGCAAAAAAACAAATCAATGTTGACAAAAATGAGGTGTTGATAAAATGTACACATTTCAAATCATTTTAAATGACATATTGCTTCTAATACTGCTACTATTGCACACCACTTAAACATAATACATCTTATCTGAGACCTTGTTTTTAAATTTGTATTTGTTTCTTATTTTTTATGTGTGTGCATAGACCACATCTTAGTCTAAGCCTGTATCTCATTGGATAATTTATATGTTTGAAAGCAACATGAAGTGATGGATTAAGTGAACAGTTGTAATTGACTGGAATTTTCTTTATTTCATTGTGTTTTTTTTGATATTTTAAAGTTTACTAACTTACAATTGTATTTGTTATTCTGCTGCATTAATCACCTGCATTTCTGAAAATATCTGAAACATTTCACAGCAGTGGTCCCTTCGACGTTCATTAAACCCACGAGTAAGATTATTTGCTACATATCATAGAGAGACAAGTATTTATTTACTAGATTAATATGTATATATTTTTTTGCAATAAAATTATGCAACATTGGGGTGAGACAAATAATAATTATAGTTGCTGCAGCCTTTTATTTGTAAACTGAATTTGCATTATGCATTTAAGTATCAGTTTCTCCTGCCACAAATCAAATATCCATTATTAATCTTACAAGATGCAACCGTAGGAAGTTGCAGAGGTGAGGTTTGCAATAAGTCAGCCAGTATTTCAACAATTGTCACTTGCCTTTATTAGCATTCGGTGAACATATAGACATTTTTCTGCTAAGTTTGATCACTCTTCCCATTCTTACTGTCCATCAGTAGATCCTTTCATTAAATGAATCCAAATATTGAATAAAGTTCAGCTGGAGTTAAATATGAGGCAGATCTAGTTGTTTTTTTCTAATGTTTAGGCCCAGGGTTCAGTGTTTGGTATATAGTGACCTCTAGTGGTGAAGGTGCATGTTGCAGTTGAGAGAGAACCTGTGGTAGCCTTCGGTTTTCATAAAAACTCAAAAGGTGTAGTTTGTCCTGTCTGGGCTACTGTAAGACACATTTCTGCTTCCATAGAGAGGAACCGCTCCTGATGTAATTATGAAGTATGTAAGTATTAAGAGCCCATTCTAGGATAAAGACAACAACAATTTAGAATTTAGAGGAAACACACTGGTGAAAACATCTGTAGGATTATTCACCCTGAACCTTTAAGAAAGTATCTTCCCATTATGAGCTGGAGGAGGGATCAGAGCCGGAAAGAGCAGGTTCACTCAACACACTGACAAGGCTGTTGTTTAAAACCTGCACATCTGCAGACCTAACCAATAAATAGTTGAAAATTTAAGCGTTATTTATATTATGTAATGTACTGTTATTTAGACCATCCTAATAAGGACTGTGATACAGTGTGAGAACATGACTGTGTTGTGTTCATGTTCTGATCTCCACAGTAGGTGGCAGAAGAGCTCCCTTTTCTGATTTCCCCTCTCAGGCCCCATAACCCTTATCTTTAGAGGACATGCAAAAATGACACGAGGATATGGAAGCATGTTTCATCTTGTAAGTCAAAATAATGACTAACCAACTCAAATGAATGACTTCGGCTACAATCTCATAATAGCCACTGTGAAAGGTGTGGACTGCTTTTTACACTCTAACTTTTAACACTGCACCACCACTGCAATGTAAAAATGTATTTCCGACAAAACAAGCACAACTTGTACTTGTTTTGAATAGTTGAGTAGTTGCATTACTTCTGCTGAGCGTAGCTGAACTACATGTGTCCTCTACTTAAAAATGTCTGTCTCTGTTGAGCTACAAATTATTATTTAAATTAACATCTTATTACAGTTCCTGTATTTCATCAGCAAAACCAAGAGAGTGTAGTTCTGTAGTTTGTCACATCCGACTGAAGAATTAAGTCAAAAGTTATGAATAGTATTCTCCATGAGGCCCACACACAGAGCAGTGGGCAAGACATGAGGTGCATCCCCTGTTCCATCCGTCGAGTGTTAGTCAGAACGGAGCTGAGAGGCTCTGCTCTCTCCTCCAAAGACTAAATCCTCCTTCCATCACCTTCTCGTCCACCTCTCATTTCCTCATCCTTCAGTCCCTCAAAAAGAGCCACGTGCATCGAAGTGTCTGACGCATGTGCAGGATGTGAACAAGTGTGCAGCTCAGTTATAGATAGAGTTCTCACGTTGAACATAGCTGGCATAAGGCTCCACCTCCTCCACTTCCTCTATCTGAAAAACAAAACAACAGCGGTGTCATGAACCAAACTTCAGATTGTGCAAAATACAAAATCACAGTTTGAGTTACGGAAGAAATGACCCACCGTTGGAGATTTGGATGGTGATGAGTCACGCTGGTGGGATCGCCTTTACCAAAGGGGGCGCACACAAACCATCAGTGACTCAATACAAGAACCTCGTCAATGCAAATTAATTTATCATCAATTGAAGCTTCTTACCTCAACATTAGGATTTTCTTTAGTGCAAATATGGCAAATCCCAGTAAAAGCCCACTGACTACCACACCAGTAAGAATGTGCCTCCAAGGAAAATAAACTGAAACAAAAGAAAATATTAAATTTGTATTCATAATCTGATAGACACTAACTCGATGCTTCTGTAATTTTGTCTCTTGTGGTGCAGCCTGACCTTTTCTGAGTTTTACCCCCAGAGTCTTCTCCTGGTCCCAGGATGGGTGCCTGAAAGCACAGGTCAGGTTCTCTGGGTCCGTGCCCTCGTCGAGCTGCAGACGACTTTCCACTGTGATCGATCCATCTGTCTCAGGAGTCTCCGCTGTCTCAGGAGTCTCCTGAGACAGCGGGTCTCTGCCGTGACTCCAGCTGATGTTGGCGGCGGGTCTTCCTCCTTCAGCCTTGCACACTGCCACCATCTTGTCCCCTCGCTCTAACCAGGCTGACAAACGGGGAGCAACTGAGCCGGGGGAGACAGAGGAATTGCAAAAGTTAAACTCGATCATAAACATAGACATCAAACGCACAAGTTTTATGTATAAATTTAACTCTGTTTAATCAAATCTCAATACACTCAACATGATCTAAAAAATTATTCTGACACTTTACATCGAACTTATGCAATGAAGGTACTTGGGTATTTTATATGTAATTGGATAAGTCAACATTTAACGCATCATTATTTTGTAATTTCAATGTTTACAATAAATAAACTAGAATATCACTCAGTAGAGCTCAAACCTCCGCCAAGGCCCAACAGTGCCCTTAAGACTCCAATTTAAAATTCACCAAATGAATTGTCTGTTAATTGTCATAATAATCAGTTTAGTTGTTTTTGAATAATCTTGCCCACAAACAAACAAACGAACCAAAACAAGAAAATCGACAGAGCTGAAAACATAACGTTTTAGTCGGAAGGAATTTAAAGTGAGGAGACATTGTATCTAGAGAGATAAAAGTCTGTTAGTTCATTTATATATGTTCCTGGAAGCTACATTAAATAATGTCTTCTTCACTGTTGTGTGATCCTTCACCTCTCCAGTCCTACCTGTGATGGCCACGTTGATCTTGCAGTCCTTCTTCCCCCCGTTGTAAACAAAGTTACAGTTGTAGACGCCCACGTCAGCGGCGGAGATGTTTGGGATGTGCAGGTATGACTGAGCCCTGGACGTGTTCCTGAGAGACTTGCCATCGTTGCAGGAGTCTCGGACCTTCTCTCCGGTGCTGAGGGAGACCTGACATATTCTGTCTCTCAGCGTCATGTTCCAAATCACATAGAGAGTCTCGCTCCACGTCCTGTCACTGCAGCTCAAGTTCACATCACTGCCTGAGTTGAACATTAGATTTGTGATCACTAGAGAAAAGGGGTCAAAGAAAATAGTTTCATTCATTTTGCACAGAGAGGTGGAGTGACTTATATGGTTTTATTTATTCTGTCATTAACAAATTTACACAGTACGCATGATCTTAACTGTAAAGTACATAAAAATATATATAAATTATTAACATTCTGCAGCGATATGCAACAACACTTACTAAACTGTAGCATGGGATAAATACACAGGTAATAAATACATTTTAAAAAATTTGGATTAAATGTGTGAAATGGAAATTTGTATCTGAAATCGTCTTTCAAAATTAAATGATACATGATACATTTCTACCAAATCCAGATTTTTAAGGATTGTTTCACTTAGTAAAGAGTGTTTTTCAAAGTGGTCGAACATGTTGTCCAGACTCAAATAATAATATATTTCATTCAGATTTCATATCTTTTGAAAATAAACTCAAATTAATGACTCTCTACTTCAGAAGTAACTTGTGTCAAAGTATCTTCTTGTTCATTCAGTTTATTCAACCCGGTAAAATGTGGGTTAATGACAATAGCGGCTGCTTAAATGTTTATTATATGTTCGATCAGTTGTCTCGTTTAACGTTTCAGTGAAATACCTGGAGAGGAAATTAGGAAAAAGAGTTTACCATAAGTGCTGGAGGTCACAGTGGTGCTTTGATTAGTTCCTGAGAGAGACGATCGTGAATGTTAGTAAAAAGATTAGTAGAACAATGTGTGAGCATTCAATCAGCACAGCAACAGCCATTAATTAGATATTAGTTGGTTTATTAGTCAGTTAGGTTGTGACTGTGAATAACAAACAGTTATGAGAGAAATTGATATTTGCTTTTGTAATGGAATTGTGAAATCTCAGAGAGGGAAAAGCTAAATTTACAAAACATCATAATGTTATTTCCATTGTCTTCTTCCTCTCGTCTGAACCAACTCATGAATTCACGTCGTTATTTCAAACCCGTGGATTGGAACAAGTCTTTGTTTATTGGCTAGTGTTTACTGCATGTTGTTCTGGAGGCCTGAGACCTGTTGGTTTTTCTGATGTGGGTGAGCGTCTGCAGTGGAACTGCAAAACCACAGAAATCTCTTCCTCACCCGCAGAGTGGAGGAACTAAAAGCTGATCTGAATTCATGATTTCCACTAAAGGTGCTGCTTGTTCATGTAGACAGTATGATGCTTATCTCTTTTTTTTGTGCATCTGTTACGAACAGTCTTCCTTACACCTCCATGCTTGTGCTTTCCACTGAGCTATGAGTCATAGCAATAACCCAAATCTCGGTGCAAGTACATTTACATTTAGAGTCAGTGGAATAAACCTTTTACTACTTTTCCAAATGTTACGATATGCCACAAATTATGAAAGTTAAACTAATACGAGGATAATTAGAGTTACATTACAGGTAGGGAAAATGAATTCATACAATACACTAACATGCTTTATAAAGTACCTCAAATGACACACGCATAAAAAAAGAGAGAACATTTCTCACTAAAAATCATGTTGACATCTGAAGCCTGAATTTCATCAAGACCTTAAACTATCAAGTATATGGAAGTAAATTGTGTTTATGATCTAACCTGGCTCCAGGCTCCACGCTGCAGGTACCAAGAGGAAAACTGTGGCAAAAATCAACATCATGTTCCTCATCTCCTGAAGACATCAGGTTCCTCTGTGACGTTACTTCACTCCAGTAAGAGAAGCATCGAGTCTGATCCTCCACTTAATCCTCAGGGTTTTTTTTATTGTCTCCGCATTAACATCAAATGGCCTTTAACGGTTTCTCCTTCAGCCTCTTTTCTTCTCATCCAGACTGAGTGTAAAACAGTGATGGCCCTCATGTTCAAGAAATGTAAAGGGCGAATATGACTTATAAATCCCTCCCTCCTTTTTTTTACTCTTCCCCTCTCTCCAACTAGCTTACCACACAAGACACAGGATGTCTTCTGATAAGACAAGACACCAGTTTCCTGTCTATGTCACACGATCACCCTCTTTGAAAGCATGTACCCAACGTTATGAAGCAGGTATAAAATGAATTCATAAAAAAAATCTACCTCACTGAAGGCATGATGTTCAGTTTATGAACATCAATCGAATAAACACCTCTCAAAAAAACTAAAAATCAAATTAAATGTCACTATGGTTGTATTATTCAAGTTTTAAACATCAGCTGAATGAAGATGAAAATGAAAATGAAAATAAAGTAAAATAAAATAAGAGGCATATCATAAAGTTCATGTTAAGGAAGACACAATTTCAGGGTTTTGTGAAACCGCAATGTCTGTGACAATAAGTGTATTCATTTCCAGTTAAATCTGTCCTGCTGAGTAAGCAGAGATGCAAACTGGTGGTCATGGGCTTGTGTAAGAGGCGGCTGATGTTTGACAGATAACACCGATGCATAGTTTTTCATGTGTGCTGCTCATGAAGCGTCAACGGGGCGTAGGTGTTGACGCTCCGTCCCCGGCTTGCAGATCAGTTATTAACACATTAGTAGTTATGTTTTTATGCCTGTGGTTATGTGGTCCATGATCATATCTCAATGCGCAATATTAACTGTCACAACAAAGAACGGATGTGGAATCTTTTTTCCATTTTCTTATTTTCTTCTCTCGCTGCCCATGTCAGAATGAAACCTTTTGTCTTCTGGTATGATGATATTTCTGTAGGCTGTAGGCACTAATGTGAGGAAGTAGTATCCGTTGTAAGCTATAAGCAGACACAAGCCTCTTCTCCTTTTTTACCCCTGAGATCTAATATAAGAAACTATTTGTCGAACATAGGCAGCCGCGGTTCAGCTGACTGTGAGCTGTCACACTCGGGAGCGAAGGAACCAGCTTTACTGCAGAATTGCAAAATCTTCCAGATGAGAAGTCGTGTTGCTTTGGTCAGCGCTCGCCAAATATGGACTTGGTCGATAGTCTAGTGTGTGTGTTGCGTGTGTTTCCTCTTGATAACAGTGACTTCTTGTACGTGTCAAGATCAACTTTTTGGAATTTAGAGAAAAGTAAAGAAAAAAGGGAGACGCAATCCAGTTTTCCACGTTCACAAGAAGAAGGCTATTCCTCATTTTGTTTAAGTGATCGGCTTTGTGCTGTAGTGTGACGCGTCTCTGGCCAGTCTCTCCTCGGCTATCTAGTTCAAACAATGTGACTGAAACTGAAAGTCCATAATACCGAAGTGGTTTAAAACACCATGTTTTGATGTGATATTTGGTTTAAAACACTGTAGCTACTGAGCCTCACAGGTCCCAAAAGCTCCAAAGGCTCCTCATCTGTTGACCTTTAAATGAAAGAGGTTTAAACCATAAAGAAATATATTACATTTGTCAATTAGGCAAATGAGCAGTTGTCAGAAGTTCACTAGTAGGTTTGGTTGCGACTGTGACAAGAGCCAACTCCAGGTCATTTTTTTATACAATCATTGATATTAAAAATATAGGATCAGGGCTGTAATATGGTAGGTTGATGAAATATAAGTAACTTTTTAAAACACATGTTGAAACACCCACATTATTTTTGATTCATTCCTTTCCATGTGTGTCCTTTAAAGTACTTGTCATTATATGACCCACTTTCCTGCTGGTTGTTGGTTAGTAGTGGTTACCAGTCTCTCATGTAACATAGTGAGTGGCTGTATAACCACACACAAGTGAATGAGTAAAAGTGGAATCTCTGAATTGAACGAAGAGAAAATGAACAGAAACATGAAGGGAGCTGTGAATTACAAATAAGTCATTTTTTTATTTCAACATATAAAACAGCTGATGGTATTTCCTGCCAGATTACAATGTCCTGTTATTGAGCTTTGACCTGGATTGGCTGTTTTTTCATTGATGAAACATAATGACACATTGCTGTGTAACTTTCATATATTAAACTTCAGAAACAATCAAATTACTACAATCTGTACACGTATTTAACCACAGTACTGTATCATCCGTATCATCAACATTACTATATGTTATCTCTGTCGCGTCAAGTCATCGCAACAGAATGTCCACTGAGTCATTGACTGCGAAAGGACAAGTTGATGTACACCGGATCCCCTGGAAAACTTGGAATAAGTGACAGAAGAGGAACCGAGAGGAAAAATCTGTTTCTGGTATTCCAGATTAACTGGGGCAACTGGTGATTTGTTGTCTTTTTTCCAGATGTTGTCGGTCAGTTGAAGATTCGGTCGCAGATTCGTCATTCTCACAAAGCGCCCGTGTCTGAAGCAAGGCGATACACTGAATGTCTCGTTGAAATAAACAAACAAACAATCTAATTACGCGAAAGAAGTATTTTTGACTCTGCCAGCTGTAGAACACCTGAAGTTGTTTAAGGCAACGGCCATGTTACCTGGTGATAGTCCGAACACAGAATAAACGCTGCAGACTTAATACCAGGCTTCACAAACTGATGCTCCTCTTCATAGGAGACACAGGGAGTTGTGAAGAATACACAAGTCTGGTTCATCATCAAGATGTGGGTGTGTCTTAGGATCTTGATGAAGAAGGCTCCTTTGATGATGTGGAAGATGAGTCGTCTTTGTCATCAAAGTCGTTTTGGTAATCAAAGGACGGGTTTTCATAGATTGCATATCAACTACGTACTTACTCTGCACGTAGTCATCTGAGAGGAGAAATACACAACACTTGGTTCGACAATGTAGACGTTAAGGTAGTTTTCCAGATTTGCTGTCATGTTGACAAAACACATTGGACACAAATTTACCACACTTACATTACAGAAACAACGAAAAACAAACTGTGATATTTTCTGATGAGCGTTTGGGTTGTTTTACTTCTCAGATGACTGAACCTCATCATCAAGAACATCTTTTAAAAACCCTGTCTGATGACTTTATCCAGCGGCAACAGGAGGACACGTGCAGCTTAACACATCCAATAAAAGCACGTTCACCGGAAAAAAAAGCCCATTGAAACTGGAACACCGGAAAACATGGAGCCTGGCCGCCGAGTCGAGAATAAGCTGCAGCCCTGCCTTGTTCGAGGTAATTCATATCTGCACTTAGAACATACATTTTAAATATACTTATGTTTTTATTTCAAAGATATAGCAAAAGAATACTCGTGAATGAATGTTATGAATGAAATAACATAGGAAATGAATACGGGTCATTTTTGGCATTGGAAGGGGTGACCATAGCTTGTGCATCAAAGGGTTAATGCTTTATTCATACAATCCCCTACTTCCTCTTTGGCATAACATCAACTCAAATTTCTGTAAAAATAGTAAAATCATTCACCGTGCCGTCAAATCAGCGGTCTTCAACTGGAGTCTCAGGTAGAACAGCACTGAGCTTACAGGTCATCCTTTCACAAGGTGCATGTGATGCAGTTAGTTAACCTATGATCAGCAAGACATGGTCAAACACTCTTTGTGTGTTTTTTGAAAATGCTAAATCTAACAATTTTAATCTTCTCTCCACATATGGAGTCGTCTGGCCTTACCCTCACACTGCTCCTGCTTACCAACTGGCAGGTCTTCCTTCAGCTGATCATACCTTCACTCCTGCTACTTTTCCTTTCCCTCATCCTGCTGCGCATCCTTACCCTCTTACAACTTGCCCTAATGCTCTTCCTTTCCAGCATTCGGATCTTCCCTTCCCTCGTGGTCCTGTTCCCTTCCACTCTGGTCCTCTTCCCTTCCGTCCTGGTCCTATTCTTTTGAATCAGTCTGCACTTTTCTCCGTTCACTCAGCTCCTCTCCCCCCTGCAGCATTTACCTTCCTTCAACCCGCTCCTGCTTTCCAAATTGCTTCTCCCAGCGCTGCTTGTGAAGTTCCATATTTTATGGACCTCATTTCAGACAGCTTGGATTGCTTTTTGGCAGAGGCCCTTGGGTTACCCAAACTATTCGGGTCTTCTACACAACAGGGAAGAGGAAGACCAAGAAATATGAATTAAATGCCAATCCATTGTTGAATGAATGTTGGGCCCATATTGTGTCAAATACATTTTTGGGGCTTTTACTATCTGTTACTTCTTGAAGGGGGTCAGTAGGGACCCTCAAAGTATGAAAACAGTCACTCTGGATTTTTCCCTCAGTGCTTTCTAAGAAATATGTTATTCAAACGTCTCATTTCGTACTTCCTCTCTGTATGATGTCATTCGGGATAACACTCGTCTCTCAACCCCGCCCAGCCTAACGTTCTTACGAGGAATGTGACTGTTCCGAGACCAGCGGTTACACTTTATTTATTATGACTTGCTGTGTCGGTTTGCTCAATACGGAGTAACGTAGACGTTTCAGCTGTGTTTACCAGAGTGGATGCGCCAGAATGAGACTGGTGATAGGCCTGGTCACGTGTCACTCAAATTGCAGTCAGCCAATCAGAGGAGGGGCTCAAGAGGTAGGTGAAAACAGCCTGTTCTGTCTGCAGCTCTAGAGAGAGGACGAAAAAGGGGACATGGAAATGCACGTTGCAAATGATATAACATCTTAGGGGAGCCAATACCTCAAATTACATCCCACAAAAGGTGTAACATATGGGCCCTTTAAAACTATAAAAGCCAGCCTTTAAAACAAAAGAAAGAATGGGGATGTGAGCTGCTCTATCCAAAGGAGTGCCACCGGTCACCTCAGCTGCCTCACAGCAAAACACAGCAACAATGGCCGCGCACACACTCTTATCCCAGTGACCTAACTCTACATGGGGAGCTGACCCAGACTGCCAGCAGTGCGGCTCTCATATAACCAATATAACCATAAACAATACTTTTGTAAACAATATAAACAATGATGAAACCCAATTGTCCGAACAAACAATAAAGTAAAAATGGCCAAAGAGAAATAAAACTAGTAAAAACCAAAGCAAAAGCAAACAAAACGGAACCAAGCAAAACAGCAGGAGGTGAACCTAAGACAATTGGTTAGGCCAGCCATGTTGCAAAGAAACACCTTCAATATGGGGGTCATAACTGTTTACCGCCTCCAAGATGGTCCCTTGGTATGTGTCTCACACATCCAGGACAACAGGGGACATGCAGGCTGTAATGGAGGCAGTACATTAAAGGCCAATGTATGCTTCTCCGTTTTGACGGACACGGACAGATAGGACCGCCCTCTCCAACGTGGAACGCCCTCTCCGTGCCTCTCCGAGGCTCCTCGGAGAGCTTTTCGTGCAGCTCTCATTTTTCACTACACGTCAAAATGACGGACAGCCCAAGGATAGCACTTGGCTGTGATTGGTCCGCTAACGCCAGCATTTCGGAATGGAAACTTCCTGTTCCATTCCCTACATCACAATAAACCAAAATCACAACTACGACTCTATGATTAATGTGACAAGTGTGTTAACCCAGCGGCGTTGTCCGGCTGACGGTGGCTGGTTAGAGCACTTACGGCATGTGTGTACGGTCACATACGGTTATAACGAACTTTGACAACGGGGGTAGCGGGCTAGCCACCATGCTAACTGCGGTGGGAACAGCGCAAAAACCCGCTGACTTTAATCCCACGGCTCTCATGACACTGCAGAGCTGCCAACTCTCACGCTTCCGCCGTGTGACACACGCTTTTGCATGTTTTCACACGCACTCACGCCACACATCCAATTTCTCACGCCAAAAAAAAACTGGATCTTTGAAGTGAAGCGCATGACTAAATCTATTTTAACTTGTTGACGAGACGAGACGAAAATGTTGGTGGTTGACTAAGTCACGATCATTTTTTAAAACATCATCGTATCAGGCCGTCATGAAGTACCAGGAGCGGGCGAGTGTGTGTGTGTGTGTGTGTGTGTGTGTGCCCCAGATAGCGCACCGGTCCCGAGGCTCCGCCCCCCGCCCCGCGCACTCGCTCAGAGACACAAGACCAGAGCTCCTTCACGTGAAGGAGCTGGTCACTGACTCACCGGCTGCTCAGTGGAAACAGTGAAAACACAGAGTTTCTCTGGTCTCAGCTGATCAGAGCTCAGCGTCTTGATCAGAGCAGAAGCTGCAGTTGGTTTCTACCGAGCTGCAGTTTCTGTGTCCGCCTCCAGCCTGACCTGCTCTCACTTTTCGTTTAAATATTTCGCCAACTAAAATATATATTTTTAAGCTATTAGGCTGCAGCTATATGTTTTTATTTATTTAAAAATAGGGTACTTCTTATTTCATACATTTTCCACAAATACGGGGAGGACTCAAATAACCCTACAAAGGTCTGTGTTTAATTTATTTCAAAGTAGGCCGACACTTGCCTGTGTATTTTCTTCTCTTCATAAGCGTTTGGTTTTTCCTTTGTTGTAACAGGTAAAAATATCAATCAAATGTCAACAGTTTTCTTTATTGTTGTTCGATAATTTCATAAATGCAACAAACCATAGTTTAGTATAGTATAACTTTATATAAAACTTTATTAGCTTTGTTATCAAATATGTTTTGCGGCTCCAGACAAATTTTATTTTGGGGAAGAGGGTCCATTGTGTTGCTTAAAAAGGCTACTGTTTAAGCACTTTATTTGTTGCACTTTTTTGTCTGATGGAAAGTGTGGTGGGAGGCGAACATAAATCATTAACTGCTCTTAAGAATACAATTATTTAAAATATAGGTTAGGTTTCAGTTCAGAATTAGTTGAAAACCATTGTAATCAAAATGTCAATCAACCTACCTTGGTCAAATCTTAAACAAAGGTCTATTAATTAGGCTATATTGTGGTCATTGAGGCACAACAATAGTTTTCTGGTTGAATGTTCAGCTCAAGGCTAGAAGGCCCTACAAGTCATGATCAGAGGAACATGAATCAGAAGAAGTTCAGGTATTGCACATCTTTAGCATACCACCCAAAAATCCACTAGAATGCAGGAAACAACATCTACTTAAACCAACATTTCCTGGGGGTGGACCTTCAGCTATGTCTTTGCGTCACAGAATGTAACCAATGTTGTCCATCTCCAGTCGGCCGCTCCTATCAACGACTTCGGGCCCCAAAGGCCACCAGAATGCAGCGAACAACATGGATACAACGCCAAATTCCAACAATTCCCTGATATTTGAGCCACCAACGTGTGTGGCTGTGTGCGCGGCAAAATGTTGGTCACCCCCGACAAAATCTCATTCCAAGGTTTTTTGAAAAGTTGGCAGCTCTGCACTGTTTCTCAAACACCGTCAGGTTAGAAGCAAACACTTGGTAGTAGTTAGTATCGGGTGTCCGTGCTGATTGTGTGTGGAAGCTGGGGGAAGCTAGCTGCCTCCGTGTAGCTTCAAGCTGTTGCAGCTGTTGAATTAGCAACGAAGTTTGGAAACAAGACCGGGGAACCGCTGCGCTAAGACACGATAACAAAAGCATTTTGACCCGCTGGGTGTCACTTTATTCAGCAAAAACTGTCGCGTCATCAACATCCTTTTTCTGTTAGTTGCCATCGTTCACTGTGTGTGAGGAGCCGGGAGGACGTAAATAAACCAGCGTGGACTTCTTCTATATACCTCATGAGGTAGGCTTGTCTAAAGGCCAATGTATGCTTCTCCGTTTTGACGGACACGGACAGATGGGACCGCCCTCTCCAACGTGGAACGCCCTCTCCGTGCCTCTCCGAGGCTCCTCGGAGAGCTTTTCGAGCAGCTCTCATTTTTCACTACACGTCGAAATGACGGACAGCCCACGGATAGCACTTGGCTTTGATTGGTCCGCTAACGCCAGCATTTCGGAATGGAAACTTCCTGTTCCATTCCCTACATCACAATAAACCAAAATCACAACTAAGACTCTATGATTAATGTGACAAGTGTGTCCGGCTGACGGTGGCTGGTTAGAGCACTTACAGCATGTGTGTACGATCACATACGGTTATAACGAACTTTGATAACGGGGGTACCGGGCTAGCCACCATGCTAACTGCGGTGGGAACAGCGCAAAAACCCGCTGACTTTAATCCCACGGCTCATGACACTGTTTCTCAAACACCGTCAGGTTAGAAGCAAACACTTGGTAGTAGCTAGTATCGGGTGTCCGTGCTGACTGTGTGTGGAAGCTGGGGGGAGCTAGCTGCCTCCGTGTAGCTTCAAGCTGTTGCAGCTGTTGAATTAGCAACGCAGTTTGGAAACAAGACCGGGGAACCGCTGCGCTAAGACACGATAACAAAAGCATTTTGACCCGCTGGGTGTCACTTTATTCAGCAAAAACTGTCGCGTCATCAACATCCTTTTTCTGTTAGTTGCCATCGTTCACTGTGTGTGAGGAGCCGGGAGGACGTAAATAAACCAGCGTGGACTTCTTCTATATACCTCATGAGGTAGGCTTCTCTAAGCTCGACTTCCGTTTCACCATCTACTGTTCTGGCGGTGAATTGTTTTCACAACAAAAAGGCCCGTAGAACTATAAATCAAAAAGGGTCCGTCCGATCCGTCCGTCCGTCATTCCGAAACGGACTCGGAGAAGCATACTGAGGCCTTTAGAGTGCATGCCACAGCAAATTAGCCTGGCAGGGTAGAGGGTCATTTCAGCCACATGTGTATAACCACCAACCCACAACCACAACCACAGCAGGACAACAGCAGAGTCTCACAGGTTATATAGCCAGGCTGATTAGAGGAGGAGTCAAGGCTGGGGCTGCGTTCAGCACTGCTGCACACTTTGTTCTCCCACAGTCAGGATTCTGTATGCAATTAAATGATTGATTTACAGCGGTTACGTTCAAAAGCAAAAAAAATAAATACACGGGAAGATGTTGCATTGTTAAGTCTTGTACACAGACATGCAGATATACAGAACTCAGCCCAGTGCAGCTTCTCTGCTTTTAGTGACAGACGCACAGTAACACAGGCAGCACTTAGTTCATGACTGTGGGTAAATGTGAAAGAGGCTTCAGTTGCTGCTGCTTTACTGGTTTAATTGGTTCACTTGACTATTCTCATCATTTGTGTCAGTTTCATGTCTCTATAGCTTTTTTCTACTGCCCCCAAGTGGTCAAAAAAGTTTTTTATTTGAGTTTGAAGCTCAGCATCGCGTTAGTTCATGCAGGACACGAAGGTATGTACGGTGGCCCTGAAAGCTCAACGAACGGCAACTTAAGAAAACACATGCAAGTTGACAAAACACCTGCAAAAAGAGAAAAGCGCTGCAAATACCGGAACGAGCTGCAAATAGAGAAACGCGCAGCAAATACCGTAACGCGTTGCAAATAGAGAAACGCGCAGCAAATACCGTAACGCGTTGCAAAAAGCCAAACGCGCAGCAAGAAGCCAAACGCGCAGCAAGAAGGCAAACGCGCAGCAAGAAGCCAAACGCGCAGCAAGAAGAGGCCACAACACAACGGAAGTGTTTCCAGGGGACAGCTAAAAGTGATGGACACTGCTGCCACAAAAACGTCCAATACACCATAGAAATTCGGTTCCACACAGGGTTCGGCCACCCGCGGCTCTTCGGCCCCTCTGCAGTGGCTGTACAGTACAATGTTGTGCATATGTTTAGCGAACGCTGAACTTAACGAATCAGTTTTCATATTATTAACGTGAACGTAACGATGAACGTGAGTGAACGTCACGTACATTTTTTAAATCATCACCGTATCAGGCCATCATGAAATACCAGGAGCGGGCGAGTGTGTGTGTGTGTGTGTGTGTGTGTGTGTGTGTGTGTGTGTGTGTAGCGAGTGCTCCGGTCCCGGGCATAGACTGTATATAGGTCCCGGGTCCCGGGGCTCAGACCCCGCCCACTCGCTCTTTTGATAGTAAAGGTTTTGTACCCCTGCACACTATGGACAATATATTGCCTCACAAACAGGGGCTTTCTTGTTAGCGCTGTTTACTCAGTTTAACAGGAGAAGACGACATGTCTCTAGATCGGATCATCTTCCGTGATCAGAGCTCACTGTGGCTCTCTCCGAGTGAGTGGGCGGGGTCGGAGCGCCGGGGGACACACGTACACACACACACACACACACACACACACACACACACACACACACACACACACACACACTCGCCCGCTCCTGGTATTTCATGATGGCCTGATACGGTGATGATTTAAAAAATGTACGTGACGTTCACTCACGTTCATCGTTACGTTCACGTTAATAATATGAAAACTGATTCGTTAAGTTCAGCGTTCGCTAAACATATGCACAACATTGTACTGTACAGCCACTGCAGAGGGGCCGAAGAGCCGCGGGTGGCCGAACCCTGTGTGGAACCGAATGTCTATGGTGTATTGGACGTTTTTGTGGCAGCAGTGTCCATCACTTTTAGCTGTCCCCTGGAAACACTTCCGTTGTGTTGTGGCCTCTTCTTGCTGCGCGTTTGCCTTCTTGCTGCGCGTTTGCCTTCTTGCTGCGCGTTTGGCTTCTTGCTGCGCGTTTGGCTTTTTGCAACGCGTTACGGTATTTGCTGCGCGTTTCTCTATTTGCAACGCGTTACGGTATTTGCTGCGCGTTTCTCTATTTGCAGCTCGTTCCGGTATTTGCAGCGCTTTTCTCTTTTTGCAGGTGTTTTGTCAACTTGCATGTGTTTTCTTAAGTTGCCGTTCGTTGAGCTTTCAGGGCCACCGTAGGTATGTGCTCAGCTGTCATAAGCTGTCAGCTACTGAGAGGTTTATACATGGGGCTCGTCAGTAACTCATCAGCCCCCTCCCTCAACAAAGCCGTCACTTTAAATACGACCTCCTCCTCACTGATCCCAACTCTGCCACTCATGCCCTGCCTTGCTTGCCTACAACCCCAGGGTGCTGCATGGCTAATCCGGGGAACATCCAAAGAAAGGATCCATCCGCGCCAAGCATAACCGTATTCCCATTTGTGCAAGTGTTCCTGACTGAGTGTATCATACTGAAATTGTCATTTATGTTTTTTGAATTAGCTTTCTGTTATTATACAGTGTGTTGAATGTTTACTTGAAGTTGATTTGATGTTTTTTTGAATAGACTATCCCAGACAAGTGTGTGCTTTCTCAGAGAATGAAAAGAGCTGCTGTGGCAAAGACAAACACATGTTTGTTTCTTCAGGCTGCAGTTTTGCATTTTGGATCATGCACAACAAGAATGAGGTCAAATAGAATTGCTCCTAAAAGTAAAGTGTCATTTGCAGCAAGACAAACAGTGCCCCCTAGCGGTCGTACTGGAGCAAAGGATAACTGATAAAATATGAGACTGACCGATCTGTTGGTGCCACAGAAAAAATAAAGCTGGTTATGTGTAAAACCAAAGAATGTTCTAAAAATGTACGTTGGGTAAAAAGAATGATGTTCTAAAAAGAATTTAATAAACAAATATTAATAAACATGATTCTTAAGAGTCAGGGTTAACCCTTTGTTTTTGTAAATTTACTGCAAATAGATCCAACTATGCTAAATTGTATGTAGTACACACTCTAGAGAATTAAAGAGCCCTGACAGGTGTCCAAGGCTGATGCATCAGAGCGCTGAGAACAGATTGTATTTGACATCTAAGAACTAAAGGAAAATTGCAACCTTTTAAAAAAATGTAAAGACATCCATGAAGGAGAGACAAAGAGACACTAAAAGAAGATGTAAAGACAGTCTTATTTTATCATTTCCAGGCTATCCTACTCTTTATTTAATGCAAATTACAGTACCAGGAACTATTCCTCAGAGCACGCAGGGGGGATATTTACAGAGGTGCACATTTAGCATACCTTCACAGAAACAAAACAAAAAACAAAAACAAAAAAAACAAATGAAATAAAAATTTCAGTCACAAACAGAGGCATTCAAGTAGTAGTACTGTTTATACAGGATGTTTTTTGTATTTTTTCTTTTCATTAGCCCCAGTTAAACCCAGTGAGCATTTGGAACAAGTATATATGGTGGCATAATAAAATGAATTATAATATACCAGCACATTTACTCGCTCGTCTTCTTTTTTGGTAGCTTTTGTGGTTGTTTTTTATTGAAGGGTGAAGTGGTCAGAATTTCCGGTTGAGGGTAGCAACACGTTCATGAATGCGAAATTACAGCAAGCGGGAGACAAGGAGAAAGGCTACATGACTCGACGACCCCTTTAGGTGCTACTGAATTCCCCCCACCCCATCCCCACTTCGAAAATAGAGGAGAGAAGCAACAGAAATATCCAGAGAGAAAAGAGTCAGAATACGTTATTGCCTCTGAGGATGGCTCATCACAACTACATCATAGTTTGGCTTTGGTAACAGAACCAAAACTTTGAGTAATACAGAAACGGTACTGTATTCGTATATATACAGTAAATGAGGCCTTTTTTCTTTTAGAACCCCTGCTGTCATCCACAACACGCCACCTCCCCCCAAATTCGCCACACACGCCCCGGAGTCCGTCTAAGGACTGCTGTGTTGTACATGTGAGTGTGTCCAAGATAAAACATCTATTAAAATAAACACTTGTCTATATTTTTCCATCTTCAGTTAAGGAAAAATATCCTCACGATTACCAATGTCTGTATAGGACATTAAATGTGCAATGAAAAGGGAGAAAGAGTGGGAGAGAGAGGGAGGTTGGAAAGTTGTGTGTGTGTGTGTGTGTGTGTGTGTGTGTGGCGGGTTAGCAGGACATTCAACAGCACCAAAGGGAGAGTCACAATATTCGGGTGGGTCGGTGGCGTGGGCTGGGTGAGGAGGGGGCGAGGAAACAAGGCGAAGGTGTATGAAAGCAAAGGCACTCCAAACTATAGTTACACTATACATGACTAGTTCTTGTTACAATAATACAGCTGTCATCTACTGTACTGTACAGGTAAGATTGAACATATGGCTGGATAAAGCTGATCATTATCGTCATCTACAATATCCATGAACATCAGTTTCGCCCTGATTCTGGTTTTTCTTTTCATCTTCTTTTTTTTTTATCTTTCCCTACCCTTCGTCATCTTTGTTTTTGCTCATAAACAGTACATGGGTCTGCATATATACATACCTTGAACACATGAAAAACGATAAATCAACGTAACATTTAAAAAAGAAAAAAAAACAGACAAGTCAGAATTTTGGTGAGGAGCATTTATACTGTATATACAAATTCTGCTTTTTTTATTAATGTATTTATTTTTATTTGCTTTTTCTTTTGTTTTTTTTTAATGTAGTGAGTATTCTCTGTAAATAAGACGCTTGGACAGACTGTACCGTGTGGCTTTATGTGCGGCATGTGGAGGACAGAGAGAGAGAGAGAGGGCGAGTGCTAGGCTAACACTTCAGTCAGTGGTCACAACACATGAGGAAGTCAGCGGTGGAGCCGAGGAGGACGACCGCCGAGACTTCTCAAAGAGTCGAGAGAAGAAAGAAAAGTTTTCAGAAACAATCTCGACTTCTTCACGGAGACGAAGAGGAAGATCTAGACCGTGGGGAGAGGAGGTGTCTAGACGCTGCACTGTCACAGAAAAAAACACTGTTACAGACAGAGTCGGTAAAAAGACAGAGAATAGAGCGGTGCCCTAAATCCACTGACGGCCTTAATACAGACGACACAGGGGAACGGAGAAGTGACGGCTGGAGTCCGACTGCGCTCCAGCAACAAACTGAGGAAAAAACAAAAACACCACCACATCTAAATCTATCGTCTTTAGGCAGCGGCAAATATTGCCACTGCTCTACCAGATATGAGCTCACCATAACTGATTTCTGAACCATTGTAGTTAATATACATATATCTATATATACTTTTTATACATAAGGAAAAGTAATATATAAACTGTGTATGTATGCATGTTTTTTTTTTTGTATTGTATGTATATATTATACAAGCACACAGGACCAGATACATGTCACATCCATCGCACATGGCGATCCGAAAAAACTAAATAAAATAAAAAGCCTGCCCGGGAGTAAATCAAAGGAAAATTAAGAACAAGGTCGAGTAAAACCGTTCGCTAAACATTTAAAAACAAACCCCAGGCAATGAAAAAAAACGTGTCAAAACATTACCTCCACGGTTGGACTGCTTTTTTTCCCACATACATCAGGATCGTCATGCATCCATGTGTGTGTGTGTGTGTGTGTGTGTGTGTGTTTATGTTTATTGAATGTGTGTGTATACGCGTGCGTGAGCCTCATGCCTTGTTTGCAGAAGTGGAGATGAGAAATGAGAGGGTATGGTGACCCCCCCCCGAGGTGATCCTAACCATACTCAGGCCATGCACTACAAGACAAACCAAAGGAGGGAGGGAGGGAGAGGAGGGTGTGGGGGGAGGCAGAGGATGAAGATGCAGAAAAATGGATCAATGCAGGGGGGAGGACGAGAGGAGTCAGGGTTGAGGGACGAGGGGAACAGCTCAGGACTTTTTTTCTACAGATTGTCCTCTTACAAACATTAGCAGGCTAGCATTGTGTATACATGTACAGTGTACTTTTAACAATAGTACAGTCGACAACACCTTTGGCCCTGCGCATTGCTTCCCCGCTGAAAGAGCACGGAGAGACGTCTTCGATGGAGGATGGAGTAGAGTTCAAACAGCTGGATCGGGCGTGGGGGGGGTGGGGGTTGTCAGTCGGGGATAAAAGAGAGAGAGGCTTGGGTTTTGTGTTCGTGGTCGCGTAAGGGCTGTCGTCTTAGCTGTTGAGACCGGACTGCGTCAGCATCGCTCCGCTGGTGTCAGGGAGGAGAGCAGGGCAGAGCAGAGCTGGGCAGTGCTCCCCCCCTTGGCCGGGGCAATGGAGAGGCCGTGGGGCTGAGACCGGGGCGGGGCGCGGTGGCGGTCTGCGGGCTCAGGAGGTGGAGTTGGATGCCGAGGCCGAGGCGGTGGTGGTGCTGGGACCTCGCTCTGTGCTGCTGCCATCTACGGTCAGGAAGAGGAGATGATCTTAGAGCGACAGAGACACAGTGAGAGCATAAGGTAAAAGTCTGTGTTTTCATTATTACGCAGACTTTACAGCAACTGCACTGGAAAAAATGTAAAGCAGGGAAGGTTTGTTTCCTCCTGCAGCCACTGCTGTGAGCTCAGCTTCAGGGTGGACTCACACTCCCAGGAGTAAATAAGTGAAACTGACTCAGTAGTATAGGTATGTCCATGCTTTCTGCTCAATGTTAAAAATTGTATAAAAGCATAAACTGCTCAGAATGACTTCTAGCATGATGTTAGGAACAAGGATGAAACTTGTTTGCACACTGGCAGCAATAAAAAGCCTCAAGTTTAGCCTCAGACAACAAGTGGCCAGTGGAGGAGGCGTTGCTCTAACCTGTGGTGGCAGAGGTGTTGGTTGGGGTGGAGGCGGAGGCCTGGCTGCGGGCGTGGGCCGGGATGAGTATGGAGGCCAAAGAGGGATTACTGGATAATTCTGAAAGAAAAAGAATGAGATATGATGTTGTGTCTCTGTGACTTTTGTAAAAAAGGGGAAAGGCAGGAAAAGTTTGAAGTAAAAAGAGGGATGTAATCAGTTACATTAACAATAATAAAACTGACACTATATGATACATTTTCGTCCTCTCAGAAAATGGATCTGTTTGAACTTCAGTGTTCATACCTTGGGTGGTGAAGTTGAAGAGGGAGGGCTTCTCTCTCCCGTTGGGCAGCTTGACGTTGGGTTCGCGCAGCTCGTCAAAGAAGGAGTGTGCGCAGGCCTCCAGGGGAGTGAGGCGGGCCGTGGGCGTGTACTCCAGCAGACGAGAGCACAGGGCGATGGCCTCGGGGGGCGTGCGCGGCCGGAACACCTGAACACCAGTCAGACACAAAGACGGGTGTCAAAACGGAGATAGTACGAGGTATATTCTATTTTTGTCAAGACATTTCACACACACACACACACAACAAGTAGATGTTTCCTCCACAATGGTTGAACTGATCTAAATGCTGAGTCACATGTAACACGATGAAGGTATATGAATGAATGAATCTGATTGTTGCAGCAGTGAACAGTAGTAAACTGATTGCAGTAACAGCGAGCGACCACAGCAGGGAGTCCAATAACCTAACAAGAGAGCCTGCTGCAGCCTGCTGATTGGATGACTCTGTTATCCAATTGAACAGCTGTGGGTGGGACTGCTGAGGGGGAACCAGGTAGAGAGAAGGTCCCTGAATCTTTTACTGACAGATTAATACTTCATATAACTTAAAATGAAAGCATTAACCATGAGAGATGGGTTCATATGTCATCATCAGACTGAAACAGAGAAGAGAGTAAGGAGCGGCTGAATGAGCAGGGACCAGCCATCTCATATGTATTCAGGCGGCTGTTCAGATTTGCCCTGAGGTTTCAAGGCTATGAGGAGGAGGTTTTACCTGAGATGACACGGGTTCAACACCACAACCCACCCTACAAACATGTTGGGCAGCATTGTTCAAGTGTTCCTGAACTCACAGGTGCTTGGGACTTCACAATTTTTTTTCGAAAAACGTCCATCTATCAGGTTTTCATGTCTTTGTGCTACAGATTGTTAAGAACAAAAGTTGGAAAACATTCTCAGGTTGATGGACATTTTCTTTCCCCAGCCGGTTTAACCACCAAGGGCTGAACACAATATTGTGGCACAAGCATTTTGACAGGTTTTTGACAGGACCGCGGGAACAAGAAAAGCTCTAATCTAAAGTTTTCTTACATTTTTTCATCCACACTAAATGGGAAACCTTTGCATTCATAAGACAATTTGAAAAAGGAGCAAAAGGCCGTTTGATGAGAGTATAAAGCTGCCACACTGAATGGGTAAGAGCAGAGTTCATACATTGAGCATCGTTGTGAGTTCAGCAGCTAAAGCTGTTTATCCCCAAAAATATAGGAGCTTTATTTGTAATAGTTTGAAGGTTAATTTCTCTTTTCTTTTTGTCAAGTAAGCCTCGTTAACATTTGCTCACCGAGGATTTTAATATTGTATTAATGAGACTTGGCGATGGGGTTGCACACATATATGCAAATCTCATCAGCCACTGGCTAATCGTGAAGGAAATTATGTAGTGTGAACTTAGCTTAAGAGCTTTATTGCAACTGTTTACAAATGTATTATTCTATATATTTATCCTTCTAAAAACACGTGGGTTAGTGGGACAGCAGCTGTATTGGATGGAGGTGATGTCTATGGAGCAGCAAGCAGGTATGTGGTCTCAACAAGCATGGAGAGATGAGGTGGCGGTGAATCTTAAAGAAGTAAAAGGGCTCCTGTACCTGTTGACTCACCTTAGTCCAAGGATGTGCCTTGATCTGGGGGAACTTGAACTCGGTGTAGTTGGGGTTCATCTCACGGATCTGCTCTCGGGTCGGGGTGCCGAGAACCTGGACAGAAAAAGATAACAGGCAGAACACAGCGTTACATCTCCTGTTTACTTCTTCAGTCACCTCAGTGCTGTGTATAGAGGGTTTTTACTCCATGTGAACCCCCCCCCCCCCCCCCCCCCCCAGTCTTTACCTTGATGATTTCAACCAATTGATCCACTCCACTGTCACCAGGAAAGATTGGCTGCCCTAGCAACAGCTCTGCCAGTACGCAGCCGGCTGACCACACATCTGAAGGAAGAGGCCAGTCAATGACAAGAAGAAGAAAAGGAAACAAATACGACACCAATCTACTGTTGTGATGCCAAAAACACATAACACGTGATAATGTTCTCTTCTCTTTGTCGACTTATTAAAATAATGAGTAAAATTCAATAACCCACTTAAATGTAGTGAGAGCTGGAGTCAGCGTACCTATACTGGAAGTGTAGTCAGTGGCACCAAAGATGAGCTCAGGGGCTCGATAGTAGCGAGAGCAGATGTAGGAAACATTTGGCTCTCCACGGACCAGCTGCTTAGCACTGCACACACACAACAATAATAATCAACATCATCAACATCATCATCATAGTCATCAAGAGCATCAACATCCTACTCTGTAGCATTTTGGCGAAAAGAAAGGAAATATCGGCCTAAGGAAAAGCAATGTAAATAGGATTTGCATGTGTGAACTAAATAAAAATTCTGCCTGCCTGCTTATTCCAAATGACACTGGGTAGTAGTATCAGTTGTTACACACATCATTACCCATTGGTCTGCAACACAGACTCTAACTTGCACAAGTAACATAATTTGGAGCCAGTCTGTGCGTGGTGATCGAGGGATGGACCAATCGTAACTCAGTCTCAGCTGTCAATCATGACATTTCAACCCATTTTCATAGCATTAAATAACTAATTAAAACCAAACTTAATGCAAAATCCACACTTGCACAAACGTCCTTGAGATAAAAACTACTTAACCTGACAGACAACTTCTTTGAGAGAAAATTATCCCTTAGTTTTTACTTTATAGTTTGGCCCATGTCCCATCTGCTAACATGGAGGGGTATATTGTATTTGTATGACCTAATCAGCAGTCAAACATCACAGGGTGATCGAGGCGCTTTGGTGTCATATTTGGGGAGCTGTCACGTCGACCATTTTTATACAGTCTAAAGTCTACAGGGTCCATATGTGTCAGTTTGATGAGCAAAGGAACAGGTCAGCAATTTGAGGAAATACACTTCTGATCGATACCATTCTCATATCTGTAAAATGCCTATGAGGATACAAGTAGCAGCCAGTTAGCTTAGCTTAGATTAAAACCTGGAAACTGACGACTCAGCTCTGTCAAAGGATAAAGGAATCTGCCTGCAGCACCTTTAACTTCGAAACATTTTAAAGTTGGAAAATCACTTTATTGCAGAATAAGCCTGGAAATGTGCAGGACTATTTCTTTGCAGGACACCTTGTCATTACCTCATATATACCAAACAGATAAGAGTGGCATTGATCCTCTTGTCTAAGACTCAGCATAAGGTGGAATAAGCATTTTTTCCAAAATAATAATAATAATTCACACTGCTCCTTCAAATGCCAGGAAAAGCCAGCTCACAGTTGAGTAAACTCCACAAAGTTGTGCGTTCTGGGTTGCTCACCTGCCAAAGTCACAGAGCTTGAGCACAGCGGTCTCCGGGTCCAGCAGCAGATTCTGGGGTTTGATGTCCCGATGGCAGATTCCAAACGAATGGATGTAGGCCAGGCTCCTGAACAGCTGGTACATGTACAACTACACGCACAGAAACAGGCACACACACACAGGTTATGACTACACAAACAGCAAGCTCAGTTTTCATTACAGGGTTTAAGTCTGGACACAACCACTCGAGAATCGATTTCAGCCCAGTCAAGTGTGTAATGTTTTATCAGCAAATGTTTAGACGACAGAGTCACACGCCGCTTCTTTAACTCCTGAATCTTGTTAGTCAGGCCGTGTCGCGATAAAATAAACTATTTTCCTGCAGCTGCATGGTCTGCTTCTTCCCTCTGATTCAATCAGAGGACTTGTTATTTTGGTGGACGGTGCACTGGGGTATATAAACTGATCCATATTTCATGTTATACATGTTGATCTTTCATATACACTTTTTAAACTACTCAGAATTTAAAATAGTAATGTATTCCGACATATGTGGAATTAAATGGAGCAAGATGAAGACAAATTTATGTTAAAACGAGTAAACGCATGAAAGGTCATCTCCTCAAAATGTCCATCTTTTGCAGTGTGGAAATGATTAACTGTGGGGTTTTGTTTCAATGACTCCACTGTGATTAGAAAGTTAATGTCGTTTTGCGATCTCAAATTATTCTCATATTTGTTTCACATATCTGTCAGTTTTACAGTGTGGAAAAAAATAAGTCATATTAGAGGTGGAGGAGGTTAAGTTTACCTTGTTGGGTAGCTATCTTGCTGATTCTTTACCATATATATATATATAAATACATATTTTCATAATAAAGTAAATTTATTAATTAACCTGAAGCAGAAGCAGTGGTGATACCTGGTCAATTAGCCTGATTAATAAATTAAGAAAATGAATCTGGACATAACTGATTCTAATATTAAAATACAGTGCGAGATATCGGTGAAATATCTCCCTGTTCTTGTTAATAAATGATCAAATATATTCTGGCCATGATGGTTACAGACACACACACTTTGATACCTTGACAAAAACCATGGGCAGGGTCTGTTTGGCTCGGCTGTAGTGTCTTGCCACTCTGTAGACAGTCTCAGGAACGTAGTCCAGGACCAAGTTCAGATACACTTCATCTTTCTGTTGGAGAGAAGCACAAACAAGAACAAAGAGGTTAAACCATGTGCACAAACACAAACCAGGTGAATAAAGCAGAAAAACTGGAAATTGGGACTTTTGCAGAAAAGCAAACAGAAGAATTAACCCCTACAAGACGCCCTTGTAAGGCTACAGATCCCAACGAAATTCCTTTTAAATAAATTGAATAAAAATTACATATATGATCTATATATGCACACATTCATGCACGTCTCCTTTATTTTTCTTTTCTCTCTCTCTGTCTGTACTCCCTCTCGTTTCTCGTTGTCTAGTGTGTCTCCCTGATGAAGGAAGCTGATACAACTCATGTTCTCCTTCACAGCACTCGTTTCAATGTCTCACTGCAGGATTCGGCCCCTTGCATCTCTTTCCTCTCTCTAACTGGGGATCCATTGTACAAGGCTCTATCCCAAGGGCAGGAAACACACAGGCATGCATCATGATGGCCTGTACTCCAACAGCGGCCACAGACAATGATATCATTTCCTCATTTCCTGGTTGGACGAGGCCCGCCTTGGAGGGCAGGGTCGTGCACGTTTGACCCTGAAAGGATGCTGCATCTGAGGCTTCTCTACCCAATTATTCCAGGACTTCCTGTTTGAACGGAGTTACTGGGTGTTTCTCGTGAAACTATTGTTCAGGAGATTTAAGTCACGACCGCAAACCGCACTCGTGCTGAAATGCAACAGTTGGGAAATATTTTTAGACACAATGCACCTTATAAACTGACAAAGGAAGTTACCCTCATACTCAGACATCCTCAGTCATGCATTCACAACTCGCCTGCTGCTCCTTGATAGTGCGTTAGGAGGGAGAGCAGCAGACGTCAGATGACACATTTGGACTGGGTGACGTGAAGAATACTTCCTCTATCATTTATGCGATCTTTGACTGGGAGCTGGTGTGGGGTTTTTTTTGTCTGATTTTAAAATCAGAATATTCTACTAAATCAAATGATGCATTACTCCATCTCTCCCTACTTTGCCAATGACACCAACGCTGCTTTCAGATAGGCACTGAACTTAACACATTCTCCTGACATTTTCTGGAGGGGCTGAATCTGAAAACACAAATGTACGAGTTAGTTTTCCTTTGTGTGGGAAAAGTCTTGCAGGAAACATGTCTGCAACATAATGTGTTTAATGGACCTGGAATCTTGGAGAGCTGGATTTCACCAGTGGGGAAGAGAACGTGTGAGTGGCCGCTGTCGATGACCAGTGTCCGACCAACAAACACACACCTGTGAGACTTTCTGCCTCAGGATAATAAATCCAGGCTTTCAAATTAAATTAATAAAATTGTTTCCCTGCTGTTCCTCTCTTCCCCTTTCACTTGGTTAGGGAATTGGTTCGTATCCGCCTCCATGTGTGAATGTGTGAACAGTCTGCACAACATGCAGCTTCGGCGGTGAACAGAGCTGGTCTGCCGAGCGCAATGAGCGAGCTGGACCTGTGAAAGCTAGACCTTTAAACACACACCTCTGTCACTGCTATCACACCAGCCCCGTAACACCCCTGTCTCTCCAGTAACCACGTGTGTATGTGTGTGCGTGTGTGTGAGTGTGTTCGGTTGTGTGTGCGAACAAGCCCTTTCCTCCTTCACTAGCAAACCTCCCATTGATAACATTTGTGACGGCTGCAAGGCCCTGCTCCGCCTCCCGCTAGTGCCACCAAAGCTATATTTAGCCTAGCAACAGCGATGACTCACTTCCTGCCTCACTACAAAGCCACTTCCTTGGCTTGTTCCCAGATGGTTAGCCGGGCGGGGATCTGATTGGCTTCTCACTCGCTCCCCGGCTAAATAATTCAGCCTCTAATTTGCTGAGGAGATCGCCTGCGCCTGAACAACGGCCTCAGCTATCCATCAACGGCAATCACTGTTATGTCATGTTGCAGGATTGACGGATGGAAGCGGTGCTGTGTGGAAGTCACAGCTGAGCTGGACGCAGCATACACGACAGTTTCTACAAGTCTAGTTTATGTGCTTCATGGTCAGGTGCCCCTTGTTGAGCTTGGCAATCATAGTTGACAAATTACATTACATTACAAGTCAGCACTTGACTTAATGCAAATGGCAATCCAAATCATTTTAGTCATTTGCACAACAGTCGGTGCTAATGAATCTGTGAAATTGAGAAGGATGACAGAAAGATTAATGAATGAGGACAGATACAACACAATGCACATCTGTGAATAAGCCTATAATATGAGTCATATGAGACGCATACATGTCATCTTATACACGTGTCCCTTTTCTCTCACTGTTTCAGCAGCTCTACAGACCAATCACCACACCTTACTTAAAGACTAGACGCAACCATATGCCGTCTATTAACATGTGGAGGTGGTCATATATTTTGGAGTACATGTCCTGTATGTAGGGGTCTGTTTCATAATCCCTTATATTAAAGAACCCAATAGGATTTTCACCACTGGAAGGACCCAGGGCAAAACTGTGCTGCAGTCTCTTGCAGCACATTTCCTCCTCCTCTCTGTGAATAATAGTATGAACCTAGTCATTTTATTTGCCCATCACATAAAGTGTATGCTTACTATGTATTCATGCTCGCTATCCTTTCAATCAAAAGGACAACAGAAGGGACTGGAACTTATAATTATAGTTTATACTCTGTTTCAATGACCAATATTATGAGACAAATTTTCAGTTAAATCGCAAAAAATAATTGCCACGCAGAAATACTGAGGCAATGAGAGTATCTGAGGGTTAGGAGCCAGGAACGGTTGCCCTCTTTGCCCAGCTGCTAATCCAGCCTAATGTGAGAGTTCATTACATCAAACATTCAAATGTAAACAAATATATAAGTTCTGCAGGACAACTGACAAAAGGAGCTTGTTCTTCAATAGGTAAAGAAAATAGACACAGACGGGTCCTCGGTATAGAAAGACAACAAAGGCTCCACTCAAGGCTTTAGAAGACTAAATACCTTTGTGTTATATGCTTTCAAATGTAATATTCCTAATTAAGTTGTATTTATTTTAATTTATTGGTAATTTATTTCAGCACAGAGTCATTGACACACTGGGATCAGATGGTGTGACGCAGTAGGAGGACTGGTGGGCTCTGAGTCTTTGCAAGATAATTAAGCCCAACAACACGTGGGTTTATATCTTCATGCCTTGAGTGGTTTATGAATCATAATTAACGTTGATGAAATAAATTCAACAAAACCTGAGAAAGAACTGAATGTTGGAGCAGAAATAAAAGAAGGTAACTTAAACCTGCTGCCAAGAATGGTGTGTGACAGAATATTGATTTGTACATCAGATTATCAAACTGTAGCTGAAAGCAAATGTGTGCAAATGTATGTGGATGTGATTTGAGAGTCAATAAAAGCAGAGGGAAACTGTGTCAGCTGAATGTCGTGCACTCTTGCTCTGAGGAGTTGAAAGTCAACCCGCTATTTGCTAACCTGCCCACGCCGTTTGGTGCAGTGGCCTCCTGTTTGAACAGTATAATACAAGTGGTTAAAGGGTAAAAGCAAAAAGGACACCGTGTGTGTCAAGCACACCACATGTAAGTGGTTACATAAGACTACCTGTGCACATGCTGACGGCTACAGTTGCAGCAGTCCCGGGCCATCTCACAGCTGCACCCAGCATGACCCTCACATCAGGACACCAGCAGCACCGGCATACACTTGACCTGACCTCATCTTGACTTTTCGTCAGCCTTGATTTCCCTTTTATATCCATCAACTTGCCGGCAACTACATAGTCGTCCACCCACCTCTCTTTCCTAGTGACATTACCTTTTCCCCTACTTCACTACTCTTTTTTTCCAACGCAGGGCTCTATGGGTGGTAAATCCCCACACCAACATGGTGCCAGTCTCCATAATTAGCCCAGAGTCATACGGTGAGGGGGGCGGAGAAGGGAGAAGAAATGTATACATGACAGCAGACATAGGAGGGGGGGTTTAAAGGGTCTAAAGGTGAAACTAATCTAAGATGCAAACAAGAGTAGCAGATTATTAAAAATCATGTGATTGTGAAAGGCAGGCTGGGACGGAGTAGGGCTGCTCAGTGTGTCAGTATACCAAGACGGCGCTGCCTGCCCAGTGGTTAGTGGGCTCATGACATGACAAGAGGGGTGGGAAGACGGTGGGGCTTAAAGCGTGGAGGGGAGGGATTCTTTAGGCTATAATTAACCAACACCCTCCAGTCCAGTAGACTAATGCCCCCTACCCATCTTTTCCCACCACTCAACATCACCACCACCCTATAATCCAAGACAGCTTTCCATGGCCTCAGCTAGTGTGCGACAGGGAAGCATTCCTCAACGCAGAGTCATGGGTATAGTCCCAACAGCCTGTGTGCCAGCTCCATGTGTGTCTATATTTGACACATGGACCTCTGGCTGTTTGTCAGCTAGCTGAATGACATAGTCCAGCCTTGTAGTCTCCAGGGGAAGGGCCGAGGGTTGACGGAGATAGACAGAAGGCCGAGAGGGACTTCCCTGTCATGATGTACAGTATGTACTAATGTAAGGCACCACAGGCCAGCAGGCAGACAGCTGAGGGGAGATGGGGGCAGCACAGGGAATATTGAAAAAATAGGATAGGCAGAAATATCCCAGGAAAATAAAGACAAACTCTGGCTGAAGAGTAATGGAGAAAGTTAGAAAGTGCTGTGACCATGAGAGAAAGCTAAATTATTGGACTAATCTCAATGCTCACTCACTTTAAATACCCACTAAGCTCAGGGATAGGGTTGGGCATGGAGGTTCCAATCTTAAGGGAGGATGCAAAACTAACCTGACTAAACACCTTGGTCTGCACGGTATCCAAATTAACGAGAGTAGAGGTTTCAACGTGTTGCGCCGGTCTCCCTCTCCCTCAGAAACCCAGACATCCTCCTCAGTCAACCCTCAGCCAGCACCTCATAGCAATCGGGTAAGTGAAAATTAAGTAACATCTGTCTTACCCTTATTCTGTGTTGTTGCAAGTGCAAGTGCACCAGCAACCCACACAGACGTACCTAATCGTCTCTCATCAACGCCCACACGCTACAGCTCTCTAAACTGTAAATTAATCGACTGTTGCTGTGTTGTCACTTTAGCAGGTTTCAATGTTACAGTTACACTGCATTGAATGAATAAAAGAAACAAGATTTTATTAAATCATGTCATTCGACAGCAACTGCTTGAAATGTTTTTCCAAGGTCCATAAACTGAGGTCAGCTGTGAATATGAATACGGCTTGTGTAAAGGTTTATAAAAATAAATATTCTTTCTGTGAAATTTTCTGGTCCAGCCTTTTAAAGAATCGAAAATGAGAATCAGTAAGAACTGGAAGAATCAAAATCATTAAAAATCAAACGATACCCAACCCAATATATATGTATATATACCCTAGTTTCCTTCTTCTCATTTGGCCTAAAAGTGCCTGAATAACATTTTTTCTTGGTGACAAAAATTACCTCGAAAAACTCGACACTATCTTCTCATCGCTGAATTGAAAGTGCAGCACTTCATGCGGATACAGTTAAAATGAAGATACCAGAGGGGGGAAAAAACTCAGTGAGCTGACCTTATCACCACTGGAGTAGAAGAAGTAACGCAGGCGGACGATGTTGCAGTGGTCCAACTTCCTCATGATCTGCAGCTCACGGTTCTGAAAAGACAAACAAACATAAAGGACATGTTCAATTTAAGATTCAGACATTTAATGCGAGTGTGTGAACATTGAGAACTTGTCGTTGGACCCAGAGCACAACGAAGGGCGGTTTTATATAACTGTTAGACACTTGGACGTGACAATAATCTGGAAGTGTTAGGTGTCAGCAAATCAAAGTCCAGCAGTAATGGTTGCAATATGGCAATATCGAATGGTGCTTAAAAAACCTGCATCACTACGTCTCATGACACACACAATAGAAAACACACATCCTACTAATAATCCTCCCGAACACAAAATCGTCTTGTTGTCAACCTCGTCACTGTCACAAACTCAGCGCACTAGATTGTAAGGAATGAGAATTTGGAGGGAAAAAAATATGAAGTTGGTAGCTGCAAAAGAATGTTGATAAACAGGAAAGTGGATACTCATTCTTTCATGGAAGATCGGCTCCCACAGGATAGAACATGACGACGTGATTATGCAGGATGTGAGAATAATGTGTTCAGCGTACTTATTGGTCCAATTCAGTCTTCACAGAAAAAGGTTGTGGATATGGACTTTTTCAAGGACAGGCAGGAATTCAAGCATTACATTAAGGTAAAACAGCTCCATTATAGCTCACCCTGTCACCCCCAGTGCATTGTGTGTTGAATTTATATAAAGTGCTTGTGTAACATTGTGCGGAGTGCGGACTCACTTTAGACACTGCGACAAGAGGATGCTCGAAAAACAGAAATGGAAACAATACACCGACAAAACCGGTCAGTGGTAGATTCATATATTAATATATTAATATACATATTATTTTTCTGAATATCAGGGTATGCGATTTACATAAAATCAACACCTGTTTCTCCCTCAAATTTGCATAAATTGAAATAACTAAGCATAATAAGCAAGCTAACATAATTTTTTTCACATCTGTGCTCAGTGGTTTCTGGGAGCAGCGAGCGATTTCCATGCAAGAGCCAGCTCCTGTACGGAAGAAGTATAATAAGAAAGAAGAAATCAGCTTATAGCTCACTACCGAGCATATTCAGGTGCATGTACAGCACCACCTGACACAGTGACTCACTAGTACGATAACTCACAGGCTAATTTCCTGCTTGACAGACTGAGCCTACTGGCTGAGAAGCAAACTGCGTGGTTGTCTGGCTCATTAAAAACAGAAAAGCCAATTGAGCAACACAAAAATATTCAACCTACACAATGCTTACCGTGGTTTTCTGGACTAATACAGTTTCAGGATGTGCAATTAACTAGGTGACCTAACCGCTAGATCTAATTGGCTAAAATGGATGACATGGATTTTGGGGGCCGCTGCTGATATTCGTGAGTTTAAAATTTCACATTCTAAAGTATTGGCTGATAGATAGATTTGAAACAGAATAAGCAATGCTTTCCAATATGTCATTATCAAACCCTTACAGACAGAGAAACATAAATTAAGCTTAATATTTTACAGGTTAACCATAAACTTTACAATAAAAAAATTTAAAAAAGGAGAGATTCTATTTTTGTTTGAAATCTTGAGTGGCTGACAGGCTGACGAGCTCAACTACCCGACTGTCTGAATGTGCTGCCAGCTGACGCACCGAGTGTGTGACTAATGAGATCCCCTGTTAGGTGGGTCAGGTCCACACTGGCTGGTGCAGGCGGATATGCTGTTGCTCTTCAACACTCTTTACGAGGATTTAATTCACACTGTCATTTTTTTAACAGAGCAGAGTGAGTCGACTGTCCACCTACACCCCCTCCATCCTGAAGCATTGACAAGCTCCAACACGTACAGTTCACACAAACCGCCCTCTGCTTTTTCTCACCACACACAGACACACACACACAACCCTCAAATCATGAAGTGACATCATAGCATGTGGGTCACAGTCCAGCCATGGAACCATCGAGCGCTGCAGGCAACGCCCTCGTCTTCTTGCGGAGTACTGGGGAGATTGTTTGAGGTTGTGTTTCACTCTGTGTATATGTGTGTGTGTGTGTGTGTGTGTGTGCGTTGCAATGTGTGAGAAAGGTGGTACCATGTGGAGGAAGAGCAGACGGGCGGTTCAGTGAAGCCCTGCTCAGCTCCAGTTATACTGCAGTCATTCCTGCTGACCTGTCATCCTCTAGTGTGTCAGCAGAGCAGCAAGCAGAGACAGAGAGAGGCAGAAACGAGACAGATGGAGGGGGGAGAGAGTGAGGGAGAGAGAGAGAGAGAGAGAGAGAGAGAGAGAGAGAGAGAGAGTGAGCGAAAGAGAGAGAATGCCCCAATTGCAAGCTGCTAGGAGTGCCACACCTGAGCGCTTCAATCTGCAAGACTAATCCACATCCAGTTCCCAAAAAGATTAACAGCAGAGGGCAATCTCACAACAACCCAATACACACGCATAGTCTTCCACTTATAAAACACTTACTGTTCAGTTAGTAAATTACATGAAATGCAGAGAGTGGATCAATCTCAGAGGAAAAGGTGATATTCATTGTCATTAACATTGCTAATGGTCGATGTCACAAAGGTATGTGTCTGATTCACTCAATTTAAACTTGCATGTTTCTGGTAGTATGTCCCTCAGTACTTTGGCTGCCCTGTCTGTGGTCAGTCTCAAGTAGAGTGTGGATAACTCGACTTTGGAAGTGACTTTTGAGTTTGGGTCGGGCTTTGTTAGTTTTCTCTTGGGCTCAAGACATGTTCGGACAGAAAATTGCGGCCAGAGCCTCACTATAGTCTCAACGCCCTTCAAATTTAATCAAACAAATGGACACTATTTTCAGCTAGTATTTACAATGTATTCAAAGTATACCATAGTTTGCAACTTTATCATTGACGTGGTTTTAATTGTGATGGGATATTTAGCTACACAAGGTTGTGACTACACAAACAATACCTGTTAAGCCTGAAACATGCTTCTGCGACTGCGTCTTTTCACGCCGCTGTGGCGCAAGACTCGTTGTCATCCATGCTTCCCCAACCGTTGCGCGTCTTACAAAGCAATTCCGCGCCAGAACACTAGGCGGAGTAATGCTTTTTGTCGAAGACGACCTGAGAGATGCCTTCTTTGTGGGTGTGGCAATCGTTGTTGACTGTTTATTTACCTTCTTCCAGTCGTGTTCTCCATTACAAACACACGGTGAACCATGGCAGAGAGTGTATTCACGATTCGAACCGAACAACAATTGATTGTGCTCATATTTTCGGACCTCTTCCGACAGGAGTTCTTCCCGGTTGTCCATTCTTCTCTTTAAAATCTTCCGTTGTTTCTGCCTGTATTATGGGGCATGAAACCGGAAATGCAGCTCCAGAAGGGATGTAGAGCAGACCAATCACAGCCTTGCGGGCTGAGTGAGCTTGCGGAGCTTTGCCGTAAATTTTAGAAAAGTGGGGCGACGCCCGTCAGCACGTAAGAAGGGATACATAAGCACGTAAGGGACCCGGAAGGGCTCTTGCGCTTACGGGCCCATGAAAACGCAGAAGCATGTTTCAGGCTTTAGTCCTAAACATTTATTGGTTGGTATTTCTTTACTACAAAAAATATAGACAAAAAGCAATGCTCCATAAGAACAAATACCAGAAATGCTCTCACACTGTGCGTTAATTCATATGTGAGCATCCATTTTCCAATAGGCATGTGATCCCTCAGATGGGAGACGAGAAGAACCCATCCCATAATGCACCAGGAGCCAACTGTAAGCCCACCAACATTGTCTCACACATTCATCAGCTACACAATAACACAGATCCTTTTCACATGATTAGTTCAAGGAAAAGGAACAGTAGAACGCAGGTGTTTGGTTGTGTGTTTGCGTGCAGCGTGGGTACATACACTCGACGGCGCATGCTTGGCAGTCATGTGAGGAGTCTTAGCTGTCGTTTGCCAAATTTTTTTCTTGTAACAAGCTGTTCAGAAGGACAGGCCGAGGGTGTGTGTGGGAGCAGTGAGACAGAAAAGCGGATACACAGCAAGAGACTGCCGAGGTCGAGGATCTGCTTTAAAGAAGAGATTGAATGATCTTTATCTGACCACTGAGCAACCTGCTAGTGTGCACCAACAACAGGCAGGATATGACCTCACCGTGGTCCGCCTGCAGTCACAAGTAGAGAGAGGGGGGGGGGGGGGGGTATCCCTAACAAAGATTGCACATCTTGTGACAGATGGCTGACCCCCCACACCACAAAGGGACCTCATTCATATTGTCTAGTTTCGGCTAGCTGTGGACCAGCACCTGCTGAAACACTGTGTTGAATCTGCATGAGGCTAAGCCCAGGGCAGAAAGCTGCTCAAGTATTTAGGTGAACCGGTTGGCTCAGCGCAGCTTTCCCAGGGTGAGCGAAAAAAAACGCTACAAGCAAACACATGTGACTTAACTTCAGAAACTCACTGTAGTTATAGTTTGTCCTGCCATCCCCCTTCATTGTCATACTGCGCTTACACACCCTGACCCTCCTGAGTCAACGTAAATCAATCTGAAGGAGACAGCAACTTACGCTCATAGTGGAGTGAGAGTGAATCCGGTGCACATTAAACACAAATGTGTTACTTTTCATCTTTACTAATTTAATGGTTATTTTCATGGGGATAAGTAGATAACATGGCAGTGGGTTAATATCAAGAATGTATTTAACTATAATAAATTAAATTTGAGACCAATGTCATTAAGACATGAAGGAATACCTGAGTCTTACAATTACTAACACTACCCCATAACTGAAGTCGCAGAGTACAGAAGAATCCTTCAAACTCCATTTTATCTCTCAAACTACTGGCAGAGACAATAGGTAGCAACAGGTTTTCCCACAGCCAATCCAAGTGTACTGAGATAAATTATGTAGATGTGTTTGTTGATAGTTATCAGTTACACTTTGCTCTTGTTAAAGTGCTAATATCTGTATCATTGAGAAACAACTATTACAAATGGAGATAAACTATGCATTTCACCAAAATATTTCTATTAAAGTATGAGACAGAATATGTAATATTTGAACGCATTTAAAACTTTTATGGCATACAATTTAGATTACAAAAGGTTTGCCTTTTTCGACCCCACGGATAGGCTGCATGGACACCCAGTGCTGGAGGCTGGACTTTGTTGTGTTTGGACAGAGCCGGGCATTACGTTTGTCATCTTTGTGGTAAGCTAAGCTAACTGGCTGCGTGGTGTAGCTTCATTTTTTGCATACAGACATGAGACACGTGGTTTTGATCTCAGCACTGAAGACATTTTTTAAGAATATACAAAGAGGGAAACCTTTGACCTCATCAGTTTCTGTTCTCTGAGCTGGAAATATGTGTACAAACAGAAACTGTGCAAATGCAAGGCAGGTTATCTAGGTTTTTCAAACCACATGAGGATCCATTAGAGTCATGCATTGTATTGCATCATCTTGACTGTGTGCCCTGTTCATTAAAAGCCACGGCACGTGTGATATTAACTGAGAATTAACTAATGTGTGGAGAGCTCAGTGCAACCCGGGGCATACCGTTCATAAAAAAAATAGCTTTGTTCTGCAGCAGTTGGATCCTATGAGGCTTCTCATTAAAAAACGCATTCGGTTCTCAAGCCTCAACCACTGGCGAGTGGGGGAGTTGATAACGCGTCTCAAGTGTGACACGCAAACATTTAAATACCAAAAATAAATCAAACGTAGAAGACGCCGATGAATATTGTGTAAAAAGTTCGGGGTGATAAAAGCTGTCAAGAAAATCATGTGATCTACGCAGCGGAGTTAATACGTAATTTCCTGCCTCTGTCTGCTGCACCCAGCTGCTCCACCTCTCGCCTTAAAAATGTGGGGGATTTGTTGCTGTTAAGAATGCGACTTTTCAGAGAAACTCCCGCTGTGCTGTGCATGTGTGAAAGGCAGTAAACTCTGTTGCCAATTCTCCGTGTTTACCGGCAGATCGTGTCTGAAAATGGCTTAATACTTGTTTATTACAAAAACGAGATATATAGTTTTCAAATAAGGGGACACATGCCAATAAGTGTGAGTAAAGAAGTCTTTTGCCCCACGGAATGAGGATTGCATGCATTGCATCCATTCCAGACAAAAGCCAGTTGTGAGTTTTTCGACCAGTGGAAAAAGGGTTTTAAACTGGACCTTATTCAATAATATATACAAATCCTGTTTCACCTTAGCCCGATCATGTTGGGCTCCTCTAACCCTTAAGCCTTTAAAACTTAATGAGAATCTTAACAGCTGTCCTGCAGGCTTTAAAGTCTCAGTTCTTTTATCTGTGAGCTGGAAAACAGCAGCTGGAAAACAGCAGCGGTAAAACCGGCGGTAGCCCCCCCACCCCCCCACTGACCAAAGGGACAGAGACAATGTCGCCCCAGCCGAGGGACAACAAGGCCATCAGTCAAATCTATTCAAAGACCAAGAGTAGGATTCCAGCGGAGCTTTGCTTGGTAGGAAATATTTCCTCAAAACTAAATCTGACAGATGAGTTAATGGGTTCATGTTTGTTTTTGGATGAGGAGACCTTCCTACCACTACCGTATACAAACAAATGAGAAGAAAATACACTCATCTCAGTATGAACGTGTCAATAGAAAAGTTCTGAGCTCCTTTTGTTCGGCAGATTCTCTGATCTCACTGTTCTTGTGAAAGATCACTCCATTCATGTCTCTCCCAGTTACTCAGTCACCTTCATTGATTGAACAAACTTCCATTCTGGTTACGTAACAATGTAACATGCAGCTTTTCTCTGTCCTTTTCTTATCTGTTATTGACGAGTGACAAAGTTGAGTAAGCTGAAAGATAATGTGGATTGTGTGAGTGCATGTTCTTTACCTTAAACCTCTTGTCTTGCAGGACCTTCTTGATGGCCACCAGCTCTCCGGAGTCGCAGAGCTTAGCCTGGTAGACGACGCCGAACGAGCCGTTGCCAATGACCTTGGTGTCTGTGTAGCTCACCTCCTGTGGCCGATCTGGGCCTTGGCCCGGAGTGGCCACAACTGTTGTTACCTTGCTTCCATCCTTATCCCCTAAAAATGGAGAGATAGAAAAAAAAACAGATGCTCAGAACAAGGTAGTGATTTTGCAAAAATCAAAACAGACAAGTTGAATACTTTCCCAGAGCCAAACTGCTGCATCTAATGACGAAATTTGACAGTTGACCTTCTCTGCTGTCAAATGTCTTGGCTGAGATAACCAGAACAATATGGCCTCCTTCTTTAGATCCAGCCAGTTTAAACCCCACTGGTTCAAGCAATGCTTCCTGCAGCTGTTGTACTAATCTGCTCCCAGCTGACTGGTTGACTGAATGTGACTCATGTCTGAGCTGATACCGAGCATCTAAGCTGCAAATATGTCTCAAACAAATACTTCAACTGTTTGAACACCGTGATGAAATATGATTGCATTGACCTCCTGACACAACAGATCTTTAATTTTTTATATCAGAAAGCATTGGTGCATTTCTGCAAATCAATGCATCAAATAGGGATTAGTATAAAGTTCGGCTAACTTTCTTGATCCATCCCAACAAGACAAACTCACCATCTACAATATATACACGGACCAACGCAATACCCTCCCTGCCTATTCATACCTGGCAGTTCTCCATCTCCATAATAATGTAAAATACCTCTTTAATACAGATATATCCAACTATACCGCCATTTACTTTGCCACCTTTGCTTAATTACAGTGTCTGATTTTTAATTGCATGCCAGCAACCCGGAATCAAAAGTGTGATCCAATGTCTCCACCCAGCTCTCCCTTATACACAGACATCCATTTCCACTACTGGCATACAGGCAGAACAGTTATTACCCCCATTCCTAGATTCTATCTTTTATAAGGAACAGTGAGGCGTAATTAAGGCACAACATTTTAGTGTTGAACAGGCTGTGTAAAGGAGGCTATAGGCCAAGCATCCACCACACTATGCGACAAATCCTCAGAACACCACCTGCATCCCCTCTAAATCAATATCCCTACTGGAGGGACTCATGTCATATTAGTGTACATCTCCTCTACACAAACAGCTGCAGAACAGCGTTGCATGTTCTAATTTAGGTGAGTTGCTGAGACAGAGGTGAAACACATTTGTCAACAGCCCACACTCATGATGATTAGTGGATTAGTGCTGCTTAATAACCGTGGCATGGTGTTATTTAATGGAAATGTTATGCATCAAGCTGTGGTAGCAGACCACCTTCACATAGAGGACACGTGTGATCATCTCGTGCCGACTTCTGGCAAACTCCCAGTATACAATCAGAGTGTGTGTGAGTTTCAACACCGACACACATCACAACATGGTTAAATAAACATCCATGGTTCATATTTAACACTAGAAACTAAGTCAATCTTTTGTCTGAGACACTAACTCAGGGGACAACTGGTCTGATCCATTTTCATACCCATTGGCTGGGCTTTTTTTGAAGCAGGGGCATTTTGGACACACACAGTGCTTTCATCAACACACACAGTTTCACACATTGGCGAAAGGAAATAAATGCCTTTCAGTATCAAACCCAGAACCATACAAAACCCCCAAGTTAATATGATTATGTTCAAAGAATGAGGCGAATAAGGGTGAGAGAAAGGTGTAGGGTTTGCGATAAAGAGGCTTAACTAACCAAGCCTGACCTGAAGCCAACAGGCATTTGTTTCGTTTTTTTTAAGAGGCCGACCCAAGCCCAAGATCAAGTAGATAGCCCAAACCCTGCATATCATTTTCAATTTTTTGTCCAATCCAACCGTCAGATCCTGGTGGGTCCCAACATGCTCTGCCGGGTAATCACTCTAATTTGCTCTCCAGGACAATGTCTAGAAAGAGAAACTGAAGACGGATTCCAAAAAGACTGAAATAGACTTTCTAGGAGAGAGAGAGCGAGAGAGAGAGAGAGACGCCTCTGTACTTCCTCTAACTGTGAGAAAAGTCTGTATATGCACACATACACAGCCCACAGCGAAGTCCTGTGTGAGACTATAAGGAAATAAGGACTGACCAGGCAATCCAAAAATAAATATTTGTTGCCTTGTGGGTGACTGATGATGAGGTCGGTGTGTAGTGTGACCTTTCACACACTAATCTGCTGAAGCTGGAAAATCATTTTCATAATCTTCAAAGATTTCCTTTCATTTTTATACAGATAGGGAAAATTGTCATAAACACAACCAGTGAAGGATTATCTTCACACAAAAGTCAACCAAAATTGAAATGAATCATTGAATCATTGCCATGGTTTATCGATCGGCCTGTCACAACAATAGAACTGGCGTGACAAATCAGCACGATTTAATGTATGTACGCCGTATTACTCAACTGGAAGTGCGAGCCAGGAGACAGCTGCTGGGACCTTTAGCCAGAGGCACCAATAGTTAATTCGGGTCACCAGGCTAGTTCAGGTCACAACTGAACACAGCTAATGTCCAAACAACACTATTGTTGAGCAGTGACAGAACACATGTGGGGTGTGGATATCCTTACACAAAGTAAGCAGTTTTGTCTGTGGTACAAAACTGTGTGGGCACGTTTTTCCACGAAACAAAATGAGGAAAACTGACCAATGATCAAATAAAGTAACTTGATTATAGGCTTGTATGAGGGTAAATAAAGTGTTGAATGATGTCCTGAAATTCTCCTTGTGACTGTTTTAATCTGAAATGTGGTTGGGTTTTTATTTCTTCAATGTCGCACATGGAACCCTCTTTTCTGCGGAGACTCTACTAAGATGTTAGCAGAAGCATTTCAGGTCCATATCTTCAAATCTTTTCTACACATTTGCAAATTGAATTCTATAAGGAGCCATTTTCTTTCATTGGTTTATTATGGATCAGATACAATTGCAGGCTTTCAACCTGTTTCTCAACAGCTGTGGACTGCAGGTCAAAGTGGCATCTGTGAAGAATGTATGAAGAGATTTGCAAAATTCCTCAACAGCAAAACAGAGTGCAACACAAGCAGAAGTGCAAATACATTACCTTGATGCGTGCAGGTATGCACACACACTCACCCTCGAAATGTTCCACTACTATTGCGATGCCGATTCGATAATCTACTTCATTGTTGGAACATCAAAGGAATGTCACCGCTGATACATGTCAGGCTTGGCTGAGCAGCGCTTAAATCGAGACATAATGGTATGAGTGTATCATTGACTTGACATGACATGGATGCATGGATTTTTAATTATCAGAGTGGTGTGGAGCCTGCAGAGACGTGGATGTCCAGTCCTGCCAACACATTGTCTACACCCAGAGACTGATCATCTCCTCGTCTCTTTATCTCCACATGCAGCTTTCCTTTAAATCTTTTGTGAGAGAGATTCTTCACTAATTGTCAACGTTTCATGAGGAATCAGAGAGCGTAATTAGTTCATTTTGTTTCTATCATCATCTGCTAAATGTCAGGAAGGGAGGGAAGGGAAAGAGGGAGAGAGAGCCGGAGCTTTGAAATGCTAAACAAGACACTTATTGTTCTTGGCCAGCTGCCTCACCCCAAAAAACAAAACCCAAGGGTGCTCATGTGAGCGTGTGAATGTATGCATGTATATGTACGTGTGTGTGTGTGTGTGTTTCCGTCTGCCTGTGTGGGAGGGGTAAGAGTATTCTCTCCAGAACACACTGGCTCCAGCTGCTTGAGATCACCAGCCAAGTTATTCACAGTGTCTGTGTGTGTCTGTGCGTGTGCGTGTGTGTGTGTGTGCGTAGCAGTGCGTGTGTAATGTGGATGTGGTGGACAGGTTAACACTCAGTGACATACAGAGGAAGAAGACAAGAAAAAAAGCTCAGGTAGATAACAAAATGGTAGAATATTTGAATAGCAAAGTCTATGAATGAAAATTCTTATTTTAGAAAGAAAATGCCAGAAGATAAATAGTCTATTTAAGTGTCTGTTGACATTTGTTGATGAGGACACCATGTTTTTCTATAAAGAAAACCCTTACAAGACAGTTGAGTCGAACTAAAACAAAAATTGCTAGTTACAGTTTAATTTGTCATCCTTTGTCTTCCATAACAGAAAACGTATAAACTTTAACACTAGAATTATTTTTCTCACAAAACAAGCAAATTTAAGACACTGCCTTTATCTGTAAGAATTTGTAAAGGGGTAATTTTCTTTCTTCTTTTTTTGGGGGCCGATAAGATTAATTATTGGTTGTGTTCGCGCTGCAATTAAACACAAATAAAAAAGGTCAGAGATACATGGCATCTAAATCTATATTTAGAACCATTTCTGAATTTAATTAGCCAGAGGTAAAGGGCAGTTCCTGACATTTCACTCAGAAGCACAAAGACAGCCCCAAAACTCAATGTGTCCTTCACCATTTAAGTCCAGAATAAGACGATACATGATAATGTTACAATAACGAAAGCCTATATCAAGTATCATACTACGTTACTCACACTACATCGAGGGGTTGCTTCACCCAGTCCTACATCACAGGTTTCATTCAAGTCAACAAGTGCAGCTGCTTTTATTATGGACACATGTCGACCCACAAACCTTGAGGATCAGTGTCAGACTCTTCAGCAATCATCAAACCAGTTCCTGAATCATGTTCATCAGCTGGACAACAAACAGGAGTGGTCTGATCATTTCAACTAGCACCTTTTGTCCGAGTCCTTGCCACAATTTAAATGGATTGTCTTTAAATATTGTTGCTTAACCACTTCACTCTGTGGCTACATCCGTATTAATGGGTTTTTTGTTTTAAACCTGGGCTTGAAACTAAAATTATCTCTGTCTAAAATGAGCGTTTTAGGTAACGCACCTGAAGACTCATACCACGTGACCATTCAAGTACACTTAGCATGTGTGTGCTGTTGCAAACAGGAAGCAGATCTTCTGCTCTGCAGCTGGTTGCTTGGTTACAGAAAATACGAACAAAAGCAGTGATGGTGAAAAGTTAAACGAGGGATTTCCTTTGTTTTCATTCAAACCAATAAATTGGTTTGCCATGCAAAGTTATTCTGTTTTTGTAAGTAAAGTATATTATTAGTCATTTTCAGGCTGATTTAATGGCAACTTCACAGGCATGAATGGCACAGAATTGTCTGATTAGATTTCCATTGGACCTATTGTAACAAACTGTGAAAACCAAATGAAGATAAATGATAGAAACAGCCAAGAAACCCACCAATATCAGCTCCCCAAAGTAGCTTATTTTTATTTGAACACAAATAATCTTCATAATGTGTTCAGTGAGCAAACAAAATAAGAGTCGAAAATGAGCAGACTTTTCCCTTTAAAAATTCAGTTTCTGTAAAATGTTCCAGCTTCTTGCGTGATGTCACAATCTCTATTTTATTTATTATTATTATTTGGTTTATATACACTTTACCTCAGAAAGCTCCTGAGCCGTCACATCCTCTACTTTTCTCTAGGGGACTGAACACCACCTGCGTGTAGGAATACGATTATTTAACACCTATTTAATTGGACGATCCCGCTATAGACTTCAATGACTGATAACGATGTATCGACCTACCAGATGAGCCTCTTGTAGAGAACAATATTTTCAGGTTTCATATTTTCAAGAAACTAAGGCAAAATTGTCTGGTGTAAAACTGGTGCAATGTTAAGTCCACAAGGTCAGTCAGGCATTCTGGAGCTAATTCAGTAGATTATATCTACACAATAATTAGGCCAAAGACTCTCAGATCTCAGTTGAGCCAACTTACTGACCAGCACAACACTTCGTAAGGGGAATAGCATTTTATAACATCGCCATGAAGGATCCACACTGACACGAGCACACCAAAGCTTCAACACCCATATCTGGGGCAGGAGAAGTATTGGGTTAGGGCTGGGAGTGCTTCTGTGCGCGAGTGCGTGCGTGCGTGCACCCTGGTCCGCTAAGTGGTTTTCAGTGCCAAGGCCCAGAGGAGAGCCTCAGCCTCAGGCCTCACCCCACTAACACACATCATGACAGCCTCACTTTTTCCGAACACACACCCAAGATGTGTCTGCATTGCAAGATAAGAGTGGCGAGGCTAGGTAGGTAGATGTGTCGAGACAGGACAGTCATTAGTCATTAATACTGTGGATTTAACAGTTAATGATTCATCATGCTAAACTAGGACCGGCTAATAAACTCACATTTAACCATTATTATAAGATAAACTTCTAAATTTCATATTTCCATGTAAGAAACTAGATTAAGTAGATTTTAATAACTTGAATTGGGGCTGAGCAATAAAACTATCACCACCTAACGGAATATGATTTTGATCGATGGCAATATAATAAGGGTTCAATAAATAGCAATATATATTGATTGTGCATTGTGTAAGCAGAACTAGGAGTTACAACAAACAACTGATCTACCTCGGATTTGTTTCAAGGAGTTTAAAACCTCAACATTCACTCAGGAGCAAAAAAATCTGGTTTTAAACATTAATGTGACATGTATCGCGATAATTATCGATATTGACGATATTAATATTTGAATCTGGATATCTTTTTGGGCTCTATGCAGCTAATATGATATATATAGCCCTAACGTGAACTTACAGTATCTGCAGTCTATGACACCCACACATACACACCCTGTGATAAAATGCGGTAAGTTGAGAAAAGGGAGACATTTGAATATCCAACATGAACTGTCAGATGAATGAGTGTAACAGGGACGGATAACAGGGATGTCACGAGGGGGAGACATTTAAATAGATTTGTCTGTGGACCAACACGGCAGCCTCCCTTATTCAGCAGGTACAGGCCTGGGCGGTCTCGTGGCTCCATCTCTGCAGCCAGGCTATAACCGGCCTCTTGCCTAGGTGCCGCTTCATGACACGGGGTATGGTTTTGTCACACTCCCTGACAGACGTCCGATTTCGACACACAGCACGCAGGATCAGCACAGAACCGGCCCCTCTCCGGGATCAGTTTCCCCCCGAGTCAACTATGGGCGCACCTTCCGCTCTGACAGTTGCGTAACAGACCGGCCCTATCGCTTTAACCTTATTACGCATATGGTCGGCGATGTGTAGCAACACCGCCGTGAGATCCGATCAAGGCTGAACAGTGCGGTGATCCGACCGCATTGTGCGGGCGAAGAAAGCGGCTTGCCTTGTGGAATCTAGGCCGGAGCCGGTGCTGCCTTCACTCCCGGCCACGGCACTGCCCGGTGCGGCCTGCTAACCCCGAAGCAGGCGGTGTGGCCCCCGGGGACCAGGCGGTGTGGGCGAGCCGTGTGCCGCTGAGCACCGGACAGTCTCAGACACTGATACAGACATGCAGCGGTGCTAAAGCTAACACATTTGAGTGAGGGGGGACATGTAGCCCACACTGGGGCCTGGTGCATGCAGAGAGGGGTAGGCTACTAGAGGTGTACTTACTGCTGACTTTCATGCTGCCGAAAGCGGAGGGCTGCGGCACTGGTTTGCAGCTCTCCGCGAAGGATGTGGTCCTGGGCCGACCCGACATGATCCAAATCCCCGATACGTTTCTCTCGACCTCCGGGAGACTGTGACTTGCTTAAGCGGCGGGGCTGATCGATTCGCAGACCCTTCTCATCCAAAGGAGGACTGCCAGTAAATGAATAATGTCACAGTAATGCACAGGGTGGTCAGGCAGAAAGATACCCCTTTATCCCGCTGGTTCCTAATAAAACGACCCTGTTCTGTCTCAGCAGCGGTCGATCAGAGCATCGTCTCCTCTTTATATTCCAGGTTTTTCTCAGCGGGCCTTAGCAGACACGTCTCCGACTGAAATAGTCATGGATCTGGCCTCTCCCTGTGGCCCCCCGGTTAAAACCCGACTGCAATTTTTCCTTCTGGAGGCAGAATCAGTTTCACAAAAGATGAAGCGGGGCTGGGTTCGGATAAATCGCGGATAAATGCGGCGTTTACGTGACGATTCGGGGACACATGCGGCTCCTCTTCATATCCCGATGTGGAGGCTCAATGATCCGGCTGCCATGGCGGCTCCTTCGCTATATACGCTAGCCTACAGAAGCTCCAACGGAAAATCTGCCAGTGGACACGGTCTTCTTCGGCGGCTTCACGCTGGCTCCACAACCCGCTCTGCCGCCGTCTTATTTCGGCGTCTTCACCGAGGCCCCCGGGGCAGCGAGCTCCACAGAAAACGACGGACTCTGGACGAACAGTGCGACGATACCCGATTTCTTTTTTTATTCCTTCCCCATAGGTTTCGGTCTCGCTGTCTTTGTCGCGGCGCACATAAGCTACGCTACTTCCGTACGGGGCTACAGGGATAGCTCCGCCGTCGAGGGAGGCGGTTCACGCTGCTGACGTAACCCGCGACGGAGAATAGGAAAATCTGTGAACGCGCAAACGTCGAATCTGGGGTGGCTAGTTCAGCCAATCAGGGAGACTTTCCTTCACCAATGGGCGTTGACCTTATTGCTCTGAGCCAATAGGAACGCGGCTCTCCAGCACCACATGGCCCAATTTGCTTGGCACCGCCCTCGTGACTTCTAAAGCTTTTTTCCCAGTGCCGCCACAGGGACAAGGGGCGGGCCTGCACCCGGGATTGATGACTCCGTCGGCCAATGGGAGCTCCAGGAGCGGCCTGTCAGTTCAGGCGGCCCCAGCTGTCACAGTGCACCGGTGCTCATGCAGCACTGTTGCTATGTTAGTCCCACAAGTCCCCCCCCCCCAGTCCCTCCTCAACACTTTTAAACTCATATAAGTCATGATCATGTACGTGGGAGTATGTGCATGGCCGCCCCGTCACAGCAGCTCTCTAACCGGCTCAGTTTGATCTTTACATATTTATCTATGGGCCCTTAAAGCAACACTATATGCAACTTTTACTACATTAGAATTTTAGAATATAGGGCAAGATGGTGACTGTCCCTTGAACATGTCAAGGTCTTCTGCACAATTTAAAGGGATAGTCCACCGTAAAATGAAAATGCACTCATTATCGACTCACCACTCTACTAGTGGAGGGGTGGGTGAAGTGTTGCAGTCCACAAAACCCTTTTGGAGTTCCAGGGGTAAAGAGCGTTACAGCCAAATCCAATACAATTGAAGTAAATGTGGACCATTTCTTCGAATGTAAAAAACTACAAATTTGACTCGAAATGACATCATGTGCTTGGTCTATATTTTAAAAGTAGCGGTCATTATGTTGGATTTGGCTGCAAGGCTGTTTACCCCTGAAACCTCAGAAGTGTTTTGTGGACTCAAACACTTCACCCACCCCTCCATCGGCACAGGGCTGAGTAGATAATGAGCCAATACATTTTTTTTAATGGACTATCCCTTTAAGGCAACACTATATGCAATTTATTTACCTTCAAATTTTGAATATAGGACTAAATGGTGCGTTTGCAGGTCTTCTGTGCAATTTAAGATACCAATACCATTATCTTTTCCTCTCCATTTTATGTTTGTGGCTTTATATGGACAGCTAGACCTTGAACGTTGAACCTGTACCAACGCTTTAGATTAATATCAGTTGATACTAGCTATTTATTTTGGTTCTTGGCAAATTGTTATTGTTTATGCCTCTGTTATAAATGTCGATGAGCCATGAATAAACGTTTACCAAGTTGTTAATATTTGACTTTTGCTCCCAATCCTAAACGGCTCTTTGCATAAATTAGACACTGCGATTTTTGCAATCTGGTTCCCATCCAAAAAATGTTCATGTCAAAGGCTTTTAAGTGATCAACAAAGCATTAGCAGATGATTTATTTACTATTAATAAAACTACTTACAACTTGACCCAGTACAAAGAATTACTTATTAGAAATCGTTTGTGCGTCTCTAATGACCTTAATCCATCTGGGGTGAAGTCTATTGGAACTAATCTTCATCTATTTCTATTTTTGCAATAAGTGTGGAATGTCTGTTGCGTTACTTGGAGAAATATTTATAAGTATGATAAACTATTTTTATTCCACAATTCTACATTTGCTCCACTGTTTTCTGATCTGAGACAGAATGCAGGTCACTTATCTGGGCTTGGCAGGAAAGTAGTTCCCTCTCCAGAAAGATGCTGGTAGTCAGTCTTTTGTGTGGTTTATTAATACTCTGCTCTTTATCAAAGGGAATTTCTCCCAGGCTGCCCCTCAATGGTCCACATGCAGAATAGAGAGAAACAGCGTCTCAAAAACCAAGCAGCCGAGCTGAAGTAACGCAAGAAGCTGCTTTTCCAGCATCTCCCCAGGCGAACTCACGTTTTCCCATTAGATGAAGGGAAAAAATTAAAATACAGAGAGAAGATAGAGGGCTAGAGGGAGATAAAGAGATGGGTACATTAGGAAAGAGACATTTAAAATAACAGGGGGAGCTGGGTGCTGATTCTGTTTCTGTCTGTGCTGGAGAGATATAATAAAACTCCAGAATCTGTCTTTAGGAAGTATTTTGGTAATGATTAAGGTTAACATTAAGAGAGTCTGCTTTTTGTCCCCCCCCTGACAGACTAATCCTGCTTTATGCCAGACCAACAGTTTAAATCACTTTCTGTTTGTCTGTCTGTTATTTATGCAGTACATTTTTTATTATAGTATTATATAGTATTAAAGTATTGCCCTTGGGGTGAAGTAGTTTTCCTTCCTGTTATATGTCGTATTAAAAGAGGTGAAGATGCAGCATGAATATGAAGTGATGTGGTCTTTCTCTAGAGAAAACCGCTGATGATTTGAGGATCTGATTAAAAACAATACAATGGTACTGGGAAAAGTGTAGAAATGTACCAGTGACCTGTTTACACCAGTTGCTCTGACAGCGTGCGGTGTCCCATAAACCAGCTGTGGATGGGAAGCATGTGACGACAAGTGCTGTGTTGTACAGACAACGCAGGGCCTTTAAAACTTAAAGTAAACAACAAAATGCAGATTATGCAACAAAATGGCAGTGCAACATTTTCATTAACGCATTTGACAGTGAGAAACAATAAAAGAGACAGAAAATGACTCTGTACTCCCAAAACAACCGCTAATAAATATTAAAATAAATATAACATAACTAATAACTGTCACGTGAAAACTTTTCAATTAGATTTTCTTTGTTTTTCTCTACTCTAAATGGCTGGCTTAGCCCTAGAACACTAACGTCGGGTGTTCTTTAGCCGAGCGAGTGTGATCGTGGGATTCTCATTGTGTGGCTGCTGTCTGAGTGGCGTGGGTCCTTGGGTAGCTTCAGTCTGCTCACTGACGCCATAGAAGGTCGGCTAGTTTCCCTGCTCCCATCCCTGTTTTTTCCAATAGGCACGTGTTCGGGTAATTTTTTCACCCGGAGTTAGTGATAGAGGGTAAAATATTTGTTGAATATGATATAAGTTGTAAATGATGCAGGGAGACTGTGCCTTCACCAGACATGTCCCAAGAACGGCTGGACCGGAGAACAATTTTCCAGCTCTATTATTTTTTTTGGGGGGGATTTTTCTTTAACGACCCCCTAATTTTGTACTAATTTTAGATCCTTTTTATAGGGTCCCCCATGATACCTTTTTCCCGTTTTATGAGATGTTACATCCGCGAAAAGAAGAGTACTTCAAATTGCCATGTATTGTTGTACATTAATATATTTTGATCATTAGCATTTTGTATCGGGTATATTATATCGACGTTAGTGATGGTGTGACTAATTTCACGTTAGTGTTCTATGGTTCAGACAGTTTTGGAATGAAAGGGTTTCATGTGACAGCAGAAATAAGACCATAAGTAATATTTTAAAAAGTAAACAGCAGGACATATTCACTCAAATTATATACGATACGAATTTGCCATATGTTTAATACAATTTACGACATGATTCCAATGGTAAAAAGGCATGGCCCTGTAAAGTGCAGTGAACCCGTGCTCATACAAAGGTGGGTTTGAGGTCTTCTTTGAACACCACAGGGTGCGAGGAGCGGTACAGGCTGGCGAAGCTTTCGTACTCGCTGTCCGAGGAGTCCGAGGAGTCCGAGGAGGAGAGGAGCGAGCCCCGCTGCAGGCAGGAGTCGCAGTACGGACGATGGTAGTAACAGTAGTCTGTTGAGCTGCTGGAGTCTGAGTCCCAGTACCCACAGGAGTCTCTAATGCGTCTGTGGTGCTGCTCATTATCCCCACCTGCCTCCACATCAGGCGGATCTGTGTGATTGTTTTCTGTGCAGCGCAACGCTGAACATCTGTGACACCTCGAAACGCTCCTCCGACTCTTTCTTTGGGCTTTATGGCTTTCTGCCTCCTCCTCATCCTCCTCCTGCAGCCCAAGGTCACTGTTATTGACCTGGAGGAAGGTCCCATCCACAGTCGCCTTGTCATGGTTCCCCCCTGGATGTTGGCGTTCATACTTTTCCTTTATCTTCCCACATCCGGTGTAGAAGCAGGGAGGCGTCAAACCTCTTCTGGAAGAGTTGAACGGCGGCCGACGTTTTCTCATGGCGTACGGGGAGATGCTGGGGTAACGGAAGAGGACGGGCGGATGAGGGGAGCGTGGCGTCCGCAGGGACAGTGGCGAGAGTGCAGAGAATTTTGACTCAGAGGGCGTCCTGGCTGTTTGACTGGGAGATCGCAGTGCGCCTTCCAAGACCGCATCCAGGCTGAGCTCATGGAGGATCTCCTGCAACTGCTCACTGCTCACAAAGCCAGTCGGCCTCAGCTGAGATGCCTGGCCACAATAGTTGCTAAAAGTTTCAACTGGAAAGGGGTTCAACCCTCTACGGCCCTGTAGGGACGTGACAAAGTTGACGGTCTGCTCTGCTGTCCGAGGTATTCCAGAGGACGGGAGGGACACGGGCTGTTTGAGATCCCCCCCTGTTCTTGTGTCTTTGTCTGTAGAGCCAGGGATCGACACACTCTTTAGATTTTCATCCGCATACACATCGTGAGATAGCGGGGAGGAAGCCGTCCTGGGGTTCGAGGAGTTCGGAGCATCGGGACACTCTGACGACAGCGTAATGCCGTGTGACGAAACAGCAGCAGCAGTGAGGTGAGGAGGTGAGAGTTGAGATTTAGCGACTCTCTGAGGTAGAGAAGAAGAAGAGGGGCCGTCGGACTGAAGCTCCGTGGTCTGAGTGGAGGAGGAGTTGAGGTTGGTGGCAGAGGAGTCCATGTTCTGGTCCTCGCACGACTGGCTGGCTGACATGAGGCGCAGCAGTTTGTCCTTGGCGTTGCCAACCTGCTCCTGGAGGCTGTCAATCACAGCGTTTTTCTACAAATTATAAACACAAAAAATATTTTTAGATGTAGAAAAAAATTCGATATCTCAACAAGATTTGCAGTTTTCTGACTGAAATGTTAAATGTAATATTATTAAGCACAAATTGTATATATATATATATTATATTTTCGACTCTATTAAAATGTCATCGGCATGCTTTTGTAATGCTATTGAAACCCTCAGTTCCTTCAGTCTACCTCATATGAAAAGGCTTTGTCTGAATGAGTAGCACTAAATGTAAGGAACAGCCAAGGTCAATGGGAGTACAACTGGTTTTGCATGTAGTTTTGCATTTGGTCACTAACTGGAAAAATTCAATGGCAATCCATTTTGCAGCTGCTGATATTTCAGTCTGGACCAAAGTGATCTCTATTAACAAACCCTGCATGTCAGATGACAGCCAATGGGCTCCGAGATTGGGACCAAAGTGGAAGATTGACGGACAGATAAACATTACCACGAGTATGATTGAGCTTCAATATATCCCACTGTGCTTTCTAATGTCAGACACCACCAGCAATAATGTTAAAGAGAAGTGTAATCTAAATAGCTGACAACAACAAAAAATCTTTGTTGTTGCATTATGAGAAAAACATCGACATGCTCATAGAGATTCAGTAAACTTCTAATTCCTACTTGTTAAGAAGCAGATAAGAACTGCTGCAGTACCTCATTGAGGAGTTTTTTCATGGAGTTGTTCTCGCCCAGCAGGTAGTAGATCTCATCCTGGCTGTACGCAGACGGCTGGCTCTTACTGGGGCTGCTGAAATACTTCGCCATCTGACCCGGGTTGTTCTGATCCTCTTCAAACTGCCGCCACTGGGTCAGCTGTGTAAGAAGGTTTGGAGGCGTTAAAGAATGCACAGATCGTCTGCCTGACTTTCAGCTAAACATGGCAGGAAGCAGTGAGATAAAAAAAAAAAAAACTGAAAGCAGGGAGGAGGACAAGTAGTAAGAGTTGTAGATGCAGGGCTGTTTGCAGGTCGTTTAGGTGCACACCTCATTCCATTCTGGCGTGCAGGGAACACTGTTTTCAGTGTTTTGTGTTGTGGGAGATTTATTGTTCTTGTGTACTTCAGGTTTGTTTACCTGCAGGGTTGAAGGCAGCGCTGGTTGTCAGCAGGACAGTAAATTGTTGTGCCTGGTATTTTAAAGTTTAGTCTTGAAAAATCTTGGAAAATCTGTATGAATTATAATGTAGTTGCAGCAAAGTGTTATTTTAAGGTTTTTTATATTTGTTTCCCTGCAGAGCACCAGTGGGCCACTTGCTGCTCTTGCCACTTGACTATTTTCTTTCAATTTCAATTGCTAGGGTTGCTTTTTCTTCCTTCTCCGCCCTGGAGAATGAGCTGATAGCAGAAAAACATCCTGGTACGTGTATTACCCGTGGGGTGAACTGGTTTCCTTTTTTTATTGCTATTGGTTGCTTACCGAGTCAACTTGTTGTCTCCTTTCTCACTTTAAGTGCTCTAGGGTTGGTCACAGATATGCAGTCAGGACGGGCTTTACACTGTTAGTGTGAAAATGTTGCGCTGTGTTAACTCAATTGATGTGCAGGAGTAATGAAATCAGTGTGTGCGGGTGTACATGTGGAACTCAGCCAAAGTAGAGCCGAACTTCTCCTTTATTGTCATTCCTTATATTATAGCGACCTGTTCAGGGTGTAACATGTAGAAATACACAGGTTAAAAGTAAACGTCACCGGGATGTTTGACCAGGTGTGTTTGAGTGGGTTACTCATCGTTCAGATATTTCCTTCCTCTCTCCAGTGAGGAGGCATTCCTGTACCGTCACATAAACCAACTCGCAGAAACCCGGAGAGTCGTAAATCCGTTTGCCGCAGCCTACGTAATTTTGACTCATAAACACTTTCTGTGTGAATCACCCTCCTGTGAAAGAGTCGGCGCATTTAGAAATAGGGCGGAGCGGGCACCAAAGTCACTCACAACGTTTACCGGTTATGTCGAAACAAGAAAGGGAAGTCATACAAGTATCTGTGATTCGTCTGTCTGTTTGTCATATGTCTGTCTGATTAACTGTCTATATCCACAGACGGTTTCCAGACTAAAATCCTCCCACGACACTTCAAAAGCATTTCAGGTGAATAAAGTTTCTTTCTTCCTCAGCACACTCATGCATCTTGTGTTTGTTTTCCTCTGACCTGAGGCACAAACAGCATACAGTTAGTGGCTAGTGTGCACATGAAGATGGCTCCAGCCACGGTGCTGTAGACCAGGTTGGGCCAAGCGTGCAAGAAGACGGACACAGGGATGACCACAGCCGAGGAGAGGGTGACCAGGGTGACGGCGGTTATGATGGTGGGAGACTGGTTGACTGGAGGGTGGCTGACGTTGCTGGTCAACCCTGCCAGGTAAGTGCCATAGAGGAGGAGACTGCCCTGAGGAAAGATGGAGGAGACAAAGGGCAAAGATGATGTGAAGCAACAAGTTGAAATCCCTCAGCTAATGCAGGTTAAGTCTGAGATGACTTACCTTCTGAACAGCAATAATGATAGCCCATAGATCTGAGTAGACACAAGAGCAAGAGTCCATCTGTGACAATGTGTAGGAAACGTCTCTGTCCACCACCTACATCAGAAAATAAAACGCTTCAGTAATGACTTTAAATCTGATTATATTTTCGGAATACTTAGTTGACACAATGGTCCCCACACTGTTCTTCCATTCTTTGCAAAATCCCCGTTCGATTCTACCTTGACAGCAGCTGCGACAGACCGTGAACACCTGATGGGGTCTGTGAGGTTCCAGAAGGTGAGAACCAGCAGGTCCACCAGGATCAACAGAGCCACCAAGCCCATCAGCTGGATGTCTCGGATGATCTGAGACAGAAATCGGCGTCAAATAGAGATCGCATCAAAAAAACAAGCTTGTTTTATCGAGAGCTACCTCTGTGTTTCCCAACACTCAGTGGATACTATGAGTCTCTGACTGTGATGCATTGGACTAAGAATCACTGTGTAAGTTGATCCAGCTTTGCATAATAGAAAACATGTGACAGAATTTATTTATATCTCTTTGCTTATTCGTCATTGGTTTAATTTCAACTGAAGTATTTCGAGATATGCCATTATATACTAAAGAAATATAAACAAATAAATATGAAAATTACAGAAAATATGTTGACCTATATTCAAACTATATTTTTTACCGATACTATTTTAGACCCCATGTCTGCTTTGCTTCTGCAGAAACCCAGCCTAAAGTTCAAACTGTTTACCAAATGTTAAAAAAAAGGTCTAAAAGTTGCATGCATGATGGAGGGAGGAGTGAGTGAAGAGCAGGCCTCACCACTCTCTTGTCGGGCAGTCGCTGGGTGAAAACCCGGTACAGTCTCCACGTCTTCCCCAAAATCGGGCCGAACACCAGGGTACTGCCGACACACAGGGTCCAGGTTCGAGCCTGTAAAGTAGGAGAAAACGCTGCAGCATTTCCTGACTGAGATTTATCCAACTGTATGATGAACAGGGTGATGTGGCGCGAGCGCTTACTTGGATCACAGCCGAAGACGCTCCACCCTGCCAGTGTGTGCGTTCATCCACGGCAAATAGGAAGCCACTGCTGTAGGTGAGGAGACTCCCCACCAGAGTCAGGATGTTCAGATTAGGACTGGACATCTTCACTATCCTGGGGACACGACAAATGCGACAATTAACCTTCAGTAAATTAATTATTAGAGTTTTTATACTGCGTGTTTATCTATATTTTTTACTGCACCTGTTGTTCTTGAAGCGCAGCGTGAAGAGGAGGAAGCAGAAGGCCAGCAGGATGCCACCGGAGAGCAGCGTCCACACCACAGCACTGAGCACCGGGGAGAGCGAGCGCCTCGGGAGCTCCACTGCCAGCTGTGCACACACACACATGCACATGGACACGTCTTAGAATCACATCTGATATATCGGACATGTCGTTTTTATACATCAATGTCGTTGGAGTATTGTTTAGATGTATTCAAAACTTTCACTTTGTTGGAAAAGAAACAGAAAAGAGTGAACAGGGTGCATTCGAGTGAACGGAACTTTATTAAATAAAACAGAGCAAGAATCATCATGTGAAAGATTTTCTAACTCTAACCAAGGGGCACTCAGTAGAGAACATCTCTCCACCAAGGCCCAACAATCGCCATTTAAAGGAAAACACACATTTTTATCTGGATCTGCACCAAATTGCATGTAATCATCCGTCCACTGAACATATTTTCCATCAAGAGCCATGAATTATTTTGTGGGATAATGCCCTATTTCAAAATGTTTAAGAAAGAGAAAAAATAATCTTGGATCTTCCCCCTGATCCAGATCTGCACCAAAAGTTAGTGGTTTCTTCCGTGACCCATACCACATCTTTCCAACCTGGTAATCTGTCTGGTAGTTTTCGCGTAATCCTGCGAACAAACAAACAAACAAACAAACAAACACAGACGAAAACATAACCTCCTTGGTAGAAGTAATGATACAAAAAGAGCCAAAAGCATTCGAGCCGATTTTTAGACGTTGACAGGCGAGATGATCAGAGGTGCAGAGTTGATGCCACCATGATTTCGCCGTGGGTTGAAGTAGGGGAAGAGTCGCTCCTTGAAGGAGTACCCAGTGAAGGAGTATATATGGGAGGCAGATTCCGCATTGTAAAAAGAGACCTGCCCCCACTCCACATCCACGTAGACCCCGACTCTCAGCGGATTCTCGACCAGCGGCACGCAGACCGGAGTGCTGCTGAGCGCCCAGTAGCTCTTGTCCCTTCTCATCCCCAGGGTCCAGTAGCCTCCTTCGGGGTTGAGCATACTTCCTCCTTTTCTGTTGACGGATTCCAGCCCGACTCCGATATCCCACTCTGTCTTCCCTTTCACTTGGACCTCGTAGTAGAACCTGCCACAGGAGAAACCCTGCTTCCCCAGAATACTAACACCGGGGTAGAATCTCTCGGGGTTGTCAGGGAGGCTCAGCGCCACATCCCCGTGATGGACCTGTTTCCTGTTCTCAGACAGCACCAGTTTGGGATGGGCCGTGTCCATGTCCAGAGTCACATTCACAGCAAACTGCTGAACCCGCCGAAACTCGCTCTCACACAGCCTCTTCACCTCAGTCTTGACGGTCTCCTCCAGCTGAGTGACCACTCTCCGGACCGCTCTCCTCACCGTGCCCACGTACACAGCGCTCTCCACCTCAGTGTCGGACCAGTCTTTGGTGGCTGGTGGTGCGGAATAAGCTGGAAAGCTCTGGAGAAGGTAGAAGTCATCATCAGAGTGTGAGAGCTGATCCAGCTCTGTGCTTCTTCGCCTCAGCTCATCGATCTCCTGCTCCAGCTCAGCGACGAGTCCCCTGGCCCTGCTTTCAACTTGTTTCTGCTTTGCACCGATCGCCTCCACCACCTCCGTCTGTCCTCTCTGGACAATCTGCAGCAGTTTGGTGAAGACTTGCAAACTATCCTCAAGCTCTCTTTCTGTGCTTCCTTTGCTGAGCTCAAAGGTTTTGTCAATTTTGCTGATTTTCTGCTGTCGACCTCGGATCCTCTCTTCCACCTCTTGGTTTACCTTCATGATCTGAGCTCTCTTTTCTCTGCTCTCGTCTTCAATGGGAACCGTGCGATGTGCCTTGTGGTCTCTCTTGATGCACAGCTGGCACACGTACGACTGGTCGGTGCTGCAGAACAGCTCCAGGAGTTTCTCGTGCTTCTCACACACTCTGTCTCTCATGTCCATCGTGGGATTGACCAGCCGGTGTTTTTTGAAGGTGCCTAGAACATGATGAGGCTCCAGATGGGTCTCACAGAAGGAGGCCAAACAGTCCAGGCAGGATTTCTGAGCCTTGACTCTTTTCCCGACGCACACGTCACATGAAACGTTTCCCGAACATCGGCCCCCTGCGCTGGCTTCGCTTTTGTCTTTTTTCTCCAACGACTTCTTGAACTGGGAGGCCACCTCTGAAATGAAGGTGTTCACTTTGAGCTCGGGCCTCCGGGGGAACTTCTGCTTGCACATGGGGCACTGCGACACATTCGCGCTCTTCCAGTATCCCTGTACGCAGTCTCTGCAGAAGTTGTGCCCACAAGGAGTGGAGACCGGCTGGTCGAACAGATCCAGACAGATGGGGCAGAGGAGCTGCTCCTTAGACAACACACTGCCGGCAGACGCCATATCTGGGAACACATCCAGAGAGAAAGGCAGGTGGGATTTTAGAGAATAAATTGGCTGCATTCCTGGTATGTTTTTTTCTTTGCACTGTACTATGAGTGCTGAATACAGTTGTTCCTCATGAGCCAACTGCTTCCACGAATAGTAACAAATGTACGGTGTTAAATTTCCTCAGAGGATGTTTCATTGTAGCAGCCACTTTTAATGTCAGGGGAGTAAAACATACAATAATAAAGACGGACCGTTTAGACGTTAAAACTAAATAAAACAGTACATTCAAACTCTATCTTGTCTCATTAAGCATTACCATAACAAAGCACAAACAGCTCCCTCTTCTCTTTCCCCTGGGTGAAGATCTACACTTTGAGACCGACACATAAATGATCAACATGAAGCACGAACGAAATCAAAGAGATAACTCACCTAGATTCTGTGTGTTGCAGAGCGGAGAGGAGTGTGTTTGTGTTTCCAGACGCGGCGCCTCTGCTGCTTTCGTTTCTATTTGGAAAGTCACATTACACGCTCCTGCCTCATGTTGCTGATCTCCACTCGCTCTTCTCTTAAAGGCACCAGTGACTGTGACGATACTAAACATAGCTGCGCCAGTCCTTCCCATTAACCTCTCCAGATCCCAACAGCTGAACCGACCTCTTGAGTAGATTTAGAACCCATGTGATGTGTTTGATTTGAGTCTGTGCATCCTTAATCTTCAGACAATTCACCAACATAAAATAGTGGACAAAGAAAACTTTTAAAGGTGGTTTTAAAATGCCGGATTAACTTTGTAATTGTAATTGAATTGACTTGTTACTGAGTCAAAATAATATCTATAATAAACATTCAACTGAAATATCTACATCACTTACAGGGTTTCTATTTACCCTTTAACCTTTTGGATGGCCCAGGAATATTCTGCTGGTCAGAAAAGCTGGATTTTATGGAGCTTTGTCTGCAAACATGTGGACATGTATGAGCCTGGGGGTATGTCAGCCGCACTGTGTTTTTTTTTGTGTTTGCATGTACATATACAGTATATAAATACACAGACAAATGCGTGTGTACATGGCATTTTCATACCTCAAGCATCATATGTACACCATATTAATAGATTTACTTTTGCATGTGCATGTGTGTTTGTGTGTGCAACGGAGACAGAGAGGAATTCGAATTCCTCCGCAAAGGCCCAACAGACGCCTTAAATTCAGGAGAGGTCAAGCTGCACCAAATTGTGCAGACTGGTTGATATCAGTCCCCCAAATATGCAAGATGTTTTTAAATCAATTTACCTGGAAGGTTCCTTGGAAAATGGGTGAAAATGTCAGAAGAAATTACTATCTCACAATGTTAAAGAACGTGACAACATTTCCTGCTTCTGCTCCTTTGTCCAGATCTGCACCAAAATTGAATGATGTCTTCCAAGGCCCATGTCCCATTACACGAAGTTGCATGCAAATTGGTGAAGTAATTTTTGAGTAATGCTTCTGACAAATAAACAAACAAACAAACCAACATAGACTCCTTGGCGGATGTAACTTACCGTGCTGAGGCTGCATAGTCTCTGCAGAATGTCAAGACCCTCCTGCCTGTTGACCCCTGCGTGGATGAAGCACAGAGGGGAATCACAGTGGGAGCTGCAGTTTAGCTCAGGCTCCATGACTGGCCCCGGTCTGTCTACTCTTACACACACATCCTGAGGAGAGAAAAAACAAGAAGACATGATGGGTTTGAAGACGTTTGAGAATGAAACACACAGCCCTCCACTGAGCTGCAGAACAGGAAACACACTGGGCACCGGGGAGACACATTAATGTGAAGTGCTGGTTCTATTCCCTGATCTATAATTCACTCAACTGTTGTAGGGCTTGTAGTCACCACAGTGTGGTGCTGTCACAGGAACCTCTGAGAGGAAACAGTGGGAGCATGGATGTCATTTGAGCTGAATTTATATTATACCAAAAAGGAAAAGGACCCCAGGCACACATCGATGGAAGAGAAGATCACAATTTAATCAAGATCAGATCTAACCGAGATTAATTAAGTATTTTTTGTTCCCACCACAAAACAAATTGAGCTGTCGAGACTTGGCGTGTGGGACAGGAAGCCTGTCAGTGTGTGTGTTTCTGCTTATCCTCAGTTTCCACAAGCACTGCGTCACCACAGAAGTGAAGCAGCCAACACCTGCTCACACACACACACACACCGCTGTGTCACACACATCTGTGCACAAGACCGAGACACTGCGAGTGAAACACAGCAGAGCTATCATTTACAGTTTCACTCAGGGACAAATGATGTGCAATCATCCGGGTTATTTATGGCACTTCGGAGAGAATCACTAAACAACTGTTTGTCACTCCTGCCAAAGGCATTTTTATGAGGCTGAAAGCCGCGCTGCACTGACATGTTGCAGGTTTAATGATGCGCCGTGCTATCACCTGATGCTCTGAGCTGGAACTCGCACAGACTCTGGGGAAAACGCTGCCGTGACTCAGGTACGTGTCGCTGAGACTATGTGTGACCACTTGCATTGATGGAATTAGGCAGACAGGTGAGTGTTGAGATGAGTAGCGTGTTGTTAGGAATCGTGTCACGTCATTGTCTGTGGAGTGACTAAGATAACCTGAGGGCTTTGTTTAGTTAGATTACAGAATGAATCAAAAAAAGTGGGGTAAATATATACTGACAAACTAAATCAGATTAGGACATGATAAGTAAATAAACCTCACAGTGACATGAAGAACTATTCGATTAGTAATAGAGTTAGTCGGGAGTGACCTATTTCCAAAAAGTAATGATGTTAACAGAACAATGAGGACCTCTGGGCAGCATGTGTGGGAAATGTCTGGAGATCCTGTCCAGGGCCTTTCGTCACTTTCCTATTTTAGATCACAGCTCTGCTGCTTCCTGCAGGAAAAGCCGGCAGAGAGAGGCATTTCCGCCCGTTTTTCAAAATCCTGGATCCATCGATCTCAGCTCAGGAGAAAACCCTGCAGAGGTCAGGAAAGGTCGGCCAACACCTACCATGGAGGGGTCACCATGAGCTACGAGCACAGGGCCCGTCCCCCGGGCTGAGTTTGGTTTTATGGACGTGTTTTGACAGTTCACGAGTCACGAGGAGTGTCTGAAGCCTAAACCGCAGGTAATACCTGAGCTACCTGCGGCCTTGGAGGTTTCACTTAAATGTAGGGCGGGCCTAACCTGTGTGCAGCAAAGCTTTTAGCTGTAAAGGGAGGCCCTGTGTCCTCCAGTTGCATCTATTTAAATAACTAATACATTTTCTGAACTAAGTCTGACATACTTTTTTACAAAAAAAGAGTTAAAACGTTTCATTGTCCTGTCAATCTCTGTGCTTCCCTTTTAAGATTAGAGAGGCGGCCGCTGCCAGATGTAAAGCTCGCTTCAGGGGCCAATATTGAAACATTCCTCCTCACTCAGTAATCCGTTTATAGGTTTATTCTTTAAGCTGAGTTAGAATGCAATTTACTGACCCTGAAATCTCACGTCAAGCTCGACACACGTCCAGATTAGGCTGCAGGTTGGTTCCATAGACTGGTCACACATGTCAAAATGACATCTAAAAAAGCCTGCATGGGTGCAGTATAGAAGGGCTATGTCTGTGTCTTTGTATGTCCATGACTCTGTGTATCAGTCTATGATCTGCATATGTGAATGTAGAATAAAATATAATATTTTCACTAAAATGAAAGAAATGCATATTTAATAATAATAACAAGAAGAAGAAGAAGAAGAAGAAGAAGAAGAAGATGAAGAAGAAGAAGAAGAAGAAGAAGAAGAAGAAGAAGAAGAAGAAGAAGAAGAAGAAGAGGAATAGCCCTTTGAAATGATAGATAGATAGATAGATAGATAGATAGATAGATAGATAGATAGATTAATATTTTGACTATTATCCATGGGAATAGGGAAATAATGGCGATTCTGGTTCTTTGAAACATACTAATATAGTATAATATTATTTACTAAATTCATTTATAGAGTATTTTACGTCTTCTATGCTCTTCACCTGTAACAGACTTGATCATTGGTAGATTTAAGTCATTGGAAACGATGCGTAAAAATTCGTTAAACCATGTGTTTCCTCTGCGCTGCATCCAGTCGCAGTCGGTGAACGGTCAAATATGAGAGTGATGGACAAGACTTATTTAGAAGAAATAAACACGTTGATAAAGATCAAGGAATAAAAGATAAAGCTCCGAAAAGAGAAAAAAAAAGAGAGAAACCTGTGTCTCCAAAGCGCGCGGTGGTTCCCGTCGCCTCGTCCCGCTCCAGACTCCATTGCGTAAAACTCCGACAGCTTTTAAGGTGAGTAGAAAGCAGATGAGTGGATGGTGTGTTCTCTAACATAGCGGCAAAGTTCCCATAGCGACACGGCCGACTTGGATTGAATCCCGCACACTGATCCGTTCATCAACCCGTCGGTGCGCAGCCCGGGAAGGTCGAGTCACTCAGGGAAACGCTCCTTAGCAGACTGCCCAAGTTTTCATCTGAGTGCGCAGGGAGGCGTGTGCGTCCGAGGAGGGAGGCGTGTGAGAGAGTGTGTGTGTGTGTGTGTGTGTGTGTGTGTGTGTGTGTGTGTGTGTGTGTGTGTGTGTGTGTGTGTGTGTGTGTGTGTGTGTGTGTGCGTGATACTTTTCACCTCCACAGATGAGGGATGGGGGGTGTGACGTGAACCATGCCGCGCAGGAAGGCTGTGACCGTGCGGGTGCATCGTGTTGCAGCAGGGTCACCCGGGGGACTGGGTGGCGCGCTCCCTGTCCACAGTGCAAATAAATACACTGAATAACAGCACCTGCTTTAATGGAAAGACAAACACACATAATCTCTATTTTCAAACGCATGACCTCCATGGGAAAGAGAGTGCGGGCTGGTAATCAACAGAGTGCGGCACGAGAAATCTCTGCTGCATTTTTCTCAGCCAGAAATAAGAAGCATGAAGGTGTTATTAAAATGTCACAGAGATTTACAGTGTGAGCCTCATACACCGGGTCATTCCTGATGAGGGAGTGTCACCATTTCTGTCAGCGGTGTGTGGGGAAAGACCTTGTTCACCCCTTATTCACATACACACACACACACACACACACACACACACACACACACACACAGGTTGTGGTTTAGTTACATGCAGTTTGCATTTTATAAAACACGTTTTTTAAGAATTGTCTTCAGCACATTTGTGTCTCGGTTGTGAAAATCATTGTGCTGCTGCAGTTTGTCTTTTGGAAAGGTGATAAACTCATTTCCCTTCATTGTGTTTGCACCCAAATGTTTCAGTTTCAAATTCTGCCTAGTTTTAATGGAGATGAGAACAACCAGGTGAAACCAGCACTGATGCTTTCTATCAGACTGATTTTCATTTTGCACACTACTTGGCTCATGAATGCTTTACGCCCATTTTCACTATGTGTATTCATTAATATGAACATCGGCACCTGTAGTTCCTGAGTACATTAACCAATAGACTAAACTTAATGAGAAGTTGCAGAGATCAAATATTTATGTTTTTGGATTTTTTAAAGGAGACATGTTAATGCCGCTTTTCAACAATTTGACATGTGTTTCTCTGGGCCTTACTAAAACATTTGTCATATACTTTGGTCGAAATAGCAAAAAGGATGAAAAACCAAACTGCAGTGATATTGCCATTTTTCTAAAACGTTTTTTTATAAGATGTCCCCTTTAAATTGAGATGAAAAGCAATTACTGACAACAGTGTTTCTTTTAACTGATCTCCTCTTCTGCCGATGGAAACTCTGACGACTACAGTCACACTATGAGGTCAACAGAAAGGATAAACCCATCCTGAGGTAATCATCTAGCAACCAAAGCTCTGATGCAGAGAAACAAGGGGAAAAAAACCTTTCCTCTCGTGTGTTTTGGATCAAATTAGTTACATTGTCGTCCCTTTGAAGGACTGATTCCCTGTCGCCGGCTCAGTTTCACCCAAAGCGTGGCGATCGCTCTCAGGTTTCTCCCAAGATCAGGTTCAAGACAGACGGCCCCAGCAGCAGGTGGACTGCAGCCGCGCTCAGGTTACCAGGAGCGTGAATATTTTATACTCAAAAAGCAGGAGTCAAAGAAGAGAAGCTGACTCTGGATGAAACGGGACGCGTGTCGTCCGTCTGAGGTTACCAGGGATCAAGTCTTACATTAAGATGTTCTAATTAACAAATACAGGTGTCAACGATGGTCTCTGTGTTTTCTCTAGACCACCACATTGCCTGCAAGTCAACAAAATAAACCACTGTGTCCTGACATGGAAGCATCGGCACCTCTTACTCTACCTGGTGCTAGCAATGGAATCACAGATATGTTTCTCACCCTGCAGTTGTTTCCACATGCGCAAATAGGACATTTGTGAAGCAGCTCTACAGAAAATATTACAGCACAAATTTGAATCACGACAAAATATTCAAACAGCTACAAGCACTTCACGCTTCAATGAAATGGGGGCGCACAAGTTTTTTCTCACAAGCCCAAAATATGTCCTGCAAAGGTTTATCAAACATTCAAAAACTTGAAGTCGGAGATCATCGTGATCATCATGTATGGCTGCAGAGGGCGCTGTTGCTCAGTAAAAGTGACATAGTGGTGCTTTAAAGTTGCAAGAAATCCTTTGATTTATAAATTAGATTATTCAGATAGATGCATTCAGGTTTTTTTACAAGCACACAAAATGTGATATACAACTGCAGAGTGTGGAGTTATTTGTTTCGCAAAATTGAAAATACCAGTGACTCTTATTTGACTCATAACTTCCAGAGAGTCACTCCAGCCTGTAGCGGTTGAGACTGTGTCGATGGAAAAGCATTGTTCTCTGTGTGTGAAGCACCTCCGACCCCCTCCAGCCCAACCGCGTCCTTGCCAGAGCCTGGACGCTCCCCTGTGACATGCCCAGGTTTGCCCGCTAACATACCCAGAAACAAATCCCTCTCTGGAACGCCACAGCTCCTCCTGCAGCGTTGCCATGGACCAGGATTATGGTCCTGATCAAAGCTCCCCAGCAGGCGCCATTCATTGTGTCTCTATAGTGAAGGCAGGGCCAAGCATCAGCCTCCTCTCAGTTTCTAAAAGGAATCTTCCAGGTTGGGTGTTGAAAAGCAGCAACTGATGATGCAATAACTGGCAGATAATGTGTTGGATGAGCCAACACATTATCACTTATAATTAAGTTGTTCATATGACACATAACAGTTTATGCAATCAGTGATTTATTGAGGGTGTAAAAACAATTATTACTAATAATGTGAAAGTAAGCATTTCATTTCTTTCCATACAAACATTATTTTGAGTTAAATGAGAAAGTTCTTCTCAGCTTTTCATGGATTATAAAGTTCCCTAAGCGTGCACGTTGCGTGATGTGGCTAAACGTGACACCTTGACTTGACTCGGGAGCCATTCATCTAAACTTTTCTTATTGACTCCGCTGAAAGGGTGATGTTTTCTTCACTGTCTGTTTGTTTGTCAGTAAGCAAAATGACACAAAAAGAACTCAACAAATGCCTACGATGTTTGCAGGAAGGATTCATTTTGGTTGGGAATCCGAAAAAGGAGACGGATCCAGGAATATTTGTTTTACCTTCCTCAACTTTGCATTTTCACAGTCGGGGAATATTTCATGAATCTTGACCAGGCATTTTCAGGAAACTGATATGTGTGTGTGTAACTGTCACAGCTTGATTAGAAGAGATTGTTGAATAAGGGAATAACATGGGGTCATGATTTACCATCACTTAGGATCAATGGCACATTCAGAGGAATTGAAAGGCGGTAAGAACAAGTTGTTCACCACAGCAATCAAACATGGTAACACAGCAGTGGGTACATTTCTTTCCTTCCCTCTCTAACCCCCTCACCTCCACCGAGACCTCCTCCTGTGCTGCGGCCTCCAACCAGGTTTTTGTCCAAGTAAGAGTTGGATTGTCATCATTGTGCAAAAGCTTGGGCTGAAATTTGAAACATCTAATGTGTGAGGTCTGGCGTGCATGTTAATTCACACTGGTTATACTGTGAGGTTATTTGTGCCGGTACGTCTCTGACCGAGGTGATAAGAGGCTTAGAGTATAAAAAAAAACCTTTATGTGAAAGCACCGCTTTGTTTGACCCACTGATCACCACGGATACTGTATGTGCGACTGGTGACCAGTTTCAAAATCTGCAGCCAAAATAGGTTTTGCATGGCAGATACATACCACATAGATTTATGAGACACAAAACAACACAATGGAACATTTACCTGGCAGAGTTGCGGACGATTAAGACAGAGAAAATAGCTTCCTTCATTGAAATCAATCCATTTTCAAATCCGGCTTTTATGGTCCTAAATTCAAGGTTTATTTTATTTTCTGTGATCCAGAGAAACCTCATCCAGAGCTGCATCTGCCTTTTACAACTCATTTCTTCAAGCTCATCATCAGCTGCATCTCAGGTTGCATCTGTGACAGCGTCCCAGGACCAAGAAAACATGCCGCGTGCGAGCCTGCATACTCATGTGCACACCGACCTACGTTAGTGCAACATGATCTACACAATCCACACGTCCACACAATGTGGCCGTGTGGATCATTTCCTGGGTGCCTGCTGTCGCTGGAAGGGTCCTAGCTGCACATCAAAATGAAGGTGTAAAAAATAAAGAAAAAATAACACAGGAACCCAGCTGTGACCATTCAAAACAACAACAAATATGTGAAACTGAAAGAGCATCGATGTGACCAGACGGGCCTTAAGAGAAACAGCGAGGTGAAACAAAAGTTAACGGGATGGGAGCAGAAAGTGTGAAAGGACGAGGGAGGAGAAAAAGTGGCTGGTGGCTCTTGGCAGGTGATGTTAGAGGATTAGCAGATCGGTTCTGGGTTACAGAAAAACTTTTTCAGTATTATTCAGCCACGAAAATGAACTCACCTTCAAATGCAAATGAAACCTGGACACATTCAAACAACTTCAACTGCTTCACGTAAACACACACAAACTCTCCGACAGCACAAACACACTGTATCTATGAAACCTTAATTAAAAACTGCACATGAAATACCTATTCTATTCATTTGGCAATGATGAAATCACACAATATTGGCATTTTAAAATATTACAATCAGTCTTTATTAATGTTATATATAACTGTACAGTCTACATACATTATCCGAATGGGGTAATAGTACATACAATTAATATATATATATATATCAATATATCTTCTATGTAAGTGCCATCTATTCCTGCAGACATTTAAATATGTGTTTAACATTAGAAAAGGGATTTGTATAAAAGAAGTTCATTTTGTTATAAAAGGTTACTCTCTCTCTTAATCGTGGTTAAGCTGATGAGTATAAAAATCACTTATAAAAAGGACTTGTTAAACTTGTCACATTTCAGGGTGCATAGATCACATTTCTTCAAACTCTTGTCTCGCTGTATTAGAAGTCACCATTAGTAAGGCACTTGATATGCTCATGTGTAGATGCTACTGTAACAGAGGGGCGTCGCTGGTTTTCCTTCTCGCTAATGGACACTAAAATACCTCCCAGCCTCCCACACAAGCTGAAGGATGAAGCAGTGATGTAACTGGGAACAGAACCACTATCGTCTCGGTTCCTGCCTCAAAAAAAAGAAAAAGGTAAACTACTTCTGGCTGCAGGCTGCGTTCGCTCACTTTAACTGTAAATGTTTATGTCCGAGAGAAAACCTACAGCCCCGAACACAAACATTAAAGGGTGCCACTGTGTTTGGCTGAATAGCTATTGTTTCGGAGCGAACACGGTTTCCCTGGTCCTTCCCACATCCACTTCCTGTGAGTAAGCCTGGACAAGCATTCCATCACATACACACAGAACCCTTATCCTGGGTTAATTTATAACAACAATACCATAATGTCAAAAAATTAAAACTTTCAAGGTTGTGTTCAATGTGCTGACGGGGCAAAAAAAGGTTTAAATCTTGATCTGCTCAAATTATGCGAGACGGCCTAATTGCACCACACACACAGCGTAAATAAGGTCATCTCACACGTTGTGCTCGGTCGGCTCAGAGAACCGTGGTGACAAACTGGTTATTGTTTCTGTTGACGTACAAGACAAAGCCCAGACTTTCTTTTTTTTTCCAGTTAGCAGAGCAGCTTTGAAGTTCACTTGATCAAAGCACTTAAAAACCAAAGCTTGCTAAGTGTTTTCCAGTAGTTGGACAAAACCCACTTTGTTCATATCCAAACTCTCAGAGAATACAGACTAATGCACTTAATGGATAGAAGAAACAAAAGCACCAAGTATTGTATTAAAGAGAACGTATGGTTCCCTGGAAAGGAAAAGAATCCTGCCGATGCCTCAGTGTTCACAGTCCAAACAGGAGCTTTACTGCCCTCCAATGTTCCACCATGACAGCAGCACTTTCACACAGTCATGAGTGTGGATTTGCAGCTTCGAGGGAAATGATTCCTTTATTCGTCATGTGGAGAGTGATGTCATGAGGGAACTCATTTCCATCCAACCATTTTCATAAAATGGTCGAAATTTTTTCCAAGACCCCAGTAGTAAATGTTTTAGTGGCTATATGTAAAACTCAATGTACAGTACATCCAGGAAGTATTCAGACCCCTTCACTTTCGCCACATTTGGTTATGTTGCTTCCTTATGCTGTAACGGTCTGACATTTCAAATTTAGTGCATGTGTCACATTTCTCATCTGTAAGATGTTTTGACATATTGATTGGAGTCAACCTTTGGTAAATTCAATTGATTAGACAGGACTTTGAAAGGCACACACTGGTCTATATAAGGTCTCACAGTTGCATATCAGAGTAAAAACTAAGCTATGAGAATGAAGAACCTGCCTGAGCTAAGACAGAGGATTGTGTCGAAGCAGGGAATTGGGTAAGACTGCAAAAATCTGCTGCATTGAAGGTTCCTAAGAGCAAAGGGGCCTCCAACAACCAGACTTCTTCCAATTAGATAGTAAGGATGCATCAAATCTAAAACCAAGACTGAAAGGGTACTGAAAAACATCCACAATCTCATACAGGAGATCTTTAAACCCCAAACTATTTTCACTTTATCATTTCGGGCATTCAGTGACGATTGATGAGACAGAATAAATCTTCAGAGTGAAAAAAAGATTTAGGAGTCTGATTACTTCCTGAATGCACCGTATGAGTGCGTATTTGTATGTGCATTTATGTAAAGGCAAGTCTGACGAGCCAAGGTCGTGTCTGTATAAATGTTGAGCACAGTGACAAACTGACGAGGCTGGGCGTGGTCACAGGTTCCTGTGGCGTGCTATCCCAGAAGCACCCTCTGAAGGCGGGCCGCCGGCACGCTGCTCTCGTCTTCCGAGTCCGCGTCGCTCGGGGGGTTGGAGCTACAGGGAGAGGTGCATTCTGGGGAGCACAGGTAGTGCATGAGGGGCAGCCGGTACTTCCCACAGAAGTCCACAAATTTGATCTGGCGCACACATGAATCAAAGTAGACGCCTGGAGAAAGTGGAAAAACCAAGTCAGGTTCAAGTGGCTGGTCAGTGACCTGAATTGTTCAATGTGACAAATGCATACAATAACACAACACAATTAATACAATAAATCGCCACCATCACCAGGCAGGAAACGGTAAAGGGAAAGACAAATACGGGAAATGTTATCACATCACTTCCCGACAGAGATCAAGACCCTACAAGAGTCTACAAGATAAAACTGATGAGTCACCGGATCATAAAAAGAAGAAGACACATAAAGCACATTCATGAAAAACAAACTTTCCTCATTCATTTGTGTTTTTCTTTAAATGAATAGATGTTTACTTCTAGGTCTTTATAAGTCACACATATTGAATGATATATGACGGAGCTGCAGAAAAGTATTCTAACATTACAAATCTGTTTTTTTCTCAGACACTAAACTCTTACCGGCACACTTAGGGTTGGGACACTTGCTGGCCAGGTCCAGGTATCGTAGCAGATTCGAAGGCATGTCACCGGGGTAGTATTGAATATTTCCGCTCTTGACCGTACGTCCGGCCAATTCTAGCAGCGAGGGGGGGTCGTAGGTCATCTCCTTGACAAAGCGCACCACCAGTGGGTTGCCTCTGAGGCTGAGCTCATGCAGGTGCACCAGGCAGAGGATTTCCCTTGGCAGGTAGGTGAGCAAGTTGTTGTGGAGACTTAAAGATCGCAGCGAGTGGAGCCTGGGGCGAGACACAGAGGTAATGAATTCAAGAGGGCAATAACGTTCTGTAGGGATGTGATACACTGCAGGTTGCACTGGAAGGACGTTGGTGGAGGACAGCAGTTTACCTGGTGAGTTGTGGGGGGACACTTTGGATGCGATTGTCACACAGGACCAGGTAGCTGAGGTAGGGCAGGTTCGCCACTTCCGGGGGAATGGCTGTGATGAGGTTTCCGCCCAGATACAACAGCTCCAGACTGACAGCAAAAAAAAAAGAGGCGGAGAAAATCAATATCACAATTCATTTAGGATTTGAATGCGTTTTGGTCGCAAATGCTCTTTTATCAGAAGTCCCTGAATTCACTTTTAAACTTTTTCCCACAGTCAGTCATTATGTATAAAGTTGGTCCTGTTAGAGTGCTTTACTGCATTTAACCCATTTGACGGAGATACAATTATTGATGTTTAGGTTTTTAGTAAGTCTTTCAAACCTTTCTGCTTGCTGAATAATTTTTACCTACTCAATTGCAGAGAATGGTATTAGATGGTACAGTCGGCTCAGAGAAGGGGTGGAGCTCTACTTCTACTACTGCTTTACTATAGTACAGGGAGTAGTATAGCAAAGCAGATGACCCTTTCATTTCTTATATATTATTATTACATTTCATTTTTTTTAATGAAACAAGTTGTGGTTGTTTGCAGGGTTTGCACCAGTTGCAGGGTTTCTAGAGGTGACATTTCTCCACCTGCTGCTTGTACTTATACTATCTTTCTATTTCAATGGGTTAAGATGCAATCGAGGGGAATTGTTCCAACCCTAACCCAAAGCAAAATGACCCGAGTCCAGAACTGATACACACCACAAGGGGGAGCTAAAGACATGTGGTTTCATGCAAAATAATCCATAAAGTTGTGCCTATGTTTCTGTGTTAATTCTTAGAAAATATCACAGACAACATACAGAGGTAAAAACACTACAAAAAATACCAATGATTTAACGAATCACCAGAGTATTATTTTATTTTTTTCACTATGACATCCATGTCTTTATGCATCATCCCCTCACAGAAAGTTTGCAAAAAACATTCAAGACCAACAATATTATTCATGCGATGACCCGCATCAAATTTATATATAAGGCCAAACTGTGAAGTTCATTAGTTAGTTTTATTAAGACAACTAAAGGACCCTGGAAGGTTAATGGAGGTATGGAGCACCCAGGAGATGATAGTGAGTGAACCGGAGAGACGGGGAGAGGGCGATGGATCGCTGGTCAGCGGAAGTAAGCCGTCGGGCCATCTGCCTGCAGGAACTGATGACACAGCGACTGCGGGACAGGAAGCCATTATGCTGTCCTTGGTGGCTGAGCACTGAGCGAGCTCCTCTGTGACGGGAATGGAGACATTCAGAGTCTGCTCTCTGTCCTCACTGACACAGTGACACAAATCAGCCCCCAGAGATTACAGTGGTTTATGGGGCGTATCAAGGACAATACACAAACTGTTTTTGCAAGCAAGCAAAATCTTTCTCTCCATTCTCCATTCTTTCACTTGATGGTGAAAGAATGGCTAAGATTTTGGAAAGGAAAGAGACCCACAGGAGGAGGACCCTGTGTCTTTCTCTACACACGTCAAGACATGATCATTCACATTCTGCCTGAATTCGGTGTAAATTGTTTTTTTTTAAAGGAACTCTTTTTCATAAAGTTCTACCTCCTGTTTGATAAATGTGACGATATACCAAAGAGGCAGATATTCAATATGAGGACCCCACCCCACTGAGGTTATTTTTACTTGCTCAAAGCTTTTCTAAGATGACCAAATTGGGCTTCTCTCAATAACGCCCATTATTCTTTGCATGTAAACATCGAGCTGGAGAAGCAAAGTTAGAACCTCTGACCTCAATCTACAGAATTTGACACTCTCCCTCACCCACAGCTGCTTGTTGGCTGCTGTCCACCTCCTCTCCCACATGTCTCACTTTATTAGCTAAAGCTATCCTTACATGACCCTGTTTTGCTGCTTCAGCCGACAACAGCAGCACTGGTTGGATCCTGTGCTGCTGTACTATTCATTTTGAACTATTCAAAATGCAGTGCTAAGCATACCAATTGGAGTATTCAGCTTCCCCTCCTGTGTTTGGTCAAGTTTGGGTTGTATCTCTTGTACAGACGTTTTGCAGCTCCTCAAGGTGAGCTCATAGATGAGTCTGTTTTCTGACGTATGTATTTGTGTGAGGGGGTAGGATAAGGAGGGACTGGGAGAATCCATGCTTCGGCAGTAGCTCCATAACCATGACATTTAGAATATTACCTACAATGCTAATAAATGACTTGCAGGGTGCAGGAGAAATGAGAAAAAACTCATCAACAACCACATTAGCTTGATGAAAATGAAAACATCCACTAAATGTACGGTTATTTTAAACATTCACAGATCCTCAAGAAGGGCTGGGCGATATGGGAAAAGATCTGATATATATTGCCATATAAATCAAATGATCAGAATATATTTACATTTGTGTTTATGTACAATGTCCTTCTTGTACAAATGTCTTTTCGTATGCATAAAACTGAATTTACTTGCACGTACAATCATCCTGTGCCACTGCACTTTACTTGACGTGATAGTGTGTATTGTTAATGTGTCCCACACAGGACGACCGGACCTTTAACGAGCGTCTGACCCAGGAGCAGTGGTGTTAAAAAATTATTCAGCGGTGGAAACCCGCTAAAACAATGAACGTAGCAGAAAACGTGATTATGTTCAGTCACTGTATCGATGCAGAGTCGTCCACCTCTCTGCAGGAGCCCAAACATTAGCACATGTGATGCTGCTTCTGCTGCTCCTACACTCTGTGCCATGAGCATCAACCTAACATGACTTGGCTGTAGCTCTATTCGAGCCACATGATTGGTTCGGCGCTGCTATTCTCATTATCATTGGATGTTCTTTAAGCCTGTCAAAACATGTCTATCAAGAAAAAGTTAAATCACAATTTTTCTCTTTTCATTATCGTTTTATCGCTCATCCTTTTCCTCCAGGTAAGATCTCTATAAGTTTAGGGTGCATATGAGTAAGCAGCTCGAGATGTTTGTTAAGTTCATGAGACCTGGCTCCATGTGACTAGGTTCAGAGGCGGCTTTCATCCTCTGCCTCTGTGAAAAGCCACACTGATTTGTTTGTGTGTGATCAAATGAAGACGGTTGGATGTTTGACCTTTGGCCTGCCACCTGTCACTGACTTGCTACTGTTAAACTGAGGAAATGATAAGATAGACACAGTTGGCTGGCCTTTCTCGGTCAGATTAGTCGCTGCTGCTACATACACAGTTGTAAAATTGGTGCCATTGTTCTCTTGTACATTCACTCATGACTTATGTTCCTTCTCCTCACAAGAGATTGATTAGACCTACTTGTTTGCCTGTGTGGCCACATGTACTAACAGCAGTGTCTCTGCCTTTATTTTCTGCAATGCTGTTTTCAATATGTTTTTCTTTATTAAGGAGCTTTTGTTTTAAATGTTTTGCTCAACACTACTGGATACCTCCCATTAGTTATAACAGCCACTTTGTTCATGTCTCCAAACCACATCCTGATGGTTACAGGAACGGTTCTCAATTATCCTGCTTCCAGAATGAATCATGATGTTTACAGGATAAACTGACGGGAAATGAACATGCGAGATAGCGACAGGAATAAAACTGATAGTAGTAAACAAAATTTCCTTAAAAGTAATTCTGAACCAACGTGTAGCATGAATTGATCACCTGAACATGGTCAGTTCTTCTCTCTATTCACTTTTTTTTAATTCAAGTGCTTAAGACTCTTGCTTGATAACAAAAGTGTGTCAACTCTTCTGACTTACATGAAACAGCAGCTTAAGTGTGAGTCAAGTAAACAAGAAGGTATTCAAAGCAGATGTATCACATAGATAGCAACAGCATAATAAAAGCTGACTCTGGCAAACAGCAACCAAAGACTCTTGATGTCAGGATGAACTTTGGTGTTGCCATTTCGCCAGAGGCCAAACATCATTGTGAAGATAACACTGAATGAGAGGAGGTTCAGAACCACTACTTACATGCCTTGAACATCTTCTGCATCTGTAATACATTATTGTATATTCTAAAACCGTTTCACTGACTGATCTTGTACTTTCCTGTCTTTAGATTTTTCCTCCAACTACTGTACTTGCCTCTTAATTTGCTTTATCTAACTTATCTTTGATATTTATAATATCTTTGATATTTATCCACTTCATAGCTTTGTTATGCACCAAACACCAAAGCCTTATATGTCAAAAACCTACCGATTCTGAAATGTGCCAAATGTGGCACTGCAACTTAAAAACAACTTTCAATCCTTCACTGTTCTGCAAATTGTTGCCTCATACATTTACTTAAAGTAGTTGTGTTAGTAGCTAAATCTCCAAAGTGGCGTGCCCAAAAAACCTGCTTCGTTTTTCAAAGAGGTTAGTAGGTGAAACGTTTATCACCAGTCTGTAATGAAAGCTTGACTATCAAAGGCACCTGTACTTTGGTAGTTAGGGTTCAGATTAAATAAACATGATGATGACCTTTTAGCTTACAAAACTCACGTGGGAAACAAAGTGCCTAAAGCAACTGTTGCCCAGGTGCTTCTGCAGATGCAGCTTGACAGAAGAGTGACAAAGGGCAATAATATCAACATGTTTTTGAAAGTATCAGAGAAAAAAAGTGGGGGTCTATATTTTGCAACTGCATGATAAACTGCAATAACTCCAATTTATGCATGTGGTTGAATATCAACAGTGTCCTTGAGATGTTTAGGCCAAAAAGTATTGCTTGCAAACCTTATCAAACATGACTGATAATAGTATTAAAAAGGTCCAGTGTGGAAGTTTTAGGTGAAAGGGATCTTTTGGCAGGAATTGAATATAAAATAATCCTGCTTGTGTTTACATGCGTGTTTCATTTAAATAGACCAAATTAGCCTAGTACTGGCTCTTCACATTTAAATACTTTCTATTTGAATCTGGAGCAGGTCCTCTCTGCGGAGGCTGCCATGTATTTTACAGTAGCCCAGACGGGACAAACTAAACCCCTTTTCAGTTTTAATGACAACTGACGGCTACTACAAGTTTCCTTTAATGTTTGGAAGGCGAGGGTGAGGAATATTCAGCTGCAACATGCAACTTCACCAGTAGATGTCACAGTATTCTACACACTGAACCTTTAACTTCATACTGCAAACGGGGTGAAAATGGATGGACCAAGTGGGAGAATGAACTGGCTGCTTCGTCTCCAATGTCCACACGGAACAATCCAGTAAGTTCAACTAAACTAGCAAACTAGCTAGCTATGAAGAGTGATGCAAGGCTACACGAATTGGTCTACACCATAGATATATATAAAGGCTAGATGTCTCGGCCAATGGAGTCGAACATCCGCACATGGGGGCCATCTTGCCACAGGCAGCTCGCTCACCCATAACATTGTGTTGTAGTGGTACGTACTTTTTAAATAACCATAACTTGCTAAATTCTCAACCGATTTTTAAACGGTTCGGTTTGTAATAAACGTCAGAGATGTAGTTATGTAGTTATCTAGCCTTTATATATATATATATATATATATATATATATATATATATATATATATATATATATATATATATATATATATATATCTATGGTCGACACTGTATCCATACTTATTCTCACTTTTAAAGATTGGTGTTGGGTAAAGGTTGCTTGTAGAATTCGGTGACATCTAGTGGTAAAGTTGCACGTTGCAACCCCCCCTTCCAAACATGAAAGGGAACCTGGGGTAGCCTTCAGCTGTCATAAAACTCAAATGGGGTCTGGTTTGTCTCAGTTGGGCTACTGTCAAAAACATGGTGGCCTCCGTAGAGAGGACCCAATGTAGATTTATAGTATTTTATATAACGGGCTCATTCTAGGCTAAAGAAAGCAACACTTTACAAATTAGATGAATACATCACTAGGATTAATTTATACAGAATTTCTGCCAATGGATCCTTTTCAACCAAATCAGATACCCTGGACCTTTAAGTCATGGCGGGTCGGGGGGGGGGGGGGGGGGGGGCAGTTGACCCACCTTGTCAGGTTCTCTATCTCCGCAGGTATGCTCTTCAGTCTGTTTCCGCCGAGCGACAGCGACTGCAGCCGCGGCAGCTTGGTGCACTGCAGCGGGATCTCCGTGAATCGGTTCCCGCTGAAGTTCAGCACCTCGAGCCGCAGGCAGCCGAACTCCTTTGGCAGCGAGAACTCGTCCAGGCGGTTGTTCTTGGCGACGAGGGTCCGCAGGTTGCTCAGCCGCGTTATGCCCTCGCAGATGGCGGACAGTCCGTTGTTGCTGATGTCCAGGAACTCCAAGTTGCAGAACAAGCAGACGGACGAGGGCAGCGCGAGGAGCCGGTTGTAGTTCAGGTACAGCTGCCGGGTGTCCCGCTTCCTCTCCTCGCTGACACCGTCGGTGCTGAACGTGCTCAGGCTGAGGCGAGAGAAATCCAGGACTCCGTCGCCCACCGCCGCCGCTGCTCCTTCGTGAATCTCCATTTTGAGTGATTTACTGTGAATGTAAAAGTGAACAAAGTCCTCGCAAGAGCTGTGGTGTCGGCTCAGCGCCCCCGTCAGACCTCGGGTTAGCCCCAGGAGTTGTTGTGGATGTTCGGCCAGGAGCTCGGGAACTCTTCTCTGCGACCGCCCGCAACATTTACCCGCATCTCTGGTGAGAAACTGGGTCTAGTTGAGTCCTGAGGTGGAACTACGGCGGCTCCGCATGACTCCACCGAACAGACTGACCACAGAGCAGCACGGAGCCTCTGCAGCTATGCTCCCAGAGGAGGGACACAGGCTTTCTGGCTTAATGATTGGACAATACCCGTAGTAAATCACGCCCACTCCGATGCTGATTGGCTAATCTTTCAATCTGTCACTATACAGAACTTCACATAAATAATCTATAACAAGTTTATTAGTACGTTTTTTATAACTTTACGCAACAATAGCTCTGGTTGTTGTTGTTGTGAGTAAGTTTACACGTTTTCCAACAGTACGGTGGCCGTGACGCCGACTGCCTTGCTTCCATATGCGATTATGCAACCTCCCTCCTCTGTTGCATTATGCAACTTATTGAGATGTGCATAGAATGAGAAGGAGGCGCAGGGCTGTGTTCTGGCCAAATGCATAGGACCATGCAGCCTCAAAGCAAATTGCACTACATTATATCATGTGTTCTGTGCAGTTTCAAGCAAATGTGTAAAGATTTTAGAATAAAAAAAATGACAGGATCTCACAACATATGATGCACTGTGGCAACATCCAAAAGTATATGAATATATATAACTGTCCCACCAAGAGCAACTGAAACCCTAATTTGTCTTATGCATTGTGAAACCTACAAACAATTTAAATAGTGTAAGTATGTGAAGGTGTATTCATGCAGTATTTGCCATATACCAAACAGTAAGGATGTGCACTCAAATGCAACAAAATACAATTAAGAGATTATAAAGTTGGGAACATAAGTAAGTCATTATGAGCTTCTTAGTATTTGTCGAGGTAACCTTAAATTGGTGTAATAATAGTAATAGGTTTATGTCAGGTATGTGCAGAATTTTTTTTTGGGGGGGGGGGGTATTAGAGAGTATTTTGTAATATACTCTCTAGTTCAGATTCAGACATTCTAAATCAGACATATTAAGGAGTAATTCCTCATTCTTTACTCTGTATTTAAAATGTTGGTCAGATAAAATCACCCACGCACAAAGCAGTTTTGTAGTGTATGGGCTTTATTGGCATACATACATGTTCCTTACAGTCTCTGCACTTTTGGTGAAATACAGAGTTTAGCTAGAACCAGGTAATGCAACTTTCACACAGTTGATGGAGTCACAAAGCACTAGGTTAATGCTAAACGTCAGTAAAGCGCACTCGCTCTGCCATGTGGCCATAAGAGCCCCTGTGCAGGCAAAGAGAGACCTATACTGTCTGCAGGTCTAAGGCACTGATTTTTATTGTCAACCCTCCCAATTCAGATACAGGATTTTAACAAATAATTTTTTTTAACAAAACCAAACTTCTCTCAGCATCACACCTTATCAGCACACACTCATCACACACGTTCACACACACACACGCACACACACACACACACACACACACAAGCACTTTATATGCACCAAAAAATGATGCGTCTAAGCTACTTAAGTTTACAGTGAGGCTAGTCCTGCTGTTAGAGTGGATTTGAAAGCACAGGTATATTGTTGTTGCTGGGTCCAGAGTAATGTTTTACCTGGAGAGTTTTGTACATCATTCAAACATGTCATCAAGACTTTGGTTTCAGTTTTCATCGTGCTATATTCAGATCATGTCTCTGTTTTTTGCAGTAAAATCATCACCTAAGCACTAAGATATAAACAGAGTTCAGGCTTGTGATAAACTAAAGCCTAGGGAAGCAAGAGAGAAAAAAAAAGAAGTGCAATGGTCAAGTAGTGGCTGACTGTGGCAGTTCTACATGGCTGCAAAATCAAAAACACTAGTAGCTATACCCTCATATCTATTCCAGCTCCTACAACCAAACTCCTGACCATTAAACCTAAAAATGCTGCACCAGGTCTGCAGAAGTCAGTCTTAAGCTCTGCATTCTCAACAGGTGGATTCTCATAGTTCCTCAACACTGTAAGCCTTCTCAAACAACGACTCCCACTTTCCAGAAACGACTCAATAGTTTGTTTCAGAATTACTGTAAAAATATAAAGGATTGTGGTAAAAAAATTGCCCCGGGGCTAGTGTGGGGGCAAAGTAATACAATCAAACAAGACAGTACTGAACACAAGGGGAATCCTAGGATACTCTTTGATAGCCCCTGAATCTAACAGACAACATCACAAACACTTGCACAATGTAAAAATGTATAATTGACAAAGCAGAGCAAAAAAAGTCAGCTTAATACTGACACACGGCCACAAGGTAAATCAAGTATGAAAGAAGGTCGATGGCGTGCATCCTCTCCTTCACAGCGCCCTTGTTTAGGCCTCCTTTGTGCTGCTCTTCATCTTCTCCACGGTTTCCTGTATTTTCAATAACAACAAACATGGACTCAAACATTTGATATATATATATATATATATCACATCATTTAAATAGTGTATAAACAATAATGTGAGAACAGATTTGCATAAGCACCTTCCAGCTTTTTGGATGTTTTAAGTTTATCTGAAGTACACATATGATATACAGTTGGGTAGGTATGTAGGTATGAAGGTAGGTCAGAAAAAAGGTAGGTCAGAGATAAGAATTAGATAAGTAGATGGGAAGGTATCTATCTGGGATATTTTATTGATCCTAAACTGAAAAATTCCTGTGTTACAGCAGCAATGTATCACTGAAGTCGTATCCTTTAAAAGCAGCAAAGGTCCCCATGAGAGAATCTAGCATTAATCTGGTCACACTGTAACCCACAGAGCTGCATTCGCATAAAGTGTCATTATATTCCGGCCTTCTGGAGAACATACATGACCTTGCTGACCCAACCATGGCTTCCAGCCAAAGCCTGTCATGCTCTCATACCATCATGTGAGCACACAAACACACACACACACAGGCTTCTCACACATTTAGATGTTGTACAGGTTTTAGAACTAGGCCATAAAGCAAGAGTGGTTCTAGAACTCTATTCTTTATTCTAAATTGGCGGAGGTTCTTTAATAGTATTCAATATCTACACCCATTGTTCTTTGTCTGGGGAGGTTCTAGAAATTCAGAAGAGGCAGTGGTGATTGTGCCGTTCTAGCTGTTGGACATTAGCCATTGTTTGCCCAGAGAGACTAAACTATTCCTGATAGCACTATGGTTCTGACAGTCTGGAGAGGTTCTAGACTAATTTGTGTGGTCAACTACTGCATCACAAAGGGAAATTGGTTCTATCCGATGTCCGGAGATGTTCCTGTAATTTCCCAGAAGGGCTGTGAGTAAGAACGCACATGTCCAACTCAAATGCTCCACACATTTTTTCCAGCTAACCCCCTGTCAAATGGACTTACAAAAATGTACGAGTGAGTCCATGTGATAATACAGAAGTAAAATGTCTAAAGAATACAATAATAATCGTGTTCATTTGCTTGTTTTATCTACCCTCTATTTCATATTCATTGGCCTTTCATAGTTGTATTGATTTCATTTAGAAAACATTTGTGTATTTCACAACTTTTGATTTGTTGTTCGCCTTTTGTGCCAAGAGCCGTAAACCCTACTCACTCAGATTGTCACATAAAAATTTACAACTACCAATTACTATGTGAATTATATTGTGCTGGCTTGGCAGTTTGATTCAAATTCTATATCCAGAAACAGTTTAGACACACAGGCCATGTCAGTATTATTTGATAGATCTGGAATCCTATCAGCAGTGGGTAATGATGGAGCTTCACACTTTGCCCAGAGCATCTGTCCTTTAATGTGCAGACAGTCTGAGATATTTGCAATTAATATGATTCACTAAATTATTGTTTTTATTGCAAAAACAGACCTGGTGCTTGTTGAGCTCAGCCACACGGAGGTTCCACTCCTCCTCAGTCATCTCTGCCCCGGTATCTGTGGAATCATCCAGAGCCGCCATTTTGTCTGCAGAGGTGATAAAACAATAAGAAGAGATAGAATGAGACGGTCAAATGGGATCATTTAACTTGTGAGTCGATTAAAAACATTCAAATGAATAAATGGTGTAAAAATGATCTACACTACTTTGACTCACCAGTGCAGGTCATGGCAGTGCACACCCAGTTGCCGCATGCACAAACACAGCGGTTACACTCCACCTGGGTCTCTGCTCCGTCCTCGTATGTCTCATCCTCCAACGCGCATTCTGCAGAAAGACATGTGAGGAGCTGCTCAAGACCACAGATAAGAGACTGTAGCAGAGGGAACATTTCAACTGTGTCACTTAAATTATTTCAACCATGACCCAGAGATGTCAGCATTTAAAAATGCTTCATCATTAATCCAGAAGCTTAATTTTGAAGTCATATGCCTTGTTTGCTGACTAGTTTTGACTTACTAGTAAAAAGACAGCATATCTGGCAACCCACATGATAATCATCTGTGTTGGAGAGCCTGTGAGTGTGTGTGTGTGTGTGTGTTGGTAATAAGCTTCCTTAGTGCAAATATTTCCGATTGAGGACAGCTTGACCCATTGAAGACAAAAAAACGTGCCTCAAATTGGAAAACAAGCTGAAATATTGGTGGTTAAAGTTAGGTTATGTTTAAGGTTATTTTTAAGGGTTAAGCTAAGGGTGTTAGGCAAGTAGTTATTATGGTTATGGTTAGAGTAGGGGAAAGTTTTCAGGAAATTAATATAACGTCCCACAATGTCATTCATCAAGTGAAGCTTTTTGGTTCAGTGACCTAAAGTGAATCTTTTCTACTCATGGCTTATTTGTGCTGCCTCAACGTATGAAAACAGATTTGTCTGTTTCAAACAATGTAACCGCCACTGTCCACGTATAATCCGTCCTTTTCGAAGGCATGGTTTTCAAGCAATACATCCACAAACATGTCGACCACAGAGAAGGTTTTGATTGGTCTTAAGTAAGAGGCCAAAGCCAGAAAAAGGTTAGGTGACATCGTAAAGAAGCCTGTAGTTTCTAACTAGGTCACTAAGCCTCCTCTTTAAAGGTTCAGCCATTGTTTAAATTCCTTCCTCATGTCTTTCGGTCGACTTACTTGAACTATTAGCTCCTTCTGTTTTCATAATGTATGAATCTATGGTCAAGGACTAAAGAGAAGAGACTGAGGCTAATTTCCACAGCTCACTGGATGTCTAACCCTGTCAGACCTGCATCCTTATAATATATCTAACTTTATGTCAAAGTATAGTTGTCCCTTTGAGCTCACTCTTCTCTGGTGGATTGAAGCCAGGTTTCAGGCAGTTGAGGAACTCGTCAAAGCTCAGTTTCCAGTCTGCGTTCTCATCCGAGAGCTCGATGAGGGCGTCAACACACAGGCTCCTGTGAATCACACACACACAAAAACAGAATAAATATCAGCTGCTCCATACACTGAGAACAAGATCCAGAAGAAATGAGTATTCTCTGAAAATACTCATTGGTTTAGAGTGTTTTATTCTTCAGAGCACAGGTGCTTGTGGCGGAGTTGGCTCCCACAGGAGGCCTTCAGTAATGTTGGCACTGGACTGGAAAGGGTTCAGTGACACACTGTGTGAGCTCAAAATAGCAGCTCAGGAAAAAAGATACGGGTCTGTCTGTACAAACATAACCACAGAAGAAAATGTTCCCATGGTCTGTGGCACTGATGAAACAAACTAGAATCCAAACAGTAGTTATCCCCCTCCACCCTCCACCCTTCACCCTTCACACACACACTCATGTAAGCAAGCAGACCCGACCTGAGCAGCTTGTTGCTCTCCTGGTCGGCGTAGGACTGCATCTCCACGACCGACTCGTTGTGCTGGATGAACTTGAGGAGCTCTGAGGAGTCCAGCTGAGAATCACCGTTGTCGTAGGACTGCAGAGACATGGACAGACACAAGGGAGGCACAGTCAAAGTCTCTGTAGAGTATGAAGAAAAAGGCTAAAATGTCACAATGAAATTCTCTACTGTCTGAAGCAAATATTACACAATCAGGGAGCCACACTTTACTTTATCAACATGTGTCATGTGCACATGCGTGATAGACATTTTTAATCGAAAGAATTCATTAGTGATACTAGGTCCAGGAAATAATGCCCTGCTGGGATCGCATTATTTCCTATACAGTGTGGAGATATCTACTACGCATATGCTCGTAGAAGATGGACTTTCCGCCATCTTGTCTGCAGGCAGGTCCCTCTCAGGCCAAACAGAATGAATCACTATGTGTGGCTGCAGAGGGCGCTGTTGTTCAGATATCTTATTCACATACGTGTATGCAATCTTTTTACATACACACAAAAGGTGATATTCAACTGCAGAAAGTGGAATTATTTGTAAACAATGAAATGCTCAAAATATTAGTGGCCCTTATTTGTCTTATTTGAGTGTCCGTCCCTTCTGTAGAGGTTGAGACTGCGTGGATGGAAACAGTATTATTCTGGGTGTGTGAAGCACCTCAGACCACCATGAGTAATATCCAGTGTTCAGTCAGTTCAGTGAGTGGGACCAGGAAGTCAGAGCTCCAGTCAAGACACATATGTTTTTCTCTATGTGGAAACCACCTAAACGCAATGGAAATGGAGCCCAAAAGTTTAAATAGTGTTGCATTAAATACCAAAATAAATGCTTTTACACATCCTCACCCCCCCCCCCCCCTTCTCTCTGGAGCTCTAACAAGAATAGGTCATTTTATGTCTGCTGAGCCTCTCATCTGATTGGCTGAAGAGTACAATCTACTCTTCTGCTTTTATGTCACTCATGTCTGCCCACAGTGTGGCTGGGGTCCTCCTCTACAGGTCAGAGATCCTCATTAAACTCAATACAAACTTATTGGCTGATTCAAAGGTCTGTCCTATGAAAAATTTGACACAATCTGAGCTGTAAGGGGTCATAGTGGCTGGTGGAGGCCTGCATGGATAAACATATCAAGGTATTTGGTGAAAAGGATGATGCCCGTGTTCATTAACCGGGGTCCATTAGACTTCTCTGCACCCCAGCAGAGAAACGATACCCACCTTGAAGTATCTTTGCAGGATGTTGGAGAAGTTGGATCCTTTGACAAACCAGCCATCGGGGACAACCTCAGTCTGCAGCCACTGGATCACGCGACCCCGCAGTTCATTGCGGTCGGCGGCGTAGCACACCACTGCAGGGCGGGGACAATTCAATACGTCAATGGCATTAATAATCATCCAAGGATCAAAAGGATCCAATCTAACTTGCAGGCTATGTCAAGGCTGACCCCTGTCCCTGTGTGACTACGTCAGTATGAGAATTGTTCTTTCCATCAGATCATAAACTACAGTTATGTCACACACGTAACAGCCACATCTTAATACATAAGACCAGACATTAACCCCGAAATCCTGAATTCAAACTAGAAAGTAATTCAATTTTTTTAATTTTTTTATTTTACTAAATACACTTGAAAACCTCCAAACATAATTTCACATTTCTATATGGTACATGCAACCTATGCAAGCAAGCACACACTCACACATGCCCTCACACACACTCACCTGGGCTGGCAGCTGCCTGCTCTCTTTTCCTCTCTAAAAGGGATTTAAAAACAGAGAAATCAATCAATCAAACAGTTTTGCATTTGTTTTCCTTTTCTTCCACAGCTCAGATCAATGTTCATGCCAGCGTGGACAAAAACAGTGACATCATCGTCATGTGAGAGCAGCGAAAGTTAAGTCAAGATAGGAGTGTAATATTAGATATATAATAGATAGGGTCAAGGCCCGGAGTGTGAACTTGATGGCAAAGTGATTCATGGTTGTGGCTTTATAAGGCTCTCTATGAACCCGCTCACCTCACATATCAGTGCTGTGTATATGGGCTCGTTCAGAGATCAGCTCAGTTCCCTGTATTCACTTATCAGCATTTTTGTCTGGTGGGGCAAACGTAAAGAGGAGCAAACTGTCTCTATGTTTCTCTACATCGCACATTTTGCAAATCAGAGTTCAAGGAGAATGTGAGATTCTCAGTGTCATGGGGTAATAAAGATTTGAGCTCGTTTTTCATATCGGGCCAATGCTGAAATAAACGAGTAATAACAAAGTTACAGTGAAATATTCCGACCCTGCATTTAACAGATGATACGTCAATGCACATCTGAGGACAAACTTTATGTATTTTCTCTATTCTTCAATATTACTACTATTATATTTTACTATTTTATTACAATAAAAGTATGAATTGTATCTGTGTTAATTGTATGAATTCTAATTGTTTTTCTAAAAGTACTTTTCTTGACATTCTACATTGTATCATTACTACATATAAGATAATCTTTTTAAACTATTTATTAAATAATAATTTAACCACAATTGTTTCTATTTATAAAAATCTTATACCTGTACACCAATGTATCATTGTATTGGTCATGTTCCAAAATGTGTGTGTCCTACAAGATGGAGTTTCTGAACTTTTTATATTTTCTGACATCTCTCTACTCTATTCTGATTAACTTTGAAAAATGCCATGAATATAAAATGTGTTATTATTATTAGGGGTAGTGATGCACTGATATGAGATCTGGTATTGTTGTCCATACTTACCTTTTCATGTTGGACCAGTTTCCCCGGCATTAAGAATGAATTGTTTCCAATACCAGTAAAATATTTCAATATTTTATTGCAGGCAACTGATTTAAATGAGCAAGATCCGTATAAACCTATACAATGTCAGCTGTGTCTGTGTGGCTGAATCACACAATTTCAGTAATGTCTCAGAATCAGAATATAAAAGACATAGACATAAAAGAAATAACAACTTCAAAGTCATGTAAAAGGCCTTGCACCCTGTCCAGGTGCAAGTACCCCAGACTATCAAAACACTATATTACCCTTGATAAGAACAACTTTTTAATTATTGACGAAATATTATTATGGTCCTAATTTTCCACTTGGAAGGGCAATCTGAACTTGGAAACAACAGGTGATAATATTATTATCAAGGCCAAGCTTTTTCCATGACAACAGGGCAAAAATAAGCTGTTGCGGTACATTGTGTGACACTATTGGACGTTGTGGTGGAACGGTTCAGTCGACAGTATTATCTTGTGTTCTCTTACCTTGGCAGTGTCCGTCATGGGCCACCTGGATTTTCAGGCCGGTCAGACAGGCGTCTCTGTGCAGCTCACAGTGATTCCTGTAGGTCTTAGCATTGCTGCCGCACACTGACCTCTTGTGGGGCTTACAGGTCTGCAGAGTGAGAGGAGAATGTCATCTCATAAAGTCTTTTCAATTTTCTTCTGTTCTTGTTGTCCCCTACTTTCAATGCCCTCCCTAATAATACGTTTAAAAAAAAAAAGAAAAGGTACACAAGGAAGTTCTTTATGTGAAGAAACGAAGTTAACCTGATTTTATTTTCGAGTTTAAGGAGGTATGAACTTCTAAGGCCTAAATTTCCACAAAGAAAACCTGCACAGTATTCCAGTTTAATAGTCACGATACACTAAAGCCATACACTCACCTCTATACACAGACAGCTGGGCTCCCCCTTCTCATTGACAGCACACTCTCTGCCGGCCCCACAGAACACGTTGGCACACACTTTGCTTTTACTCTGCAACTCCTGAGAGAAGAAGAAAAAACAGATTGATGCTTTAAAAAAAAACACTGGTTTTACACACAGGGCTACGCTGTTGAACTAATAACGGATCTGAAAGCACTGAGATGACACCGGCCACGTTTCATAACACATACTAATTACTGATTTGCATACGGTATGGAGAGCAATTTATTTAAAGGACAAAAAACAATTAGTGCATAACTCCTGAAGAATCTAAATAAACTGTAAAGTCTTAAAAAAGTGTAATGGATTTGTCTATTGATATTCTATCAACACACATTAAAAACATGTATAAATAACAGAAATAACTTTCAACTCAAATATATTTGATCTAATCCTCCCAAACTCTGGTACATAGTTCAACATTTTGCATGAACCCGATCCAAATCACTGTTTGACATAGATTCCTTCTCGAGAGCATTCACCTCTAGGGCAAACCTTCAATGACTAATAGCAGTTCCCCACTAGGTGGTGCTACACCATGAATTTCCACTACATCCACCAACGTGTTGAATTCAAATGTCCATAACTTTGGGCTCAGGGTTCTTGCAATTTTTTAACATTCACTCTAAACAAATTCAGAAGGCAGAATATGAACACTTCATAGTTAAAGCTTGAACGCTTCTCTATAATGCAGTATTCATGTTTTGGTATCTCCACTATTTACTGAGATCTCCAGAGACACATTTATGTTTGCCGGTATAGTTGCCATGTCAACCATAGCCAGACTCGGCTCCAACAGTGTCAGCTGACCGTGCTGCACTCAGACAGTAATGGAAACAGTGGAGCTGGTGTCTTGAGTGTTGATTAAGTAAGGTAACGCTGCACATCAAAAAACTGGAAGGTCTGAGGGCTGCTGTACATCTGAACGAGCTTTTTCTAAATTAAAACCTTGAAGATCCTCATTCCTTTTCATTTAAATGTCTAAAGATATCTTGTTTCAGTCCATCTTATCACTCCAATTTCCTCTTGTTGACATTTTAACGCTTCTGTTTCTTTATCCTTCATTTGTTTGCTATTGCAGACCACCGGTGGACTCGCCAAATAAAAAAAAAAAAAGAAGAAGTTCGCTGGAGCTACAAACCGACCAATCACAAGACGCCAAGCGTAGCTCCAAGAGAGGTTTTACGACCTCACACCTCCTCCTTCTCCGTGACTGCTTGTACATGTGTGACACTTTATTTTTTGTGTAGTTGTGTGTGTGTGTGTGTGCGTGTGTGTGTGATTGTGTGTACAGGGTGCTTCCACATCTGGAGCCTGAGCTGTGTTTTCCTTTGGGCCCATTCCCATACCCCGTGAAATCTTTTCTCCGCCCTATTTTTCCAGACTCCCCTCCTCCTCGTCCTCTCTAAGCTGCGGTTTCCTGTAAGAGCCAGACGAAAAGTTGGCCTTCTGCGTATGACGGCACGTGAGTTGGCCCTAAAGCCCCGGCGCCTGTTTGCGAGCTCCAAGGTCCTGGTATGTGGGTTAAAATGAAGGTGGATCCACGTGTCTTGAGCTCTCGTAAGCCCAGCAGTGATGGAACATAACTAGATGGATACAGGGGAGGGGTGGTGGTCACATGCGAGCATCAGAGTACAGCAATTTTAACCCTGAAGTGGTGAGACGAAAGGGATTGTAGGTTTCTGCTCTATGCAGGCGCATACACACACACACACTCCCACATACACATTTGCACTCAAGAGTTGAGGTCATGGAAAATCTTCAAAGCGATCCCTGTGGCCTTGAGCATGTTGGACAATCCAGTTTGTTAGACACAGATGGGCGAGAGAGAGAGAAGCCTGTTGAAACCTGTAGAAACCTCAGATGAGAAGATGAATAATGGATGGACTCCTCTCATGAATCTGGTATAAATGAAGAGCGCCGTCTGTCTGTCTCTCTTCGACTACAGGCAGCAGAGCAACCCTGACATTTAGCTAACGACCACAGAAGCACAGGGCCCTTTTTTTTCTGATCAAGTGGATTGTTGCTATGATGAGAACATGCGCCTGCTCTGGTGGCAAGATATAAGATGTGTCAGTCAAATGCCACCGGGTACCATAATTAGAACACAGGAGAGTGTGTTGTTCAGATTTGATGACTGACACAGTGACGTGGAAGACGTCAGACAAAGTGAAACAAACAGCTCTCGAGATGTCAGAGTGGTCCGTCCACCTTATGAGATCATAAATCATTTTCTGTGTTAAGCCTGGAGCCCTTGTTGTTGCTATGAACAGCAGAAATTCACCATTACATGCACCATCATAGAACATTTACTTTTGATCATGATGCAGGATGTGGCATTCACATACAGGCAATATAGCGACAGCTCTTCATAAATTCCCATTTATATATGAATGTGACATTATCCATGTTTCTGATTATCCGTATTATAGACGGCATATACAGATGGATGACATGACTGCGCCCAAAAAGTGAAGCCTAACCCCCCACTGATGGCTGGCTGCAGTATGGGTTATAAACCCTGTCTCTTACATGTTAGTAGATGGGACATGAACTTAACTGAAAACTAAAAAAGTCAATCTATCAGTTTTAATATCCAATATGTAAATCCTCTCAAGTAAGTAATGTAGAATCTAATTGTTTAAACCTCAAACACATAACCAGGAATCTCTAGAATTCCTCCAGAACTGAGATGGTGCAGGGCATGTTAACACACTTATCAACCCAATCACCGACAGAACAGTCGTTAGGGAAAAAGTACAAACTCATCACAAACAAAAACAAACACACCCCGCTTTGTGCGCGTCCTACTTTAAAGACATCAATTTTACATCGCGGCCAACAAATGCCTGCCTCATTTACCTCCTCTCCATTTAAAAACGATTACAGAAGCCAGAGCTCTGATAAGTGACTGGCGAATCGTACCAGATTAAACAGAGCCTTTCAAACCAATGCTGCCTCCAGCATATTACTGACTGCATATATATATATATATATATATATATATATATATATACACACACACACACACACACATTCGTCACACATCCTTTTCCTTTGCCATTTTCCCAGTTCCACTCCTTATTTGTCAGGAGGTTGAAGAAGATTAACACATTTAAGTTATGTCTCTCACGACTCTCGGAGCTCCATTTTTCATCTTTCTACCTCTGAGTGGAGCCTCACACCTCACGTCTATGTGTGCTTTAAATTTCTGTTGTGCTGTAATTCTCACCATCTTGTCATCTTATTCCCTGTGCCATGCCCTTTTATGGCTGCAAGACGGGTGCCAGTGAACCGAGACCAGACAAATGAGGAAAAAATAAGATGAGCAGAGGAGGAAGAATAAGAGAAGGAAGAAAGAGGCTTTGAGGACAGAATGACTGTTAACTGAGGAACAGGTAGATGGTGGAGAAAGAAGAGGAGAGGCGATGTGCGCTCCGATTTTAATTTATCTCCTGTCACATGTTGAATGGCTCCACACTGAGGCAGACGTGAAATTAAAGGGCAATGTATTGGCCTCAATTAAAAAGCGTCTTTTATTTTCCACTGCTGATGAGAACACATACAGTCGGGCAGCACTGGGGCTAAATCTGCATTTACAACACCTTTGAACAGCTTCCTGAACATCATCCTGCACGTCTGTGTCCTCACACAGACACACACACACACACACACACACACACTGTGTCTACAGCTACTAGGGCCAAAATTGTCTGGCTTCAGACAGCTGATGTCTGGGCCAAGATTCTATTTTCCTTTCATCGTACACTGTTTTTCTTTTATCAAACAAAACACAAACAGTGATACTTTTTTACAAGGTGTTTTTAGGTCTAGGCGTCATTTTGGATAAAATCTCCATAAGCAGCTATCTACTTATGAATGCTAATAAATGTAAAAGCCGAGAGCCGATGTGTTCAGCATTTTCTTGCACTCTCCATGGACAGTTACCTGCAGGCAACCATCGGCTGCTAAACTGTGATTGGTCAGGCTAGAAGCAGAAAGCAGAAGTCTTACTGCCCCAAGATCTTGTCCCTGTCTGCAGATTCTGCATCTTCACATAGAGAAGATACGTTTTACCTCATCAGGACTGTGCTTTGGTCCCCATGAGGTCTACACACATTTCAGTGTTTATGCTCGAAAAGATCTTAAAGAGGAAACAAAAACGAGTACACACACACACATACGCACAGCTCGACTAATGGAGCTTATCCGCTGATAAGTGCATGTTTTGCGTGTCGTATGTGTGTTTGAGTGCATCTTAACGATGCTCCATCGATCTAACACACCAATCAATGACTCTGCTGTGGGTGTCACCTTATGGCCACTGTGGATCGGTTCCCACAATGCACTCTGCCCATCATTAGCACAGGAGGCATTGATCAACACGCTGCCATGGATGTAACGACAACAAGCAGCATAGAGGAAATTGCTTGAAAAAAAAAGAAGAATAAGTTCATTATTCTGTGAATGAATAATGGGATAACATGAATTTCTATAGCAATCAACATGACTAATCAGTTTAATTAGAGTACCTGACATAATAAGCTTCATTTAATGCAATCCACTACAAGAAGCCTGCAGCAAATCCTTCACATATCGAGCTTTTCTTCACACTGTTGGAGAGGTGTTGATGCAGCTTATTGTGGAGGCTCTATACTTTCCTGCTGTTGTCGAAACCGTTCTGCATTTCTAAAAGGTCAAAGGTCGATCAGATTGAACTGCATTGACATCTATATTACACAGTTTCTGTGACTGAATGTGACTGAATGTCATGTGATCAATTTCATAAAGATAGGATTCATAGGTTTTTGTGTAGATGAAGTGAGAAGGCTCGCTGTTTTCCTTCCCCTCAGGTACAGTGAGTCTGGCGTGTGTGTTTTCATGAATAAAATATTGTGATATTTGACAACTTGAAATATAATATATCCCAGGAGGGGGGAAGGAGATGGACGATGATATTACAATTCATTCGAGTTGCCAGTGCACATTCACTGTTTGTTCTACCCAAGAAAAAACAGCTCTGACTACTTTTTCTCAAACCTGCTCCTCCCTTGAATTTGTCACAGCAAAAGAACATAAATCTGAATAATAAATGACAATCAGAGTGAAGGCAGTTGATGGTAATTTAATTTTGTATGAAAAATAATGAGATGAATGCAGAGTATGGACAGAGGGCTCCATCCGTTTTCGTATACGCAACCAACGTTTAGCATAAATGAGCCTTTAGACACAGCCAGATTAAAATCTTAACCGCTGTCTGTAGCTGAGATGCTCGCTGTGGTTTCATGTCTACTTTACAGACACGAGAGAGGTATTCAACACACGTCAATTGTGAGAACCATCACAAGCAGAGCAACACTGATGTTTGCCGTTGTAAAACAACAGTGACGCTAGTTTCACAACCGCAGCTGCGACCTTCAGACTGACAGATGGACGGACAAATGCATGCACACACAGCAAGTCTTCTTCACCCTCGCAGCCTCAAGGTGTCAGTCCCCTGTGTTTTACATGCATGTTTTAATGACAGCGAGCTGAAACACTGGAGACAGAGCAAGAGACAGAATCGGGAGAATGAGAAGGTGGTGAGGAAGGGGAGGGGGGATGTACATTCCTGAGCTGTGTGCGCCTCAGCTGGGGTCCAACAGAGTTCGCCTTGAGCCAAAATGTCCTCAGTATCTAGGCCACAGAGTCGCCCCTGCTCTCCCCCCCTTCTCTTGCAATTCCCTCTTTACCCCTGTGTTGTCTCTGCAGCTCTCGTTCGTCCGGTGGAATCATTAGGTGGACACAGGAGGAAGGAGGACAGGGAGGGCAGCCCGTCTCCTTCACCTCCCTCTCCCTCTAACCAGGCCTTAAACCCCAGTTTTCCTCTGCAAAGGAGTTTGGGTGAGCTCATGGCTAAATTGGCAGCACAGGGGAGAAACTTCACAGCATGTCATCGGCTGCAGTTTTGAGTCATAGACAGAAAAGCTGTAGCGTTTAGCCTCAATAATTCAAGTTCCTTCCATTCTCAAACTCTCTAGTCTTCTTTTCTTGTCATCTCTAAAGTTGTTCGACTGTATCTTCATACATATCAAATCGGGTTCAGCCTCATCTCGTCTGTACTCGACAGCCTCTGGAGATCAGACGTACAGTAAAGCAAGAAGCGCACAGTCAACCCACAAAAATAACACAATCCGGTGACATGCTTCCTTTTGAGCCGAAACGCCTTGTTAGTGTTTTGTGGCTTCATACGACAGGGAGTTGATAGTGGAACTGGCAGGATGTGTCCTTGGAATAATAAGGCCAAAGGCAGACTAATTTGAGTGTGTTAGAAAGATATGAGCGCTTTGCGGCCGCTCGACGGGTGGTCTCAAACACTCTCTGTGGGGACAGGACTGAGATTAGATGTGCAGAAACAAAAGGGGCCGTGCATGGGTAACGACCGCTCTACACCGACCTCCCTGTTTTTCTTCCCCCTGTGTCTTAGTCAATGTGAAAGGAATGCACCAGCAGACGGGATGATGTCACCCCAAGTCTGCAGCCCCTTGCTCTACACCCACCGGCCTCCGAAGAGAGCTGAAATGTACCAACTGCGCCCTGAAAGAAGTGAGACAACAAAGCGGGGAATAACCTCCAGAAAAACATGGGGAAAAGATAAACAAAGGACACGAGGAGAGACGGAGAGGGAACAGAGAAAGTAAGAGAGAGAGAGAAAGAGACGAAAGAAAAGCAGGAAATAAGTCATGGTCTGAGCACAGCCACATCTGTTAGCAGTTAAAACGTCACCAGAGAACATAAAACGCTATGAACACAGCACCACCCCCCGGCCTGCCCTCCCTTGTTTGCCCTGTTGTCACACTGCAGAGACCAATCTGTCCCCTGTCCCCCACCACTTGACCCACGTCAATCCCATGGCAGATTTGTCCCACCATCCCCTCATAAAGTGCAGATCTTGTCAGATTTTCTCTCCGCCTCTCTTCTTTGTAACCCTATGAATTTGACATCGACCCTAAATTTTCCGCCTACTTTCTCTCTCGCTCTCTGTCCACTTTTCTCTCCAACCCCTGCTCCATTCTGGGCATTCCTCCACTGCCAGAGAGGAAAGGAGGGAGGAAGAGGAGGAAGGAGGGAGTGAGGAGGGAGTGAGGAGGGAGGGTCTGTGCTCGGCTCAGGCCAGGGGAATGAGTAGATTCCTTGCCCTCGTCTCTGTTCCCTCTTTTGAGGCCAGTATCGGGGCTAAAGGCTGGAGCATGTTTGTAGAAGGAAATTAAGCGATTTACAGGCTATAGGATGGGTTCCAGCCAAATTTAAAAACTGTTTAAGTACGAGCATGCAACTTTCCACCACCCTGATCTTGTCAGATACGATGGGTTACTGTGGAGGTGATGGGACACAAACCAGGTCTGATAAACTCCAACTAGACATAACTGTTCCTCACAGTTCACAGGGAAACAGTTTGAAACTAAAATGGCAGATCTCATACCTCCACCAAGGCTCAACAATCACCGTAAGCCAGATCAGGCTGCACCAAACTGCACACACTTAAAATCAGGCCCTAAACAGGCTTGATTTTATTCAGCAAGATTCCAGCTTCAAAGAGTAGTTGATTAATCAGTAATCTACTTTTCTAAACTAACTATCGCCTGACAATTAAATACTGAAATATTTCCATGGGAGGGTTCTCCAGCTCAATGTGTTGATCAGATTAAACAGATTCATGTTTCCATGACGACTCCTGCTTAACATGTTTTTCGCAGTTGAACTCACAAATAAACCTGATGACCTGCACAATCCTTTACAAGTCTTTTACACAGGACACAGGTAAAAGACACAACGTCCCACACATATGTCTGCAATGCTTTTTATAGGGAAGACACAGACTCACTGAAGACTGGAAAAACGTAGCCTGCTCTGATTAATCCGGATTTCTGAAGCACATAGATGTTACAGTCAGACTTTGGTGTTAACTCTATGAATGCATGGAACCAACCCGCCTTGTGTCAACAGGATATAGTGATGGTGTTGTGGGTGTAATGGTTTGTAGAAGGTTTGCACAATTTTTGGCACATTCTTAATACCACATCATTGTTTTAGAGGCTACAGCCTATTTGAGTAAAGCTGCTGACCATGTGAAAGGCTTTACGGACTCAATTTGCCATCTTCTAATGGCTTCTTCCAGGATGATAATGCTCCGAAGCCTACGGTCACAGAGTGGTATCATGGAAACTCAGTGAGTTCAGTGGACTTCACTGGCTCCACAGTCAAAACAGAACATTTGGGATGTTGTAAAAAATGAGATTGCCAGAATGAATGTGCATCTGACAAATGTGCAGAAATGATGGGATGCCGCGTCGCCATGTAGCAGAATCTCAAACAGATTGCCACAGATATCAGGATCAGGATTGCCTCCCAAATAAAACGTCTGTTTCCACAAAGTCTGGGTATCAGAATCAATATTGGGAAAGGAACATTGGTGTGACCCACACGTTGTGCAGTTTAGCAAAACATCTCTTGCAGTTTAACTTGAAAAATAGTTGATGATTATTTTTCTGTCCTAATCAGCTTATAGTTTTAGTTCTAAAGGAAGACAGGCTGAACAGAACGAACATTTCTGAAACACTCACAAATTGAATCAGCAGATCAAAAGAAGCCAAGTTGTTTTAATTCTGTAATAGAGATCTGTAAGCCGCCTTCAAGCTGCAGTAGCTGTCGAGGTGTCTGCTCTGTGGTACAAGGATTTTTATAACGACGGCCAAGGAGTGCAATTGTCACCAGTTAGTCACTCATCCTACCGTGACCTCCTGCTCACAAAGCGCAGTGCATTTCACATGCAGGACCTGCTCTCAAGGTGCATCCTCGACCCAGTGTGATCTCTGGTGGACGTGAATGGGCAGCATAAACTTTCTTTGTCAGTTAACCTTATCAGAAAACTCTGTGATGCATGTAGGTCGCTTTGACTGAAGTAAATGGACCCATTCTTGGATTTCAAACTATTTTTTCTCACACGTCGCACTAATGACGGTGATTCATTGCCCCCGACAAATAGAAAGGAGGAGAACAATGGGAAATTGTCTCGGTTTATAACCTGCATTCACTACTTATCTCTAGCAAAAATGTCTGCACAGTGGTTTCTGGATATACTCCAGAGTTTGTCTTTCACTGTTTCGGGTTAGACCCGTTCATGACAACATAACAATCTCCAAAGCGTTCAGGTGCCATCAGTTCTATATGTTTGGCACCTCTTCTTCATTCTCAAAGGTCTGGATTCTTTTTTTTCAGCTTTACGCTCATCGCGTCACCTCATCGATATCCTCCGAATAATCTCCTGCTGTATTATCATGTGGGCTCACTCAGACATTCTCTTTTTTACTTTGTGGCTGGCAGGAGATACTCCAGAGCCTCTGACATAGACATTTGTATTCTCACACACAGTCACTGCAGATGGCTTTTTCCGAGATTAACCGGAGTTGAGTGCACGTAAAAAAGCAGATTCTGACTCCTCTTTGGTTTGACGAGGGATCTCATTAAAAACCAGGCCGTCCAGATGTTTTTCAACTCCCAAACCTCCAGTGGTGCATGTTGGTATGTTACATATATTAATTATCTCTTACTCACAAACCCTCGGAGTAGAGTTTAGCACTCCTGTTTGTCATTTGTGTGTGCGTGTTAATTTGTGTGTGGTGCCTTCAAGTGCAGGGTGCCCGTAATGATACGATACCGGCACAGCTGCTGAGCTAAATGAGGACTCCTTTTAAGACAAGCCAGGAGTGAGGAGAACACACTGCAGGGACATGAAACACAGTCCACCCCCACCTTCTTTCTCTAGCGCCCTCACTGCACAGCCAAGTCTTACCTAAACCCCACTCCCCCCGGCCGCAACTGCACGACTGTGGCTCCATTTCCTCTCTGTTTTACATCACTCTATCTCGCCAGCGAGACCACGCTCTGTGCGCAGAACCCATGACTGGATGTTGAGCTTCAGTAATTAGAGCAGGCTGATATAGACAGAGGACACAGCGCCCCCCGCCCCCTTTCCACCCGCTTCAAGCTCATGTTCCCTCCACCTGGGCGGATATTTTTAGCCCACCTTGAGTGAGAGAGGAACTGTTGTCAACATGGCGACACGTTGGGTTGTGGCTGTGACTCAATCAGAGCCTGTTACAAATCTGTGGCCTCAATGAGAGAGCATCGTCTTCCTCTAGCCAGCTGGTCTCCTTTATCTTCAGAACTCTCTCGCTTTCGATGTCTGCGTTCCTCAAGCTCCAGAGCTGCTGGCGATAACTAATTTAACCCAAGTGTCATTCCACCCTGTCCAACCGATGAAGCAGGGTGACACAATAAACACTGCAGGCCACGCAAACAGAAGTAAACACCATTCTCTCTGTTTGTATATGCATTTGTGTGTGTGCGTGTGTGTGCGTGTGTGCATGTCCTCTGAGGCCGCAAACTCTTACGACTTTACTGTGCCTGCGTCTCGACCTCCTCTGCATATCAAACAAAGTGCAAAACATCCAGATTTTTATTCACAAGATGCTTATCTAGTTGCCAGCCTGCGCGCACCAAGTTCTCCCACATAGTCTTGACCCCGGCAGACCCCTGCCACACTACATCTCCGGGTTGCTTATCTTCAAGAGCTGCAATTTCTCGCCTCAGGAAGCACACAGGCATTCTCCTTCATAATAAATCAGGAGATTTTAATAGCCTACCTACACCCATTGCGGAAAATAAAAACAGCCTCATCGGATCCACTACTGCGAGGGGCTTTGCTCCGACTTGTTGACCTCCTTTAGACAGCTCACTGGTATGCCAGTTCAGGCCCTGCCCACGGCCGGTCAACAGACCATATATTATCAGGGTAATTACCTTTGGAGAAAAGATGCCTTTCTAATACCTCCCCATTAACTTCCCGGCTACACTCAGCTGACTCTGGCTCTGTGCTCCGCATTCACCGAGCCATACCTCGCAGATCACGGCCATGAATCTAATAAAGATTCAAACAAAAGGACATTGTGCAGCTACAAAAAGGTAGGGACAGAGGTTTAGGCTCAGCTGAGGGGGGGGGGGGGGGGCTATCATGTCATAATGGCTGTTGAGGCAGTTGAGACGCTAACAGCCATGTGTGTGTAGCTGTAAAGACAAAGTGAGTGTTTAGAAGATTCTATCCTCTAATTAGTCAACAGCAAATCTGGACAAAAATGAAAGGAAGTGAGTTGGCTGTTTATTTTCTGCCTCCTTGACTGTCAACAGGTCAACAGACGAGTCAACACAAAGCCAGGTGTTCAACAGCTGTGTCTGGTGAGGTTAAGAACGTCAAACACTACCGGCTGTCTTTCTCTCTCTTAAAGGGAGGGTTTGACACTTTGGACACGTACGCCGAGACCACCAAACCAAAGACGATGGTAGTGGTCGTGTCATGGTGCCTCATATAGCAACAGAGCTGCAATTAGACACGATGAGAAAGTTTTGAGTATTTTTTAACACGTGCGCCTTTAGCTGTTCGGTTGAGTTGAAGCCTGATACTTTAGCATCACACGTCTCTAGCTTACAGGCGTATGAGTCGTGGGATAGGTTTGCCTGAGAGGGATCGTTTCTCTCTCTGATGGAGGGCAGAATTTGTCAGAGGCTTTGAAATGGGACGGACTAATTGTGCCGCAGTGACGCAATCTTATTGACCCATGGCCGCTGAATCGAAACACAGCTCTTCCCCTTTCCAGACTTTATGCTCAGCAGAGCTAAGTGGCTACTGGTTCTAACTTTAGAATTGGTCTTGAGAGTGGTACCCATCTCATCCGAGCGTCATGAACCAAAATAAAACTGCAAATTCCTCAACATGTCAAACTATTCCTGAACTGAAACTTTATTGATTCTCTGTTTTATATTTCCAATCCTTCCCTGCATGCCACAACAGCAGCTAATCCAACAGCACATCCTCTCAGTGTTTACCCAGAGGTTGGACCACTTAGTGATGCAGTGCGAGACCCTTACGCTGAGTATTCTCTCAACCCTTGAGCACACAGGCAAACACACATGTTGACTCTGAGTGACCACCCAAACATGTTTGTGTTTGTCCGCCATTAGAGCAACTGCCAGTTGCCGAGGCGTTTTTTTTTGCTGAACCACGCGGCAACATTGACAACCAGGGCCGGGCAAAGCTCAGGGCGAGCAGGGCCTGTGTGATATACACAAACACCCGCCCTCCCAGTCTCTCTCTTCTTTTCACAGCTGTCTGTCACTCCTGTGTCACTCTTGCCTTCTTGTGTCGCCTTTTGCTGAGCTGTTAACTTCACAACTCCAAAAAAAGACAAATCTAGAAGGGCTCTATGAGAGTACGTACTACAGCCAAGACCCACCAGTCCCCACACACTCATAAATATCAGTATTCAAAGCATGTTTGAACTTATTCATCAGGATCCACGAATTAGTCTCTCTCAACGAAAATGTTGAATAATGAAAAATCTGAAAAAAAAAAAAAGATCATGGATTTGCCCCCTGATCAGAATCCACACATTTACTTTAAATGGATGCTTCCCTGACACATAACACACCCTTCCATCAAGTTTCATGCAAACAATCTGCTGCTGTTTGCTTCACCCCATAACTAAAAAACGAATTAAAAATAAACTAAACAACCGGTGACAATATCACGGTCACTGACACTGACTCCAAAACTAGTATTATGTGTAACATTAGAGCATACACCATCTACCAGCTGCTCACATTATATATATTATAATGTAGGTTTTTTTGTTTTATGCACGAAACACCAAAGCAAATTCCTTGTATGTTAATTTTCATGTTTGTGTGTGTTTCTGTGTGTGTGTGTGTGTGTGTGTGTGTGTGTGTGTGTGTGTGTGTGTGTGTGTGTAGGGGTGGTTGTGGGTGTGTTTCCGTGTGTGTGTGTGGGTGTGTATGTGGGTGTGGGTGTGTGTGTGAGTGTGTGGGTGTGTCTGTATGTGTGTGTGTTTGTGTGTGTGGGTGTGGGTGTGGGTGTGTGTGTGTGTGGGTGTGTGTTTGTGTGTGTGGGTGTGGGTGTGGGTGTGAGTGTGGGTGAGTTGTCCAGTAGAATGCAAAAAGTGATTTGTTTCAGCTCCCAGACAACAACAACCACCACATGCCTTTCCAGTGCATCATAGGTCTGGTTAAACAATATCAATAATTAGCCCAATGAGAGAGAGAGAGAGAGAGAGAGAGAGAGAGAGAGAGAGAGAGAGAGAGAGCAGTGAGAGAGCATAATTGATGTGCTTCAGAATTATGATTAATGGGTGTTGGTCAGTCTCTGCTCATAAAGAAGAGTTTAAAACCACAACCTTCACTCAGGAGCCAAAATCTCTTTTCAGACTGAAAATAAACGATAGTGTGACATTTACGCGTGATAACTAGCAACATCGTGTGCCGTGAAACCTTGTTATCATGATATAATTGTCGATGGTATCGTGGAATGTTTATCTTAGAAATGAGAGCGGTGTCCCCGTTGGAAGAAAACTCTCCCACTGGCAATTAAGTAGAAGTGTGAGCTCGACTGTCTCCATAATGAGGCTCATCATCGGGTACATCGCCGACATTAATGCCATAATTGGTTCTCCTAAAGAAGATAAATGCCACAACAGGCTGACTCAGTCCTGGAGGGGAGGGGGGGATTTCCCCACAGCACCGTCAGTTAATGGACTGACTGATTCCAGATGTGTTCTGGAGCCGGGTCGTCTTTGAGAATAGGAAGAAACCCGCTGTGTTGTTCAAGTAACTCCAGACGCCACTGAGTCAGGAGACAGTTGGTGGTTAATGAAGAAAATGTCTTTTGAAGAATTGAGGCCAAACTTACCTCGGCGCTGCAGAGCGCGAGGGAGAGCAGGAGGAGCGCGGCGACACTTCGCAACATCTGGACAGAAATAGGAGAAAGTGACGTTTAGTGAAGAGGAAAAGAACCTCCGCTTCTCCGAGGGAGAAAAACTTCTTCCTCGTTACCGTGTGTGTTTGAGGGGCTGCTCCGCTCGGAGGGGGATGTGCAGGACGGGAGCTGGTCTCTGGTCTGGGCGCTCGGTCGGGACAGGGTCGAAGCAGGAGCCTCCGAGATTTTCGAGAAATTTGAGGAGCGCTGAGGAATTCGTGTCGGTCCATCAGCATCTCCCTCCTCCTCCTCTTCCTCCTCCTCCTCCTCCTCCTCCTCCTACTCTCTGCAGCCAATCAAAACTCCTGGGATCCCGAGAGGACGTTTACTCAGCAGAGGAGGGGGAGGGGCCAGGGAAAGTGTGTGTGTGTGTGTGTGTGTGTGTGTGTGTGTGTGTGTGTGTGTGTGTGTGAGTGTGTGTGTGTGTCTGTGTCTGTGTAACAGTCAACGGTGTGGAATCAAAGTCCCTAATATTAAAAAGAATTCATTTAGCAACAGATTTTGCCTTACGTTCAGGTTTACAGTTAAAATCACAGATGGCCAAGTTGGTTTGAGAACAACTTTTATGTCTAAGCATATGTTGACTTTTGTCCAATAGGCGTCAAAAGAACATTTGATGTTGTGGTATTTTCTATTTCTAAAGATGCTTTTATTCATGTGGCCTACCTATTTAAAAAATATTTTAAAGGTATTTGTTTTCAAATATACTTTTCAGCTTTTGATTATTATTGATCACGTACTCACATGGTTATTGCTGTTTTGAGTTTGTACCCTTATGGTTTTATGCACTTATTGGATATTGCTTTGGATAAAAGCATCAGCCAAATGATATATAATGTAATGTGCCAACAGTATATCCTTCCGTACACTTTTCTGCTTTGGTAAAGTATGTTTTAGTTTTTCAGTCACAATAAGATGTGATGTAAGTATAGTTTATAGTGTAAATACCAAAAAAAAGCTCCAGGAGGCTTAGATTTGTGATGTGTACCGAGGATATTTATCCATGTGAAATCCTATTTCAGCTGGACATCACACATTGTTCAAGCTACATTATACAATGTCCCTTTCTCTCTGTGCCCTTCAATCAGACCAACGGGTTAGGGTTAGTTTATTCACAAAGGCCGTGTGTAGAAAGACCTTTCCCCCCCGTGTGCTGAAAGATTAATGTTAAAGGGTTCCTAGGATTTCTGTATTTCAGGGTTACAAACCACCACTGGTGTGCGTGCCCCAGCAGCGGTAATTAAAGAGTGGTTAAGCGGGACGTTCTGAGGCATCGAACACCGTAGCACACTGAATTTTGAATAGAAAGAATGGAATAAATGAATTTTTTCCCCTCTGCAAGCCATCAATTATAAATAGCTCCATCCCCTCTGAGGAAGAATACCTGTTAAAATAGACGCTGTGATTATTCAACACCCTCGGGCTCTTTGTCATGTGTTGTTTGTTTTTTTATTTCAGAGTCCGTGTGCCTGTGTGTGTGTTTTTCTGGTGTTTCTCATTCTTCCTGCAGATATCTCGAATAACGATCGACAAAAAAGGGGAAAGAGCGGAGCTTTAGGTATGAAAAAGTTTATTTTATGCTCTTAAAGTGGCTCTGTGCATATTACTGTGCATGGAAATGTTTTAATCCATTGTCTCACTTGACCTTTGTTTGCCTCCCTGGTTTGCTGGCACACAGGAAGCTGTGTGAAATAGAGGAAAAGTTTTTATTTTTATTTCTCTGCTTGCCCTTGGGGGCTACAAAACAATTATTCAACTGTGAAGCTAACCTGGAATACTAATGCAGAGATGACCTTCACTCAGCATGTTGGAGCGACGACCGACCTAAACCTAACTTTCTGGGTTAAATGTTAGAACTTGTTGGCAGCCAGTCTGGACTCATACAAAACACGACCGTATACATGGACACTTTTGAAAATGCAAAAATATTAACACTGAAAGAGAAGCATCAGTCTCTTTACAGGTCTTGAGGATAACTACTGTGTATATATATATAGGTAGTTATCTGTATTCTGTTGCTCCCGAGGGACCTTTGTGAAACCTGAAAAATTTTGGGTAATGTAGGAAAGACCTAGCCTGAAGTTGTCATACTCACAATTCTAGTCAGAATGTGAGTCTGATACTGATCCATTGGGCTGTGATTATGGGGCGTGTTTCAACCGAACCAGGAAAAAAAAACCTACAACCAATCAGAGCAACGTAGTATGTGACGTATGTTAAGCGACTCATTGTGAGTTATTTACTAAAGGCCGAATATAGTCGGGTTGCACGCACGCACGTATGCACGCAAGACACGCAACACGCCCCTTTCGTGCCCTCTGCGGGCTTGCGTGCGTCCGCCAATTTTTTTAACTACACGACAAAGCGACGCGAGCCTCACGCAGCCGGAAACTAGACTCCGGACGGGATGTAGTAGGCAGACCAATCACAAGCCTTGCGGGCTGCGTGAGGCTCGCGTCGCTTTGTCGTATAGTTAGAAAAATTGGGCGATGCACGTAAGCACGTAAGAAGGCTGAAGGAAGCACCGCGCTGCACCAAGGCTGCCTCGCGCCGTGCAGAGATCGTTTCTTCGTTTTTTATCGCGCCAGGAAACACACTGAAAAATGATTTTAAACGATATTGATGACATATTTTATATGATATAAATTATCAAATATGCATCTCATGATTTGAATTCCCCTTCTGTTGTCCTGGAGTTTTAATTTGACCAATGACATTATTAAATGTCCCCCTCTGCCCATCCACTACAGCCACACTAGCAGTGATAAAGATAAAAAGAGAGAGAGGGGGGCTACGTATTCTCCACATAGGCTTGAGTGGAGAATACGTAATTTACCCTCGACACCCGACATTTAACGGAGCAAACAGCGGAGAAGTTCTTCAACATGGATGACATTAAATTAATAATTGAAGTGGAGAAGTGCAGTGAGTTGTATGATCCTCGGAACATATTGTATAAAGACAACACCAAGAAAGACAAATGTTGGATTGCTGTTGCTTAATGTTGGAGCAAAAGGTAAGTATATGCTTGAATACTACTGGATCAACAGGTCATATTATTAGCGCTGCCCGGCGGTTCAGCTTCGCTTCAGCGTCCGGTGTGAACAGCCAAGCGCCGGCGCGATAGGGATTAGCGCGGCGCGGCGCTCTGGCGTCGCCTCCGCGTTCTCTGTTCCTCTTTCAAAATGAATGCGCTGTCGATGTCTTCTAAAACAGAATCAAATGCAGCATCTACACATCTCAGCTCTCCAGCGGCAGGCATGTTTGTTGAAAACGAATTCAACCAAAGCGCACTTTGATGACGTGGTGGATTACGTTACCGTTGATCATCTGTCCATCATCGTATAAAGCCCCACCTGACAATCTGATTGGTTTCGGTCACTTTCGAACCGGGCATAATTTCTCCCCAACGGAGCGACTCCGGACCAAACTTCCCGACCTCAAATGTTGTGGGCGGGGCTAAGTTCGTCTGGCATCCAGGCTAGGAAAGACCCATATCTCTGCTTCGGAATGAATAGATTTTGATCATAAAAACATTGTCTGTTATGAGTCTGACAGTTTTACAGGACTGCACTCTAAGTACATGGAGCCCTGATTTATAGGTATTTCAAAGCATTTACTGACACTATATTTTATCTGTTTTCGACCCTTTTGCAATACAATGTCCACATAGGCCTGATCAGTGCTTTTCAAGGTAATTGCGGTCGAAGGTTAGAATAAATTATCACCTTGGTTGAATTTTGAAAAAAGGGACCGCATTCTTGCTCAAATGAAACCGCGAGTGCACCTCAGGATGTGAGCTCTAGCCAGAACCTGTTTCAATCAGCTGAGCGCTCAATTGGGTACGAGCAAAATTCAGTGCTCTGCAGAATAAGAGATGAAAGTGATGTGATATAAGAGTCTATTTGGCGCTTAGAGCCATTGGTTGAAAGGGGCTGCACACTATAGGACCCCCCCCCCCCCCCCCCCCCCCCCCCCCGGGGTCTTGACAATGTGGCTGATGGGATCTAGAGATGAGATGCTTGGACTCGACTGGGCTTGACTGGGATTCTGGATATGGAGACTGATGGTGATTCAAGAAGAGGAGACCCTCCTTCTTCAAGCAGCAAATCCCTGGAATGACAGCAGAGAACGAGCAGAACAGAATTCAAGTTAGATAGCATCAACATGATTGGCTGATTGAGATCATGGCAGTAGTGTTAAGCGTGTTCGTTTATCCTAAATATGAGAAGATGAGCCAAACTCGGTTTGTTCAATCAAGTATTTATTTAGATAGCAATGAAAGGTAACAATCAGCAAAGCAATGGGCATCCAACAAGTCTCATCAGAACACGAGACCCATCAGAGCGCATCAAACAGCCGGCGCCTGTCTATTTTATAACAGTAGATCTTGGTTCTTCCTCCTCGAAAGTGCGCAGGCGTAGCCCCTCCTTCTTGGCTTTGGAATAAGGAAGTGACAAGTCTCAAAATGTTCATGTCTTGACCAGCCTTGACACAGCTGATGGCATGTGGGCCAACGGTGTTGACAATTGGTGAGAAGATTATTGTGTTCTTGCTATATCAAAACAATGTTCTGTTTGTACAGACATTCAAAACAATTTAACCAAAACAACGAAACAGCATTGTGACGCAGACACATTCTAATTTTCAAGATTAAACACTTGGAAGGAAAGGGTTATTATTAATCATTTGCGTGAAGGCCTTATCTGGCTCAAACTACTTCTATCTTTATTCATTTAGAGTTGAGTTAGACACAGACTATAGCTAAAATATTGAAATCCTAACAGTAGTCTGATTGGATTACCGAAAACATGCAACAGCCACTAGATTAAAAGAATCGGGGAGAGCGAAAAGTCTTCCTTATTGAACTCTCCCTTAACTTCATTCGGATGACTCTCTTTCATATATTCATTAATTTTCTGTATTTATTTCTAGTGCTTTTCGAGGCTTTATGACCACTTATAGCTCTTTACAGTACAGTTTTGTCATTGACGAATTCAGTGCATCTATGTGCAGCACTTTCTCTTGCAGACATCCCTCACAGACTGAAAGCACAGCCAACATGATCAATCCAATTTTATTTGTAGAGCCTATATTCACAAATCTAAAGTTGCCTCATCGGGCTTAACAAGGTGCAGCATCCTCTGCCCCAAACTACACTCGAATAGGATGAAGAAAGACTATCACCTTTCCACTTTTTAGCAGGGGAGAAATAAAAATGCAGAAAACTCGCAAGTGAGGGACAGAATTGCAATGTGTGATGACAGTCATTCAGAGGTCAAGCATTCATGAAGAGAAGGGGTCGATTATTAATTCTCATAATATTCATTAAGTTTGTTTATGTCCAACAGAAAAGGAGCCTTTCGTGCAATGAAAAAGTGATTGACAGTTCATCCTATTCTTCTCCCCGTCTTATTCTTGATAAATGCACATATATATATATATATATATATGTATAATGGGCTCCAGACATTGCCCCCCCCCCCCCCCACTATTAATGTGAAGTATTAGAAACGGACTCACGTTTACAGCAGATTTGATTTCACAATGCTCTGCAAATCAGTTGGGAGAATATGAATTCTTGATCAGACAAATTGTTTAAATCTTTTTTTGTTCTTCTTGCTGCAACATCCAACAAATAATACATACCCGGCCTCTTCGAGCGTGAAAACCTGTGTTCTGCCGCCGCTGATTTAAATTCATGCACGTGTTGCATGCGAGCGAACCACACAGCCTTCAGGATGGAGCACAGAGGTGTTAAGCTCCTCTGATGTCTCTCCCTGTTCTGCCAGGGGCTTTCTGAGAGGCATCTCAGATATTCACAAACATCCATCAATGCCTGTAAGGGTCAGAGTGGCCACGGACACATGCAATCACTCTCGCACACACTTGCAGGGAAAACATAGCACACACATTCAACAGTCTTATTTTCTTGCTCCTGAAATTGTCTTTAACCACAGTTTTACTGTCGTGTCCTTCTCAGCGGCCTGTTGAGGTGAGATTCAGATGGAGCCTGTGTGTCTTTCTGTGTGTGGTATTATCACTACACAGTGTCCTCATGAGAAATGCATTCTTGGTTGGTTCTATGTCTCCGTGTGACACAGAAAACATAAACATTTTCTACGCAAGAGTGTGTGGTTGAGGTTTCCTGTTGGTGCTTTCGTGTGGGGGAGGACCCTGCAGAATCAGATAATACATGCAGCATGTCGGTTTCACTCGGTTGTGCCCAGTATCACTTTATAACTTCCCATTAGTGTGCTCTGACGAGTGGGACAGAGGGATAATGAGTGTAGTCCAAAAAAAACGAATCAATGCTAATCATGGTCGTGTTGAGACAGATGGTCTGGACAGGGGTTTCTATCTGTAACTGAAACAAATGTGTGACGTTGAAAGAGTGTGCATCTCGTGTGTGAGATGTACAACGGTCTCTGTTCCTGTTTGTTTGCCAGACCTCTTCTCACTCTGTCTCTGGTGAACACGGCCGATGGCGCCTGCTAACTGCCATTACCATGACCTCATTCATTAACCTGGCATTTAAGGGGAGGGGGAACTTTTTAAAGCTGCACACAAACACCCACATTTGCACATAGAAACACATACAGTGACAACCAAGTGAGGCATGGGGTGGGGAAGTTTGCACTGCATCAGACATACAAAGCACAGCTGTCCCTTCACACGCACAGATTTGCACACATACACATAAAACACATTTTAACCATGTTTTCCCATCAGTCCTGAGCGGAAATCCAGATATTTTCCTGAAATATTCTGTCAGACGAGATTCAAGAACTTTTGACGTTAAGGGATAATGCCCCATGTCAATGTCCTGTAAACAAAAACAAGTGACTTGAACAGTGGCTTTTATACCAATGGCTTTTATACGTTCTATCCTACCTCCTGCTTTCTCTACTCAGACACCAAACATCGTTTGAATGTCTGACGCAAACAATCTCCTCCTGCATTGTTCAGATGTGAAAGGATCCAATTTCCCGGACATTTTAAAGTCTGAAAACATATAAAGACTGACTCCTGGCAGTTCTGGCACTCTGCAGGCCTTTAATCTACCATTAAAAATATCTTCTGCCTGTAATCAAATTCTGCTCCATTAAGGAAGAATGAGAAAGAGAGGCAAGACAGAGAAAGAGGTAAGGACAAAGGGAGGTATAATAGCAAATTAGCTCGCATGATATCAATGGTTCCTTTATGAAGAACAGACCAAAAATACCTACTGGTTACATGCAGGCACATGGGTAGAAAACAAGGCTTTATGGGATGTATTATATTATAAATTGACCATGGTACTACCAATTGACAGCATGGCACCACCACCAATCATCAGGACACCACAGACACACTGACCTGCTGTTTTTGCCATAGTGAAGAGTAGTGGTGTAAACAGCAGCTCCTGCTGGCGAACAGGATAGTTAAAGCCCTTCCTCACCACACATGTATCACTACTGCCTCCCTCTCTCCATGTATAATCAACTCTGCTTTGAAAAAACCTGTAAAATGAACAATCACCCCTAATAAACAGCACATGCATCACTCCCTGGCAGAGCACAGCCAATGACGCTGTGACTACCAATCAAAGCCGTTCTCTGAATTTAAGGCCAGAGCTGATAAAAGCCTGAGAGCATGTGTTTGATACATTCGTAATCAATCCAGAATCTTTATCCATTTTCCTCATGTATTTGCAGTGTATCATTGATTGTATTTCCAAGTCACCAGTCGGAAAATGACAGTTGAGTCTGTGAGTCACCAGATATTTTCAGGCGGGCAGAAATGAAGAAACTAGACATGTTTTTTTTTTTTCTAAGTGTTAAATTTCACACATACACCACACACACACACCCAGGCACACAGACACACAGACATTGGCTTACCCTTAAAAAAAGAGAGTGAAACATTCTTCCTGTATGAAGTCTCTTCAACAAGGATTGTTACTTCGGTGTTTGGTGTATGAAGGAAACAAAACTAATTAAGAAATAAATAACGTAGTTTAAGGAGAATGATTAAGACATTAGACTAAAGCACAAGAGGAATAAGGGGAAAAAGCTTTACAATATACAAAAATGAAATAGGTCGAAATAGAAAACGAGATGTTTAGAAAAGTATGTACAATATGAAAATATGTGCCGGTGGCAGTTGGTGTATGTTTTAATGGTACAATTAATGTCCATTTAGGGGTCAGTGTCACTGACTGTTTAGTTTACATTCATGTTCTCGTCTTGGTTTAACTCATTCACACCTTTGTACAATTCCTTTATCCTGCAATGAGAAACATAACATTGAAAGTATTATTCTCACGACCTGGTCAAGAATCATGTTATGGTTTGACGGCAGGGTTTCCTCACACACTCATTCGGAGGTCAAAAATTTATTTCACAGTTTTGGACTGGAGGGAGTGATGTCAAGCCTACTATCATTTTGTCCTCTTGTTTTCATTCGCTAACTAATGGCCAGCCCGGGGGGAGCAGAGCCAACCAGGACCTGGAGCTCAGCCACCTTAACGTGCCTCCTGGATCGAGAACAACCAGAAGAGCCTCTGCAGTGCAGCCACAGGTCCGTCCCCCTATTGAGTCATCCCTGGGTTATCTGTCTTCTTTGCTCCTCTCCCAAGATGAGGGGATCACCCTTCCTTCTGCTCACGTTTACCTCCGACCTTTTGTCACAGAGAACCCGAGGAAAACCCATCAGGAAATTTCTCCTACCTTGTCTCATGCTCCTGCTGGAAAACAACCTGCGACCTCCATTGTCCGACCTGGCCCAGCTACCTGAACTTTTGACTGGCACATTCAGTTTTCACATTTATCTTTACTCATAATAACATTAACCGTCGCCTCAAATCAAGCTAAAGTATGTTCTGTTATGGGTTGAGCATGAGGAAGAGCTTCGGCAGAGCAACTTGTGAAATAACTGTCAGGTGTTAGTTCACAGTGTAGATCGTAAGGCAGTGTTTTCCTGCAGCTGCAACATCTCAATTCATCACATGATTGACTAAAATCAGCTGGATAATGATTTTCAACGTTCCTAATTTATTGCAAAAGACAGAGCACAATTATAATTTCTACAGGACTTAATTATATCTGACATACTGCTCTGAGCTTGGTCGAACAGAAACTAACCACTTCCTTTTCTCTGTGCCTCCTCCACAGACACTGATAACGGCTGTGAAGCTCTAGTCTGTCTCTCTCTCGGCTTAATGATCGCGATGTTCCACTTGAACCAAGCTGCTCTGCTCTCTGTTCATCTCGTAATTATGTGTCCTGTCCTCACAGGTACGTCAAAGTTTATGTTTTTAGATTCATAGGTTTCTGCAGATGTAATTTACAAATTTCATTTTATACTGACTGTTTTTCTCCTTTTTCCTGGTAGCGATTTTTGAGTTTTTTCCAGGTGACCACAGAGATATCCTGGTGTCCAGCGGAGACTCTCTCACGTTCACTTGCAACGTATCCACAAACGGAACAATACAAATCAACTGGACCAAAGACAAATTTCTTTTTGCTCACTCTGTGATATACAATACGACTTTTTCAAATTTCACCTCTGACAGAGTGAGAATAGACATTGACTTTCCTTCAAAGCTGAACATTTCGAACGCTCAGCATGAAGACTCAGGACTATATCAATGTACTGTGACTGACAAAAAAGGTCCACACAGTAACAAGTGGAATTTAACCGTGGCTGGGACACCTCCAGGTAAGCAGGGCACCGGGCAGAGTGCAAGTCAAGGTTCACACTGTCCTGCTACTTGCTTAAATACACTTTATTTTCTTGCAGAAGTCCGGTCGTGGTATTTTCTTTACACAATTCTACTTGGAGTTGTGTTGCTCCTCTTTGGCATCACTGCAGCTGTTTGCCTCCACAGGTGAGTTACATCTTTTAATTGTTAGATTCTGATGAAACTGAATAATTATGGATGGATCTGGTCATTTATAGAGCAGTTAGCAACTCTGGGAACTAAAACTGATTTGACTGTAAAGCTCAATCACAGATAATTCATTTGAAGGGGCTTCCAGGGACCTGCAAGGACGTCCCTTCATCTAGGTTTTTTTTGTCCAGGTATTTCTACTTTATATTAGTCCTCTAAATATGCATGATTTGTTTCCCCCAATCAAGATCCATACAGAAAGCCTTTTTCACAAAGAAATTGAAAAGATTTCGTTCGGATCTGAGCTAAAAATATAATGGTTTCTTTCTCGCCCGATGTTGCATCCTTCCATTATGTGTCGTGGAAATCTTTTTGGTCATTTTTGTGTAATCCTGCTGACAAACAAACAAATAAAAAGACGGGTGAAAACATAACCTCCGTTTTTTTAGATGGTGGATAAAGTAAAAATAAAGTTTTTGAATATTTAGAAAGTCCTTCCAAAGCTGTGATAACCACAATGTTTCACCAATCTGCATAAGGTGCATTAACCCACTATGGCTCTGTGTTCATGGCAGTTTTAACAGTTGTACAAGCAGCTGCAGGTCATTTCCTGACCTTGAGGTTTGCTTTGTCCTGTGGTCAAGATATTTGTTGTGCACAGTGGAGGGTGCAACATTGGGAGGAAATACACAAAGTGCTGCCAATGGAAATGATCTCAGGACCACATCTATCACTGTGGTCATGTTCAGTCTGATATTTATTGCAACCTGAGGCCCGATGCAGGATGTAAGATCAGGCTTAACTCTGGGTTATCAGAAAAAAAGAAGCATGCTTCAATTCTTATCAGAGAAAATATCCATGATCACCTGCACCTCTAATCTGCTCCGGAGCAGGATGAGTTCAAGCCCAACTGAGTTCACAGGAGAGTTGGAAATAATGAGCAGAATATATTTTATGGATGAGTAGAATTGTTTGCTGATCCAGACCTTTCATGGGTCCACTCTGGTTTTACAACAAAATAATGAATCACACAAAATAAATATGTGATGAATAAATATTGCTTTATCTCAACATTAGAGTTATTTTATTCCGACAGGATTCATGACAGTGTTGATGCTTTTATTATGATTCCATCACTGCAGTTTATGACTTTGGGATGAAAATAGCAGATTAGAACTAAACCCTCCGTCATGTCTTTTATTAGAAAAAATATTGTTTGTTTATCATCAGATAATAAAACAAAAATACTCACTAAGTAAGAAATTCAACAAAATTCCTGAACTTATTTACAGAATAACATTATCAGGACTTTAACAATCAGAAATTAATTCAGCTGTTTATTTTTATACATTTTGTGGTAGCAGAATTTCCCTGCAGATATCAGCGTTCACATATAAAGTACTTTACTACGATGCTCTCGTAATGAACAACTCTTACATATGAACGCTGGCAGCTGCTGGTAGGAAAAACACGAGAAATCAAATCTGGGGTACGTAGTACTTGGTTCAGATGACTGTACTACGAACCAAGTAAAGCAGTAAATCATCATATCGAGCTGGAACTAGAGAAATGTTGTTGTTTTGGTTTGAGAAGTTATGGAAATTGATAGTCAACTGTATAAAGGTTTTACCGTGGCACTCAGTAGAACACAAACATTGCCAAGGCCCGACTTTCCCTCGAGTTCATTCAAGCCACACTAAATTTGACATTCTCATAAATATCAGTCCCCTACATTAACTGATTCCTCAAGATGGATGAATTATTCCCTGGGAAATAAATGTATATATTGAAAAATACCCTATGTTAAAGAAAGTGGGGGAAAAAATCCTGGATCCCTGCTAAAATTGAAACGGTTCTATCTTGGCTCATCCTGTCATCAGGTTCTGTGGAAATACGTTCAGTAGTTTTTGCATAATCCTGCGGACAATAAAAAACAACAACAGTCAAATGGACAGGGGTCAATAACGTCCTTGGCAGACACAATAATTTACCTGTAGCACCTGGGATGTGACGGTTATCATTACAGATCATTGCTTTACCTTTACAGAAAACTGAGGACCAGGACATCAAATCAGGACCTGGCCCAGAGCCAGCTTCATCTGCAGTCAGGAGGAGAGGTCAGAGGAACATTGTTTTCATCTTCACACGGTCACATTTCCTGTCTTTTCTTTCCCGTAGAAATGATTGAACTTTGCTTTGACGTGTTTTCTCTGCAGGTGGTCATCCCTCAAGTTCAGGCGGGCCCAGAGAGAAGAACAAATAACAAGCACAGGAGTCAGTACCAGGAAAGGCTCAACTCAATCTATGGTCTCTAGTGAGTTAACGGGAAATTCAACAGAAACACGACAGAGTAATTTCAACTTCAAACCAGATGCCACAAGTGAGGACTGCTGGTGTGCGTCATCAACACAATGAAACCAGTGCATTAACTTTGATGGTAGATTCTGTATTTCACTCTTTGTATTGTAATGTTTTTATATATGATGGTTTACTGCACTCTGAGGTCTCTGAGGAAAGTGGCTTACAGAGTTTGTTGTTCATGGCAATAAAGTTAAGGACACTCAAAAGGCTTTGACTGACAGTCGGTGGCCTCTAGTGTCTAGAAAAGGAATTGAATGTGGTTGTTTCTATCAAACTATTTTATGATCCAAAGACCAACCAGGTCAAGTTTGAGTCATGTTTTTATCTTCATTCTATTCATTTAATGCAGATTTATTGTCTAATTATGCAGGCAAGGTAAAATAATAATAATGATAATAATAATAATGATAATAATAATAATAATAATAATAATAATAATAATAATGATTACTTTATTTGTATAGCGCTTTTCAAAACAGCCATTACTTAGTGCTTCACATAGAGGGTAAATAAAAACAAGAAAGAAAAAAACCAAGCAACAATTGGCAAAATAATTAAATTATTTAAAATCAGAGATCACAATTTATGTAATATAAACAAATAAAATGCTACAACATCATTGAAAATCATCGGCAACAAAATGGATAAAAGAAACATAATGATAAATACAAATTCTCAAGTAAGAGCCATTTAGTAAAAGTTACTTTTAAGAGACGGTTCAGGGCAGGGGCAACCTTTACTATCAAAAGAGGCATTTTGCCCTCTCTTCCACCAAATAAAACTTGTCTGGAGCCACAAAACATATTTGATAACACATCCTATCAAGTTATATTTATACATAATTATACTCAGCGTTGTGCCAGTTCACACCTACAATGAACTATTTTATTATGTCCATACAGATGAAAACTAACTTATTTGCATTCACTCGTTGTTTTTTGAAAGCTTTTTCAATGTAGGATTGTTTTTTAATGCCATTTTTAAAAGCAATTTAGATTTGCTTTGTTTCCAAATCGATGGTGTCGGGTCATGTGTGCGTGTCGCTCCGGTCACTTTAACACCGAGTCCTTACTGAGCCTAACGTCTCGTGTTGTACTGAGCACAAACTGTTGACGAGTCATTTTCAGGATGTTTAAATGCAGTCTCATAACGCTCAGAACAAACCAGCTGCAGCTTCTGCTCTGATCTTTGAGCAGCAGTGCTGATCTATGAGCAGCTGAGACCAGAGGAACTCAGTTTTTACGGATTCCACTGTTCTTCTGAAAAGTCACTGAACGTCTGCTACACGTGAACGAGCTCTGATCTCAGTGTGTCTCTCTGAGCGACTGATTAGTTCATTTCGTCGTTCACGAAAAATATAATGCCTTAAATGAACATCTCTTATTGAATGCGTTCATACACAACACTGCACAGGGAGCCACTGCAGAGGGGCTGAGGAGCCGCGGGGTGCCGACCCCTGGATTAGACAAATGTCACCAGTGGAGGTTTAAGGACCCTCGTACAGAGAAAGGTTATTTTAACTTAACAGATCAAGTTAAGGTAATAGTGTTCAATTGTCCTGTGATAAAAACAGTTATCTTTCTTCTCAAGAGCATCATACGGTGTTTGTCACACTGTGAAACCACACTCAGCAGGAGGGTCACACTCTGTAGGCATCTTGCACATATGTGGTTTTCCTGCCGTTGAGAAGGTCAGTGACATACATTTTATATTTTAGTTTGTGTTATTTATACCCATGATTTTCATCGTAATTTTAGCGTCAAGAGGGATGGAGCTTGAATTCTCAGTGATCTCATTTGAAGTAAATCATCATATTTGTGGTTTCATTCACATTCACCGGGCATACTTTAGTTTCAGGTTTCGACAAAGAGCAACTAACCACTTCCTTCCTTTCATCTGTGCCTCCTCCACCAACACTGATAAAGTCTGTGAAGCTCCAGTCTTTCCTCTCTCTGTCTAATGGCCGCCATGTTCCACTTGAACCAAGCTGCTCTGCTCGCTGTTCATCTCGTAGTTATGTGTCCCGTCCTCGCAGGTACGTCTGAAGTTTATGTTTTTAGATGCATGATTTTCTGCAGATGTAATTTACACATTTCATTTTATACTGACTGATTTTCTCCTTTACCAGAGTTTTTTCCAGATGACCACAAATATATCCTGGTGTCCAGCGGAGACTCTGTCACGTTCACTTGCAACGTACCCACAAACAGAACAATACAAATCAACTGGACCAAAGACAAATTTCTTTTTGCTCACTCTGTGATATTCAATAAGACTTTTTCAAATTTCACCTCTGACAGAGTGAGAATAGACGTTGACTTTCCTTCAAAGCTGAACATTTCGAACGCTCAGCATGAAGACTCAGGACTATATCAATGTAATGTGACTGACAATAAAGGTCGATACAGTAACAAGTGGAATTTAACCGTGGCTGGGACACCTCCAGGTAAGCAGGGCACCGGGCAGAGTGCAAGTCAAGGTTCACACTGTCCTGCTACTTGCTTAAATACACTTTATTTTCTTGCAGAAGTCCTGTCATGGTATTTTCTTTACACAATTCTACCTGGAGTTGTGTTGCTCCTCTTTGGCCTCACTGCAGCTGTTTGCCTCCACAGGTGAGTTACAGCTTTTAACTGTTAGATTCTGATGAAACTGAATAATTATGGATGGATCTGGTCATTTGTAGATAAGTTAGCAACTCTGGGAACTAAGAGTGATTTGACTGTAAAGCTCAATCACAGATAATTCATTTAAAGGGTCATTACCTCCAGGGACGTCCTGTCATCTTGTTATTCATGTGCAGGTTTTTCTATAACAGTTAAAGTGAACGTTATTTCTTCTGCTCATAGCGTTGGTTGGTTTGCTACTGAACGGACTTTGTGTTTAGATTTACTACTTTATTTTACTTCTACTACTTTACTACTAGACATTTGTACTTTGCGCAAATTGCACACATAGGTAATTATTAGTCATCTAAATACGTGTGATGTTTTAAACACATATTTCCCCCCCTGCCACTTATAGTAAATATGTGTCTCTAGATCAAACTCATTCCCAGTAAACCGCAACAACCTGATCTCAACTGGTGTCCGTCTTTTATCAAAAAACGTATCTCTCTTATCACAATTTTACTTCGGCAGAATACGCAGGGCCGGGACCTCAAACAAGAAACGCGGTGACCACAGGACTCTGACTTGTGCAGAATACAGACTCATTACAAGCGGTGGTAAATATGAAGCGATGGACTCAGTTCAATGGCCTCTACTTGACTGACAGGTATGAAGATCACATTACAGCTAAATAAGAATACAGAGATATTTTGGACAGATATCACAAGAGAGAGGACATTTTGTTAATGATGATGTATACAAATAAATGAATCCACAAAATGTTCACAGAGGCCAACCTCATTGTAAAAATATCCCAAAGCAATGTTTCACATTATTCTATGGTAACCAGACAGCTCATTTCATCTTTCTGTGGCTGGGCATGTGACCATTGCATGCATGATATACAATATTTCAACTCTGCTATTCTGCCATTACTGACAATATCTGTCAATTAATTTACCTTCCATTATGCTACAAGCTGTCTATTCTAATCAATGCTGTAAACACCCTTATCTTTCTGATGTTCTCCATTACACGTGGCATCTAATGCACTTCTATCCGTCATGGGAGAGGGATCCCTCACATGTGGCTCTCTCTGAGGTTTTTTACCTTCTTTTCCCTCTGTGAAGTGTTTTTAATTTTAAATGTTTTACTTACTCTTGTTGACGGTTAAGGGCAGTGGATGTCACACCTTGTTAAAGCCCTATTAGACAAATTGTGATTCGTGAATATGGGCTGTATGAATAAAATTGATTGATTATTGATTGATGTAAAATATACTTGATGTTGAGATGGGTGACAGCTTCTGTTTGGTTGTTTTATTTTTTATTTTTTGCTTCGTTGTAGTTTGCCTGTTTTGGTAAGCACCTGAGAGGAATGAAAATAAAAAATACGGAAACTGTCTCTCATGTATTGATAGAGTTTGACAAATATAATGAGGAAAGATGGGAATTCTTACGAAGAAAATCTAAATATTATTTTAGAAAATGTGTTAGGAAACACATCAAGGAATATACATGTGCTTCTATTGAACTACTTAAGAGAAACAGAACTTAAGAAAATAATAATAAAATTGTTGTTTAGTTTTGTCTGCTGCCAAGCAGACAAAATGTGTATATGCCATGACTTTATTTGTATAGCGTTTTTCAAAACAGCAGTGCTTCACGCAGAGGACAAATAAAAACAAGAAAACAAGACATCTGAAACAACAAGCAAAATAATTCAATTATTTAAAATCAGAGAGCACAATTTATGTAATATAAACAAATAAAATACTACAACATCATTGAAAATCATCGGCAAACAAATTGAATCGAAGAAACATAATAATGCATACAAATTCTCAAGTAACAGCCATTTAATAAAGGTACGTTTTAAAAGATGGTTCAGGGTGTAGAGGACTAGACAAATGTCACCAGTGGAGGTTTAAGGACCCTCGTACAGAGAAAGGTTATTTTAACTTAACAGATCAAGTTAAGGTAATAGTGTTCAATTGTCCTGTGATAAAAACAGTTATCTTTCTTCTGAAGAGCATCATACGGTGTTTGTCACACTGTGAAACCACACTCAGCAGGCGGATCACACTCTATAAGCATCTTGCACATATGTGGTTTTCCTGCCGTTGAGAAGGTCAGTGACATACATTTTATATTTTAGTTTGTGATATTTATACCCATGATTTTCATCGTAATTTTAGCATCAAGAAGGACAGAGCTTAAATTCTCAATATTCTCATTTGAAGCAAATCATCACATTTGTGGTTTCATTCACATTCTCCGGGCATACTCTAGTTTCAGGTTTCGACAAAGAGCAACTAACCACTTCCTTTCCTCTGTGCCTCCTCCACCAACACTGATAAAGTCTGTGAAGCTCCAGTCTTTCTCTCTCTCTGTCTAATGGCCGCCATGTTCCACTTAAACCAAGCTGCTCTGCTCGCTGTTCATCTCGTAGTTATGTGTCCTGTCCTCACAGGTACGTCAAAGTTTATGTTTTTAGATTCATAGGTTTTTCTGCAGATGTAATTTACAAATTTCATTTTATACTGACTGTTTTTCTCCTTTTTCCTGGTAGCGATTTTTGAGTTTTTTCCAGGTGACCACAGAGATATCCTGGTGTCCAGCGGAGACTCTCTCACGTTCACTTGCAACGTATCCACAAAGAGAACATTACAAATTAACTGGACCAAAGACAAATTTCTTTTTGCTCACTCTGTGATATTCAATAAGACTTTTTCAAATTTCACCTCTGACAGAGTGAGAATAGACGTTGACTTTCCTTCAAAGCTGAACATTTCGAACGCTCAGCATGAAGACTCAGGACTATATCAATGTTATGTGACTGACAAAAAAGGTCCATACAGTAACAAGTGGAATTTAACCGTGGCTGGGACACCTCCAGGTAAGCAGGGCACCTGGCAGAGTGCAAGTCAAGGTTCACACTATCCTGCTACTTGCTTAAATACACTTTATTTTCTTGCAGAAGTCCGGTCGTGGTATTTTCTTTACACAATTCTACGTGGAGTTGTGTTGCTCCTCTTTGGCCTCACTGCAGCTGTTTGCCTCCACAGGTGAGTTACAGCTTTTAACTGTTAGATTCTGATGAAACTGAATAATTATGGATGGATCTGGTCATTTGTAGATAAGTTAGCAACTCTGGGAACTAAGAGTGATTTGACTGTAAAGCTCAATCACAGATAATTCATTTAAAGGGTCATTACCTCCAGGGATGTCCTGTCATCTTGTTATTCATGTGCAGGTTTTTCTATAACAGTTAAAGTGAACGTTATTTCTTCTGCTCATAGCGTTGGTTGGTTTGCTACTGAATGGACTTTGTGTTTAGATTTACTACTTTATTTTACTTCTACTACTTTACTACTAGACATTTGTACTTTGCGCAAATTGCACACATAGGTAATTATTAGATATCTAAATACGTGTGATGTTTTAAACACATATTTCCCCCCCTGCCACTTATAGTAAATATGTGTCTCTAGATCAAACTCATTCCCAGTAAACTGCAACAACCTGATCTCAACTGGTGTCCGTCTTTTATCAAAAAACGTATCTCTCTTATCACAATTTTACTTCGGCAGAATACGCAGGGCCGGGACCTCAAACAAGAAACGCGGTGACCACAGGACTCTGACTTGTGCAGAATACAGACTCATTACAAGCGGTGGTAAATATGAAGCGATGGACTCAGTTCAATGGCCTCTACTTGACTGACAGGTATGAAGATCACATTACAGCTAAATAAGAATACAGAGATATTTTGGACAGATATCACAAGAGAGAGAACATTTTGTTAATGATGATGTATACAAATAAATGAATCCACAAAATGTTCACAGAGGCCAACCTCATTGTAAAAATATCCCAAAGCAATGTTTCACATTATTCTATGGTAACCAGACAGCTCATTTCATCTTTCTGTGGCTGGGCATGTGACCATTGCATGCATGATATACAATATTTCAACTCTGCTATTCTGCCATTACTGACAATATCTGTCAATTAATTTACCTTCCATTATGCTACAAGCTGTCTATTCTAATCAATGCTGTAAACACCCTTATCTTTCTGATGTTCTCCATTACACGTGGCATCTAATGCACTTCTATCCGTCATGGGAGAGGGATCCCTCACATGTGGCTCTCTCTGAGGTTTTTTACCTTCTTTTCCCTCTGTGAAGTGTTTTTAATTTTAAATGTTTTACTTACTCTTGTTGACGGTTAAGGGCAGTGGATGTCACACCTTGTTAAAGCCCTATGAGACAAATTGTGATTCGTGAATATGGGCTGTATGAATAAAATTGATTGATTATTGATTGATGTAAAATATACTTGATGTTGAGATGGGTTACAGCTTCTGTTTGGTTGTTTTATTTTTTATTTTTTGCTTCGTTGTAGTTTGCCTGTTTTGGTAAGCACCTGAGAGGAACGAAAATAAAAAATACGGAAACTGTCTCTCATGTATTGATAGAGTTTGACAAATATAATGAGGAAAGATGGGAATTCTTACGAAGAAAATCTAAATATTATTTTAGAAAATGTGTTAGGAAACACATCAAGGAATATACATGTGCTTCTATTGAACTACTTAAGAGAAACAGAACTTAAGAAAATAATAATAAAATTGTTGTTTAGTTTTGTCTGCTGCCAAGCAGACAAAATGTGTATATGCCATGACTTTATTTGTATAGCGTTTTTCAAAACAGCAGTGCTTCACGCAGAGGACAAATAAAAACAAGAAAACAAGACATCTGAAACAACAAGCAAAATAATTCAATTATTTAAAATCAGAGAGCACAATTTATGTAATATAAACAAATAAAATACTACAACATCATTGAAAATCATCGGCAAACAAATTGAATCGAAGAAACGTAATAATGCATACAAATTCTCAAGTAACAGCCATTTATTAAAGGTACGTTTTAAAAGATGGTTCAGGGTGTAGAGGACTAGACAAATGTCACCAGTGGATGTTTAAGGACCCTCATACAGAGAAAGGTTATTTTAACTTAACAGATCAAGTTAAGGTAATAGTGTTCAATTGTCCTGTGATAAAAACAGTTATCTTTCTTCTGAAGAGCATCATACGGTGTTTGTCACACTGTGAAACCACACTCAGCAGGAGGGTCACACTCTATAAGCATCTTGCACATATGTGGTTTTCCTGCCGTTGAGAAGGTCAGTGACATACATTTTATATTTTAGTTTGTGATATTTATACCCACGATTTTCACCGTCATTTAAGAAGGACAGAGCTTAAATTCTCAATATTCTCATTTGAAGCAAATCATCACATTTGTGGTTTCATTCACATTCTCCGGGCATACTTTAGTTTCAGGTTTCGACAAAGAGCAACTAACCACTTCCTTTCCTCTGTGCCTCCTCCACCAACACTGATAAAGTCTGTGAAGCTCCAGTCTGTCTCTCTCTCTGTCTAATGGCCGCCATGTTCCACTTGAACCAAGCTGCTCTGCTCGCTGTTCATCTCGTAGTTATGTGTCCCGTCCTCGCAGGTACGTCAAAGTTTATGTTTTTAGATTCATAGGTTTCTGCAGATGTAATTTACAAATTTCATTTTATACTGACTGTTTTTCTTCTTTTTCCTGGTAGCGATTTTTGAGTTTTTTCCAGGTGACCACAGAGATATCCTGGTGTCCAGCGGAGACTCTCTCACGTTCACTTGCAACGTATCCACAAACAGAACATTACAAATCAACTGGACCAAAGACAAATTTCTTTTTGTTCACTCTGTGATATTCAATAAGACTTTTTCAAATTTCACCTCTGACAGAGTGAGAATAGACGTTGACTTTCCTTCAAAGCTGAACATTTCGAACGCTCAGCATGAAGACTCAGGACTATATCAATGTACTGTGACTGACAAAAAAGGTCTACACAGTAACAAGTGGAATTTAACCGTGGCTGGGACACCTCCAGGTAAGCAGGGCACCGGGCAGAGTGCAAGTCAAGGTTCACACTGTCCTGCTACTTGCTTAAATACACTTTATTTTCTTGCAGAAGTCCTGTCATGGTATTTTCTTTACACAATTCTACCTGGAGTTGTGTTGCTCCTCTTTGGCCTCACTGCAGCTGTTTGCCTCCACAGGTGAGTTACAGCTTTTAACTGTTAGATTCTGATGAAACTGAATAATTATGGATGGATCTGGTCATTTGTAGAGCAGTTATCAACTCTGGGAACTAAGAGTGATTTGACTGTAAAGCTCAATCACAGATAATTCATTGAAAGGGTCATTACCTCCAGGGACGTCCTGTCATCTTGTTATTCATGTGCAGGTTTTTCTATAAAAGTTAAAGTGATTGTTATTTCTTCTGCTCATAGCGTTGGTTGGTTTGCTACTGAATGGACTTTGTGTTTAGATTTACTACTTTATTTTACTTCTACTACTTTACTACTAGACATTTGTATTTTGAGCAAATTGCACACATAGGTAATTATTAGATATCTAAATATGTGTGATTTCCCCCCCCAATCAAGATGCAGTACTTCTACTACTGCTCTTTTGCCAATTATATTAAATATTAGTTTCACTCTAGATCAAACTCGTTCCCATTAAACAGCATCAACTTAATCTCAACTGGTGTCCCTCTTTTATCAAAAAACATATCTCTTTTACGACGCTTCTACTTCTGCAGAATACGCAGGGCCGGGACCTCAAACAAGAGACACTGTGACCACAGGACTCTGACTTTTACCCGGTTTCATGTTAAGTTGGGAGGAGAGGTAAGAAAGATTCTGTGCTCACTCAAACTTTCATCTTCTCGTGTCTCACTTCACATTTTTTTTAAGTCTATACAATTTCCTGCCAATCTGTTTGGACTCTGATCTATTCTTCTTTTCAGCACCTACAGGGGGCGCTGCCTCCTCAACCCCAAAGTTGTGCAGAGTACAGACAAATTACAAGCGATGATCATGGTCAATATGAACCGATAGACTCAGTTCAGTGGTCTCTACTTGACTGAGAGGTATGAAGATCACATTACAGCTGAATAAGAATACAGAGAGATCTTTGACGAATATCACAAGATAGAGGACATTTTGTTTATGATGATGTATGTGCAAATATATTAATATATGTTGTAAAAATATTCTAAAGCAATGTTTCACATTATTCTATGGTAACCAGACAGCTCATTTCATCTTTCTGTGGCTGGGCATGTGACCACTGCATGCATGATATACAATATTTCAACTCTGCTATTCTGCCATTACTGAAAATAATCCATCAATTAATTTACCTTCCATTATGCTACAAGCTGTCTATTCTAATCAAGGATGTAAATACCCTTATCTTTCTGATGTTCCCATTACACATCTACTGCACTTCTGTCCGTCCTGGGAGAGGGATCCCTCACATGTGGCTCTCTCTGAGGTTTCTACCTTCTTTTCCCCCTGTAAAGTGTTTTTAATTTAAAATTGTTTTACTTAATCTTGTTGACGGTTAAGGGCAGAGGATGTCACAACTTTGTAAAGCCCTATGAGACAAATTGTGATTTGTGAATATGGGCAGTACAAATAAAATTGTATTGATTGATTGATTGATGTAAAATATACTTGATGTTGAGATGTGTTAACACTTCTGTTTGGTTGCAAAAAAATAAAAATACGGAAACTCTCACTCATGTATTGATAGAGTGAGACAAATATAATGATCAAAGATGGGGATTGTTTCGACCAAAAAGCCAAATATGTCTTTAGAACATGTGTTAGTAAATACATCAATGAATATAAATTTGCTTCTAATGAACTACTTAAGCCAGGGGTGTCCAAAGTTTTTTTCCTGAGGGCCACATACAGAAAAAAATATGAAGGACTGGGCCACTGACGACGCCACGCCCCTGTTGAGTTTGGCACCATCTGGTGTCTAAACTGAGAAGTGCTATACAGTTGGCCATAGTCCATTATATTACATTACATATGTTATATTATATTTTTAGACATTGATGCGGGCCAATTACAAATGGATGGCGGGCCGCAGATGGCCCGCGGGCCGTAGTTTGTACACACCTGACTTAAGCGAAACAGGGATTAAGAAAATAATAATAACATTTTTGTTTAGTTTTGTCTGCTGCCAAGCTATTGCTTCCACTCCAGTGCATAAGGTGACAATAATGCACCTTTGAGCTAAAACTGCCAGGAATCCCCATAAACACCATCACGGACATTGAGGAGCAAAGTAGAGGGTGCAGAAGTACAGAGAAATGAATAAAGGGACCACATATGCTGAGGCTGTTAAGAAAGTTACAAAATTGAGCCATCACTATAGACAATCGTTTTCAAAGGTCAAACAAACTGTTTGGTGATGGGATTATCAAGAAGGAGAGAGCTGGGGAGGTCTTACACTTCCTTAAAAATACAAATATATATCGCATAAACTGCAGTGATGATGATTCCCTACCGGTGGGTGGCAGTAAGGCACTAAATAGTGCCTAGTCTGCCGGAAAGAAGAAGAAGAAGAAGAAGAAGAAACAGAAAGTAGAAGTAGAGCAAATCAGTGGGCGCGTTTTATAAACGTCCAAACTTCGCCTCGTGTTGTCGTTCCAGCCGCAGGCATAGTCTTCTTTCCCCGTCTGTCTTCTGTATCATCGAGTTAAAAAATGACTGGATAAACGGAGAAACTCAACAACATGTGGCTAATGTTATTGTTCATCCTGAACGCGCACACACACACAAACGGTGAGATGCTCTTTAATATTCAGTCGCCTTTTATTAGGTGTACTGGAGCACACTGGAGGCTCCATGACAACACGTCATGATAATAGGCTAGTTAAGCTAATAATAATAATAATAATAATAATAACGTGAGTTGGTTTACAGTATAATAATATTTACAGGCACACAGGTACAGTTTTCTGTAAGAATCACATGTCTTGAGGAAAGACAGTTACTCACAGGAGGTAAAGACAAAATACATTTTTATTGAAATTAGAAACGGTGAATTAACACTAATCGTGGAGAAAAAATTCTATAAGTGGAGTGCTTTCCACATCGTATTTACATATTAGGATCATAGGTATATTTGTATCATAATTGTAATTACTTCTAATGTAATTTATTTATGTTTCGTTCTGAGAGATGAGATTTATATTCATTTCTAGTTTCAGAAAGAAGTCAAATAGGCATCTCATCCTCTTTGGAGATTAGCATCTGCTGAAAATTAATCTTAACACTAGAACACTAACGTCGGCTGTTTTTTACCCGAGCGAGTGTGGTCAAGGGATTTTCATTGTGTTGCTGCTGACTAGCTTCAGTCTGCTCACTGACGTCATAGAAGGTCGGCTAGTTTCCCTGCTCCCATCCCTGTTTTTTTCAATAGGCACGTGTTCTGGTGATTTTCACCCGACGTAGGGATAGAGGGTACAATAGTCGTTGAATATAATATAAGTTGTAAATGATGCAGGGAGACGGTGCCTTCACCGGACATGTACCGAGAACGGCTGGACCGAAGAACAAGTTCACAGCTCTATTATTTATTTTTTGGGGAATTTTTCTTACTACTGCCTAAGTTTTCACAAATTTTAGAGCCTTTTCATAGGGTACCCCATGATACCTTTTTTGATTTTGTGAGATGTTGTATCAAGGAAAATAAAAGAAGAGTATTCAAATGGCCATGTATTGTTTTACATTCATATATTTTGATGAGAAGTATTTTTAATCGGGTATATTATAGGGTAAAATGTACCGGAAATTACAGGATACACTGAGCAGTGAGCGACCATGTACGGCGCTCGGGGAGCAGATGTTGGGGGAGTAAGGTGCCTTGCTCAGGGGCACTAGACAGGGTAGGTCGTCTCTCCGTGGAGTCGAACCAGAGATGAACCAGAGACCTTCTCTGCCCATAGTTCAAGTTTCTGCCACTAGACCACCGCCACTCACAGTGCCTAATAATGATATCCATGCCCTCGGGTTTTCACAGCCAATATATTTGAATTGAATTCAGGGATTTTCATTTTACTCATTCAGTAAAGAAACCAGCTAAGTTGCTTTAGAACAATTCAACCTGTAAGCTGCCACGTAGCGCAGGTGTAAGAAACAAAGCATGGCTGCCAGAGAGTCCAATCAAATGTGTTAGGATTTCTTGCATGTGGCTTTTTAAGTCTGTTTGTGCTTTTAAATAGACTGATAGGTTTTATTTTTTTTACAGCTCTCCAGGTGATTGGAGGAAACAGGACTGTGGTGCAAGGACGTACAGTTACATTCAACTGCAAACTTGTTGACAACACAGAGACTGTCAACCAGATTTCATGGCAGAGGATGACCAGTTTTTTCTTGACTGTTCGGAAAAAAAATGGACCAGAGTATGTCAATGGACGCGATGATCGAATTCAGTTTATTGGGAGCTTCAATGAGCTTGATGGATCTTTCCAGATCTCCAATGTCTCATTGCAGGATGAAGACATCTACACTTGCATCTTCACTTTGTTCCCCAGCGGAACTCACAGCACACATATACATCTGGATGTGCTCGGTAAAATTTTAATTTGGTTAAAAAATCTTTTGTGTGAATTAGAGAAGATTCCCTTCTTGGGCATGTTAACCTTTTGTGTCTGATAACTCTTTCAGTGCCTCCTGTCATACGTGTGAAGGATAACCTTCCTACTTTGGCTGATAAGGAAGTTTGCATTGCCACCTGCACGGCTGCTGATTGTAAGCCTCCGGCAAACGTGAGCTGGCTCACAGGTAGCTTAGCAGACAACTTGAGGTCAACAGCCAACTCCACGCATCATGATGATGGTAAGACTACCACAGTCAGCTACCTGTTTGGAGTACCTACCATGGATATCGACCAACAGGTGGTCCACTGTGTCGTCACCAGTCCAGCCCTGTTGAAAGAGGCAAAGATCCCCTTTACTATACAAGTTTACTGTGAGTATACAATCACTCCTCTACCTCAGTTTCTGATGAGGCTTATTTCTCATTCACAACATCAATTCTTTTTGAAAGATTACAGTTTTCCTAATGGTTAATTATATTGACGTCCCTGCACACTCAAAGGTGTTTTCGAGCGCTGCTCTCATGTTGAAGGTGGTTGAATCTGTGCTGTGGATTACAGGACCCCTTGCATCCCATTGATAAACACTGTTGCCTGTTTTAAAATCATAATTACAAACTTGTAGGTGTTTGCCTCAGTAATACAGTCTCAATATGTCCCTGCTGTTATTGACTTCTAGTGTTGAATAATTTATTTTTTGCAGAACCTTATGATGTTGTAGTAAAGTTGACCTTTGATGTTTTGGATATAAAACATAATCCCTTCATCATTTTACCCATGACGCATTAGTGTAACAATTATTGTGTCAATTGTTTGCTCTTTCTGCACATTCTCTCCTCTCTATCGCATTCCCTCTTTAGCAGGCAAATTCTGTTTCATTTCCCAATGACATTAGTTTAGTGTATGATTTCTTTTTGGATGTCTCTGGTGCCACACTGCCGAGTTGAAATGATTCACTTTTTCATGGATTGATTTAAAATCTTTAGAGAAAGTGTTTGTAAGTGCTTAAATACAGAGTACAGAACTCGGCAGCTGAGGATGAACATGGATAGCATCTCCTAATGAGGCATTCTGTACCATTTTGTTCTTGTACCATCTATGGTCATTGGTCACATCAAAAAACATACAAGGAAAGGCATGAGAAATACAAGCTTTAAATTTTTTTCAATTACAGTACTCAAAGCAAGAAAGCTAAGCTAATCTTTTATTTGTCCCACAACAGTATAATACACAAGTTATCATGGTTTAGCAAGATCATGAATGACACAATGGACCTCTGTAAAGACTAACACTGAGGTGTGCTAAGTTACAACCCCAAAAAACAGTTTTTCAAGTTTGCAGTTCCAAAATGACCATGAAACATTTAAATGAAAATCCCACAGTAAGCAAGGTAACAAGATAACTGTTTAATATTTTTTTGATATAAGACATAACACAGCTGGTTCTCCTTCGGTTTCTTGCAGTTGCGCCTATGGAAGTGAAAATTGTTGAAAATCTCAAAGACTCATTTCAATGTGTGACTGATGCCAACCCCAAAGCAGAATTTAACTGGACCAGGTACAGTAATTAGAATCAATCCATTTCAATGGAAAATGTCTTAACCCAAAATATTTAGTTCATTTATTGTATGAATTTGGATGCGTTTGAATTGTATATTGTGTTACTGAAGTAAGGAGAATGATCACAATTGCAATGAATCATTTCTAAAGGTGTTGGATGAAGTCCGTAGAAACTGCGGAGCGTCTCACTCTGACATTTGTGTTCACACATGATCCACAGAGTCCAGTGCATGTCTGAAAGCAGCTATACAGACACAGGCACTTATAATCACACTGGGTTAAATATCATACAGACAGAAATTACATAATTTGCTTACAGAGGGAGTAAGTGAGTATAGCGACTTTGTGAAAACAAACTAGTCACTGAGGGGCTGAGGTAGGGCCTAATGATTTGAATGACGCGCTGATCCAAAAATCACTGCTACCTGTAAAAATGCGTATCCACTTTTATTACAGAAAAAGAAGATCATCTTATTGAAACATGCAACGGAAAATAGCATGCTGCGTGGGGAAGTTTTAGCGGTCAACAAAAAATACAGTGTCCCCACTCACCCTCTCTCCGTCCTACACAGGTGCTTATATAAACTATAACCCCAACCACTATCCCTATAACCTATTTCCTTCCAAATCTATATGATCATAAGTAAACAACAAATGAGAAATAATCCCAAAATACAAATCCTTACCATCTTATATCATAACTAACATAAAAATAAAAATCTTTTTAAAACTTATTTATGGCTCCTTCAGTGAGATCCAATCACAAGTCACAGGAAACACATTCAGGATTCATTTTAGTACCAGGTGTGAACAGGGCTAAAGATGTCTAAGTTTGACTTATGAACTACTTGAAATTAGCCTGACGTTGTCATACTCACAATTCTAGTCAGAATGTGAGTCTGATACCGCTCCATTGGGCTGTGATTATGGGGCGTGTTTCAACCGAACCAGAAGGAAAAAAAACCTCTTGTCTCAATTGGATAGACCTACAACCAATCAGAGCAATTGTAGTATGTGACGTATGTTAAGCGACTCATTGTGAGTTATTTACTAACGTCGGGTTCACACCGGACGCTGAAGCGACGCTTAAGCGCAGCTTAAATAGCTTAAATAACAGCTGGCTCCCATCCACTCCCATGTTAAATCTTTGTGCGGGTCACACCGGAGGCTGAAGCGCCGCGCTGCACCAAGGCTGCCTCGCGCCGTGCAGAGATCGTTTCTTTGTTTTTTATCGCGCCAGGAAACACACTGAAAAATGATTTTAAACGATATTGATGACATATTTTATATGATATAAATTATCAAATATGCATCTCATGATTTGAATTCCCCTTCTGTTGTCCTGGAGTTTTAATTTTACCAATGACATTATTAAATGTCCCCCTCTGCCCATCCACTACAGCCACACTAGCAATGATAACGATAAAAAGAGAGAGGGGGGCTACGTATTCTCCACATAGGCTTGAGTGGAGAATACGTAATTTACCCTCGACACCCGACATTTAACGGAGCAAACAGCGGAGAAGTTCTTCAACATGGATGACATTAAATTAATAATTGAAGTGGAGAAGTGCAGTGAGTTGTATGATCCTCGGAACATGTTGTATAAAGACAACACCAAGAAAGACAAATGTTGGATTGCTGTTGCTTAATGTTGGAGCAACAAGTAAGTATATGCTTTTATACTACTGGATCAACGGGGGATATTATTAGCGCTGCCCGGCGGTTCAGCGTCGCTTCAGCGTCCGGTGTGAACAGCCAAGCGCCGGCGCGATAGGGATTAGCGCGGCGCGGCGCTTTGGCGTCACCTCCGCGTTCTCTGTTCCTCTTTCAAAATGAACGCGCTGTCGATGTCTTCTAAAACAGAATCAAATGCAGCATCTACACATCTCAGCTCTCCAGCGGCAGGCATTCAACCTAAGCGCACTTTGATGACGTGGTTGATTACGTTACCGTTGATCATCTGTCCATCATCGTATAAAGCCCGCCCTGACAATCTGATTGGCCCGGTCGATTTCGTACCGGGCATAATTTCTCCCCAACGGAGCGACTCCAGACCGAACTTCCCGACCTCAAATGTTGTGGGCGGGGCTAAGTTTGTCTGGCATCCAGGCTAACTTGAAATTCTAGAGACAGCTAGAATCTAAAGTTATCATCTGATTAGTTGCACATCTCTACAGCGTGACACATGTTGTGTCTCTACAGCAGTCGTCACTTGGCTCCATGTTTGATACTCATTCTTGTTTTCTCTGCCTCAGAGTTGGCAAAGCGTGGCCTCAGTCTGGTGTCAGAGTAGAGGGTGGAACACTGCAGTTTCTGACCAGGAGCTCTGACCTGAATGGCCTCTACCAGTGTACCGCATTTAACTTGCATGGAAGAAGCACTGTTTACATCTTTAGATCTGTGATTTCAGGTGAGGTCTAGTTTTGCAATCTGTTTAGGCTGTTATGAATGTTGACATCTTTTCTGAATGAGTGTCTGCGTTTGTGTCTCTTTATAAAAATGTTTAAAAAACGATTGGAATCAAAAAAAATATTTCTCCCCTAAATTATTGATAAAGTTGGACATCAGGACTGCTGCAGGTATTTAGTCAGGATTCCTCTCATTCGCCTTCTGTCAAGGTTTTCTTCAAGGGATAGTTCACCCAAAATAATAAAACAACCTCCAAACTGCTCGTGTGCTGTCATCCAAGTGTCCGCAAGCCCCAACATTCAAATTTGACTTCAAATGAGGTCATTTACACCATGTTTAAAGCCTTAAAGTCCACCAGAAGTGTCTTAGCTAATGGGCGTTAGCACGTCCGACGGTCTGTGAATGCACCTCATAGAAAGACATCAGCTGACATTTAGGCTTAATACACAAAGTAAATGATCTCGTTAGGTGTCGAATTCAAATGTTTGGGCTTGGGGACACCTGGAAGTAAGTAAGTGAGTGAGTGAGTGCTTCATCACAAAAGTTGCAGTGCACGATGAAGCACCACAGAGCTCAACATGTACAGTACCTATCAACCACAGTGACAAGTTTTAGGGAGATAAGCTGACAGTATTTCCTCTAACTGTGTTCTTCCTTCTTCTTTGTTTTTTTCTCCCTACAGAATCCTGCATTGTTTGTTGGATCTTATTTGCTCTTCTGATCGTCCTTATCGTAGTAGCAGCAGCAGCAGCGTGGTGTCTTTATAAATCTGACAAACTTCCATTTTTAGGTTCAAGGTACCAAGTTTAGTAATACTGTATTTTATATCTAATTATTGTATCTCCTATTAACTGATGTTTGATTGTTTAGGAGAGTCCCGGTCACACGTGGGGAGGCGGAGGTGATAAATCCTGAGGAGACGGCTTTTAATGAGGACCTTCGAGACGCAGAATAAACGGTAATACAGGCAGAGATAGAAGAAACGTGTCATATTTAATTTGCTGCAATACTCTTTGGCTCTTAAGTTTCCCTCAAATGTCAATTTAAAACATTCATTAATAATAAAGCCATTTCTCATGCAGTTATTAGGGGTATTTTATGATAACAATACATTTCATAATAGCTGTTACTTTGAAAATTCATGATATTTTCTTTCTTACATTTTGTGTCTTAGGGAGCATGACACCACCTCTGCTACACACATGTTCGTCCAGTGAACTGGTGCAACAGCTCAGGTGCATCAGTTAAACCCCTGCTTTTCAAAGTGGGGGTCCCGACCCCCAAGGGTATGCCAAGGGAGTCACGGAAACTGTCAGGGAAATGTTGCAATAAACTTAGAATTATTATTAAATTAAATATGTTTTTTAGATATTATTAATCACTGCATATCGAAATCTGTGTCCCAGGATGCCAATATTTTTATTTAAAAAAAACACACAGTTCAAACCAATCAGAATTGAGCATCCTCTGCATCAGAAAGTTGCTAAAAATAGCCAGCTACCTCCTGCTAAAGGCAAAATGCACACATAAAAAAAAAAAATGACCATCAGACAACCAGACTTAAGTTGACTCCGCTGCAAAACTGCCACAACCACCGAATGCGACCTTGGCATCTAAAACGCTGAGGTATGAAATCTCTTCTTCCATTTGCCACCACATACCTGAGTCTGGCTTTTATGTATACACACACTCCAGTTTTTATAAATATATGTGTGCTTATGGTTGATATTACTGTACAGAAAGGACAAGATATGTTTTTAATATAAAAAAGTTATTAATAAAAATGAGGGAAATAATTCAAGAAGTTGTATGTTTGATATTTGATATTTGCCATCATGTCGCACATAATTTTTTATTAGTTTGCAACTGGGGGTCCCCGACAGAGGCTTATGCTATATGGGGGTCCTAGGCATGGAAATGTTTGGGAACCCCTGAGTCCAAGGGATAGTTGACACAAAAATTGAAATTAACTCCCTCGATAGAGGGGTGAGTGAAGTGTTCATAAAACGTTTTTGGAGTGCCAGTAGTTTGTAGAGGATCATGCAGCACGTTCACATATACACACGGAACTAAGATGCACTAGAAAAATCTGAGGAGCAAGCAATTGAATACTGTATATCTATACGTACACTCTAGTTAATTTGTTTATTTTTTCCTTGACACATCTGATATGATATGAAACTGAGTTATATGCTTATATGGTATCAAAAAACTGAATCTATATGGAAACTGACTCTAACCTGGTTCTGCATGTAAACAAACTGACTGAGAAATTTGAAGAGGAATCTTTAAAACATAAAGTGATAAAAGTATTAAATACACAAGTTCAAGCTATAAAACAAACATATAATTATTCGTAAAATAAAATAATACAAAAGTGAAAACCAGAGACATCAAAAATAAGTGTAACAGAATAATTATGTGTTTATAATTATAATGCTTGTCTTGAATAGAACTCAACTGAAGCTGAGTGAGAGTATTGTATTTACCTCAAGTGGTTACGAAGTTCACTGGATATTTTTTGGATCTGTCAGGACAAGGCAGTGTGGAACAAGCTTTCAATATGTTTCCAATCAATCAGTTGCTTGTTCGAGTACCTCAACTGAAGTGAGACTGAAGTCAACAGTGATGTTCTGTGTTACATCACTACAAAGAAGAGAAAAAAGGATAAGATGAAGTCTTTACAATTCTGCTGAATGATCTGAGAAAAAAAGGCAACACCAGCTTCGAAATGCACCAACGCATGTTAGCTGGGTACAGAACAACTTCTCCCTCTAATGCCAAATCAAATGTGAAGGTGTTCTCCATCTTAAGTTAGCATGCTAGCATTTGATATTTATCAGTATCATTATTTATACTTATGATATTTCACAATTTTTTACTCGTTAAACGTTCCTTCTGCGGGGATTCTGTGGGTTGATACTTTTCATTCAGGTAAACCAGTAGGTCATTAAACACTAAGATTAAAGGATTCATCATCTGGGGCGACTTCGAATTTCTAAATAGTTTTGGTTTCAGATTTAGTCTTTAGTCGTCATGTTTTTTATGAATTCAATGAAGCATTGTTTACATCTTTAGATCTGTGATTTCAGGTGAGGTCTAGATTTTGCATTCTGTGTTTGAATCTGTTATGAATGTTGCCATCTTTTCTGAGTGTGTGTGTGTCCCTTAATTTAAAAAAAAAAAAAAAAAAAGAAAACGATTGGAATCCAAAAATGTATTACTCCACAAAATTAATAATAAAGTTGGACATCAGGACTGCTGCATGTATTTAGTCCTTGGCTTGGACACCTCCAGGTAAGCAGGGCCCCGGGCATAGTGCAAGTCAAGGTTCACACTGTCATGCTACCTGCATAAATACACTTTCTTTTCTTGCAGAAGTCCTGTTGTCGTATTTTCTATGCACAATTCTACCTGGAGTTGTGTTGCTCCTCTTTGGTATCACTGCAGCTGTTTGCCTCCACAGGCGAGTTATAGCTTTTAACTGTGGCTCTGGGCAGAAGCTGATATGGATCTGTCAATTAAAGAATTGTTGCAGGAAGGTGAAATAGCAGATCTGGCAGAACATGTAGACAGACATCCGAAGAAATGATGGAGAAACCATCTTAATACTTACACTGATGGTTCAAGGGATCCAGAAAGCAATAGAGTGGGATTTGGTTCATACATCCCCCATGTTAAAATCTGTCAGAGTAGAAGACTACCAGATGGGATTTCAATATTCACTGCAGAGTTAAATGCTTTATTGTAGGGTCTGTGGTGGGTGGGAGATGGAGGCTGGGATGACGTTGTACTGTGCACAGGTTCCTTATCTGCCCTAGTGGCATTGGTGGGGGAGAGGGAAACGGAGCTAGGCCAGATATAATTGGGGAGATTTTATTGATGGTCCCTGAATTGGAGAGACAGACAGAAAAGGGCAGCAAAGGCAAGTTTAGCAGAAATACAGTGGATGTGCAAGTGCCACTTGAAGGATGGAGTGTCGTAGCATCATCAGTGAGAGGGGCAATCAGATATGGCAGCAAGGGTGGGAGGGAGACATCAGAGGAAGAAAGCTATACAACATCCAAGCATCAGTTAAACCTGTCAATAACATATCCATGCCTCTAATAGGTGAAATCAATCTGATGAGGTTAAGGCTCAGGCATTGTGGACTAGCAAGTGGGTTGGTGCTTGTGGGAAAACACAGAGATGGAAACTGTGACAACTGTGGAGTCCTGGAGTCCGTTGGGTGGCAGTACAGCACTAAATAGTGCCTCGTCTGATGGTAAGAAGAAGAGGAACCGGAAAAGAAAGAGTAAGAAGAAAAATAGAGGCGGAGCAAAGTAAAAAAGTAAACAAACCATAGGTGGATCTTTTATGATCGGCCAAGCCCTTGTGTTGTCGTTCCAGCCTCAGGCATCGTCTTCTCTCCCCGTTGGTCTTCTGTATCATCGAGTTCAGAAATGAATGGATAAACGGAGAAACTCAACAACATGTGGCTAATGTTATTGTTCATCCTGAACGCGAACACACAGACAAACGGTGAGATGCTCCTCCTCTTTAACTGTCACCTTTAATTACCTGTACTGAAGCAGGGAGCACGAGGAGAGAGGGGACAAAGGCTCCATGACAACACGTCATGATAATAGGCTAGTTAAGCTAATGATAATAATACTAATACTAACTAACTAATACTTGTAATAACGTTAGTTGACAGAACAATAATATTGACATGCACACAGGTAAAGTTTTCTGTAAGGATCATACGTCCTGAGGAAAGACTGTTACTCACAGGAGGGAAAGACAAAAATCATTTGTATTGAAAATAGAGTCGCTGAAATAATATAATAATCGTAGAGAAAAGCTTGTTTGTGCTTTCCACATCGTATTCAGCTCTGATGATCATATTTATATTTGTATGATATCTGTATTTACTTCTATCTGTTCTGATGATGAGAATTATATTCATTATATTTGTAGTTTCAGGATCAATAATGGTACAGATAATTAATAAAGGTGAAGTGTAAAGTTGTCACTACATTTGCATAATCAAATGTTACACTGAATTTTGGAATGTATATAGTTTTCAGTACTGCAATTGACTTTTTGTTTAAATATTAGGTGCTTTCTACATTTTTTCCACTAATTTCACCGCTGAGCACCTGTTTCTTCTCGTCCAACACATTTCATTGTACTGTTGCCCACGTGCTAACTTGCACATGAAAAATACAATTTTTCGAAACTACAAATGAAAACGGAAACGGATAGTGGCGACTATAAAAAAAAAACTGTACAAAGGAGGTCAAATAAGCATCTCATCCTCAGCAGCTACTCATTTTGATCTTCAGACAGTTTAACAAGCTTTCAGCCAATCAGAGTGAGGTGTCTGGTAAAAGGGTGTTTCCAAGTGCTGTAGCTGCAGGAGAAAAACTGTAACCGCTTTGTGTTCAGACCAGCATGCAATACGTTATGTTAACACTGCACAGAGACACAGGAAATCAAACACACACCAATCACCAGGCATATACTAAAGGCATGGTGACTCCTATTTAACAACTCACAGTGCCTAATTATAATAATCCCTGCTATGCCCTCTGGTTTTCACAGCCAATATATTTTAATTGAGTTCTTTCATTCAGTAAAGAGGATGAAGAGAACAAACCAGCTAAGTTGCTTTAGAACAATTCAACCTGTTAGCTGCCACGTAGCGCAGATGTAAGAAACAAAGCATGGCTGCCAGAGCGTCCAATCATATGTTTTAGGATTTCTTTCATGTGGCTTTTTAAGTCTGTTTGAGCTTTAAAATAGACTGATAGGTTTAATTCCTTTTACAGCTCTGCAGGTGATTGGAGGAAACAGGACTGTGGTGCAAGGACGTACAGTTACAATCAATTGCGAACTTTTTGACACCACAGAGACTGTCAACCAGATTTCATGGCAGAGGACGACCAGAATTAAAGGAAATAAGGATTTCTTGACGATTCTTGAAGCAAATGGACCACCGTATTTCAATGGACGTGATGATCGAATTAAGTTTATTGGGAGCTTCAATGAGCTTAATGGATCCATTCAGATATCCAATGTCTCATTGCTGGATGAAGGCATCTACACTTGCATTTTCACTTAGTTCCCAAGCAGGAGTTACAAAACACATATACATCTGGATGTGCTCGGTAAAATTTTAATTTGGTTTAAAAATCTTTTGTGTGAATGAGAGAAGATTCCCTTCTTGGGCATGTTAACCTTTTGTGTCTGATAACTCTTTCAGTGCCTCCTGTCATACGTGTGAAGGATAACCTTCCTACTTTGGCTGATAAGGAAGTTTGCATTGCCACCTGCACGGCTGCTTATTCTAAGCCTCCGGCAAACGTGAGCTGGCTCACAGGTAGCTTAGCAGACAACTTGAGGTCAACAGCCAACTCCACGCATCATGATGATGGTAAGACTACCACAGTCAGCTACCTGTTTGGAATACCTGCCATGGAAATCGACCAACAGGTGGTCCACTGTGTCGTCACCAGTCCAGCCCTGTCGAAAGAGGCAAAGATCCCCTTTACTATACAAGTTTACTGTGAGTATACAATCACTCCTCTACCTCAGTTTCTGATGAGGCTTATTTCTCATTCACAACATCAATTATTTTTGAAAGATTACAGTTTTCCTAATGGTTAATTATTTTGAAGTTCCTGCACACTCAAAGGTGTTTTCGAGCGCTGCTCTCGTGTTGAAGGTGGTTGAATTTGTGCTGTGGATTACAGGACCCCTTGCATCCCATTAATAAACACTGTTGCCTGTTTTTAAATCATAATCACACGTTTTTTTGCAGAACATCATGGTGTTGCAGTGAAGTTGACCTTTGATGTTTTGGATATAAAATATAATCCCTCCATCATTTTATCCATAATGCATTATAATTTTTTGGATAGTTTGCTCCTTCTACACTTTCTCTACTCGCCATACGGCATTTCCTCTTTAGCAGGCGAATTCTGTCGTTTCCCGATGACATTAGTTTCGTCTATGATTTCTTTTTGGAATGGCGCTGGTGCCACACTGCTGAGTTAAAATGATTCACTTTTTCATGGATTGATTACAAATCCTTAGAGAGCATTTGGAAGTGCTTAAGTACAGAGTACAGAACTCGGCAGCTGAGGATGAACATAGATAGCGTCTCCTAATGAGGCATTCGGTGCCATTTTTTCCTTGAACATCTTTCGTCACATAAGAACAAGAACAGACGTGAGAAATACGGGCCTTAAAAATGTTTTAATGAAAGCCTTTTGGATATACATTTATCAATTACAGCACTCAAATGAACAGTTTAATAACAGTTAGGAGGCTAAGCTTATCCTTTATTTGTCCCACAATAGTATAATCAATGAGTTATCATAGTTTAGCGAGATCATGAATGACACAATGGACCCTAAGCTGTGCCAAGTTGCAACCAAAAAAAACTGTTTTTCAAGTTTGATGATCCAAAACATTAAAATAAAAAGCCCATAGTAAGCAAGATAACCCTGTGCACAGTGGGATGGAGATCCACAAGTGCTTTTTAATATTTTTTCATATAAGACATAACACAGCTGGTTCTCCTTTGGTTTCTTGCAGTTGCGCCTATGGAAGTGAAAATTGGTGCAAATCCCAAAGAAGACTCATTTCAATGTGTGACTGATTCCAACCCCAAAGCAGAATTTAACTGGACCAGGTACAGTAATAAGAATCAGTCCATTTCAGTGGAAAATGTCTTAGCCCAACAAGAATATATTTATTTCATTTATCATATGAATTTGAATGTATTTTGTGTAACTGAAGTTACGTGAATAATCACAATTGCAACGAATCATTTCTAAATGCGGAGCATCTTACTCTGACATTTGTGTTCACTGTTCAAATTTAAGGAAATAATTCCAATTACATTTAGACCTGTATTATCCGTAGATATAAACAACAAATTCTTTAAAAACCCGAGCTCTATTGAGATCGACCACCTCGTCGATAGCTCTTTACACTCATTACAATTAACATTAGACTCCATAGCGCCTCTTAAAAAGAAAAATGTCAAACATAGTAAATTAGCTCCGTGGTATAATTCCCAGACAAATGAGTTAAAACAATTATCAAGGAAACTAGAGAGGAAGTGGTGCCCCAGCAACCATGTTGAAAATCTCTGGATGAATAGTGTTAAAGTTTATAAGAAGGCCCTCCACAAAGCAAGAGCTGTCTACTATTCAAAACTAATAGAAGAAAACAAAAACAACCCTAGGTTTCACTTCAGCACTGTAGCCAGGCTGACAGAGAGTCATACCTCCACCGAACCAAGTATTCCTCGATCCCTAAATACTAATATCTTTATGACATTTTTTTTTCTTCTTTTTTTTCACTTTATTTATTGGTTTTCACAATTGACCATGAAATCTCATACATACAGACGTATATGAACAAATCCCCCCCCCCCCACCCCAGGGGACAAACAGAAAAGAAAAATTAAATAATAGTAATAAAAAAATATATATATATATATTTACAGTTATAGGTATGTAATAAAAGGTTGCCATATCCTGCTGAAGTTATCATTAGGACGTCGCAGAGCCAGTCTGATCTTTTCTAGCTTCAAGAGTTGCAGCGTATCTCTAACCCAATGTTTATAGGAGGGCGGGGCAGCCTGTTTCCAATTAAGTAAAATTAGTCTTCTCGCTAAGAGGGTGACAAAAGCAATGCGATCAGATTGTGCCCTAGGAAGATGGTCATCCTCACATTGGATACCAAATATAGCCGTGAGCGGGTTCGGCTTTATTGGCCTTTTAAATATCTTGGATAGGGCATCAAATATAGAGGACCAGTAACCCGAGAGTCTCGGACAAGACCAGAACGAATGAGCTAATGTTGCAGGTGAAAAATTGCATCTGTTACATGAATCATCAATTGTTGGATACATCTTTGCGATTCTAGCTTTAGACAAGTGCAGTCTGTGTGCTACTTTGAATTGAATTAGGCCATGTCTGGCACAGATTGATGAGGAGTGTATCCTTGTAAATATATCTGACCATTCAGTATCTGTGATTTGTAAATTCAGATCAGCCTGCCATGCTTCTCTCAATGCATCAAGAGATGCCGTCTGTAAAGATGAGAGTTTCATATACATAATGGATATTATACCTTTATTAGATGGAGCTGTTGGGAATAGAGTATCCATGGGCTGTTGTTCAGGGATTGCGGGAAATTATCTAGTTTGGTTACGAATCCAATCTCGGACCTGTAGAAATCTTAAAAAATTTGATTTTGGTAAATCAAATTTAGCTCTGAGCTGGTCAAATGAAGCAAAAATACCTGCTATGTACAGATCTTTAAATGAGACAATACCTTTCCCACGCCAGACTAAGAAAGAGTCATGCTCAAGTGAGGGGGGAAACTGATGATTTGCCACAATTGGGGCACAAAGCGAGCTAGCCTGCCAACCGAAGTGTTTTCGCACCTGAGCCCATATATGCAGAGAATGATAGACAAGGGCGGCAGTAGAAGCACGGCATGGTGTGATAGGCATTGCTGAATACAACAAGGCTGGGAGGGATAATGGGAGGCTCGCATCAGCCTCCATTTGGACCCAGGCAGGGGCTTCGTTGTTAGCATAGGTTTGAAGCCAATAAGCCAAGGCTCTCAGGTTACCTGCCCAATAGTATAATTGGAAATGAGGCAAAGCCATCCCACCCATCGATTTGGGTCTTTGTAAAAATTCCCTACGGATACGAGGTGGTTTCTTATTCCAAATGAAGTCAGAGATGATCTTATTGAGGTGTGAAAAAAAAGATTTGTTGATAAAGATTGGTATAGTTTGGAACAGGTATAAGAATTTGGGTAATATGTTCATTTTTATTAGGTTAATTCTGCCAGCTAATGAGATAGGAAGAGAAGACCATTTGTCGAAGGCCATCTTGGTGTGTTCTAAAAGAGGAGTAAAATTAAGTTTAAAGAGATCTGAGATTTTCCGAGTTACAACTATACCCAAGTATGTGAATTTGTCAGTAGTCACCTTAAAAGGATAGGAATTAAAAGAGAGAGATTGTGCAGCAGAGTTGACAGGAAAAAGCTCGCTTTTTGAAGCATTAATCTTATACCCAGAAAGCTCGGTAAAACGATCCAGTGTAGTCATAATGTGCGATAAAGTATTCTGGGGATCGCTAATATATAACAGTAAATCATCAGCATATAATTATAGCTTATGTTCTTTTCCACTCCTTAATATGCCGCGAATCTCGGGTGAGGAGCGCAGTGATGCTGCGAGAGGCTCGATAGCTATCGCGAATAAGAGGGGGGATAATGGGCATCCTTGTCTCGTGCCACGTTGCAACGGAAAAAAATCTTTATGACCTTTTTTAATGATAAAATTCTAACTATTAGAAATAAAATCAACCATCTCTTGCCCTCAATTGGCACTAATACCCTACCAACAACAGCAATCTCAGAAACGGCTGAAAATCCCTCCCATTACTTAGACAGCTTCTCTCTGATCACCCTTGATCAGTTTACCAAAATAATCTCAGGTTCTAAACCAACAACCTGTATCTTAGATCCGATTCCAATAAAGTTACTTAAAGAAATTCTGCCCCTAATTGATATTTCGTTACTTAATACAATTAATATGTCATTATCATCAGGTTATGTACCACAGTCTTTTAAAATAGCTGTAATCAAACCCCTTCTCAAAAAAACCACCCTAGACCCATAGGTTTAGTCAAATTACAGACCAATATCTAATCTCCCCTTCATGTCTAAAATCTTAGAAAAAGTTGTAGTCAATCAGCTGTGTAAGTTTCTCCAGGAAAATAATATATATGAAGACTTTCAGTCTGGGTTCAGAGCCAATCATAGCACAGAGACAGCCTTAGCAAAAGTCACTAATGCCTTTCTAATAGCTTCAGATCAGGGACTTGTGTCTGTCCTCGTTCTGTTAGATCTCAGTGCAGCATTCGACACACAATTGACCATCACATTTTATTACAAAGACTATAACAGTTAATTAACATTAATGGAACTGCCCTTACCTGGTTTAAATCTTATTTTTCTGATCGCTCTCAATTCGTGCAAATTAATGATGAGTCATCTGTGCGCACCAAAGTTAACCATGGTGTTCCACTGGGCTCTGTGCTTGGCCTAATTTTATTCTCATTATATATGCTTTCACTAGGAAACATAATCAATTTCCACTGCTATGCGGTTCACACACAGTTCTACTTGTCATTAAAACCTGAACAAAGTAATCAAAGTAAACTTCGAGCATCGAGTCTCAAGGACATAAAAACCTGGATGACTCGCAATTTTCTCCTATTAAACTCAGATAAAACAGAGGTTATAATACTTGGCCCTAAACACCTTAGAGTTACATTATCTCAAGATATACACTATCGTTCAAAAGTTTGGGTTCACCCAGACAATTTTGAGTTTTCCATGAAAACTCACACTTTTATTTATCAAATGAGTTGCAAAATGAATAGAAAATACAGTCAAGACATTGACAAGGTTAGAAATAATGATTTTAATTTGAAATATTAATTTTGTTCTTCAAACTTAGCTTTCGTCAAAGAATGCTCCCACAACAACTCAATGGGTTTTAGATCTGGTGACTACGCTGGCCACTCCATTACAGACAGCATACCTGCTGTCTGCTTCTTTCCTCCTGTTGTAGGAGGAAATTGGCTCCAATCAAGCGCTGTCCACAGGGTATGGCATGGCGTTGCAAAATGGAGTGATAGCCTTCCTTATTTAAAATCCCTTTTACCTTGTACAAATCTCCCACTTTACCAGCACCAAAGCAGCCCCAGACCATCACATGACCTCCACCATGCTGGACAGATGGCGTCAGGACTCTTCCAGCATCTTTTCACCTGTTCTGCGTCTCACAAATGTTCTTCTGTGTGATCGAAACACCTCAAACTTTGATTCGTCTGTCCATAACACTTTTTTCCAATCTGCCTCTGTCTATGTCTGTGTTCCTTGACCATATCAATCTTTTATTTTTATTGGCCAGTCTCAGATATGGCTTTTTCTTTGCCACTCTGCCTAGAAGGCCAGCATCCCGGAGTCGCCTCTTTGCTGTAAACGTTGACACTGGCGTTTTGCGGGTACCATTTAAAGAAGCTGCCAGTTGAGGACCTGTGAGGTGTCAATTTATCTTACTAGAGACTCTAATATACTTCTCTTCTTGCTGAGTTGTGCACCGGGGCCTCCCACTTCTCTTTCTACTCTGGTTAGAGCCCGTTTGTGCTGTTCTCTGAAAGGAGTAGTACACACCTTTGTAGGAAATGTTCTGTTTCTTCGCAATTTCTCGCATTGAATAGCCTTCATTTCTAAGAACAAGAAAAGACTGGCGAGTTTCACATGAAAGTTCTCATTTTCTGGCCATTTTTAGAGTATAATGGAACCCACAAATGTGATGCTCCAGATACTCAACTAGCTCAAAGGAAGGCCAGTTTTATAGCTCCTCTCAGCAGCTAAACAGTTTTCAGCTGTGCTAACATAATTGCACAAGGGTTTTTCAAGGGTTTTCTAATCGTCAATTAGTCTTCTAAGGCGATTAGCAAACCCAATGTACCATTAGAACACTGGAGTGATAGTTGCTGGAAATGGGCCTCTACACACCTATGTAGATATTTCATTAAAAACCAGACGTTTCCACCTAGAATAGTCATTAACCACATCAACAATGTACAGAGTGTATTTCTAATGAATTTAATGTTATTTTCATTGAAACAAACAGTGCTTTTCTTTGAAAAATAAGGAAATTTCTAAGTGACCCCAAACTTTTGAACGGTAGTGTAGCTGCGCTAGACGACATTGCCCTTGCTTCCAATGAAACAGTCAGGAACTTGGGAGTGATCTTTGATCCTGATTTGTCCTTTAATTCACACCTAAAACAAATTTCTAGGACAGCCTTTTTCCACTTGCGTAATATCTCAAAAATTAGACATGTTACATCGAGACTGGACTATTGTAATTCATTACCAACAGGCTCCAGATCCGAAAGTATAATGACCTGTATAACCCGTCACTGACTGGCAGATTTGTCCGCCAGAAAAAGGCTATGAGGAGCAGCAGTGGCTATGTAAAGAAACAGTCGACGAAGAAGAAAGAAGGCGTCTCTAAGGTCGTCTTCGACAAAACACGTTACTCCGCCGAGTGTTCTGGCGGGGAATTGCTTTGTAACACGCGCAACGGTTTGAGAAGCATGAATGACAAAGAGTCCTTCGACACAGCTGCGTGAAAAGCCGCAGACGCAGTTGCAGCACGTGTCCTGATGAGAACCAAGAAAAGAGAGAACATTTCTCCAGTATTAGCATCGCTACACTGGCTTCCGGTAAATCTAGAGTAGAATTAAAAATTCTCCTCCTCACTTTCAAGGCCCTGAATAATATGGCGCCATTTTACCTTAAAGAACTGTTAGTACCCTATCAACCCACTAGAGCACTTCGCTCCCAGAATTCAGGCTTACTTGTCGTCCCTTAAGTCTCTTAAAGTACAGTAGGAGCCTGAGCTTTTAGCCATCAAGCCCCTCTCCTGTGGAATAATCTACCACTTTCAGTTCGGGAGGCAGACACCATCTGTTTGTTGTTCGTTCCTTCCTTTTTGATAAAGCTTATAGCTGGAGCTAATTAGTGCGGCAGAACGTTACTTTTCCTATGTTCTAAAATAGGAAGCGTTTAGTTTAAAAGGGCATAGAGGTATTGATGGCTGATCTACTGAGTGGGCCACATGGTTTTCATGGTACTACAATACAAACCAATAGCCAGTCAGATTTTTATATAATGGTGGATCCAGTATGGCGGATTTTATATCGTGCGGGCTGATCGCAGTGGTAATGGCGGATCCTGTGTCGCCTTGGCATCATATAATGGTGGTGGACCACGACCGAGGTCAGCGGCTGATGATGGATCCTAATAAGCGGCAGTGGACAATGACTGTGGACTATAGTGGATCCGATCTGGATGGCGGATCATAATCTTGCTGGCTGCTGACCATAGACTATGATTGCAGCAGGACTGCTTGACATATAGTATTGAAGTTATCCTTCAAAATGTTTACCCTCATCAATGCTGCTAAAAACTTTAATCTCGATGATGTTTTCCTACACCTGACATCTACTGCACTTCTGTCCGTCCTGGGAGAGGGATCCCTCACACATGTGGCTCTCTGTGAGGTTTCTACGTATTTTTACCCTGTTAAACGGGTTTTTAGTAGTTTTTCCTTACTCTTGTTGAGGGTTAAGGACAGAGGATGTCACACCATGCTCAAGTCCTATGAGACGAATTCTGATTTGTGAATATGGGCTATACAGATAAAATTTGATTGATTGGGCGGCGTGGCCTAGGGGGTAGAGTGGGCATTCTCCAACATGAAGGTTGCCGGTTCAATCCTCACTCTTCCCCATCTGCATGGCGAAGTGTCCTTGGCAAGATACTGAACCGCTAAATGGCCCCTCATAAATGTTGAGTGTACTAAAAATGTAAGTCGCTTTGGACAAAAGCGTCAGCTAAAATGACATGTAATGTAATGTAACATGTAATGATTGCTTGACATGAGTCCAGTGCATGTCTGAAAGCAGCTATACAGACACAGGCACTTATAGTCACACTGGATTAAATATCATTTTACTTCACCATCAGAAATGACATAATTTGCATACAGAGTGAATACGTGAGTGTAGCGACTTTGTGAAAACAAACGTGTCACTGAGGGGCTGAGTTAGGGCCTAATCATTTGAATGACGCACTGATCCAAAAATCACTGCAATCTGTTAAAATACGTTTAAACTTCAATTAAAGAAAAAGAAGATCATCTTATTGAAGCATGCACTTACGGAAAGTAGCGGGTTGCATGTCAAAGTTTTAGCGGTCAACAAAAAATACAGCGTCCCCACTCACCCTCTCTCCGTCCTACAGAGGTGCACAGGTGCTTATATAAACTATAACCCCGCCCCTATCCTTATGACCTATTTCCTTCCAAATTAATATGATCACAAGTAAACAATAAAGAATACAAATAATATTCCCAAAATACAAATACAAAACATCTTATATCATAACCAACATAAGACTAAAGACTTTTTACTTATTTATGGCTCCAGCAGTTAGATATAATTACAAGTCACAGGAAAAGCTTTCAGGATGTATTTTAATAGAAGGTGTGAACAGTGCTTAAAACTTGTAATTATGACTTATAAACTACTTGAAATTCTAGAGACAGCTAGAATCTAAAGTTATCATCTGGTCAGTTGCACATCTCTACAGCGTGACACATGTTGTGTCTCTACAGCAGTCGTCACTTGGCTCCATGTATGATACTCATTCTTGTTTTCTCTGCCTCAGAGTTGGCAAAGCGTGGTCTCAGTCTGGTGTCAGAGTAGAGGGTGGAACGCTGCAGTTTCTGACCAGGAGCTCTGACCTGAATGGCCTCTACCAGTGTAAGGCATTTAACTCACATGGAAGAAGCATTGTTTACATCTTTAGATCTGTGATTTCAGGTGAGGTCTAGTTTTGCATTCTGTGTTTGAATCTGTTATGAATGTTGCCATCTTTTCTGAGTGTGTGTCTGCCAGTGTGTCTCCTAATTTAAAAAAAAAAGCGATTGGAATCAAAAAAATTATTTCTCCCCTGAATTAATGATAAAGTTGGACATCAGGACTGCTGCAGGTATTTAGTCAGGATTCCTCTCATTCGCCTTATGTCTAGGTTTTTCTACAAGGGATAGTTCACCCAAAATAATAAAACAACCTCCAAACTGCTTGTGTGCTGTCATCCAAGTGTCCGCAATCGCCGACTTCAAATCATTTACACCATGTTTTTAAGCCCTAAAGTCCACCGGAAAAAGCTATTGAGCGTTAGCACGTCCGACGGTCTGTGAATGCACCTTTTAGAAAGATACCAGCTGATATTTAGGCTTAAAACTGTAAATTACATTGTTTCGAGACGAATTCGAGTGTTGGGGCTTGGGGACACCTGGAAATGTAAATTGTTTGTGTGTGTGTATTTGTACTTCATCACCAAGTTGCAGTGCACGCTGAAACACTACAGAGCTCAACATGTACCAATCAGTCACTAAATCCCTGACCACAGTGACAAGTTTTAGGGAGATAAGCTGACAGTATTTCCTCTAACTGTGTTCTTCCTTCTTCTTTGTTTTTTTCTCCCTACAGAATCCTGCATTGTTTGTTGGATCTTATTTGCTCTTCTGATCGTCCTTATCGTAGCAGCAGCAGCGTGGTGTCTTTATAAATCTGACAAACTTCCATTTTTAGGTTCAAGGTACCAAGTTTAGTAATACTGTATTTTATATCTAATTATTGTATCTCCTATTAACTGATGTTTGATTGTTTAGGAGAGTCCCGGTCACACGTGGGGAGGCGGAGGTGATAAATCCTGACGAGGCGACTTTATGAGTACTGGCTTCGAGACGCAGAATAAACGGTAATACAGGCAGAGATAGAAGAAACGTGTCATATTTAATTTGCTGCAATACTATTTGGCTCCTAAGTTTCCCTCAAATATAAATTTACAACATTAATTATTAATAAAACTATTTCTCATGCAGTTATTAGGGGTATTTTATGATAACAATACATTTCATAATAGCTGTTGCTTTGAAAATTCATGATATTTTCTTTCTTACATTTTGTGTCTTAGGGAGCATGACACCACCTCTGCTACACACATGTTAATCGTGTGAACTGGTGCAACAGCTCAGGTGCATCAGTTAAACCTTGGGGGTCGGGACCCCTGCTTTTCAAAGTGGGGGTCCCGACCCCCAAGGGTATGCCAAGGGAGTCACGGAAACTGTCAGGGAAATGTTGCAATAAACATAGAATTATTATTATTATTTAATTAAATATGTTTTTATACTGGCTTTTATGTATACACACACACTCCAGTTTTTATATATATATATATATATATATATATATATATGTGTGCTTATGGTTGATATTACTGTACAGAAAGGACAAGATGTTTTTAATATAAAAAAGTTATTAATAAAAATGAGGAAACTATATTAAGAAGTTGTATATTTGATATTTGCCATCATGTCGCACGTAATTTTAAATTAGTTTGCAACTGGGGGTCCCGGCCAGAGGCTTATGCTATATGGGGTTCCTAAGCATGGAAAAGTTTGGGAACCCCTGAGTCCAAGGGATAGTTGACACAAAAATTGAAATTAACTCCCTCGATAGAGGGGTGAGTGAAGTGTTCACAAAACATTTTTGGAGTGCCAGTAGTTTGTAGAGGATCATGCAGCACGTTCACATATACACACGAAACTAAGATACACTAGAAAAATCTGAGGAATATCTATACGTACACTCTAGTTATTTTGTTTATTTTTTCCTTGACACATCTGATATGATAAGAAACTGAGTTATATGATTATATGGTATCAAAAAACTAAATCTATATGGAAACTGACTCTAACCTGGTTCTAAAATAATCAAGAAACATCATAATCATTATCAATAACAAACATCAAATCATAGAAGAAAAATCGACGAGTCTGCAACCCTGGTACCTTGCATACATACAGAATCACTGGCGATGAGGCCACAATAGGTAGCCACTGCTGTTTTGTGGAAAGGAAACAAAAAAAAAAAAGTTCTTTCCCTGTAATGGAGCAAGCGTCCAAAATGAAAAAAATATGGAAGGAAATCAGGTCAAACAAAATCATTTTCTCATTAACCATTATCAAAATGTAACACACTGTATTGATTGGCAAAAGTAACTCATATTAAAATGTAATAAAACGTTAAATGTCAACATAAAGTATATCTAAGGTTGAAAATATCATAGGCCTTTAACATGGTGTGACATCTTCTGCCCTTAACCCTCATAAAGCGTAAGGAAGAAAACTACTCAAAAAACCCTTTTCACAGGGTGAAAAATAAGTAGAAACCTTAGAGAGAGCCACATGTGAGGGATTCCTCACCCAGGACGGACAGAAGTGGTATGTATATATTATTAAGTATGTACAAACTTCATAAAGTAACACATCAACCTTAAAAATTCAGAGATTTAAATTAAGGCATCAGAAAATATGAAGTTGAAAGGATAATTGCAGTAGCTGTTTTTTGTCATAAGCAAGCTGGAGGGAGAAAATAACATAAAAATGAAAATGAAAATGAAAAATAAAAAGAGTAAAATAAAACTAAATTTGAGTATCGTCATCAGAATCATCTGTGCTGTCAGTGTCCAGGTAAGTAGTGATGTGGAATAGGTTACAGATCAAGGGGACCTGAATCACTTTTCTTGTGTCTAGTAAATTTGTATGTGCTGGACGGGTCTGAGAGGACACTGTAGGTAAAGAGGAGTTTGTTAGATCATCAGAAGCTTTTCTAGGAGGGTGTCTCGACAAAATAATTGGAAAAAAAATAATTAAGGAGATCATGGATAACACGAATAGTGAGCCTCTGAGGCTTTTGTCTCTGATCTTCTTAACTGGGAACAGTGGAGTGTGGACCGGTGCATCAGGGAAGGGGACATTTACACCAGCCTGCAAAAAAGATTCAGAAACAGGACGTATACCCTCCACTGCTTCTTGTCTGAGTGGATATTGTTGTTTACATGGTCTATAATCAGATTTTGGAGTGATTTTGACTGGATCACAGTTTCTGATGAGGCCCACATCAGATTTGTCCTTTACCTACAATGTTTCAGGCAGATCTGAAAGTAGAGGAGAAACATCAGAGGGGCTGGTCAACATCGCATAAGAATGAAGGTGATTTTCAGTCACAACAAATGAGCATGTGTCTGTCACATGTGAAGTGCAGTGCAATGAATCCGTGTGCATAACATCAGAAAAAAGGGTGATAAGAGAGTGTGACGTGGAGAGCAGATCAGTGGAGGCATTTATAGGAAGTTGCAACTGATATGCAAACAGCTGCTCATGTGTGGTCTGTGACATTGTGAAGGTGGGTGAAGAAGAATTGTGTGTAACCGTCACTCCATCAGGGGAGGATACTAAATTGAGGCCTAACACAATCATCAAATCTCTTCCTAATAGATTAACTGGCCAACAGGTAGACAACAGAAAATCATGTTCAAACCTTATGGGATGTTTGTCTAACTGAGCGGCGCATTTGAAAGAATATAAAGCGACCATTCAGCTCAGGAGATGTGGGCAAATCTGACATCCTAACCACAGAATAACCTGCACCAGAGTCGACCATTACATTAAGTTTGTGACCGTTAACTTGGAGTTAAGGCATTTTCTTAAAGGCATTACTATTGTACTTAACATAAGAACCACAAAGTTGTTTGTAATCTGGTGTGTGTGTGTGTGTGTGTGTGTGTGCGTGCGGTTAGTAATGCAAGCTGATACTTCTTTGCAGTGGCATGTATTTGTGTGTGTGCTGGAGCTTCTGTGTGTGTGTTTCCCTTCCCTTCTCTGATCCTCGGTGGGTAGGCTGGACGTCTCCTCCCCGTCTGCCCCCCCCTCACTTTCTGCAAAGTTCAGTCGGCAGTGAAAGTTCTTGTCTCCCCGTCCCTTCGCCGTTGGGGGCATTTCGTTGCCCAGTGTCCTTTTCCTCTGCAGATGAAACACTCATCTTTGGGAATGTTGGGTCGTCGAGAGAAGCTTCTCCCACGGCCACGCCCCCCTCTTCCTGGTTCAGTGAAGTTGGCTCTGCTAGCAGTGCTATCTTGTCTGCTTAGCCTTGACAGGGTGGACACAGCCTGCATCATAACGCTGTGTTGATTAAACAGGACAGTCAGACTTGTGAGGAAATCTCCTACGATTTCGTCTGGTTGTTGTTTGCACCCCGTTATTTTGGACATGTCACTTTTATTGGGGAAGGCGGTCCTCAGGGCGTTGAGGAGTGTGTTGAGAGCGTTGACGTATGTTGCATTACCCGCATCATCCCAGTCTGGTGGAGTCAGACGGAGATCTCCCCCACAGTGCGGACACATCTTTGCAAAGTCAGTGGGGCCTAAGGATGAGGAAGAGGTGGCGTCATGATTCAGTCCTCCCGCTGCCCCGTCTCCATAGACTGGGAGAGCGGTGGGTGGCGTCTGAGATGGGCCTGAGCGTTGATTGGTGGAGTCTGGTCTCTGCATCATGTGGAGGAGGGTTTTGTCGTTGGTGAGGAGAAGGCAGGCGTTGAGAAGAGGACTGCCACACCCTTTCAAAAGGAGAATACAGAGATCTATATGATTACTTTTCAACATTCTTTCCAACATTATCACTTTCCTTCTTGTCAACCTTAGACAGAAAACGACCTTTAAATTATCGTTTTCTGTCCCTACACTCTTTATTTATGTTATTTTTTGTTGCCCTTTTTTTTTTTTTTTTTTGATTCTTCCTCTTTCTCGAGGAGTTTCTCTCTTAAAAGTAAAAAAATTTAATGTCGACACTGAATGACCCGTTATGAGGAAAAGCAAAGTCTCTGGACCATACTGGAAGAAATGTCACACTATCCCATCCGTGCCTTGCAACCACAGAGTCCACAATAGGACCCTCTGGGCTTTGGGGTCCTTGACTTCCCTTGTTACCCATCCTATCTGGTCTATGAAATTGGCTTATCAACAATTTTCATAACCTTATTAATTAGCTGTGTGAAAAAGGACTCATCAACTATTTTCACAACACTCTAATTTAAGACGTGGACGTCTCCACGAATCCTTGTTTCTTTCTCCGGCAAAACAGGAAAAATGCCTTCAACTAGGATGATTGCCACAAGATGGGTCAGATTAACATTAATAATTCACAGTAATCCAGAGAGAATGACTAATACACCTGTTCCAAATAAAACCCTTTAAATGTATTATTTCTTATGTTTGATTTCGTATTTGAGAAATCATCTAAACAGTCGTGAAAATCAGAATTTCAACATCTCACCAGATTTAAGATGACCAAAGAGAGGTCTTTGGATCCCTGTGAAGAAGGTCCAGAACCCCAGTTTTTTCGGTCCTCTCTTCTCTTCAGTGTTGGAGGTAGAGGCAGAAGATTTTCTCTCCTGGGTGATCAGCCACCGAAGACTTCTCGGGTCCAGACGATCTTTCAAGGGATCCTGTTCGTGACGCCAAAATTGTGATGGAAATTCATCTTGAGATTTGAAATAATGAAATCAGACTGGAGTTGCCATTGAGTCTTTATAATAGTAATCTCTGCAGAGATACACAACAAGCACGGGTGCTCAGGATGGAACAACTGGCTGCGAAGGTGAAAAAGCCAGGACTTATACAAAGAGGCGTTTCATAAGACAGCATGAGAAAAAGAAGACATGCCAGAATTAATACAAAGAGGAGCTTCATAAAACTTAATATGAAAAAGATATGAAATCCTCCTCAGTGCTCATCTGCTGTGTCCGTCCGCTGTAGCAAACTCCCAGTTTGCTAAGGCCACAGTAGTGAGACACCTGGTCTGTTGAATTTTCCCTCACAGTATGTAAACAAACTGACTGAGAAATTTGAAAAGGAATCTTTAAAACATAAAGTGATAAAAGTATTAAATACACAAGTTCAAGCTATAAAACAAACATATAATTATACGTAAAATAAAATAATACAAAAGTGAAAGCCAGAGACATCAAAAATAAGTGTAACAGAATAATTATGTGTTTATACTTATAATGCCTGTCTTGAATAGAACTCAACTGAAGCTGAGTGAGAGTATTGTATTTACCTCAAGTGGTTACGAAGTTCACTGGATATTTTTTGGATCTGTCAGGACAAGGCAGTGTGGAACAAGCTTTCAATATGTTTCCAATCAATCAGTTGCTTGGTTGAGTACCTCAACTGAAGTAAGACTGAAGTCAACAGTGATGTTCTTTGTTACATCAATACAAAGAAGAGAAAAAAGGATAAGATGAAGTCTTTACAATTCTGTCGAATGATCTGAGAAAGAAATGCAACACCAGCTCCAAAATGCACCAACGCATGTTAGCTCGGTACAGAACAACCTCTCCCTCTCTTGCCAAATCAAGTATGAAGGTGTTCTCCATCTTAAGTTGGCATGCTAGCATTTGATATTTATCAGTATCATTATTTATACTTATGATATTTCACAATTTTTTACTCGTTAAACTTTCATTCTGGGGGGATTCTGTGGGTTGATACTTTTCATTCAGGTAAACCAGTAGGCCATTAAACACTAATATTAAAGGATTCATTATCTGGGCAGCTTTCAAATTTCTTAATAGTTTTGGTTTCAGATTTAGTCTTTAGTCATAATGTTTTTTATTCTTTTAACTTCTTTTTATTTTGCTAGCCTATTTATTCTTTCTTATTTATTAAGGCTTTATATCTTTATTTCATGATCAAACATTACTAATACGTCCTGGTTTTGAAACTAGATTGTTTGCACAGCAGTTTGTCGCTTAATCAAAAAAAAATACTGTGAACGAGAAAATGATGGAGAGGAGAAACATTTATTTTAGATGCACAAAAACTCTGTATTAGTGTGGACGACAGATGTAAACATAGCGGAAGGATGTTTTAATACAATCGTAGTAGTGTGGATGTAGCCTATGTTTATGTGTCCTGTAAGTTTAAAGTGAGGGGGATGGTAAACTACTGCTTCTTTTTTTTGTTTTCTTTAATCAGCAAAGTAACCAAATTTTTTCTATCTTTTTGCTTTTTAAAGACTGAAAACATTGATGCATAGTGTGCTCTGTTTGTTTGCCTACATGTTTTTAAGGAATCAAATATACCCTTTCAATGACGTGCTGAAATGTTTTTTGCATGTTCTGTGCCTTAACATTTAACACTGAACCCTTGCGTGTTTTAAAGTTACAGTATATCTCCTGTCAACTTTTGCACTAGTTGGGATAACTGTCATTTGCACTTATATTACAATAAAAGACGAGATAAGCATTACAAGGAATGTTTTACAGTGTGTTTACTCTACACCCACCGTCCTTGATGGTGAATATTACTTCAGGAAAATAGTTTTCCCTGTATCACATAGTATTTCATGGGTTAAGGGTTGCTAACTCTGATAAAGGGCAGAGTAAATAGCAGCTGTCACAAGCCAGTCTTGGGGAAACAAAAAGTCTTTGTTGGAACTCTGCATTTAAGTCGGGTGAATAGCCACTGTTCTGACACCAGAGGAAAAAATAGCATTTAGAATGAGTTTGTTTTTAACATGTGGATGTAGAGCAGTGGGTTTTTGATCACCACCACCGTCACATCTTTCACTACACACCAATTCACGTTTTCTTTTCTCGTCTGTCTGAATACAAAACACATGACCTTATGTGCACTGAAATGGTTAATGGTGTTTCTTCCTGTCTACACTGGTGGAGTTGCATTACTTGGATGGCTCAGGTTACCAACTTTGTTGAACTTTAGAATCACTTTTTATACCACAGGCTGTAAATAAAGATGGACACACAAGTTTCCATGTCCTCCCACAATCAAGAAATTAATAAATAAGAAATCTTTCCTATACAAGCCCTGTCATCTTGCACATTTGGAGCGAGAGTCTGAAACTAAACTTGTCAGAAACATTACACTTGAACAAACATCAGTGTGAAAGGAACTACCTGAAATGACAGAAGCCATCTTTGAGAGTAACTCATTTTGGTCAATGTCCCATTTAACAACATGGAGGAGACAGGATTTTGGACCTACACTGCAGCCGGCCAGGCATTGTTTTCATCTTTAGATCTATGATTTCAGTTAAGGTCTAGTTTTTGCATTCTGTGTTTGAATCTGTTATGAATGATGCCATCTTCTCTGAGTGTGTGTCTGTGTGTGTCTCTTAATTTAAGAAAGAAAGGATAGGAATCCAAAAATATATTACTCCACTAAAATAATAATAAAGTTGGACATCAGGACTGCTGCATGTATTTAGTCCTTGGCTGGGACACCTCCAGGTAAGGAGGGCCCCGGGCATAGTGCAAGTCAAGGTTCCCACTGTCATGCTACCTGCATAAATACACTTTCTTTTCTTGCAGAAGTCCTGTTGTCTTATTTTCTATGCACAATTCTGCCAGAAAATTAACCTTGACAAGACTGAACTACTTTTCCTCCCAGGGAAAGCCTCTCCCACCGACGACCTGACTATTAACTTTGACAACTCTGTTTTAACCCCCACTCAGACTGCTAGGAACCTGGGTGTGTCACTCAATAGCCAGCTCTCCCTTACTGCCAACATTAATGCAACAACACGGTCCTGTAGATTCATGCTGTACAACATCAGTAGAACATGTCCCCTTCTCACTGAGAATGCGGTTCTGGTCCAGGCTCTTGTCATCTCACGCCTAAACTACTGTAACTCCCTCCTGGCAGGTCTACTTGCTAGTGCCATTCGACCTTTGCAGCTCATCCTGAATGCAGCAGCTCGACTGGTCTTAAACCTAAATTCACTCACACTACTCTGCTCCTCCGCTCCCTTCACTGGTTAACAGTGGCTGCCCGCATCTTGTACAAAACATTAGTACTTGCGTACCGTGCTGCGAGCGGATCGGGTCCAGTCTACATCCAGGACGTGGTCAAACATTACACCTCCTGTCCATTCACTCCGCTCTGCTTCGGCCAATGGGCTTGTTGCAGCCTTACTGCGAGCTAGACACTCATCAATATCACGACTGTTGAAGGTTTACACATCTTCCGCCGCAAACTAAAAACACACCTCTTCTGACTATATCTTGAATACAATTTTAATTAACAATTTAGTTGCACTTAAATGGCACTTACTTATAGCACTTTCTATTTTTGCTTTTGAAGAAATTGTACTTTCTTGATTCTTGTAGTTCTGGGTTCTTACCCTCATGGTTGAATTCACTTATTGTGAGTCGCTTTGGATAAAAGCGTCAGCTAAATGAAATGTAATGTAATGTACCTTGAGTTGTGTTGCTCCTCTTTGGTATCACTGCAGCTGTTTGCCTCCACAGGCGAGTTACAGCTTTTAACTGTGGCTCTGGGCAGAAGCTGATGTGGATCTGTCAATTAAAGAATCATTGCAGAAAGTTGAAATAGCAGATCTGGCAGAATATGTAGACAGACATCCTAAGAAATGATGGAGAAACCATGTTAATACTTACACTGATGGTTCAAGGGATCCAGAAAGCAATAGAGTGGGATTTGGTTCATACATCCCCCATATTCAAATCTGTCAAAGTAGACTACCAGATGGGATTTCAATATTCACTGCAGAGTTAAATGCTTTATTGTAGGGTCTGTGGTGGGTGGGAGATGGAGGCTGGGATGACGTTGTACTGTGCACAGGTTCCTTATCTGCCCTAGTGGCATTGGTGGGGGGAGAGGGAAACGGAGCTAGTCCAGATATAATTAGGGAGATGTTATTGATGGTCTCTGAATTGGAGAGACAGACAGAAAAGGGCAGCAAAGGCAAGTTTAGCAGAAATACAGTGGATGTGCAAGTGCCACTTGAAGGATGGAGTTTCGTAGCATCATCAGTGAGAGGGCGAATCAGATATGGCAGCAAGGGTGGGATGGAGACATCAGAGGAAGAAAGCTATACAACATCCAAGCATCAGTTAAGCCTGTCAATAGCATATCCATGCCTCAAATAGATAAAATCAATCTGATGAGGTTAAGACTCAGGCATTGTGGACTAGCAAGTGGGTTGGTGCTTGTGGGAAAACACAGAGATGGAAACTGTGACAACTGTGGAGTCCTGGAGTCTGTCCAACATATTCTGATGTATTTTCCACTCTATGCCAAAGAAAGGAGGGAGCTTTTGATAGGATAAGGCACTTATCTGTAAAAAAAAAACTGTTTGGTGATGGGATGTACAAGAAGCAGAGAGCTGGGGAAGTCTTGCACTTCCTTAAAATTACAAGTTTATATCGCATGAACTGCCGTGAGGATTCCCTACCGTTTGGTGGCAGTACAGCACTAAATAGTGCACAGTCTGCTGGAAAGAAGAAGAGAAAGGGGAAGTTCCCCTGCGGATGAGAAAGATTAAGAAGACATATTAATGGATAATCGGAGAAACTCAACAACATGTGGCTAATGTTATTGTTCATCCTGAACGCGAACACACAGACAAACGGTGAGATGCTCCTCCTCTTTAACTGTCACCTTTAATTACCTGTACTGAGGCAGGGAGCACGAGGAGAGAGGGGACAAAGGCTCCATGACAACACGTCATGATAATAGGCTAGTTAAGCTAATGATAATAATACTTATACTAACTAACTAATACTTATAATAACGTTAGTTGACAGAACAATAATATTGACATGCACACAGGTGAAGTTTTCTGTAAGAATCATACGTCCTGAGGAAAGACGGTTACTCACAGGAGGGAAAGACAAAAATCATTTGTATTGAAAGTAGAGTCGCTGAAATAATATAATAATCGAAGAGAAAAGCTTGTTAGTGCTTTCCACATCGTATTCAGCTCTGATGATAATATTTATATTTGTATGATATCTGTATTTACTTCTAATGATCATAGTTATATTTGTATCATAATTGTATTTACTTCTAATAATTTAATTCATTTGTGTTTCGTTCTGATGCTGAGAATTATATTCATTATATTTGTAGTTTCAGGATCAATAATGGTACAGATAATTAAGAAAGGTGCAGTTTAAAGTTGTCAATACATTTGCATAATCAAATGTTACACAGGATCTTGGAACGTATATAGTTTTTAGTACTGTGTTTGACTTTTTATTTAATATACGGGTCTTTCTACATTTTTTTCACTAATTTCACCGCTGAGCACCTGTTTCTTCTCGTCCAACACATTTCATTGTACTGTTGCCCACGTGCTAACTTGCACATGACAAATACAATTTTAGTTACTACAGATGAAAACGGAAACGGTTAGTGGCCGACTGTAAAAAATAACTGTAAAAAGGAAGTCAAATAAGCATCTCATCCTCAGCAGCTGCTGATTATGAATCTATATAAGTTGTAAATGATGCAGGGAGACGGTGCCTTCACCGGACATGTATCGAGAACGGCTGGACCGAAGAACAAGTTCACAGCTCTATTATTAATTTTTTTAGGAATTTTTCTTTAACAACTGCCTAAGTTTTCACAAATTTTAGAGCCTTTTCATAGGTTCCCCCGTGATACCTTTTTTGTTTTATGAGGTGTTGTATCGAGGAAAATAAAGGAAGAGAATTCAAATTGCCTGGAATTGTTCGCATTCATATATTTTGATGAGAAGTATTTTTTAGCGGGTATATTATATCGGGTAAAATGTACCCGACGTTAGTGATGGTGTTACTAATTGTACGTTAGTGTTCTAGGGTTAACAACTCACAGTGCCTAATAATAATAATCCCTGCCCTCGGTTTTCACAGCCAATATATTTGAATTGAATTCAGGGATTTTAATTTTACTCATTCAGTAAAGAAGATGAAGAGAACAAACCAGCTAAGTTGCTTTAGAACAATTCAACCTGTTAGCTGCCACGTAGCGCAGGTGTAAGAAACAAAGCATGGCTGCCAGAGAGTCCAATCAAATGTTTTTGGATTTCTTGCATGTGGCTTTTTACCTCTGTTTGTGCTTTGTAAATAGACTGATAGGTTTTATTTTTTTTACAGCTCTCCAGGTGATTGGAGGAAACAGGACTGTGGTGCAAGGACGTACAGTTACATTCAACTGCGAACTTGTTGACAACACAGAGACTGTCAACCAGATTTCATGGCAGAGGACGACCAGAGTTAAAACAGATAATTTTTTCTTGACTGTTCGGAAAAAAAATGGACCAGATTATGTCAATGGACCTGATGATCGAATTAAGTTTATTGGGAGCTTCAATGAGCTTAATGGATCTTTTCAGATCTCCAATGTCTCATTGCAGGATGAAGGCATCTACACTTGCATCTTCACTTTGTTCCCCAGTGGAACTCACAACACACATATACATCTGGATGTGCTCGGTAAAATTTTGATTTGGTTAAAAAATCTATTGTGTGAATTAGAGAAGATTCCCTTCTTGGGCATGTTAACCTTTTGTGTCTGATAACTCTTTTAGTGCCTCCTGTCATACGTGTGAAGGATAACCTTCCTACTTTGGCTGATAAGGAAGTTTGCATTGCCACCTGCACGGCTGCTGATTCTAAGCCTCCGGCAAACGTGAGCTGGCTCACAGGTAGCTTAGCAGACAACTTGAGGTCAACAGCCAACTCCACGCAGCATGATGATGGTAAGACTACCACAGTCAGCTACCTGTTTGGAGTACCTGCCATGGATATCGACCAACAGGTGGTCCACTGTGTCGTTACCAGTCCAGCCCTGTCGAAGGAGGCAAAGAAACCCTTTACTATACAAGTTTACTGTGAGTATACAATCACTCCTCTACCTCAGTTTCTGATGAGGCTTATTCCTCATTCACAACATCAATTATTTTTGAAAGATTACAGTTTTCCTAATGGTTAATTTTATGATGTCCCTGCACACTCAAAGGTGTTTTCGAGCGCTGCTCTCATGTTGAAGGTGGTAGAATCTGTGCTGTGGATTACAGGACCCCTTGCACCCCACTGGTAAACACTGTTGCCTGTTTAAAATCATAATTACAAACTTGCTGGTGTTTGCCTCAGTAATACAGTCTCAATATGTCCCTGCTGTTATTGACTTCTAGTTTTGAATAATTGCCAGGAAAGGTTTTTTTATTGCAGACCATTATGATATAAAATATAATCCCTCCACCATTTTACCCAAGATGCGTTATTATTTTTTGGATTGTTTGCTCTTTCTCGACTTTCTCTCCTCTCTACGGCATTCCCTCTTTAGCAGGCGAATTCTGTCATTTCCCAATGAAATTAGTTTAGTCTATGATTCTTGTTTGAATGTCTCTGGTGCCACACTGCCGATTTAAAATGATTCACTTTTTCATGGATTGATTTCAAATCCTTAGAGAGCATTTGGAAGTGCTTAAGTACAGAGTACAGAACTCGGCAGCTGAGGATGAACATAGATAGCGTCTCCTAATGAGGCATTCGGTACCATTTGGTTGTACCATCTATGGTCACATCATAAAACAAACAATCTCGATCTGACAGGTTAGTATCAACAATCTTGTTAACAAAAATATCTAAACCTTTGGAGATCACTAAATCTAATCTGTGGTCGTGGTTATGAGTTGGAACAGCGATATGTTCAGTAAAATCCAAAGGGTTCAGAAGTCGCATGAAGTCCATGACCTTGCAGGCCGAGATGATTTGACCCTGATTGACTTACTCTGTGTGAGAAGTAGCAGTCTGTACTGAAATCTCAGAAAACAGCATTCTTTTAAAAGCAGCCGATTCACTTTAAACGTGGACAGACATGAGAAATACAAGCTTTAAAAATATTTTTAATGAAAGCCTTTTTTATATACATGCATCAATTGCAGCACCCAAATGATTTTTGAACAGTTTAACAACAGTTAGGAGGCTAAGCTAATCCTTTATTTGTCCCACAACAGTATAATCAGTGAGTTATCATGGTTAAGCAAGATCATGAATGTCACACTGGACCTCTGTAAAGACTAAAGGCCGGCGCATGATTCTGCGTTTTCAAGGACACACAAGGGCCTTTGCGTGCCTCTTGTTTGCTTGTGTCCGTCGCCCAATTTTTCTAACTATACGGCAAAGCTACACAAGCCTCACGCAGCCCGCGAGGCTGTGATTGGTCTGCTAACTACATCCTTTCCGGAGTCATGCCCCATAATACCAGCGGAAACCACGGAAGATTTAGATGAACGAATATGGACCAAATAGAAGAGCGTTTGGCAGAAGAGATCTGAAAGTATGACCACTTGTATAATGGAAGATATGGGACAAATTTGACCGCCAGAAAAAGGCTACGAGAAGCAGCAGTGGCGATGTAAATAAACAATCGTAGACGACTGCCACACACAAAGAAGGTCGTCTTCGACAAAAAACTTTACTCCGCCTAGTGTTCTGGCGGTGAATTGCTTTGCAACACGCACAACCCTTGGAGAACCAATAATTAAAAGGAGTCCGTCGACACAGCTGCGTGAAAAGCCGCAGACGCAGTTGCAGAAGCATGCGCCGGACTTAACACTGAGCTGTGCTAAGTTGCAATCCAAAAAAAATGAACTTGAAACATTTGAATGAAAAGCCCACAGTAAACAAGGTAACCCTGTGCACAGTGGGATGAGATCCACAAGTGGTGTTTAACCTTCGGTTTCTTGCAGTTGCGCCTGAGGAAGTGAAAATTGGTGCAAATCCCAAAGAAGACTCATTTCAATGTGAGACTGATTCCAACCCTGAACCAGAATTTAACTGGACCAGGTACAGTAATTAGAATTATCTATTTCAGTGGAAAATGTATAAGCCCAAGAAGAACATATTTAGTTCATTTATTGTATGAATATTGATGCGTTTGAATTGTATTTTGTGTTACTGAAGTAAGGAGAATGGATTGTAACGAATCATTTCTAAAGGTGTTGGATGAAGTCCGTAGAAACTACGGCGTGTCTCACTCTGACTTTTGTGTTCACACATGATCCACAGAGTCCAGTGCATGTCTGAAAGCAGCTATACAGACACAGGCACTTATAATCACACTGGGTTAAATATCATTTGACTTCACAGACAGAAATGACATATCACGGAAATAGCGGGTTGTGTGAGGAAGTTTTAGCTGTCAACAAAAACGGCGTCCCCTCTCACCCTCTCTCCCTCTTCCACAGGTGCACTGGTGCTTATATAAACTATAAGCCCTGCCTCTATCCTTATGACCTATTTCCTTCCAAATTCATTTGATCACAAGTCAACAATAAATAATACAAATAATATTCCCAAAATAAAAATTCATTACATCTTATATTAAAACTAGCAAAAAAATCAAAATCTTTTTTAAACTTATTTATGGCTCCTTCAGTGAGATCCAATCACAGGTCACAGGATACACATTCAGGATGCATTTTAGTACCAGGTGTGAACAGGGCTAAAAACTTCTAAGTATAACTTATGAACTACTTGAAATTCTAGAGACAGCTAGAATCTAAAGTTATCATCTGATTAGTTGCACATCTCTACAGCGTGACACATGTTGTGTCTCTACAGCAGTCGTGACTTGGCTCCATGTTTGATACTCATTCTTGTTTTCTCTGCCTCAGAGTTGGCAAAGCGTGGCCTCAGTCTGGTGTCAGAGTAGAGGGTGGATCACTGCAGTTTCTGACCAGGAGCTCTGACCTGAATGGCCTCTACCAGTGTACCGCATTTAACTCACATGGAAGAAGCATTGTTTACATCTTTAGATCTGTGATTTCAGGTGAGGTCTAGTTTTGCATTCTGTGTTTGAATCTGTTATGAATGTTGCCATCTTTTCTGAGTGTGTGTCTGCCAGTGTGTCTCTTAATTAAAAAAAAAAGTGATTGGAATCAAAAAATTTATTTCTTTAAATTTATGATAAAGTTGGACATCAGGACTGCTGCAGGTATTTAGTCAGGATTCCTCTCATTCGCCTTCTGTCAAGGTTTTCTTCAAGGGATAGTTCACCCAAAATAATAAAACAACCTCCAAACTGCTCGTGTGCTGTAATCCAAGTGTCCGCAAGCCCCAACATTCAAATTCTACTTCAAATTAGATCATTTACACCATTTTTTAAGCCCTAAAGTCCACCGGAAGTTGCTAAGCTAATGGGCGTTAGCACGTCCGACCGTGAATGCACCTCGTAGAAAGATATCAGCTGACATTTAGGCTTAAAACTAGAAGTAAATGACCTCGTTTCAAGATGAACTCGAGTACTGGGGCTTGGGGACACCTGGAAATGTAAATTGTGTGTGTGTGTGTATTTGTACTTCATCACCAAGTTGCAGTGCACGCTGAAACACTACAGAGCTCGACATGTACCAATGTTTGTTACTAAATCACAGACCACAGTGACACGTTTTAGGGGGATAAGCTGACAGTATTTCCTCTAACTGTGTTCTTCCTTCTTGTGTTTTTTTCTCCCTACAGAATCCTGCATTGTTTGTTGGATCTTATTTGCTCTTCTGATCGTCCTTATCGTAGTAGCAGCAGCAGCAGCGTGGTTTCTTTATAAATCTGACAAACTTCCATTTTTAGGTTCAAGGTACCAAGTTTAGTAATACTGTATTTTTTATCTAATTATTGTATCTCCTATTAACTGATGTTTGATTGTTTAGGAGAGTCCCGGTCACACGTGGGGAGACGGAGGTGATAAATCCTGAGGAGACGGCTTTTAATGAGGACCTTCGAGACGCAGAATAAACGGTAATACAGGCAGAGATAGAAGAAACGTGTCATATTTAATTTGCTGCAATACTATTTGGCTCCTAAGTTTCCCTCAAATGTAAATTTACAACATTAATTAATAATAAAGCCATTTCTCATGCAGTTATTAGGGGTATTTGATGATAACAATACATTTCATTATAACTGTTACTTTGGAGATTCATGATATTTTCTTTCTTACATTTGTTGTCTTAGGGAGCATGACACACACCTCTGCTACACACGTGTTCGTCCAGTGAACTGGTGCATCAGTTAAAGGGATAGTTGACCCCAAATTAGAAATTCACTCACTTGATGGACGGGTGGGTGAAGTGTTCAGAAAACCTTTTTGGAGTGCCAGTGGTTTGTGGAGGATCATGCAGCACGTTCACACATAAACACGGAACCAGGTTACACAAAGTAATCAGAAGGAGCCACAATTGAATATTGAACTTCTATACGTACACTGTAGTTACGTAGATAATTTTTTCCTTGACCGTTTTTTGAACAGAGTTATATGCTTATAAGGCATCAAAAACCAGAATCTATATGAAAACTAAGTATAACCTGGTTCTTCACGTTAACAAACTGACTAAAGATTTGTGAGAATTTTGAAGAGCAAACTTAAAGTGATAAAAGTACTAAATATACAAGTTTCGAGTTGAAGCTATAAAATGAACAAAAATGAAATTACACAAAGGTAAAAACCAGAGACATAAAAAATAAGAGTGTGTCACAACATTATTATGTTAAAATAATTACACTTGTCTTGAATAGAACTCAACTGAAGCTGATTGAGAGCATTTGTATTTACCTCAAGTGGTTACGTATTTCACTGGATATTGTTTTGATATGTCAGGACAAGGCAGTGTGGAACAAGCTTTCAATATGTTTCCAATCAATCTGTTGCTTGTTCGAGTACCTCAACTGAAGTGAGACTGAAGTCAACAGTGATGTTCTGTGTTACATCACTACAAAGAAGAGAAAAAAGGATAAGATGAAGTCTTTACAATTCTGCTGAATGATCTGAGAAAGAAATGCAATACCAGCTCCAAAATGCACCAACGCATGTTAGCTGGGTACAGAACAACCTCTCCCTCTAATGCCAGATAAAATATGAAGGTGTTCTCCATCTTAAGTTGACATGCTAGTATTTAATATTTATCAATATCATTATTTATATTTATGACATTTCAACATATTTCACTCGTTAAACGTTCATTCAGGGGGGATTCTGTGGGTTGTTACTGTTCATCAAGGTAAACCAGTAGGTCATTAAACACTTAAGATTAAAGGATTCATTATCTGGGCAGCTTTCCGATTTGTAAATAGTTTTGGTTTCAGATTTAGTATTTAGGCATCAAGTTTTTAATTGTTTTTACTTCTTTTGATTTTGCTAGCCTATTTATTCTTTCTTACTTATTTAAGCTTCATATCTTCCGTCCACAAGAGCATTTTAGCTCTGCGTCCTTAATATTCCTCAGTAACATTTAGTTTAGAGAAACTACTGCTTTTTTGTTTCTTTAATCAGCGAAGTAACTACAATTTTTATTTATTTTTGCTTTTAAAGACTGAAAACATTGATGCATCGTGTGCTCTGTTTATGTTTTTGTTATTTTAAAGGAATCGAAGATTCAATGACATGCTGAAATGTTTTTTGCATTATCTGTGCCTTAACATTTAACATTTAACCCTTGCGTGTTTTAAAGTTAAAGTATATCTCCTGTTAACTAATGCACTAGTTGGGATTACTGTAATTTGCACTTGTATTCCAATAAAAGACGAGATAAGCATTACAAGGAATGTTTTACAGTGTGTTTACTCTACACCCACCGTCCTTGATGGTGAATATTACTTCAGGAAAATATTTTTCCCTGTATCACATAGTATTTCATGGGTTAAGGGTTGCTAACTCTGGTAAAGGGCAGAGTAAATAGCAGCTGTCACAAGCCAGTCTGTGGGAACAAAAAGTCTTTGTTGGAACTCTGCATTTAAGTCGGGTGAATAGCCACTGTTCTGACACCAAAGGAATGACCTTATGTGCACTGAAATGGTTAATGGTGGTTCTTCCTGTCTACACTGGTGGAGTTGCATAACTTGGATTGCTCAGGTTACCAAATTGTTGAACTTTAAAGTGACTTTTTAAACCACAGGCTGTAAATAAAGATGGACACACAAGTTTCCATGTCCTCCCACTATCAAGAAATGAATAAATAAGAAATCTTTCCTATACAAGCCCTGCCATCTTGCACATTTGGAGCGAGAGTCTGAAACTAAACTTGTCAGAAACATTACACTTGAACAAACATCAGTGTGAAAGGAACTACCTGAAATGACAGAAGCCATCTTTGAGAGTAACTCATTTTGGTCAATGTCCCATTTAACAACATGGAGGAGACAGGATTTTGGACCTACACTGCAGCCGGCCAGGCATTGTTTACATCTTTAGATCTGTGATTTCAGTTAAGGTCTAGTTTTTGCATTCTGTGTTTGAATCTGTTATGAATGTTGCCATCTTTTCTGAGTGTGTGTCTGTGTGTGTCTCTTAATTTAAAAAAAAAAGGATTGGAATCCAAAAATATATTACTCCACTAAAATAATAATAAAGTTGGACATCAGGACTGCTGCATGTATTTAGTCCTTGGCTGGGACACCTCCAGGTAAGGAGGGCCCCGGGCATAGTGCAAGTCAAGGTTCCCACTGTCATGCTACCTGCATAAATACACTTTCTTTTCTTGCAGAAGTCCTGTTGTCTTATTTTCTATGCACAATTCTGCCAGAAAATTAACCTTGACAAGACTGAACTACTTTTCCTCCCAGGGAAAGCCTCTCCCACCGATGACCTGACTATTAACTTTGACAACTCCGTGTTAACCCCCACTCAGACTGCTAGGAACCTGGGTGTGACACTCGATAGCCAGCTCTCCCTTACTGCCACATTAATGCAACAACACGGTCCTGTAGATTCATGCTGTACAACATCAGTAGAACACGTCCCCTTCTCACTGAGAATGCGGTTCTGGTCCAGGCTCTTGTCATCTCACGCCTAAACTACTGTAACTCCCTCCTGGCAGGTCTACTTGCTAGTGCCATTCGACCTTTGCAGCTCATCCTGAATGCAGCAGCTCGACTGGTCTTAAACCTAAATTCACTCACACTACTCTGCTCCTCCGCTCCCTTCACTGGTTACAGTGGCTGCCCGCATCTTGTACAAAACAGTAGTACTTGCGTACCGTGCTGCGAGCGGATCGGGTCCAGTCTACATCCAGGACGTGGTCAAACGTTACACCCCCGTCCGTTCACTCCGCTCTGCTTCGGCCAATGGGCTTGTTGCAGCCTTACTGCGAGCTAGACACTCATCAATATCACGACTGTTGAAGGTTTACACATCTTCCGCCGCAAACTAAAAACACACCTCTTCCGACTATATCTTGAATAAAATTTTAATTAGCAATTTAGTTGCACTTAAATGGCACTTACTTATAGCACTTTCGATTTTTGCTTTTGAAGAAATTGTACTTTCTTGATTCTTGTTGTTCTGGGTTTGTACCCTCATGGTTGAATGCACTTATAGTGAGTCGCTTTGGATAAAAGCGTCAGCTAAATGAAATGTAATGTAATGTACCTGGAGTTGTGTTGCTCCGCTTTGGTATCACTGCAGCTGTTTGCCTCCACAGGCGAGTTACAGCTTTTAACTGTGGCTCTGGGCAGAAGCTGATATGGATCTGTCAATTAAAGAATCATTGCAGGAAGGTGAAATAGCAGATCTGGCAGAATATGTAGACAGACATCCAAAGAAATGATGGAGAAACCATGTTAATACTTACACTGATGGTTCAAGGGATCCAGAAAGCAATAGAGTGGGATTTGGTTCATACATCCCCCATATTCAAATCTGTCAAAGTAGACTACCAGATGGGATTTCAATATTCACTGCAGAGTTAAATGCTTTATTGTAGGGTCTGTGGTGGGTGGAAGATGGAGGCTGGGATGACGTTGTACTGTGCACAGGTTCCTTATCTGCCCTAGTGGCATTGGTGGGGGGAGAGGGAAATGGAGCTAGGCCAGATATAATTGGGGAGATTTTATTGATGGTCTCTGAATTGGAGAGACAGACAGAAAAGGGCAGCAAAGGCAAGTTTAGCAGAAATACAGTGGATGTGCAAGTGCCACTTGAAGGATGGAGTGTCGTAGCATCATCAGTGAGAGGGCGAATCAAATATGGCAGCAAGGGTGGGAGGGAGACATCAGAGGAAGAAAGCTATACAACATCCGAGCATCAGTTAAACCTGTCAATAGCATATCCATGCCTCTAATAGATCAAATCAATCTGATGAGGTTAAGGCTCGGGCATTGTGGACTAGCAAGTGGGTGCTTGTGGGAAAACAGAGATGGAAACTGTGACAACTGTGGAGTCCTGGAGTCCGTTGGGTGGCAGTACAGCACTAAATAGTGCCTAGTCTGCTGGAAAGAAGAAGAGGAACCGGAAGAGAAAGAGTAAGAAGAAAAATAGAGGCGGAGCAAAGTAAAAAAGTAAACAATCCATCGCTGGATGTTTTATGATCGGCACAACCTTGGTGTTGTCGTTCCAGCCTCAGGCATCGTCCTCTCTCCCCGTCGGTCTTCTGTATCATCGAGTTCAGAAATTAATGGATAATCGGAGAAACTCAACAACATGTGGCTAATGTTATTGTTCATCCTGAACGCGAAGACACAGACAAACGGTGAGATGCTCCTCCTCTTTAACATTCAGTCACCTTTAATTAGCTCTACTGAGGCAGGGAGCACGAGGAGAGAGGGGACAAAGGCTCCATGACAACACGTCATGATAATAGGCTAATTAAGCTAATGATAATAATACTAATACTAACTAACTAATACTTGTAATAACGTTAGTTGACAGAACAATAATATTGACATGCACACAGGTAAAGTTTTCTGTAAGGATCATACGTCCTGAGGAAAGACGGTTACTCACAGGAGGGAAAGACAAAAATCATTTGTATTGAAAATAGAGTCGCTGAAATAATAAAATAGTTGTGGAGAAAAGCTTGTTATTGCTTTCCACATCGAATTTAGCTCTGATGATTATATTTGTATGATATCTGTATTTACTTCTAATGATCATAGTTATATTTGTATCATTATTGTATTTACTTCTAATAATTTAATTAATTTGTGTTTCGTTCTGATGCTGAGAATTATATTCATTATATTTGTAGTTTTAGGATCAATAATGGTACAGATAATTAAGAAAGGTGCAGTTTAAAGTTGTCAATACATTTGCATAATCAAATGTTACACAGGATCTTGGAACGTATATAGTTTTTAGTACTGTATTTGACTTTTCATTTAAATATTAGGCTTTTTTTTTTTATCTTCTAGTCCAACACCTTTCATTGTACTCTCTCCCCCGTGCTAACTTGCACATGACAGGAACTAAAAAACAAACGGTAACGGTTAGTGGCTTGATGGAGCAGCTGCTGATAATGAATCATAAAGGATTGTCGTTGAAGTTTTCAGCCAGTCAGAGTGAGGTGTCTGGTAAAAGGGAGTTTCCAAGTGCTGTAGCTGCAGGAGAAAAACTGTAAAGGCTTTGTTCTCAGACCAGCATGCATTACATTAAGTCAAACACCCCTCAGTCACCAGGCATATACTAAAGGCATGGTGACTCCTATTTAACACTAGAACACTAACGTCGGGTGATTTTTACCGGAGCAAGTGTAGTCATGGGATTTCCATTGTGTTGCTGCTGTCTGAGTGGAGTGGGTCCCCCATGATTGCTTTTTTTCGTTAAAAAAATAAAAGAAGAGTACTTCAAATTGCCATGTATTGTTGTACATTAATATATTTTGATGGGAAATCTTTTTTATCGGATATTTTATATCGGGTAAAATGTACCTGACGTTAGTGATGGTGTTATTAATTGTACGTTAGTGTTCTGGGGTTAACAACTCACAGTGCCTAATAATAATAATTCCTTTATTTTAATTGAGTTCCCTCATTAAGTAAAGAGGATGAAGAGAACAAACCAGTTCAGTTGCTTTAGAACGATTAAACTGTAAACAGACTATTATAAGCCACCTGTAAGCTGCCACATAGCGCAGGTGTAAGAAACAAAGCATGGCTGCAGAGAGGTTCTGATGCTGAGAATTATATTCATTATATTTGTAGTTTCAGGATCAATAATGGTACAGATAATTAATAAAGGTGCAGTTTAAAGTTGTCAATACATTTGCATAATCAAATATTACACTGCATCTTGGAACGTATATAGTTTTTAGTACTGTATTTAACTTTTCATTTAAATATTAGGCTCTTTCTTTCTTTTTTTTTACTATTTCACCGCTGAGCTGACCTGTATCTTCTAGTCTAACACCTTTCATTGTACTCTCTCCCCCGTGCTAACTTGCACATGACAAATACAATTATAGAAACAGGAACTAAAAAACAAACAGTAACGGTTAGTGGCTTGATGGAGCAGCTGCTGATGGTGAATCTTAAAGGAGTGTCGTTGAAGTTTTCAGCCAGTCAGAGTGAGGTGTCTGGTAAACGGGAGTTTCCAAGTTCTGTAGCTGCAGGAGAAAAACTGTAAAGGCTTTGTGTTCAGACCAGCATGCATTACATTATGTCAACACTGCACAGAGACACATGAAGTCGAACACACCTCAGTCACCAGGCATATACTAAAGGCATGGTGACTCCTATTTAACACTAGAACACTAACGTTGGGTGATTTTTACCGGAGCGAGTGTGGTCATGGGATTTCCATTGTGATGCTGCTGTCTGAGTGGAGTGGGTCCCCCATGATAGCTTTTTTTCGTTAAAAAAATAAAAGAAGAGTACTTCAAATTGCCATGTATTGTTGTACATTAATATATTTTGATGAGAAGTCTTTTTTATCGGATATTTTATATCGGGTAAAATGTACCCGACGTTAGTGATGGTGTTACTAATTGTACGTTAGTGTTCTAGAGTTAACAACTCACAGTGCCTAATAATAATAATTCCTTTATTTTAATTGAGTTCCCTCATTAAGTAAAGAGGATGAAGAGAACAAACCAGTTCAGTTGCTTTAGAACGATTAAACTGTAAACAGATGATTATAAGCCACCTGTTAGCTGCCACATAGCGCAGGTGTAAGAAACAAAGCATGGCTGCCAGAGAGTCCAATCAAATGTTTTAGGATTTCTTGCATGTGGCTTTTTACCTCTGTTTGTGCTTTGTAAATAGACTGACAGGTTTTATGTCTTTTACAGCTCTGCAGGTGATTGGAGGAAAAAGGACTGTGGTGCAAGAACGTACAGTTACATTCAACTGCGAACTTGTTGACAACACAGAGACTGTCAACCAGATTTCATGGCAGAGGACGACCAGAGTTAAAAAAGATAATTTTTTCTTGGCTGTTCGGAAAACAAATGGACCAGAGTATGTCAATGGACGCGATTATCGAATTCAGTTTATTGGGAGCTTCAATGAGCTTAATGGATCCATTCAGATCTCCAATGTCTCATTGCAGGATGAAGGCATCTACACTTGCATCTTCACTTTGTTCCCAAGCAGGAGTTACAAAACACATATACATCTGGATGTGCTCGGTAAAATTTGAATTTGGTTTAAAAATCTTTTGTGTGAATGAGAGAAGATTTCCTTCTTGGGCATGTTAACCTTTTGTGTCTGATAACTCTTTTAGTGCCTCCTGTCATACGTGTGAAGGATAACCTTCCTACTTTGGCTGATAAGGAAGTTTGCATTGCCACCTGCACGGCTGCTGATTCTAAGCCTCCGGCAAACGTGAGCTGGCTCACAGGTAGCTTAGCATACAACTTGAGGGAAACAGCCAACTCGACGCATCATGATGATGGTAAGACTACCACAGTCAGCTACCTGTTTGGAGTACCTGCCATGGATATCGACCAACAGGTGGTCCACTGTGTCGTCACCAGTCCAGCCCTGTTGAAAGAGACAGAGATCCCCTTTACTATACAAGTTTACTGTGAGTATACAAACACTCCTCTACCTCAGTTTCTGATGAGGCTTATTTCTCATTCACAACATCAATTATTTTTGAAAGATTACAGTTTTCCTAATGGTTAATTATATTGACGTCCCTGCACACCAAAGGTGTTTTCGAGCGCTGCTCTCATGTTGAAGGTGGTTGAATCTGTGCTGTGGATTACAGGACCCCTTGGTAAAATCTGTTGCCTGTTTTTAAATCATAATCACACGTTTCTTTGCAGAACATTATGGTGTTGCAGTGAAGTTGACCTTTGATGTTTTGGATGTAAAATATAATCCCTCCATCATTTTATCCATAATGCATTATCATTTTTTGGATAGTTTGCCCCTTCTAAACTCTCTCTACTCTCCATACGGCATTCCCTCTTTAGCAGACGAATTCTGTCATTTCCCGATGACATTAGTTTCGTCTATGATTTATTTTTGGAATGGCGCTGGTGCCACACTGCTGAGTTAAAATGATTCACTTTTTCATGGATTGATTATAAATCCTTAGAGAGCATTTGGAAGTGCTTAAGTACAGAGTACAGAACTCGGCAGCTGAGGATGAACATAGATAGCGTCTCCTAATGAGGCATTCGGTGCCATTTTGTCCTTGACCATCTTTCGTCACATAAAAAAACAAGAACAGACGTGAGAAATACGGGCCTTAAAAATGTTTTAATGAAAGCCTTTTGGATATACATTTATCAATTACAGCACTCAAATGAACAGTTTAATAACAGTTAGGAGGCATCATAATCATAGTTTAGCGAGATCATGAATGACACAATGGACCCTAAGCTGTGCCAAGTTGCAACCAAAAAAAACTGTTTTTCAAGTTTGATGATCCAAAACATTAAAATAAAAAGCCCATAGTAAGCAAGATAACCCTGTGCACAGTGGGATGGAGATCCACAAGTGCTTTTTAATATTTTTTCATATAAGACATAACACAGCTGGTTCTCCTTTGGTTTCTTGCAGTTGCGCCTATGGAAGTGAAAATTGGTGCAAATCCCAAAGAAGACTCATTTCAATGTGAGACTGATTCCAACCCCAAAGCAGAATTTAACTGGACCAGGTACAGTAATAAGAATCAGTCCATTTCAGTGGAAAATGTCTTAGCCCAACAAGAATATATTTATTTCATTTATCATATGAATTTGAATGTATTTTGTGTAACTGAAGTTACGTGAATAATCACAATTGCAACGAATCATTTCTAAATGCGGAGCATCTTACTCTGACATTTGTGTTCACTGTTCAAATTTAAGGAAATAATTCCAATTACATTTAGACCTGTATTATCCGTAGATATAAACAACAAATTCTTTAAAAACCCGAGCTCTATTGAGATCGACCACCTCGTCGATAGCTCTGCACACTCATTACAATTAACATTAGACTCCATAGCGCCTCTTAAAAAGAAAAATGTCAAACATAGTAAATTAGCTCCGTGGTATAATTCCCAGACAAATGAGTTAAAACAATTATCAAGGAAACTAGAGAGGAAGTGGCGCCCCAGCAACCATGTTGAAAATCTCTGGAAGAATAGTGTTAAAGTTTATAAGAAGGCCCTCCACAAAGCAAGAGCTGTCTACTATTCAAAACTAATAGAAGAAAACAAAAACAACCCTAGGTTTCACTTCAGCACTGTAGCCAGGCTGACAGAGAGTCATACCTCCACCGAACCAAGTATTCCTCGATCCCTAAATACTAATATCTTTATGACATTTTTTTTTCTTCTTTTTTTCACTTTATTTATTGGTTTTCACAATTGACCATGAAATCTCATACATACAGACGTATATGAACAAATCCCCCCCCCCCCCCCCCCCCACCCCAGGGGACAAACAGAAAAGAAAAATTAAATAATAGTAATAAAAAAAAATATATATATATATATATTTTTTTTATATATATATAGACATCATGTCATCAATAGAACAAAACAAACAAAACATAAAAAACAAAAGGTGTGTGTGACAGAACATTCGTGTGGTTTTCAGTAATGATAAATGACAATATATACTGTACATGACATATAGGACAAAACTTCACACTTGTTGAAGCAGGTATGTAATAAAAGGTTGCCATATCCTGCTGAAGTTATCATTAGGACATCGCAGAGCCAGTCTGATCTTTTCTAGCTTCAAGAGTTGCAGCGTATCTCTAACCCAATGTTTATAGGAGGGCGGGGCAGCCTGTTTCCAATTAAGTAAAATTAGTCTTCTCGCTAAGAGGGTGACAAAAGCAATGCGATCAGATTGTGCCCTAGGAAGATGGTCATCCTCACATTGGATACCAAATATAGCCGTGAGCGGGTTCGGCTTTATTGGCCTTTTAAATATCTTGGATAGGGCATCAAATATAGAGGACCAGTAACCCGAGAGTCTCGGACAAGACCAGAACGAATGAGCTAATGTTGCAGGTGAAAAATTGCATCTGTTACATGAATCATCAATTGTTGGATACATCTTTGCGATTCTAGCTTTAGACAAGTGCAGTCTGTGTGCTACTTTGAATTGAATTAGGCCATGTCTGGCACAGATTGATGAGGAGTGTATCCTTGTAAATATATCTGACCATTCAGTATCTGTGATTTGTAAATTCAGATCAGCCTGCCATGCTTCTCTCAATGCATCAAGAGATGCCGTCTGTAAAGATGAGAGTTTCATATACATAATGGATATTATACCTTTATTAGATGGAGCTGTTGGGAATAGAGTATCCATGGGCTGTTGTTCAGGGATTGCGGGAAATGATCTAGTTTGGTTACGAATCCAATCTCGGACCTGTAGAAATCTTAAAAAAATTGATTTTGGTAAATCAAATTTAGCTCTGAGCTGGTCAAATGAAGCAAAAATACCTGCTATGTACAGATCTTTAAATGAGACAATACCTTTCCCACGCCAGACTAAGAAAGAGTCATGCTCAAGTGAGGGGGGAAACTGATGATTTGCCACAATTGGGGCACAAAGCGAGCTAGCCTGCCAGCCGAAGTGTTTTCGCACCTGAGCCCATATACGCAGAGAATGATAGACAAGGGGGGCAGTAGAAGCACGGCGTGGTGTGATAGGCATTGCTGAATACAACAAGGCTGGGAGGGATAATGGGAGGCTCGCATCAGCCTCCATTTGGACCCAGGCAGGGGCTTCGTTGTTAGCATAGGTTTGAAGCCAATAAGCCAAGGCTCTCAGGTTACCTGCCCAATAGTATAATTGGAAATGAGGCAAAGCCATCCCACCCATCGATTTGGGTCTTTGTAAAAATTCCCTACGGATACGAGGTGGTTTCTTATTCCAAATGAAGTCAGAGATGATCTTATTGAGGTGTGAAAAAAAAGATTTGTTGATAAAGATTGGTATAGTTTGGAACAGGTATAAGAATTTGGGTAATATGTTCATTTTTATTAGGTTAATTCTGCCAGCTAATGAGATAGGAAGAGAAGACCATTTGTCGAAGGCCATCTTGGTGTGTTCTAAAAGAGGAGTAAAATTAAGTTTAAAGAGATCTGAGATTTTCCGAGTTACAACTATACCCAAGTATGTGAATTTGTCAGTAGTCACCTTAAAAGGATAGGAATTAAAAGAGAGTGATTGTGCAGCAGAGTTGACAGGAAAAAGCTCGCTTTTTGAAGCATTAATCTTATACCCAGAAAGCTCGGTAAAACGATCCAGTGTAGTCATAATGTGCGATAAAGTATTCTGGGGATCGCTAATATATAACAGTAAATCATCAGCATATAATGATAGCTTATGTTCTTTTCCACACCTTAATATGCCGCGAATCTCGGGTGAGGAGCGCAGTGATGCTGCGAGAGGCTCGATAGATATCGCGAATAAGAGGGGGGATAATGGGCATCCTTGTCTCGTGCCACGTTGCAACGGAAAAAAATCTTTATGACCTTTTTTAATGATAAAATTCTAACTATTAGAAATAAAATCAACCATCTCTTGCCCTCAATTGGCACTAATACCCTACCAACAACAGCAATCTCAGAAACGGCTGAGAATCCCTCCCATTACTTAGACAGCTTCTCTCTGATCACCCTTGATCAGTTTACCAAAATAATCTCAGGTTCTAAACCAACAACCTGTATCTTAGATCCGATTCCAACAAAGTTACTTAAAGAAATTCTGCCCCTAATTGATATTTCGTTACTTAATACAATTAATATGTCATTATCATCAGGTTATGTACCACAGTCTTTTAAAATAGCTGTAATCAAACCCCTTCTCAAAAAACCCACCCTAGACCCATAGGTTTAGGCAAATTACAGACCAATATCTAATCTCCCCTTCATGTCTAAAATCTTAGAAAAAGTTGTAGTCAATCAGCTGTGTAAGTTTCTCCAGGAAAATAATATATATGAAGACTTTCAGTCTGGGTTCAGAGCCAATCATAGCACAGAGACAGCCTTAGCAAAAGTCACTAATGCCTTTCTAATAGCTTCAGATCAGGGACTTGTGTCTGTCCTCGTTCTGTTAGATCTCAGTGCAGCATTCGACACACAATTGAACATCACATTTTATTACAAAGACTATAACAGTTAATTAACATTAATGGAACTGCCCGTACCTGGTTTAAATCTTATTTTTCTGATCGCTCTCAATTCGTGCAAATTAATGATGACTCATCTGTGCGCACCAAAGTTAACCATGGTGTTCCACTGGGCTCTGTGCTCGGCCTAATTTTATTCTCATTATATATGCTTTCACTAGGAAACATAATCAATTTCCACAGCTATGCGGTTGACACACAGTTCTACTTGTCATTAAAACCTGAACAAAGTAATCAAAGTAAACTTCGAGCATCGAGTCTCAAGGACATAAAAACCTGGATGACTCGCAATTTTCTCTTATTAAACTCAGATAAAACAGAGGTTATAATACTTGGCCCTAAACACCTTAGAGTTACATTATCTCAAGATATACACTATCGTTCAAAAGTTTGGGTTCACCCAGACAATTTTGTCTTTTCCATGAAAACTCACACTTTTATTTATCAAATGAGTTGCAAAATGAATAGAAAATACAGTCAAGACATTGACAAGGTTAGAAATAATGATTTTAATTTGAAATATTAATTTTGTTCTTCAAACTTTGCTTTCGTCAAAGAATGCTCCCACAACAACTCAATGGGTTTTAGATCTGGTGACTACGCTGGCCACTCCATTACAGACAGCATACCTGCTGTCTGCTTCTTCCCTAAATAGTTCTTGCATAATTTGGAGGTGTGCTTTGGGTCATTGTCCTGTTGTAGGAGGAAATTGGCTCCAATCAAGCGCTGTCCACAGGGTATGGCATGGCGTTGCAAAATGGAGTGATAGCCTTCCTTATTTAAAATCCCTTTTACCTTGTACAAATCTCCCACTTTACCAGCACCAAAGCAGCCCCAGACCATCACATGACCTCCACCATGCTGGACAGATGGCGTCAGGACTCTTCCAGCATCTTTTCACCTGTTCTGCGTCTCACAAATGTTCTTCTGTGTGATCGAAACACCTCAAACTTTGATTCGTCTGTCCATAACACTTTTTTCCAATCTGCCTCTGTCTATGTCTGTGTTCCTTGACCATATCAATCTTTTATTTTTATTGGCCAGTCTCAGATATGGCTTTTTCTTTGCCACTCTGCCTAGAAGGCCAGCATCCCGGAGTCGCCTCTTCGCTGTAAACGTTGACACTGGCGTTTTGCGGGTACCATTTAAAGAAGCTGCCAGTTGAGGACCTGTGAGGTGTCAATTTATCTTACTAGAGACTCTAATATACTTCTCTTCTTGCTGAGTTGTGCACCGGGGCCTCCCACTTCTCTTTCTACTCTGGTTAGAGCCCGTTTGTGCTGTTCTCTGAAAGGAGTAGTACACACCTTTGTAGGAAATGTTCTGTTTCTTCGCAATTTCTCGCATTGAATAGCCTTCATTTCTAAGAACAAGAAAAGACTGGCGAGTTTCACATGAAAGTTCTCATTTTCTGGCCATTTTTAGAGTATAATGGAACCCACAAATGTGATGCTCCAGATACTCAACTAGCTCAAAGGAAGGCCAGTTTTATAGCTCCTCTCAGCAGCTAAACAGTTTTCAGCTGTGCTAACATAATTGCACAAGGGTTTTTCAAGGGTTTTCTAATCGTCAATTAGTCTTCTAAGGCGATTAGCAAACCCAATGTACCATTAGAACACTGGAGTGATAGTTGCTGGAAATGGGCCTCTACACACCTATGTAGATATTTCATTAAAAACCAGACGTTTCCACCTAGAATAGTCATTAACCACATCAACAATGTACAGAGTGTATTTCTAATTAATTTAATGTTATTTTCATTGAAACAAACAGTGCTTTTCTTTGAAAAATAAGGACATTTCTAAGTGACCCCAAGCTTTTGAACGGTAGTGTAGCTGCGCTAGACGACATTGCCCTTGCTTCCAATGAAACAGTCAGGAGCTTGGGAGTGATCTTTGATCCTGATTTGTCCTTTAATTCACACCTAAATCAAATTTCTAGGACAGCCTTTTTCCACTTGCGTAATATCTAAAAAATTAGACATGTTACATCGAGACTGGACTATTGTAATTCATTACCAACAGGCTCCAGCAGTAAAGGCCGGCGCATGCTTCTGCGTTTTCACGGGCCTGCAAACACAAGAGCCCTTCCGGGTATTTTCTAACTATACGGCAAAGCTCTGAAGGCCTCACGCAGCCAACAAGGGATGTGATTGGTCTGCTAACTACGTCCTTTCCGGAGTCGCATTTCCGGTTTCATGCCATATAATACCGACAGAAACAACGAAAGATTTAGAAGAACGAATATGGACCAAATAGAAGAGCGTTTGGCAGAAGAGATCCGAAAGTATAATGACCTGTATAACCCGTCACTGACTGGCAGATTTGTCCGCCAGAAAAAGGCTATGAGGAGCAGCAGTGGCTATGTAAAGAAACAGTCGACGAAGAAGAAAGAAGGCGTCTCTAAGGTCGTCTTCGACAAAACACGTTACTCCGCCCAGTGTTCTGGCGGGGAATTGCTTTGTAACACGCGCAACGGTTTGAGAAGCATGAATGACAAAGAGTCCTTCGACACAGCTGCGTGAAAAGCCGCAGACGCAGTTGCAGCACGTGTCCTGATGAGAACCAAGAAAAGAGAGAACATTTCTCCAGTATTAGCATCGCTACACTGGCTTCTGGTAAATCTAGAGTAGAATTAAAAATTCTCCTCCTCACTTTCAAGGCCCTGAATAATATGGCGCCATTTTACCTTAAAGAACTGTTAGTACCCTATCAACCCACTAGAGCACTTCGCTCCCAGAATTCAGGCTTACTTGTCGTCCCTTAAGTCTCTTAAAGTACAGTAGGAGCCTGAGCTTTTAGCCATCAAGCCCCTCTCCTGTGGAATAATCTACCACTTTCAGTTCGGGAGGCAGACACCATCTGTTTGTTGTTCGTTCCTTCCTTTTTGATAAAGCTTATAGCTGGAGCTAATTAGTGCGGCAGAACGTTACTTTTCCTATGTTCTAAAATAGGAAGCGTTTAGTTTAAAAGGGCATAGAGGTATTGATGGCTGATCTACTGAGTGGGCCACATGGTTTTCATGGCACTACAATACAAACCAATAGCCAGTCAGATTTTTATATAATGGTGGATCCAGTATGGCGGATTTTATATCGTGCGGGCTGATCGCAGTGGTAATGGCGGATCCTGTGTCGCCTTGGCATCATATAATGGTGGTGGACCACGACCGAGGTCAGCGGCTGATGATGGATCCTAATAAGCGGCAGTGGACAATGACTGTGGACTATAGTGGATCCGATCTGGATGGCGGATCATAATCTTGCTGGCTGCTGACCATAGACTATGATTGCAGCAGGACTGCTTGACATATAGTATTGAAGTTATCCTTCAAAATGTTTACCCTCATCAATGCTGCTAAAAACTTTAATCTCGATGATGTTTTCCTACACCTGACATCTACTGCACTTCTGTCCGTCCTGGGAGAGGGATCCCTCACACATGTGGCTCTCTGTGAGGTTTCTACGTATTTTTACCCTGTTAAACGGGTTTTTAGTAGTTTTTCCTTACTCTTGTTGAGGGTTAAGGACAGAGGATGTCACACCATGCTCAAGTCCTATGAGACGAATTCTGATTTGTGAATATGGGCTATACAGATAAAATTTGATTGATTGGGCGGCGTGGCCTAGGGGGTAGAGTGGGCATTCTCCAACATGAAGGTTGCCGGTTCAATCCTCACTCTTCCCCATCTGCATGGCGAAGTGTCCTTGGCAAGATACTGAACCGCTAAATGGCCCCTCATAAATGTTGAGTGTACTAAAAATGTAAGTCGCTTTGGACAAAAGCGTCAGCTAAAATGACATGTAATGTAATGTAACATGTAATGATTGCTTGACATGAGTCCAGTGCATGTCTGAAAGCAGCTATACAGACACAGGCACTTATAGTCACACTGGATTAAATATCATTTTACTTCACCATCAGAAATGACATATAATTTGCATACAGAGTGAATACGTGAGTGTAGCGACTTTGTGAAAACAAACGTGTCACTGAGGGGCTGAGTTAGGGCCTAATCATTTGAATGACGCACTGATCCAAAAATCACTGCAATCTGTTAAAATACGTTTAAACTTCAATTAAAGAAAAAGAAGATCATCTTATTGAAGCATGTACTTACGGAAAGTAGCGGGTTGCATGTCAAAGTTTTAGCGGTCAACAAAAAATACAGCGTCCCCACTCACCCTCTCTCCGTCCTACAGAGGTGCACAGGTGCTTATATAAACTATAACCCCGCCCCTATCCTTATGACCTATTTCCTTCCAAATTAATATGATCACAAGTAAACAATAAAGAATACAAATAATATTCCCAAAATACAAATCCAAAACATCTTATATCATAACCAACATAAGACTAAAGACTTTTTACTTATTTATGGCTCCAGCAGTTAGATATAATTACAAGTCACAGGAAAAGCTTTCAGGATGTATTTTAATAGAAGGTGTGAACAGTGCTTAAAACTTGTAATTATGACTTATAAACTACTTGAAATTCTAGAGACAGCTAGAATCTAAAGTTATCATCTGGTCAGTTGCACATCTCTACAGCGTGACACATGTTGTGTCTCTACAGCAGTCGTCACTTGGCTCCATGTATGATACTCATTCTTGTTTTCTCTGCCTCAGAGTTGGCAAAGCGTGGCCTCAGTCTGGTGTCAGAGTAGAGGGTGGAACGCTGCAGTTTCTGACCAGGAGCTCTGACCTGAATGGCCTCTACCAGTGTAAGGCATTTAACTCACATGGAAGAAGCATTGTTTACATCTTTAGATCTGTGATTTCAGGTGAGGTCTAGTTTTGCATTCTGTGTTTGAATCTGTTATGAATGTTGCCATCTTTTCTGAGTGTGTGTCTGCCAGTGTGTCTCCTAATTTAAAAAAAAAAGCGATTGGAATCAAAAAAATTATTTCTCCCCTGAATTAATGATAAAGTTGGACATCAGGACTGCTGCAGGTATTTAGTCAGGATTCCTCTCATTCGCCTTATGTCAAGGTTTTTCTACAAGGGATAGTTCACCCAAAATAATAAAACAACCTCCAAACTGCTTGTGTGCTGTCATCCAAGTGTCCGCAATCGCCGACTTCAAATCATTTACACCATGTTTTTAAGCCCTAAAGTCCACCGGAAAAAGCTATTGAGCGTTAGCACGTCCGACGGTCTGTGAATGCACCTTTTAGAAAGATACCAGCTGATATTTAGGCTTAAAACTGTAAATTACATTGTTTCGAGACGAATTCGAGTGTTGGGGCTTGGGGACACCTGGAAATGTAAATTGTTTGTGTGTGTGTATTTGTACTTCATCACCAAGTTGCAGTGCACGCTGAAACACTACAGAGCTCAACATGTACCAATCAGTCACTAAATCCCTGACCACAGTGACAAGTTTTAGGGAGATAAGCTGACAGTATTTCCTCTAACTGTGTTCTTCCTTCTTCTTTGTTTTTTTCTCCCTACAGAATCCTGCATTGTTTGTTGGATCTTATTTGCTCTTCTGATCGTCCTTATCGTAGCAGCAGCAACGTGGTGTCTTTATAAATCTGACAAACTTCCATTTTTAGGTTCAAGGTACCAAGTTTAGTAATACTGTATTTTATATCTAATTATTGTATCTCCTATTAACTGATGTTTGATTGTTTAGGAGAGTCCCGGTCACACGTGGGGAGGCGGAGGTGATAAATCCTGACGAGGCGACTTTATGAGTACTGGCTTCGAGACGCAGAATAAACGGTAATACAGGCAGAGATAGAAGAAACGTGTCATATTTAATTTGCTGCAATACTCTTTGGCTCCTAAGTTTCCCTCAAATGTAAATTTACAACATTAATTATTAATAAAACTATTTCTCATGCAGTTATTAGGGGTATTTTATGATAACAATACATTTCATAATAGCTGTTGCTTTGAAAATTCATGATATTTTCTTTCTTACATTTTGTGTCTTAGGGAGCATGACACCACCTCTGCTACACACATGTTAATCGTGTGAACTGGTGCAACAGCTCAGGTGCATCAGTTAAACCCCTGCTTTTCAAAGTGGGGGTCCCGACCCCCAAGGGTATGCCAAGGGAGTCACGGAAACTGTCAGGGAAATGTTGCAATAAACATAGAATTATTATTATTATTAAATTAAATATGTTTTTATACTGGCTTTTATGTATACACACACACTCCAGTTTATATATATATATATATATATATATATATATATATGTGTGCTTATGGTTGATATTACTGTACAGAAAGGACAAGATGTTTTTAATATAAAAAAGTTATTAATAAAAATGAGGGAACTATATTAAGAAGTTGTATATTTGATATTTGCCATCATGTCGCACGTAATTTTAAATTAGTTTGCAACTGGGGGTCCCGGCCAGAGGCTTATGCTATATGGGGTTCCTAAGCATGGAAAAGTTTGGGAACCCCTGAGTCCAAGGGATAGTTGACACAAAAATTGAAATTAACTCCCTCGATAGAGGGGTGAGTGAAGTGTTCACAAAACATTTTTGGAGGGCCAGTAGTTTGTAGAGGATCATGCAGCACGTTCACATATACACACGAAACTAAGATACACTAGAAAAATCTGAGGAATATCTATACGTACACTCTAGTTATTTTGTTTATTTTTTCCTTGACACATCTGATGTGATAAGAAACTGAGTTAGGCGGTGGTCTAGTGGCAGAAACTTGGACTATGGGCAGAGAAGGTCTCTGGTTCGTCTCTGGTTCGACTCCACGGAGAGACAACAAAAGACGAACCTGGATTGATCTGTCCAAAAATCCAAGAGTCTCCCTACCCTGTCTAGTGCCCCTGAGCAAGGCACCTTACTCCCCCAACATCTGCTCCCCGAGCGCCTGTACGCGGCTGCTCACTGCTCTGTGTGTACTGCACAAGATGGGTCAAAAGCAGAGATTAAATTTCCCTACCTGCATGAGTGTGCCTTTGCATGACTGTGCATGTGTTTGGGATGAATAAATGCATCTTAATCTTAATCTTATATGATTATATGGTATCAAAAAACTAAATCTATATGGAAACTGACTCTAACCTGGTTCTGTATGTAAACAAACTGACTGAGAAATTTGAAAAGGAATCTTTAAAACATAAAGTGATAAAAGTATTAAATACACAAGTTCAAGCTATAAAACAAACGTGAAATAAAATAATACAAAAGTGAAAGCCAGAGACATCAAAAATAAGTGTAACAGAATAATTATGTGTTTATACTTATAATGCCTGTCTTGAATAGAACTCAACTGAAGCTGAGTGAGAGTATTGTATTTACCTCAAGTGGTTACGAAGTTCACTGGATATTTTTTGGATCTGTCAGGACAAGGCAGTGTGGAACAAGCTTTCAATACGTTTCCAATCAATCAGTTGCTTGGTTGAGTACCTCAACTGAAGTGAGACTGAAGTCAACAGTGATGTTCTTTGTTACATCAATACAAAGAAGAGAAAAAAGGATAAGATGAAGTCTTTACAATTCTGTCGAATGATCTGAGAAAGAAATGCAACACCAGCTCCAAAATGCACCAACGCATGTTAGCTCGGTACAGAACAACCTCTCCCTCTCTTGCCAAATCAAATATGAAGGTGTTCTCCATCTTAAGTTGGCATGCTAGCATTTGATATTTATCAGTATCATTATTTATACTTATGATATTTCACAATTTTTTACTCGTTAAACTTTCATTCTGGGGGGATTCTGTGGGTTGATACTTTTCATTCAGGTAAACCAGTAGGCCATTAAACACTAATATTAAAGGATTCATTATCTGGGCAGCTTTCAAATTTCTTAATAGTTTTGGTTTCAGATTTAGTCTTTAGTCATAATGTTTTTTATTCTTTTAACTTATTTTTATTTTGCTAGCCTATTTATTCTTTCTTATTTATTAAGGCTTTATATCTTTATTTCATGATCAAACATTACTAATACGTCCTGGTTTTGAAACTAGATTGTTTGCACAGCAGTTTGTTGCTTAATCAAAAAAAAATACTGTGAACGAGAAAATGATGGAGAGGAGAAACATTTATTTTAGATGCACAAAAACTCTGTATTAGTGTGGACGACAGATGTAAACATAGCGGAAGGATGTTTTAATACAATCGTAGTAGTGTGGATGTAGCCTATGTTTATGTGTCCTGTAAGTTTAAAGTGAGGGGGATGGTAAACTACTGCTTCTTTTTTTTGTTTTCTTTAATCAGCAAAGTAACCAAATTTTTTCTATCTTTTTGCTTTTTAAAGACTGAAAACATTGATGCATAGTGTGCTCTGTTTGTTTGCCTACATGTTTTTAAGGAATCAAATATACCCTTTCAATGACGTGCTGAAATGTTTTTTGCATGTTCTGTGCCTTAACATTTAACACTGAACCCTTGCGTGTTTTAAAGTTACAGTATATCTCCTGTCAACTTTTGCACTAGTTGGGATAACTGTCATTTGCACTTATATTACAATAAAAGACGAGATAAGCATTACAAGGAATGTTTTACAGTGTGTTTACTCTACACCCACCGTCCTTGATGGTGAATATTACTTCAGGAAAAGAGTTTTCCCTGTATCACATAGTATTTCATGGGTTAAGGGTTGCTAACTCTGGTAAAGGGCAGAGTAAATAGCAGCTGTCACAAGCCAGTCTTGGGGAAACAAAAAGTCTTTGTTGGAACTCTGCATTTAAGTCGGGTGAATAGCCACTGTTCTGACACCAGAGGAAAAAATAGCATTTAGAATGAGTTTGTTTTTAACATGTGGATGTAGAGCAGTGGGTTTTTGATCACCACCACCGTCACATCTTTCACTACACACCAATTCACGTTTTCTTTTCTCGTCTGTCTGAATACAAAACACATGACCTTATGTGCACTGAAATGGTTAATGGTGTTTCTTCCTGTCTACACTGGTGGAGTTGCATTACTTGGATGGCTCAGGTTACCAACTTTGTTGAACTTTAGAATCACTTTTTATACCACAGGCTGTAAATAAAGATGGACACACAAGTTTCCATGTCCTCCCACAATCAAGAAATTAATAAATAAGAAATCTTTCCTATACAAGCCCTGTCATCTTGCACATTTGGAGCGAGAGTCTGAAACTAAACTTGTCAGAAACATTACACTTGAACAAACATCAGTGTGAAAGGAACTACCTGAAATGACAGAAGCCATCTTTGAGAGTAACTCATTTTGGTCAATGTCCCATTTAACAACATGGAGGAGACAGGATTTTGGACCTACACTGCAGCCGGCCAGGCATTGTTTTCATCTTTAGATCTATGATTTCAGTTAAGGTCTAGTTTTTGCATTCTGTGTTTGAATCTGTTATGAATGATGCCATCTTCTCTGAGTGTGTGTCTGTGTGTGTCTCTTAATTTAAGAAAGAAAGGATAGGAATCCAAAAATATATTACTCCACTAAAATAATAATAAAGTTGGACATCAGGACTGCTGCATGTATTTAGTCCTTGGCTGGGACACCTCCAGGTAAGGAGGGCCCCGGGCATAGTGCAAGTCAAGGTTCCCACTGTCATGCTACCTGCATAAATACACTTTCTTTTCTTGCAGAAGTCCTGTTGTCTTATTTTCTATGCACAATTCTGCCAGAAAATTAACCTTGACAAGACTGAACTACTTTTCCTCCCAGGGAAAGCCTCTCCCACCGACGACCTGACTATTAACTTTGACAACTCTGTTTTAACCCCCACTCAGACTGCTAGGAACCTGGGTGTGACACTCAATAGCCAGCTCTCCCTTACTGCCAACATTAATGCAACAACACGGTCCTGTAGATTCATGCTGTACAACATCAGTAGAACATGTCCCCTTCTCACTGAGAATGCGGTTCTGGTCCAGGCTCTTGTCATCTCACGCCTAAACTACTGTAACTCCCTCCTGGCAGGTCTACTTGCTAGTGCCATTCGACCTTTGCAGCTCATCCTGAATGCAGCAGCTCGACTGGTCTTAAACCTAAATTCACTCACACTACTCTGCTCCTCCGCTCCCTTCACTGGTTAACAGTGGCTGCCCGCATCTTGTACAAAACATTAGTACTTGCGTACCGTGCTGCGAGCGGATCGGGTCCAGTCTCCATCCAGGACGTGGTCAAACATTACACCTCCTGTCCATTCACTCCGCTCTGCTTCGGCCAATGGGCTTGTTGCAGCCTTACTGCGAGCTAGACACTCATCAATATCACGACTGTTGAAGGTTTACACATCTTCCGCCGCAAACTAAAAACACACCTCTTCTGACTATATCTTGAATACAATTTTAATTAACAATTTAGTTGCACTTAAATGGCACTTACTTATAGCACTTTCTATTTTTGCTTTTGAAGAAATTGTACTTTCTTGATTCTTGTAGTTCTGGGTTCTTACCCTCATGGTTGAATTCACTTATTGTGAGTCGCTTTGGATAAAAGCGTCAGCTAAATGAAATGTAATGTAATGTACCTTGAGTTGTGTTGCTCCTCTTTGGTATCACTGCAGCTGTTTGCCTCCACAGGCGAGTTACAGCTTTTAACTGTGGCTCTGGGCAGAAGCTGATGTGGATCTGTCAATTAAAGAATCATTGCAGAAAGTTGAAATAGCAGATCTGGCAGAATATGTAGACAGACATCCTAAGAAATGATGGAGAAACCATGTTAATACTTACACTGATGGTTCAAGGGATCCAGAAAGCAATAGAGTGGGATTTGATTCATACATCCCCCATATTCAAATCTGTCAAAGTAGACTACCAGATGGGATTTCAATATTCACTGCAGAGTTAAATGCTTTATTGTAGGGTCTGTGGTGGGTGGGAGATGGAGGCTGGGATGACGTTGTACTGTGCACAGGTTCCTTATCTGCCCTAGTGGCATTGGTGGGGGGAGAGGGAAACGGAGCTAGTCCAGATATAATTAGGGAGATGTTATTGATGGTCTCTGAATTGGAGAGACAGACAGAAAAGGGCAGCAAAGGCAAGTTTAGCAGAAATACAGTGGATGTGCAAGTGCCACTTGAAGGATGGAGTTTCGTAGCATCATCAGTGAGAGGGCGAATCAGATATGGCAGCAAGGGTGGGATGGAGACATCAGAGGAAGAAAGCTATACAACATCCAAGCATCAGTTAAGCCTGTCAATAGCATATCCATGCCTCAAATAGATAAAATCAATCTGATGAGGTTAAGACTCAGGCATTGTGGACTAGCAAGTGGGTTGGTGCTTGTGGGAAAACACAGAGATGGAAACTGTGACAACTGTGGAGTCCTGGAGTCTGTCCAACATATTCTGATGTATTTTCCACTCTATGCCAAAGAAAGGAGGGAGCTTTTGATAGGATAAGGCACTTATCTGTAAAAAAAAAACTGTTTGGTGATGGGATGTACAAGAAGCAGAGAGCTGGGGAAGTCTTGCACTTCCTTAAAATTACAAGTTTATATCGCATGAACTGCCGTGAGGATTCCCTACCGTTTGGTGGCAGTACAGCACTAAATAGTGCACAGTCTGCTGGAAAGAAGAAGAGAAAGGGGAAGTTCCCCTGCGGATGAGAAAGATTAAGAAGACATATTAATGGATAATCGGAGAAACTCAACAACATGTGGCTAATGTTATTGTTCATCCTGAACGCGAACACACAGACAAACGGTGAGATGCGCCTCCTCTTTAACTGTCACCTTGAATTACCTTTACTGAGGCAGGGAGCACGAAGAGAGAGGGGACAAAGGCTCCATGACAACACGTCATGATAATAGGCTAGTTAAGCTAATGATAATAATACTAATACTTGTAATAACGTTAGTTGACAGAACAATAATATTGACATGCACACAGGTGAAGTTTTCTGTAAGAATCATACGTCCTGAGGAAAGACGGTTACTCACAGGAGGGAAAGACAAAAATCATTTGTATTGAAAGTAGAGTCGCTGAAATAATATAATAATCGAAGAGAAAAGCTTGTTAGTGCTTTCCACATCGTATTCAGCTCTGATGATAATATTTATATTTGTATGATATCTGTATTTACTTCTAATGATCATAGTTATATTTGTATCATAATTGTATTTACTTCTAATAATTTAATTCATTTGTGTTTCGTTCTGATGCTGAGAATTATATTCATTATATTTGTAGTTTCAGGATCAATAATGGTACAGATAATTAAGAAAGGTGCAGTTTAAAGTTGTCAATACATTTGCATAATCAAATGTTACACAGGATCTTGGAACGTGTATAGTTTTTAGTACTGTGTTTGACTTTTTATTTAATATACGGGTCTTTCTACATTTTTTTCACTAATTTCACCGCTGAGCACCTGTTTCTTCTCGTCCAACACATTTCATTGTACTGTTGCCCACGTGCTAACTTGCACATGACAAATACAATTTTAGTTACTACAGATGAAAACGGAAACGGTTAGTGGCCGACTGTAAAAAATAACTGTAAAAAGGAAGTCAAATAAGCATCTCATCCTCAGCATCTGCTGATTATGAATCTTCAGAGAGTGTCGTTGGAGCTTTCAGCCAATCAGAGTGAGGTGTCTGGTAAAAGGGGGTTTCCAAGTGCTGTAGCTGCAGGAGAAAAACTGTAACCGCTTTGTGTTCAGACCAGCATGCATTACATTATGTTAACACTGCACAGAGACATATGAAGTCGAACACACACCAGTCACCAGGCATATACTAAACGCATGGTGACTCCTATTTAACACTAGAACACTAACGTCGGGTGTTTTTTACCCAGGTGAGTGTGGTCAAGGGATTTTCATTGTGTTGCTGCTAACTGAGTGGCGTGTGTCCTTGGGTAGCTTCACTGACGTCATAGAAGGTCGGCTAGTTTCCCTGCTCCCATCCCTGTTTTTTTCAATAGGCACGTGTTCGGGTGATTTTCACCCGACGTGGTGACAGAGGGTACTATATTTGTTTAATATAATATAAGTTGTAAATGATGCAGGGAGACGGTGCCTTCACCGGACATGTACCGAGAACGGCTGGACCGAAGAACAAGTTCACAGCTCTATTATTAATTTTTTTAGGGATTTTTCTTTAACAACTGCCTAAGTTTTCACAAATTTTAGAGCCTTTTCATAGGTTCCCCCGTGATACCTTTTTTGTTTTATGAGGTGTTGTATCGAGGAAAATAAAGGAAGAGAATTCAAATTGCCTGGAATTGTTACACATTCATATATTTTGATGAGAAGTATTTTTTATCGGGTATATTATATCGGGTAAAATGTACCCGACGTTAGTAATGGTGTTACTAATTGTACGTTAGTGTTCTAGGGTTAACAACTCACAGTGCCTAATAATAATAATCCCTGCCCTCGGTTTTCACAGCCAATATATTTGAATTGAATTCAGGGATATTAATTTTACTCATTCAGTAAAGAAGATGAAGAGAACAAACCAGCTAAGTTGCTTTAGAACAATTCAACCTGTTAGCTGCCACGTAGCGCAGGTGTAAGAAACAAAGCATGGCTGCCAGAGAGTCCAATCAAATGTTTTAGGATTTCTTTCATGTGGCTTTTTACCTCTGTTTGTGCTTTGTAAATAGACTGACAGGTTTTATGTCTTTTACAGCTCTCCAGGTGATTGGAGGAAACAGGACTGTGGTGCAAGGACGTACAGTTACATTCAACTGCGAACTTGTTGACAACACAGAGACTGTCAACCAGATTTCATGGCAGAGGACGACCAGAGTTAAAAAAGATAATTTTTTCTTGACTGTTCGGAAAACAAATGGACCAGATTATGTCAATGGACGCGATGATCGAATTCAGTTTATTGGGAGCTTCAATAAGCTTAATGCATCTTTCCAGATCTCCAATGTCTCATTGCAGGATGAAGGCATCTACACTTGCATCTTCACTTTGTTCCCCAGTGGAACTCACAACACACATATACATCTGGATGTGCTCGGTAAAAATTGTATACGGTTAAAACATCTATTGTGTGAATTAGAGAAGATTCCCTTCTTGGGCATGTTAACCTTTTGTGTCTGATAACTCTTTCAGTGCCTCCTGTCATACGTGTGAAGGATAACCTTCCTACTTTGGCTGATAAGGAAGTTTGCATTGCCACCTGCACGGCTGCTGATTCTAAGCCTCCGGCAAACGTGAGCTGGCTCACAGGTAGCTTAGCAGACAACTTGAGGTCAACAGCCAACTCCACACATCATGATGATGGTAAGACTACCACAGTCAGCTACCTGTTTGGAGTACCTACCATGGATATCGACCAACAGGTGGTCCACTGTGTCGTCACCAGTCCAGCCCTGTTGAAAGAGGCAAAGATCCCCTTTACTATACAAGTTTACTGTGAGTATACAATCACTCCTCTACCTCCGTTTATGATGAGGCTTATTTCTCATTCACAACATCAATTATTTTTGAAAGATTACAGTTTTCCTAATGGTTAATTATATTGAAGTCCCTGCACACTCAAAGGTGTTTTCGAGCGCTGCTCTCATGTTGAAGGTGGTTGAATCTGTGCTGTGGATTACAGGACCCCTTGCATCCCACTGGTAAACACTGTTTCCTGTTTTAGAATAATAATCAAAAAACTCTATTTTTGCAGAACATTATGATATAACATATAATCCCTCCACCATTTTACCCATGACGCATTATTATTTTTTGGATTGTTTGATCTTTCTGCACATTCTCTCAGGCAAACTCTTTCATTTCCCAATGACATTAGTTTAGTCTATGATTTCTGTTTGAATGTCTCTGGTGCCACACTGCCGATGTAAATTGATTCACTTTTTCATGGATTGATTATAAATCCTTAGAGAGCATTTGGAAGTGCTTAAGTACAGAGTACAGAACTCGGCAGCTGAGGATGAACATAGATAGCGTCTCCTAATGAGGCATTCGGTACCATTTTGTTCTTGTATCATCTATGGTCACATCATAAAACAAACAATCTCGATCTGACAGGTTAGTATCAACAATCTTGTTAACAAAAATATCTAAACCTTTGGAGATCACTAAATCTAATCTGTGGTCGTGGTTATGAGTTGGAACAGCGATATGTTCAGTAAAATCCAAAGGGTTCAGAAGTCGCATGAAGTCCATGACCTTGCAGGCCGAGATGATTTGACCCTGATTGACTTACTCTGTGTGAGAAGTAGCAGTCTGTACTGAAATCTCAGAAAACAGCATTCTTTTAAAAGCAGCCGATTCACTTTAAACGTGGACAGACATGAGAAATACAAGCTTTAAAAATATTTTTAATGAAAGCCTTTTTTATATACATGCATCAATTGCAGCAGACAAATGATTTTTGAACAGTTTAACAACAGTTAGGAGGCTAAGCTAATCCTTTATTTGTCCCACAACAGTATAATCAGTGAGTCATCATGGTTAAGCAAGATCATGAATGTCACACTGGACCTCTGTAAAGACTAAAGGCCAGCGCATGCTTCTGCGTTTTCAAGGACACACAAGGGCCCTTGCTCACCTCTTGTGTGCTTGCGTGCGTCGCCCAATTTTTCTAACTATACGGCAAAGCTACACAAGCCTCACGCAGCCCGCGAGGCTGTGATTGGTCTGCTAACTACATCCTTTCCGGAGTCACATTTCCGGTTTCATGCCCCATAATACCAGCGGAAACCACGGAAGATTTAGATGAACGAATATGGACCAAATAGAAGAGCGTTTGGCAGAAGAGATCTGAAAGTATGACCACTTGTATAACGGAAGATATGGGACAAATTTGACCGCCAGAAAAAGGCTACGAGAAGCAGCAGTGGCGATGTAAATAAACAATCGTAGACGACTGCCACACACAAAGAAGGTCGTCTTCGACAAAAAACTTTACTCCGCCTAGTGTTCTGGCGGTGAATTGCTTTGGAAAACGCACAACCCTTGGAGAACCAATAATTAAAACGAGTCCGTCGACACAGCTGCGTGAAAAGCCGCAGTTGCAGAAGCATGCGCCGGACTTAACACTGAGCTGTGCTAAGTTGCAATCCCAAAAAAATGAACCTGAAACATTTGAATAAAAGGCCACAGTAAACAAGGTAACCCTGTGCACAGGGGGATGAGATCCACAAGTGGTGTTTAACCTTCGGTTTCTTGCAGTTGCGCCTGAGGAAGTGAGAATTGGTGCAATTCTCAAAGAAGACTCATTTCAATGTGAGACTGATTCCAACCCCGAACCAGAATTTAACTGGACCAGGTACAGTAATTGGAATCATCCATTTCAGTGGAAAATGTATAAGCCCAAGAAGAACATATTTAGTTCAGTTATTGTATGAATTGGATGCGTTTGAATTGTATTTTGTGTTACTGAAGTAAGGAGAATGGATTGTAACGAATCATTTCTAAAGGTGTTGGATGAAGTCCTTAGAAACTACGGCATGTCTCACTCTGACGTTTGTGTTCACACATGATCAGCAGAGTCCAGTGCATGTCTGAAAGCAGCTATACAGACACAGGCACTTATAATCACACTGGGTTAAATATCATTTGACTTCACAGACAGAAATGACATATATCACGGAAATAGCGGGTTGTGTGAGGAAGTTTTAGCGGTCAACAAAAACGGCGTCCCCTCTCTCCCTCTCTTCCTCTTCCACAGGTGCACTGGTGCTTATATAAACTATAAGCCCCGCCCCTATCCTTATGACCTATTTCCTTCCAAATAATATGATCACAAGTCAACAATAAATAATACAAATAATATTCCCCAAATAAAATTCATTACATCTTATATTATAACTAGCAAAAAAATATAAATCTTTTTAAAACTTATTTATGGCTCCTTCAGTGAGATCCAATCACAGGTCACAGGATACACATTCAGGATGCATTTTAGTACCAGGTGTGAACAGGGCTAAAAACTTCTAAGTATGACTTATGAACTACTTGAAATTCTAGAGACAGCTAGAATCTAAAGTTATCATCTGATTAGTTGCACATCTCTACAAGCGTGACACATGTTGTGTCTCTACAGCAGTCGTCACTTGGCTCCATGTTTGATACTCATTCTTGTTTTTCTCTGCCTCAGAGTTGGCAAAGCGTGGCCTCAGTCTGGTGTCAGAGTAGAGGGTGGATCACTGCAGTTTCTGACCAGGAGCTCTGACCTGAATGGCCTCTACCAGTGTACCGCATTTAACTCGCATGGAAGAAGCATTGTTTACATCTTTAGATCTGTGATTTCAGGTGAGGTCTAGTTTTGCATTCTGTGTTTGAATCTGTTATGAATGTTGCCATCTTTTCTGAGTGTGTGTCTGCCAGTGTGTCTCTTAATTAAAAAAAAAAGTGATTGGAATCAAAAAATGTATTTCTTTAAATTTATGATAAAGTTGGACATCAGGACTGCTGCAGGTATTTAGTCAGGATTCCTCTCATTCGCCTTCTGTCAAGGTTTTCTTCAAGGGATAGTTCACCCAAAATAATAAAACAACCTCCAAACTGCTCGTGTGCTGTAATCCAAGTGTCCGCAAGCCCCAACATTCAAATTCTACTTCAAATTAGATCATTTACACCATTTTTTAAGCCCTAAAGTCCACCGGAAGTTGCTAAGCTAATGGGCGTTAGCACGTCCAACCGTGAATGCACCTCGTAGAAAGATATCAGCTGACATTTAGGCTTAAAACTAGAAGTAAATGACCTCGTTTCAAGATGAACTCGAGTGCTGGGGCTTGGGGACACCTGGAAATGTAAATTGTGTGTGTGTGTGTATTTGTACTTCATCACCAAGTTGCAGTGCACGCTGAAACACTACAGAGCTCGACATGTACCTATCAATCACTAAATCACAGACCACAGTGACAAGTTTTAGGGAGATAAGCTGACAGTATTTCCTCTAACTGTGTTCTTCCTTCTTGTGTTTTTTTCTCCCTACAGAACCCTGCATTGTTTGTTGGATCTTATTTGCTCTTCTGATCGTCCTTATCGTAGTAGCAGCAGCAGCAGCGTGGCATCTTTATAAATCTGACAAACTTCCATTTTTAGGTTCAAGGTACCAAGTTTAGTAATACTGTATTTTATATCTAATTATTGTATCTCCTATTAACTGATGTTTGATTGTTTAGGAGAGTCCCGGTCACACGTGGGGAGACGGAGGTGATAAATCCTGACGAGGCGACTTTATGAGTACTGGCTTCAAGACGCAGAATAAACGGTAATACAGGCAGAGATAGAAGAAACGTGTCATATTTAATTTGCTGCAATACTATTTGGCTCCTAAGTTTCCCTCAAATGTAAATTTACAACATTAATTAATAATAAAGCCATTTTTCATGCAGTTATTAGGGGTATTTGATGATAACAATACATTTCATTATAACTGTTACTTTGGAGATTCCTGATATTTTCTTTCTTACATTTGTTGTCTTAGGGAGCATGACACACACCTCTGCTACACACGTGTTCGTCCAGTGAACTGGTGCAACAGCTCAGGTGCATCAGTTAAAGGGATAGTTGACCCCAAATTAGAAATTCACTCACTTGATGGACGGGTGGGTGAAGTGTTCAGAAAACCTTTTTGGAGTGCCAGTGGTTTGTGGAGGATCATGCAGCACGTTCACACATAAACACGGAACCAGGTTACACAAAATAATCAGAAGGAGCCACAATTGAATATTGAACTTCTATACGTACACTGTAGTTACGTAGATAATTTTTTCCTTGACCGTTTTTTGAACAGAGTTATATGCTTATAAGGCATTAAAAACCAGAATCTATATGAAAACTAAGTATAACCTGGTTCTTCACGTTAACAAACTGACTAAAGATTTGTGAGAATTTTGAAGAGCAAACTTAAAGTGATAAAAGTACTAAATATACAAGTTTCGAGTTGAAGCTATAAAATGAACAAAAATGAAATTACACAAAGGTAAAAACCAGAGACATAAAAAATAAGAGTGTGTCACAACATTATTATGTTAAAATAATTACACTTGTCTTGAATAGAACTCAACTGAAGCTGATTGAGAGCATTTGTATTTACCTCAAGTGGTTACGTATTTCACTGGATATTCTTTTGATATGTCAGGACAAGGCAGTGTGGAACAAGCTTTCAATATGTTTCCAATCAATCTGTTGCTTGTTCGAGCACCTCAACTGAAGTGAGACTGAAGTCAACAGTGATGTTCTGTGTTACATCACTACAAAGAAGAGAAAAAAGGATAAGATGAAGTCTTTACAATTCTGCTGAATGATCTGAGAAAGAAATGCAATACCAGCTCCAAAATGCACCAACTCATATTAGCTGGGTACAGAACAACCTCTCCCTCTAATGCCAGATAAAATATGAAGGTGTTCTCCATCTTAAGTTGACATGCTAGTATTTAATATTTATCAATATCATTATTTATATTTATGACATTTCAACATATTTCACTCGTTAAACGTTCATTCAGGGGGGATTCTGTGGGTTGTTACTGTTCATCAAGGTAAACCAGTAGGTCATTAAACACTTAAGATTAAAGGATTCATTATCTGGGCAGCTTTTGGATTTCTAAATAGTTTTGGTTTCAGATTTAGTCTTTAGGCATCAAGTTTTTAATTGTTTTTACTTCTTTTGATTTTGCTAGCCTATTTATTCTTTCTTACTTATTTAAGCTTCATATCTTCCATCCACAAGAGCATTTTAGCTCTGCGTCCTTAATATTCCTCAGTAACATTTAGTTTAGAGAAACTACTGCTTTTTTGTTTTCTTAAATCAGCGAAGTAACTACAATTTTTATTTATTTTTGCTTTTAAAGACTGAAAACATTGATGCATCGTGTGCTCTGTTTATGTTTTTGTTATTTTAAAGGAATCGAAGATTCAATGACATGCTGAAATGTTTTTTGCATTATCTGTGCCTTAACATTTAACACTGAACCCTTGCGTGTTTTAAAGTTAAAGTATATCTCCTGTTAACTAATGCACTAGTTGGGATTACTGTAATTTGCACTTGTATTCCAATAAAAGACGAGATAAGCATTACAAGGAATGTTTTACAGTGTGTTTACTCTACACCCACCGTCCTTGATGGTGAATATTACTTCAGGAAAATAGTTTTCCCTGTATCACATAGTATTTCATGGGTTAAGGGTTGCTAACTCTGGTAAAGGGCAGAGTAAATAACGGCTGTCACAAGCCAGTCTGTGGGAACAAAAAGTCTTTGTTGGAACTGTGTTTCTTCCTGTCTACACTGGTGGAGTTGCATAACTTGGATTGCTCAGGTTACCAAATTGTTGAACTTTAAAGTGACTTTTTAAACCACAGGCTGTAAATAAAGATGGACACACGAGTTTCCATGTCCTCCCACTATCAAGAAATGAATAAATACGATATCTTGCCTATACAAGCCCTGCCATCTTGCACATTTGGAGCGAGAATCTGAAACTAAACTTATCAGAAACATTACACTTGAACAAACATCAGTGTGAAAGGAACTACCTGAAATGACAGAAGCCATCTTTGAGAGTAACTCATTTTGGTCAATGTCCCATTTAACAACATGGAGGAGACAGGATTTTGGACCTACACTGCAGCCGGCCAGGCATTGTTTACATCTTTAGATCTGTGATTTCAGTTGAGGTCTAGTTTTTGCATTCTGTGTTTGAATCTGTTATGAATGATGCCATCTTTTCTGAGTGTGTGTCTGTGTGTGTCTCTTAATTTAAGAAAAAAAGGATTGGAATCCAAAAATATATTACTCCACTAAAATAATAATAAAGTTGGACATCAGGACTGCTGCATGTATTTAGTCCTTGGCTGGGACACCTCCAGGTAAGGAGGGCCCCGGGCATAGTGCAAGTCAAGGTTCCCACTGTCATGCTACCTGCATAAATACACTTTCTTTTCTTGCAGAAGTCCTGTTGTCTTATTTTCTATGCACAATTCTGCCAGAAAATTAACCTTGACAAGACTGAACTACTTTTCCTCCCAGGGAAAGCCTCTCCCACCGATGGCCTGACTATTAACTTTGACAACTCCGTGTTAACCCCCACTCAGACTGCTAGGAACCTGGGTGTGACACTCGATAGCCAGCTCTCCCTTACTGCCAACATTAATGCAACAACACGGTCCTGTAGATTCATGCTGTACAACATCAGTAGAACACGTCCCCTTCTCACTGAGAATGCGGTTCTGGTCCAGGCTCTTGTCATCTCACGCCTAAACTACTGTAACTCCCTCCTGGCAGGTCTACCTGCTAGTGCCATTCGACCTTTGCAGCTCATCCTGAATGCAGCAGCTCGACTGGTCTTAAACCTAAATTCACTCACACTACTCTGCTCCTCCGCTCCCTTCACTGGTTACTAGTGGCTGCCCGCATCTTGTACAAAACAGTAGTACTTGCGTACCGTGCTGCGAGCGGATCGGGTCCAGTCTCCATCCAGGACGTGGTCAAACGTTACACCCCCGTCCGTTCACTCCGCTCTGCTTCGGCCAATGGGCTTGTTGCAGCCTTACTGCGAGCTAGACACTCATCAAAATCACGACTGTTGAAGGTTTACACATCTTCCGCCGCAAACTAAAAACACACCTCTTCCGACTATATCTTGAATAAAATTTTAATTAGCAATTTAGTTGCACTTAAATGGCACTTACTTAAAGCACTTTCTATTTTTGCTTTTGAAGAAATTGTACTTTATTGATTCTTGTAGTTCTGGGTTTGTACCCTCATGGTTGAATTCACTTATTGTGAGTCGCTTTGGATAAAAGCGTCAGCTAAATGAAATGTAATGTAATGTACCTTGAGTAGTGCTGCTCCTCTTTGGTATCACTGCAGTTGTTTGCCTCCACAGGCGAGTTACAGCTTTTAACTGTGGCTCTGGGCAGAAGCAGATGTGGATCTGTCAATTAAAGAGTCATTGCAGAAAGGTGAAATATCAGATCTGGCAGAACATGTAGACAGAAATCCGAAGAAATGATGGAGAAACCATCTTAATACTTACACTGATGGTTCAAGGGATCCAGAAAGCAATAGAGTGGGATTTGGTTCATACATCCCCCATATTCAAATCTGTCAGAGTAGAAGACTACCAGATGGGATTTCAATATTCACTGCAGAGTTAAATGCTTTATTGTAGGGTCTGTGGTGGGTGGGAGATGGAGGCTGGGATGACGTACTGTGCACAGGTTCCTTATCTGCCCTAGTGGCATAGGTGGGGGGAGAGGGAAATGGAGCTAGGCCAGATATAATTGGGGAGATGTTATTGATGGTCTCTGTATTGGAGAGACAGACAGAAAAGGGCAGCAAAGGCAAGTTTAGCAGAAATACAGTGGATGTGCAAGTGCCACTTGAAGGATGGAGTGTCGTAGCATCATCAGTGAGAGGGGCAATCAGATATGGCAGCGAGGGTGGGAGGGAAACATCAGAGGAAAAAAGCTATACAACATCCAAGCGTCAGTTAAACCTGTCAATAGCATATCCATGCCTCTAATAGATGAAGTCAATCTGATGAAGTTAAGGCTCAGGCATTGTGGACTAGCAAGTGGGTTGGTGCTTGTGGGAAAACACAGAGATGGAAACTGTGACAACTGTGGATTCCTGGAGTCCGTTGGGTGGCAGTACAGCACTAAATAGTGCCTAGAGGAACCGGAAGAGAAAGAGTAAGAAGAAAAATAGAGGCGGAGCAAAGTAAAAAAGTAAACAATCCATCGCTGGATGTTTTATGATCGGCCAAACCCTGGTGTTGTCGTTCCAGCCTCAGGCATCGTCTTCTCTCCCCGTCGGTCTTCTGTATCATCGAGTTCAGAAATTAATGGATAAACGGAGAAACTCAACAACATGTGGCTAATGTTATTGTTAATCCTGAACGCGAACACACAGACAAACGGTGAGATGCTCCTCCTCTGTCGCCTTTAATTACCTGTACTGAGGCAGGGGAGCACGAGGAGAGAGGGGACAAAGGCTCCATGACAACACGTCATGAAATAGGCTAGTTAAGCTAATGATAATAATTTCAATACTTGTAATAACGTTAGTTGACAGAACAATAATATTGACATGCACACAGGTAAAGTTTTCTGTAAGAATCATACGTCCTGAGGAAAGACGGTTACTCACAGGAGGGAAAGACAAAAATCATTTGTATTGAAAATAGAGTCGCTGAAATAATAAAATAGTTGTGGAGAAAAGCTTGTTATTGCTTTCCACATCGAATTTAGCTCTGATGATCATATTTGTATGATATCTGTATTTACTTCTAATGATCATAGTTATATTTGTATCATTATTGTATTTACTTCTAATAATTTAATTAATTTGTGTTTCGTTCTGATGCTGAGAATTATATTCATTATATTTGTAGTTTTAGGATCAATAATGGTACAGATAATTAAGAAAGGTGCAGTTTAAAGTTGTCAATACATTTGCATAATCAAATGTTACACAGGATCTTGGAACGTATATAGTTTTTAGTACTGTATTTGACTTTTCATTTAAATATTAGGCTTTTTTTTTTTATCTTCTAGTCCAACACCTTTCATTGTACTCTCTCCCCCGTGCTAACTTGCACATGACAGGAACTAAAAAACAAACGGTAACGGTTAGTGGCTTGATGGAGCAGCTGCTGATAATGAATCATAAAGGATTGTCGTTGAAGTTTTCAGCCAGTCAGAGTGAGGTGTCTGGTAAAAGGGAGTTTCCAAGTGCTGTAGCTGCAGGAGAAAAACTGTAAAGGCTTTGTTCTCAGACCAGCATGCATTACATTAAGTCAAACACCCCTCAGTCACCAGGCATATACTAAAGGCATGGTGACTCCTATTTAACACTAGAACACTAACGTCGGGTGATTTTTACCGGAGCAAGTGTAGTCATGGGATTTCCATTGTGTTGCTGCTGTCTGAGTGGAGTGGGTCCCCCATGATTGCTTTTTTTCGTTAAAAAAATAAAAGAAGAGTACTTCAAATTGCCATGTATTGTTGTACATTAATATATTTTGATGGGAAGTCTTTTTTATCGGATATTTTATATCGGGTAAAATGTACCTGACGTTAGTGATGGTGTTATTAATTGTACGTTAGTGTTCTGGGGTTAACAACTCACAGTGCCTAATAATAATAATTCCTTTATTTTAATTGAGTTCCCTCATTAAGTAAAGAGGATGAAGAGAACAAACCAGTTCAGTTGCTTTAGAACGATTAAACTGTAAACAGACTATTATAAGCCACCTGTAAGCTGCCACATAGCGCAGGTGTAAGAAACAAAGCATGGCTGCAGAGAGGTTCTGATGCTGAGAATTATATTCATTATATTTGTAGTTTCAGGATCAATAATGGTACAGATAATTAATAAAGGTGCAGTTTAAAGTTGTCAATACATTTGCATAATCAAATATTACACTGCATCTTGGAACGTATATAGTTTTTAGTACTCTATTTAACTTTTCATTTAAATATTAGGCTCTTTCTTTCTTTTTTTTTACTATTTCACCGCTGAGCTGACCTGTATCTTCTAGTCTAACACCTTTCATTGTACTCTCTCCCCCGTGCTAACTTGCACATGACAAATACAATTATAGAAACAGGAACTAAAAAACAAACAGTAACGGTTAGTGGCTTGATGGAGCAGCTGCTGATGGTGAATCTTAAAGGAGTGTCGTTGAAGTTTTCAGCCAGTCAGAGTGAGGTGTCTGGTAAACGGGAGTTTCCAAGTTCTGTAGCTGCAGGAGAAAAACTGTAAAGGCTTTGTGTTCAGACCAGCATGCATTACATTATGTCAACACTGCACAGAGACACATGAAGTCGAACACACCTCAGTCACCAGGCATATACTAAAGGCATGGTGACTCCTATTTAACACTAGAACACTAACGTTGGGTGATTTTTACCGGAGCGAGTGTGGTCATGGGATTTCCATTGTGATGCTGCTGTCTGAGTGGAGTGGGTCCCCCATGATTGCTTTTTTTCGTTAAAAAAATAAAAGAAGAGTACTTCAAATTGCCATGTATTGTTGTACATTAATATATTTTGATGAGAAGTCTTTTTTATCGGATATTTTATATCGGGTAAAATGTACCCGACGTTAGTGATGGTGTTACTAATTGTACGTTAGTGTTCTGGGGTTAACAACTCACAGTGCCTAATAATAATAATTCCTTTATTTGAATTGACTTCCCTCATTAAGTAAAGAGGATGGAGAGAACAAACCAGTTCAGTTGCTTTAGAACGATTAAACTGTAAACAGACTATTATAAGCCACCTGTTAGCTGCCACATAGCGCAGGTGTAAGAAACAAAGCATGGCTGCAGAGAGTCCAATCAAATGTTTCAGGATTTCTTGCATGTGGCTTTTTAAGTCTGTTTGTGCTTTGAAATAGACTGATAGGTTTTATGTCTTTTACAGCTCTGCAGGTGATTGGAGGAAACAGGACTGTGGTGCAAGGACGTACAGTTACATTCAACTGCGAACTTGTTGACAACACAGAGACTGTCAACCAGATTTCATGGCAGAGGACGACCAGAGTTAAAACAGATAATTTTTTCTTGACCGTTCGGAAAAAAAATGGACCAGAGTATGTGAATGGACCTGATGATCGAATTGAGTTCATTGGGAGCTTCAATGAGCTTAATGGATCTTTTCAGATCTCCAATGTCTCATTGCAGGATGAAGGCATCTACACTTGCATCTTCACTTTGTTCCCCAGCGGAACTCACAACACACATATACATCTGGATGTGCTCGGTAAAATTTTGATTTGGTTTAAAAATCTTTTGTGTGAATGAGAGAAGATTCCCTTCTTGGGCATGTTAACCTTGTTTGTCTGATAACTCTTTTAGTGCCTCCTGTCATACGTGTGAAGGATAACCTTCCTACTTTGGCTGATAAGGAAGTTTGCATTGCAAACTGCACGGCTGCTGGTTCCAAGCCTCCGGCAAACGTGAGCTGGCTCACAGGTAGCTTAGCAGACAACTTGAGGTCAACAGCCAACTCCACGCATCATGATGATGGTAAGACTACCACAGTCAGCTACCTGTTTGGAGTACCTACCATGGATATCGACCAACAGGTGGTCCACTGTGTCGTCACCAGTCCAGCCCTGTCGAAGGAGGCAAAGGTTCCCTTTACTATACAAGTTTACTGTGAGTATACAAACACTCCTCTACCTCAGTTTATGATGAGGCTTATTTCTCATTCACAACATCAATTCTTTTTGAAAGATTACAGTTTTCCTAATGGTTAATTATATTGATGTCCCTGCACACTCAAAGGTGTTTTCGAGCGCTGCTCTCATGTTGAAGGTGGTTGAATCTGTGCTGTGGATTACAGGACCCCTTGCACCCCACTGGTAAACACTGTTGCCTGTTTTAGAATCATAATTACAAACTTGCTGGTGTTTGCCTCAGCAATACAGTCTCAATATGTCCCTGCTGCTCTTGACTTATTGTGTTGAATAATTGCCAGGATAAGTTTTTTTATTGCAGACCATTATGATATAAAATATAATCACTCCAACATTTTACCCATGATGCGTTATTATTTTTTGGATATTTTGCTCCTCCTACACTTTCTCTCCTCTCTAAGGCATTCCCTCTTTAGCAGGCGAATTCTGTCATTTCCTAATGACATTAGTTTAGGCTATGATTTCTGTTTGAATGTCTCTGGTGACACACTGCCGAGTTAAAAGGATTCACTTTTTAATGGATTGATTTCAAATCCTTTGAGAGCATTTGGGAGTTCTTAAGTACAGAGTACAGAACTCTGCAGCTTTGGATGAACATAGATAGCTTCTCTTAATTAGGCATTCGGTACCATTTTGTTCTTGTACCATCTATGGTCACATCAAAAAAAAAGGGTCTGACAGGTTAGTATCAACAATCTTGTTAACAAAGATATCTAAACCTTTGGAGATCACTAAATCTAATCTGTGGTCGTCGTTCTGAGTTGAAACAGCGATATGTTCAGTAAAATCCAAAGGGTTCAGAAGTCGCATGAAGTCCATGACCTTGCAGGCCGAGATGATTTGACCCTGATTGACTTACTCTGTGTGAGAAGTAGCAGTCTGTACTGAAATCTCAGAAAACAGTATTCTTTAAAAAGCAGCTGATTCAATATAAACGTTGATAGGCATGAGAAATACAAGCTTTAAAAACGTTTTTAATGAAAGCCTTTTTTATATACATGCATCAATTGCAGCACCCACATGATTTTTGACATTTGACAGTTAGGAGGCTAGGCTAATCCTTTATTTGTCCCACAACAGTATAATCAGTGTGTTATCATGGTTAAAAAAGATCATGAATGACACAATTGACCTCTGTAAAGACTAACACTGAGATGTGCTAAGTTACAACCCTAAAAAACTGTTTTACAAGTTTGCAGTTCCAAAATGACCATGAAACATTTGAATGAAAAGTCCACAGTAAGCAAGGTAACCCTGTGCACAGTCGGATGAGATCCACAAGTGGTGTTTAACCTTTGATTTCTTGCAGTTGCGCCTAAGGAAGTGAAAATTGGTGCAAATCTCAAAGAAGACTCATTTCAATGTGAGACTGATTCCAAACCGAAACCAGAATTTAACTGGACCAGGTACAGTAATGAGAATCAATCCATTTCAGTGGAAAATGTCTTCGCCCAATATGTTCAACTATTTAGTTAATTTATTGTATGAATTTGGATGCATTTGAATTGTATATTGTGTTACTGAAGTAAGAAGAATAATCACAATTCCAACGAATCATTTCTAAAGGTGTTGGATGAAGTCGTAGAAACTACGGCACGTCTCACTCTGACTTTTTTGTTCACACATGATCAGCAGAGTCCAGTGCATGTCTGAAAGCAGCTATACAGACACAGGCACTTATAGTCACACTGGGTTAAATATCATTTGACTTCAAGGTCAGAAATGACATATCACGGAAATAGCGGGTTGTGTGAGGAAGTTTTAGCGGTCAACAAAAAATACAGCGTCCCCTCTCTCCCTCTCTCCCTCCTAAACAGGTGCACAGGTGCTTATATAAACTATAAGCCCCGCCCCTATCCTTATGACCTATTTCCTTCCAAATTCATATGATCACAAGTCAACAATAAATAATACAAAAAATAATCCCAAAATACAAATTCATTAAATCTTATATCATAACTAACAAAAAAATAAACTTATTTATGGCTCCTACAGTGAGATCCAATCACAAGTCACAGGAAACATGTTCAGGATGCGTTTTAATACAAGGTGTGAATAGGTCTAAAACTTGTATGGATGACTTATTAATACCTGGAATTCTAGAGACAGCTAGAATCTGAAGTTATCATCTGATAAGTTGCACATCTCTACAGTGTGACACATGTTGTGTCTCTACAGCAGTTGTCACTTGGCTCCATGTATGATACTCATTCTTGTTTTCTCTGCCTCAGAGTTGGCAAAGCGTGGCCTCAGTCTGGTGTCAGAGTAGAGGGTGGAACACTGCAGTTTCTGACCAGGAGCTCTGACCTGAATGGCCTCTACCAGTGTACCGCATTTAACCCATATGGAAGAAGCATTGTTTACATCTATAGATCTGTGATTTCAGGTGAGTTCTAGTTTTGCATTCTGTCTTTGAATCTGTTATGAATGTTGCCATCTTTTCTGAATGTGTGTCTGCGTGTGTCTCTTAATAAAAATAAAAAAAGCGATTGGAATCCAAAAATGTATTTCTCCCCTAAATTAATGATAAAGTTCAGGACTGCTGCAGGTATTAAGTCAGGATTTTTCATATTTGCCCCCTGTCAAGGTTTTATTCAAGGGATAGTTCACCAGAAATAATAAAACAACCTCCAAACTGCTCGTGTGCGGTCATCCAAGTGTCTGCAAGCCCTAACATTCAAATTCAATTTCAAATGAGGTCATTTACACCATGTTTTAAGCCTTAAAGTCCACCAGAAGTGTCTAAGCTAATGGGCGTTAGCACGTCCGACGGTCTGTGAATGCACCTTGTAGAAAGATATCAGCTGACATTTAGGCTTAAAACAGTAAATGACCTTGTTTCGCGTCGAATTTGAATGTTGGGGCTTGGGGACACCTGGAAATGTAAATTGTGTGTGTGTGTATTTGTACCTCATCACCAAGTTGCAGTGCACAATGAAGCACTACAGTGCTCGACGTGTAACTATCAATCACTAAATCACTGACCACAGTGACAAGTTTTAGGGAGATAAATTGATATTATTTCCTCTAACTGTGTAACTGTTCTTTCTTGTGTTTTTTTCTCCCTACAGAACCCTGTGTTGTTTGTTGGATCTTGTTTGCTCTTCTGATCGTCCTTATCGTAGCGGCAGCAGTGTGGCATCTTTATAAATCTGGCAAACTACCATTTTTCCTGGTCACACGTGGGGAGGCGGAGGTGACAAATCCTGACGAGATGGCTTTTAATGAGGACCGTCAAGAAGCAGAATAAACGGTAATACAGGCAGAGATAGAATAAACGTGTCATATTTTAAATTTTCTGCAATACTTTTTGGCTCATAAGTTTTCCGCAAATGCAAATTTAAAACATTAATTAATAATAAAGCAATTTCTCATGCAGTTATTAGGGGTATTATATGATAACAATACATTTCATTACAGTTGTTACTTTGGAAATTCATGATATTTTCTTTCTTACATTTTGTGTCTTAGGGAGCATGACACAGACCTCTGCTACACACATGTTCGTCCAATGAACTGGTGCAACAGCTCAGGTGCATCAGTTAAAGGGATAGTTGAACCCAAATTATAAATTCACTCACTTGATGGACGGGTGGGTGTTCACAAAACCTATTTGGAGTGCCAGTGGTTTGTGCGGGATCATGCAGCACGTTCACACATAAACCAGGTTACACAAAATAATCAGAAGAAGCCACAATTGAATATTGAATTTCTATACGTACACTGTAGTTACATAGATACTTTTTTCCTTGTCTGATTTTTTTATAAGATTAGAAACGGAGTTATATGCTTATAAGACATAAAAAACCTGAATCTATATGAAAACTAGGTATAACCTGGTTCTGCATGTAAACAAACTTACTGAAGATTTGTGAGAAATTTGAAGTGCAAACTTAGTGATAAAAGTACTAAATACACAAGTTTCAATATGAAGCTATAAAACAAACACAAATTGAATACGAAGGTAAAAACCAGAGAAATAAAAAATAAGAGTGTGTCACAACATAATTGTGTAAGATAATTACGCTTGACTTGAATAGAACTCAACTGAAGCTGAGTGAGAGTATAGTAGTTACCTCAAGTAGTTACGTATTTCACTGGATATTTTTTTTATATGTCAGGACAAGGCGGTGTGGAACAAGCTTTCAATATGTTTCCAATCAATCTGTTGCTTGTTCGAGTACCTCAACTGAAGTGAGACTGAAGTCAACAGTGGTGTTCTGTGTTACATCACTACAAAGAAGAGAAAAAAGGATAAGATGAAGTCTTTACAATTCTGCTGAATGATCTGAGAAAGAAATGCAACACCAGCTCCGAAATGCACTAACGCATGTTAGCTGGGTACAGATCAACCTCTCCCTTTCTTGACAAATAAAATATGAAGGTGTTCTCCATCTTAAGTTGGCATGTTAGCAATTGATAGTTATCAGTGTCATTATTTATATTTATGACATTTCAACATTTTTCACTCGTTAAACGTTCCTTTTGGGGGGATTCTGTGGGTTGTAACTGTTCATCCAGGTAAACCAGTAGGTCATTAAACACTAAGATTAAAGGATTCATCATCTGGGCAGCTTTCGAGTTTCTAAATAGTTTTAGTCTTTAGTCATCATGTTTTTTATTCTATTAACCTCTTTTTGTTTTGCTAGCCTATTTATTCTTTCTTACTTATTTAAACTTTAAAACTTTGTTCATGACTAATCAGAAGTGATACGTCTTGGTTTTGAAACTAAAGTTATTTCCGTCAACAGGAGCATTTTAGCTCTGCGTCCTTAATAATCCTCAGTAACATTTAGTTTAGATAAACAAAAACTCTGTATTAGTGTGGACGACAGATGTAAACATAGCTGAAGGATGCTTTAATACAAACGTAGTAGTGTGGATTTAACCTATGATAATGTGTCCTGTAAGTTTAAAGGGAGAGGGATTGTAAACTACTGCTTCTATTTTTTTTATTCTTTAATCAGCAATGTAACCAAATTTTGTCTTTCTTTTTCGCTTTTTAAAGACTGAAAACATTGATGCATAGTCTGCTTTGTTTATGTTTGTGTTATTTTAAAGGAATCAAAGATACCCTTTCAATGACATGCTGAAATGTTTTTTGCGTGTTCTGTGCCTTAACATCTAACACTTAACCCTTGCGTGTATTAAAGTTACAGTATATCTCTTGTTAACTAAAGCACTTGTTCGGATTACTGTAGTTTGCACTTATATTACAATAAAGGCGAGATAAGCATTACAAGGAATGTTTTACAGTGTGTTTACTCTACACCCACCGTCCTTGAGGAAAATAGTTTTGCTTGTGTCACATAGTATTTCATTGGTTAAGGGCAGAGTAAATAGCAACTGTCACAAGCCATACTCTGGGAAACAAAAAGTCTTTGTTAGAACTCTGGATTTAAGTCGGGTGAATAGCCACTGTTCTGACACCAGAGGAAAAAATAGCATTTAGAATGAGTTTGTTTTTAACATGTGGATGTAGAGCAGTGGGTTTTTGATCACCACCACCTGTCACATCTTTACTACACACCAATTCACATTTTCTTCCCGTCTGTCTGAATACAAAACACATGACCTTATGTGCACTGAAATGGTTAATGGTGTTTCTTCCTGTCTACACTGGTGGAGTTGCGTAACTTAGATTAATCAGGTTACCAAATTGTTGAACTTTAAAGTGACTTTTTATACCACAGGCTGTAAATAAAGATGGACACACGAGTTTCCATGTCCTCCCACTTTCAAGAAATTAATAAATAAGATATCTTGCCTATACAAGCACTGCCATCTTGCACATTTGGAGCGAAAGTCTGAAACTAAACTTATCAGAAACATTACACTTGAACAAACATCAGTGTGAAAGGAACTACCTGAAATGACAGAAGTCATCTTTGAGACTAATACATTTTGGTCAATGTTCCATTTACCTACATGGAGGAGACAGGATTTAGGACCTACACTGCAGCCGGCCACTAGGTGGAAATCTTTGGCTTCACTTTTGGGCAACAGTCATGTCGTCCATCTTTATATACAGTCTATGATTTATACCAAACTAGGGATGTACATAGATGTGTTCAGTGTGACTACGAAGATCAGTAGCAACCCATAAGCTTCTTACTGTCGTACACACTTACTGCAGCAGAAGAACACTTCACTTACTGTTCAATACTTTATACGTTTTAACAATAATTTGTTTCCAGTTATTAATGACTCTGAACACATCAAAATCAAATCAATTACATTTCATATTCTATTTTATCATTGCACATGAACCCAACTGAAAGTCTTTAGATAGATAAGGTTCCTGTGCCACCCACACTGCTGCCACGTGCGTCACTGAATGTTGTATCTATGACAGATAACACAAGGCCTGTTACAGCTGCTCTGTGCTGTGAAGTATCTGTTAACATGTTTCTGTCATATGTACTGTTGTGTTTAAATTTTACGCGAGTCAATATTTGTATTGTAAGAAAATAGATCCAATGGCTGTGAGATCTGACAAATCCACACATTTATCTGATGAAGGTGATAAAAGAAATAATTAAAAAAAAACGTTCAATGAAGTTTTCAGGTAAAAGTATAATTTTTCAATACATATAGTTCATGTCCTGAGAAAGCAGTTTAAAATTCTAAGAACAAAATGAGAGACAGGTTTTCTTTTATAGTGTGAGGTCTGACACTTCATGGTTACTTCCTCTTCTTGCGGTCTCCTTCTCTCTTCACTCACTGGACTGCGGTTTTATCGCTGGTGAGCTCTGGGCTTGAAATGGGCAGGCTGACAGCTGCGATGACGACCAACGTTAATTTCCAAGCAATTCTCGTAAACATCCCCTGTTTGTTCCTGCTAACGAAAAAAAACAAAAACAATGACAGAGCAAAAACGTGCAGGCTCTGCAGGTAAACAACCACATACAAGGTGAGAGAATAAACTAAGTCTTCAGATTATGTAATGATGACGACATGATAAGTCTTTATTTACCATTACTGGAGCCGGCTCACTGTTATCTCTGTAAAGGAGAGCCACATTTGGTTTTTGCTCAAGCAGTTTATCTTAACGGGGTCATGTGTCAATAGAGGCTTCAAGCGAAGACACTTACTCTGCACGGCAGTTGCTGACTCTTCGTAGGATGATAAAAGTAAATATGAAGGTCAGGCAACACACATATAGAACAGTTGTAGCCACAACAATTATATGCACATGCTTCCTCCTCTTTCCATCTTCTTTTTTCTCTGGAAGAAAAAGACAGTTTCGCTGATTTTACCATAGGTGTAACATGCAAACTAAACTCGGCTCACAGTCGTGTAAAGACAGTTTAGTTTTACATGTATGTCCACGTCAGGCAACTGTTTCATAAAGGAAGCAATGGTGGGTGATGTAGTGTCATGTTGTCTTGTACCCCATGCAGTTGGGCACGAGTATTCTATGTGTAGTTATACTATTAAATCCCATCTGAAAACTTTCTTCGAATCCATTGTTTTTGTTGAGGCCTCATAAATAAATGAGTTCTGATCCGATCCCTCAGAGACTCCGTTGTTGTATCAGGTATAAAGTGGATGCCAATGCAGTCATCCCTTAGGGTGTGTGTGTGTGTGTGTGTGTGTGTGTGTGTGTGTGTGTGTGTGTGTGTGTGTGTGTGTGTGTGTGTGTGTGTGTGTGTGTGTGTGTGTGTGTGTGTGTGTGTGTGTGTGTGTGTGTGTGTGTGTGTGTGTGTGTGTGTGTGTGTGTGTGTCCTTTAGTTGAGGGCTGAGTATCACACCTGTAATTATCAGCTCCAATTTGTGTATCCACACTCCCTCGAGCGCGGTGATGTCACAGCTGTAGTTCCCTGCATGAGCCCTCTGGACGCTGTCTATCACCAGTGCGTACAGTTGGGTCCCAGAAAGAGACATGTTTATCTTCAGCTTCTCTGCTTTTTTACTGGTGTGCAGGTCCGGTTCCTCTGTCTTGATGCTGATCAGGGTCACACCGTTTAATTTCCACGTGAGCTGTTGGACCGTGATGTTTGACGTGTTGCAGGCTAGGGTCACATGGCTGCCCTCCAGTTTTGTGATGACGTTTCCCTCTGACGTTCAAATGAAAAGATGACATTTTCATGAACCATTCTTTCTCAGTTTAGAGTTAAAGGAATAGTTTGACATTTTGGGAAACGTATCTGTTTGGTTTCTAGCCGAGAGAGGATCGTTACTGCTGTAACATGCTCTGGAAATATGAAGCCACTGCTAAAAGTGTGGTAGCTCATCTCAGCTCGAGACTAGACCTGTCCAAAGGTATCAAAATACAACAGCAAGTGCTAGTTATTATTTTTTTTTATTAAAAAATACTGTTCCATACATCACCTATTGTTTGGAAATATGTGGAACTACTTACATTACCTAATTTAGGACTAATTAAAAAAGAAGAATTTTAAAAAGTATTCTTATGGAACGGATAAATCTACGGAACAACCTTATAATTAATTGAAAGCCTGTTATACAATTTAAAGTTTTAAAAGTTGGTTTTAAAATAAAGGTAAATATGAGACGCTTGGTAAATGTATTCATATGATTTTGGGTCTGGGCTCACACCTACCTAACAACGTTCCTAACTAGTACCTACAAATACCAAGGTGTAAAAACTAGTCAAAGAATAGCGTGTAAGCATCTTTCCCAATATGTTGAACTATTCCTGTAGCTCATTAACTCATTATCCTGATTATTGTGTTGTTAATTTTACCTGCAGGAGAGACAATCCAGAAAATGCAACATATCCGGAACAACGTTCTGTTGATGCTCCAATATGTAGAAACATCATTCATCGCTAAAATGTTATCTGGGTTTGAGATGGGGGGGGATCAAATCTTTCAAGACTGGTCCGGTCAACACAACTAAGCGATATCTGAGTCAGGCACAAACAATAAAAAGCTGCAACACAAAAGGGGTTGTAACGAAGTTATAGAATCAGAATAAAACATCATAAATAAAAATAACTCTATTACACTTAGAGAAGTTCACATCCCTTTCATTACCAGACACCTTGAGATAAATATCACTTTCTTACCGGCAGTGACTTTCTGTGCAGTTCGGTCCCCTTCTTCTTCCTGAACTCAAAACTAGGGCTTCAATTTAGGTTTCAATTAAATTTAATTTCAAGGCAACATGAAGGCATATTTGTTTTTATGTATTTCGAATTATATTTGTGCCAGAATAATAGTCATCAACTCACGTCTTTGTGTATGACTGTGTCGCTGATGTCTGCTTAACCTGCTGGGACCCCCCACAACACACACACACACACTATATGCACAGTTGAATTGTTTCCATACAGGAAGTCAATGTTGAGCTTTGCTGGCCGTCAGAGTGAAGTGGGGTTACATTTTTTTGTTGTTGTAGGTGTTGAAGGCTGCAGAAAGGAAACTGATCTTATTCTTGCAACTTCAGGACTATGAGACGCCTAAGGTCACATTTAATGTTTTTCTTTCATGAAAATGCAAACCAACATTTAAAATTGAGATGTTTCATGATTCCAGTCCATATCCAATAAAACAGAAATGAGTCTGCTTGTTGTCAGACAACAGAAACTCCTCTCACATGCTTGTTTTCTGAAGTCATGTGGTCTAGTGGGTGGAACTGGGTGATTATATGTCTGGTTAGCTCAAGTGTTTGTTGCAAAACAGTCAAGCAAAGCCCAGAAGCAGCTCCAGTATCATCAAGAGTCACATTACAACATGCACACAGACGCACCCAGTTTACATTTCTGGATCCGTTGTGTTTCTCCAACTGAGAGAAAAAGCATCAGTTGATCCAAACACTCATATGACTCTGTCCATTTGACGCTGACATAAGGATTTTGAAACTCTCTCGTTCCCCCAGTTACCGAAGCAGTCTTATGTTGTTTGAAAATTGGTGTTTGATTTGATTATAAAGTATTTTCAAATCCAAGTGCATTTTTCGGCTAAAAATAAAATATGTAATTTCAGCCTCTCAATCAAAAGAGCTAAATTGAGGATGACGTGAAGCAGCGTAGGATCATGGGAGATGTTGTCTTCTTCGGCACCAAATAATGTCCGTTGATGAGGTAATGTATTAAAGTTTACGCAGCAAAACAATAATCAATGATCAGCAATGAATAATCATGATCCATTACAAGTGACAATACAAATGCTGGAATGAAAAAGCAGCTAACTGGCTAACAGCTAGCAGTGTGTGTTTTTCCTTCATCGTATGTCGTTGCAAAGATTCACCACATTTCATATCCATAAACGCAGAATGACAAACCCTGACGATAAGTCCACAGGATTTCTCTGGGAATTTAAAAACTATATCAAGACTCGATGGAGAAGCAACAAATATGTCTAAGAGGGAATATTATTATAATAATTTTGGTAATGATACAAGATAGATAGATAGATGGACTTTATTGACCCCAATTTGGGAAACTATTGCGTTGGGGTGGGTTTGTATTTTGGGATATTGTTGCTTATCTATGGTTTATTTGTAATCATATTAATTTGGCAGGAAGTAGTTCACATGGGATATGGAAAGGGGTTATAGATTATATGTTCACCTTTGTGTGGGTTTGAGGTATTTTCGAGGCCCAACCTCAGCCTCTCAGTGACTCATTTGTTTTCTTGAAGTCGATACACTCGAACACGAGTAAAGAGAGGATCCACTGAAAGAATGAACAGAGGGCATGTGATACCACTGGGGGATGTAAATGTAGAAAAACCAAGATGTTGCAATATACGGAAACTCTTGCTGAAACAGAGTCACACATATACAGCTCAATGAGACACGCCTCAAATGTTTTATGGCCCTTAAAATAGTTCAATATATGAGATATGAAATTAAACCAAGCGGATCCTGCCACTGAGTAAGGCCTGTAAGTTATAATGTTGCCTTCCTCAGTGCAAAACCATATGTTGTAAATTGTAAATGTATCTGACTATAGATGTGAATGTGATTCTTTGTGTTCGTTTAGGCCTTCGACAGACTTGTATAGAACTACCTTGTATAGTATCTACTTCCCCCTAGTGGTAGGATATGCCAAAGTACATTTACTTAGTTACTGTAGTTTAAGTAGATTAAGTCTATCAGCAATACTTCCTTATACTTTCTACATCTCTGTATTTTTAGAAGAAGAAGAAGAAATTATAAAATGGAGTCAGAGGAGGTCAAGACTCACTACACTTGGCAAGTACCTTTACTTTGAATCCCTGAAGTATTTTGAAAAGCAAGTAATTACCTACTTTTACTCAGAAGAGTTAATGTCTTTTACTTGAGTATATTTTGTCTATTTATAGAAGTCAATGGTGGAAAGTAATCAAGTACATTTAATTTGTTGAACTATTATTTTAATGTACCCCTACTTTTCTTGATTATCTATAATACACTCTAGATTGAATGTATGTACTTTTTACCCAACTTAATTAATATGATACATTTTGTCAAAAGTGAATTTGCAGATTCAGATTATTAATAGAAAATACGATCAGATAATAAATTATGATGAATCAATAGGTTGAAATAAGACTCACTTAAAATATGAGAAATAGTTCAAATCCAAATTTTACAAGCTGTAACCTTAAGTGATGAATGCATCAGTAAGTATGAAAGTATATGTTATAATACAATTATGATATTTGACATATTAAGTGCTTTAAATTTTGGTCCATCAGGTTAATCAATTCTTCTGAATGCAGCAGTGTGTGTGTGTGTGTGTGTGTGTGTGTGTGTGTGTGTGTGTTTTTGTGTGTGTGTGTTTTTGTGTGTGTGTGTTTTTGTGTGCGTGCGTGCGTGCGTGCGTGCGTGCGTGCGTATTTGTTTTGCAGAGAAACACTGACACAACACTTCTAGACCACGTGTGACTTTTTATTGCGTTGGTTCACATTCCAAAAGAAGATACTGCCACACATCTATCAGCTAAGAAGACTACAAGTTAGTAAAAAGAGTTTTTTTTCTTTCCAAAAGATTAATATTGTCTTCTTACAAACATACAGGCAATGCAATAGTCATATACAAAAAATCATACGCCACCAGTCACATTGGTGTACACAAGGACCAGTGTCACGCTTTGGTTGAAACACTGTTAAATGCTTTAATGTATTAAATGTAACAATCTGGTGATTCATCGAAGGCGCTTTAATTCAGATTCCACAGCAATGGATTATGGGAGGCAAAGGGATGGCAAGGGGTCACACAGGGGTCAAAGCTGCCTTCTCTCTCAGAGTTTCTCCAAAGCCGTTTGATCACACCCCCAGAACCAACACTGTGCAGCGTATGTGTGTGTGTGTGTGTGTGTGTGTGTGTGTGTGTGTGTGTGTGTCTGTGTCTATGCACACAAAGGCACTTGTGTGATCATAAGCTTGCACTGCGTTGTCACACCTGCAAACGTGCAACTTTGTGCACCAGGATCTTCTAAACATGATTGAAATGTCAGGGTTGTATTTTAAATATTTGTTCTTTTAAATATAAGAGCGGAATAATAGACACAGGTTTCCATTTGTGGGGGTTGGGGGGGGGCGTGGGGTTGCATACAGGAATGAATCTCAGATAAAAAAAAATTGCAAATAGAACATCACAGTCACATTAAGTCCCAGAGCAATAGAACCACTTGCTACAATTGTACAACATTTGACGTCTTACAGTTACAGATAAGGCACAGGAAAATCGCACAGTGGCAGCTGTTTGAATCAACACAGCCAGAGAACGTGAGAGGAAGATTAGTGATAAACGTAAAGGCATACTTCAAGGCTCAATGCACTTTGTACTGTGAAAATATTTGCTCGTTACTTTCAAAGAAATTCTCAGATAAAGATGCAATATAACACGGCATGGGCATTTTCTGTCTTTATTGAGTTTGTGAGATTCAATCTTGTGGTCAAAATTATAACAGTGAAAATAACTAAAAACAGCCGTTCAGCAACATTATGTACATTATTAGACACACGATAGGGCTTTATGTACAGGGGGGAGTTGTCGCTATAGTTTTTGGTTTCTCTCTGAATTTTAAAGCGTGTCACAACTGTTTTCTCCCGGGGGCATAAGGACCAGCTACATGGTCAGGCAAAATCGAGTGGAACCATTTTTTTTTTTTTTTTTCACAGCCAGGTCAAGGATGCTTGTTTTCATTGATGAGCACGGTTTCTTTTATTGTCTCGCCTCCATCAATACTTTGTGCTGATGGTGCGAGATCGCTATCGCCCGGACGCGTGTTTGCACAGCGCGAAAAGAGAGGATTTGGCCTGAGGTCGCTGCTATAGTTCATTCTCTGATAGGGCGAAATGAGCCCCGCTCTCTTCCACGGACAACTGATATCACAGCGCAACAGTTCGACTCGAAAAGCAACTAAATAGAAGCAAATCTAAAATGGAAGAGATTCACATTGAAAAAAAGACATTCAACATGTGGTCTTTTTTTTTCCGTTTTTTCTCGCTAACTCAGCTCTGGCTGTGCTACCTGGTATATAAACATGAAAAGGAGAGAAATGTTCTGAAATTCATGCACATCTCTCTTCACTTGAAAGAATCCTGTGTAAACGGATGCATGGATGAGGTGTTATGAGGGTCAGAGGCCTTGAACAGAGTCTAAACCTCGGAATGGGCAACAACAAAAAAAGAAAAAGGAACACTCTCCTCAACCTGAAAAAGGGATTTTTCTTCTTCTTCTCCTCAAAAAGCTGTATATGGAGTTGCACTTTATTGCGTGATTCCTCTACGTGAGAGCCCTCTCGCCCGCAACGCTCGAAGCCGCGTGCAGCATTTGCAGTATGCCACCGTTTGAATGGGATTGAAAGTCAGTGCCCAGCAACAGCCGAATTACTGGTTTGCAGACACACAAATATATCGTAACTCTCTTTTCCCTACCTACTTCAAACCCCGTGTAAAAACGTCTAACCTCCACCGTTTATGATTAAAACTCTTTCAATAGAAAAAGATGTTTTTAAAAATTGAACATGGATTTTGTCAAGTAAAAACATTTCCCGCCTGCATGTGTCCTTTTCACATTTTTTTTAAATATAAGAACACGCTTAATAAAAAAACCTACTCCTCCCCCTCTTTTAACTTCTACTTTTTATATATATATTTATTTTTTTATCACAAACACTCAGATTTTTTTGTCGCTCGGTAGAATTGTTGCCTGTTTCAAAGGTTTTTTTTCTCCCTGTTCATATCTGTTTTTCATCCACTTGGTTTTTGACCTGCTTGTTCAAGAGTGTTCGTTGTCGTTGAGTTAGGTGTGTGTGTGTGTGCTCTCTTATGTTGAACATTTTGCGTGTGCAGGTGTACATGCTCTCTCTCTCTCTCTCTCTCTCTCTCTCTCTCTCTCTCTCTCTTTTTCTCTCTCTTTCTCTCTCTCTCTCTCTCTCTCTTTCTCTCTTTCTCGCTCTCTCACAGGTTCATACAGTGAGATCGTCTGACCTGGCCCTGCTGCTGGCTTTGCTCAGTCGGCTCAGCGGTCTGGTGTCTTCTATCGTATCCGTGGCCTCCAACGCCACCTCCGTCGGAGTTACCCCCTCCCTGTTCACTGCCTCCTCTACCTCCACATCCTCATCCGCAGCCTCCTCCACCCTCTCCGCCTCCTCCGGCTGAACCTTCTCGGCCTCCTCCTCGTGTAATGTCACCCCCGCTGTCGCAGTGGTCTGGGCGTAAGAGGGCAGAGTCTCATCGTACACCTTAGAGATGTCATCCATGGGCAGCACCTCCTCAGCCTTCTCCTCCAGGCCCTGAAAGGGTGGGGCCCCTCTGCCAGCCTCCATGCCAACCTCGGCCAGCGGGTAGAGGTGAGATAAGGGGGGACCTTTCTCCTCCTCCAGCAGCCTGTAACCTTTTGCCCTCTGCAAGGAGGACACAGCCAGAGGGGGCAGGCTCTTCCCTAGTGGTGGCAGGGGTGCCGAGCCCTCACCTTGGGCCAGGGCCGGGGCAGGCTTACGAAAGACAAAGCGAATCTTCTTCAGGCCCAGGTGGCTGATCTCCACAAAGTTGAGGAAGAGGGAGACACAGGCCACGGCCAACATGAAGATGATAAAGACGGTCTTCTCCGTTGGCCGGGACACAAAGCAGTCCACCGTGTTGGGACAGGGCCAGCGGCTGCATTTGTACAGTGGCAGGATGCGGAAGCCATACAGGAAGTACTGGCCCACCACGAAGCCCACCTCAAACAGTGTCTTAAAGATGATGTGGCAGATGTAGGTCCTCAGCAGAGTTCCCTCCAGCCGAAACTTCTTGCTTCCTTTTGTGCTGGTCTCTTTCGTGGTGCGGACGCTTCCCTGATCGGGGGCCAGAGGGAGACGCTCCTCGCTCAGCTCCTGCTGCCGGCTAAGTTCTGCCTCCTCGCGCTCTTTACGTTTCTCCTCCATGTGGACATGGTGCACAGCGTGGCCCACATACACCAGAGAAGGTGTGGACACAAAGATGATCTGCAGCACCCACAGGCGGATGTGGGAGATGGGGAAGGCCTCGTCGTAGCACACGTTCTCACAACCAGGCTGCTGTGTGTTACAGACATAGTCGGACTGCTCGTCGCCCCACACAAACTCCGCCGCCGTGCCCAGGATGAGGATGCGGAAGATGAAGAGCACCGTGAGCCACACCCGGCCGATCACCGTAGAGTGCTCGTTAACTTCCTCTAAAATATTACCCAGAAAGCTCCAGTCACCCATGATCGGTCCGTAGCACTGCAGAATGAAGGGTGGGGTATGGAGGGAGATGGAGGGTGCACACGAACAGGGAGGGAGGGGTAGGTGGGACAGACAGGGGGAGGGGAATAGAGATTTCCAAAAGTAAGAATGTTGGAGAGGAAAACTCGAAAAAAAAGTCAAAAATCAAACCTGAGCCTGAATTTCATGACACGGCACACGTTCCGAAAAGAGAACTCCGAAAATCTGAAACTTTTAAAAGTTTTAAAAGGCTTTTGAGTCTATTCTGTTTATATTGCACGATTTAAATCAAAATCTCATATATTAGATCAGAACTTTTAACAAGACCTTTTTTTCGCTGCTCGTTCTTTCTGGAAACATTATTAACTATTTTGAACATTAACAAAGGTGAAAACAGAAAAAAAATCTCTAGCGCTGAAAAAATTCGACGAAACAACTCAGGAATAAAAGCCGCTAAAGAGATATCAATGTTTTAAATATAATCCCATGATGTGTAAAGTATGATATGGGTGAAATGTAATGAAATGGGCAACTTGCCACAGCTGCGGCTCCGGTGAAGTTGAGTCCTGATCCGTTCTCTTGGCACCCGGCAGGGAAAAGTGATCTTTTTTCTGCCCTCTTTCCCACCTAAAGCCCTGTCCTTGTCGCCCCACTGAGCAGATGTGAATGAATCGGCTCTGATGGTTGGTTTTTAGTTTGCTGCAATATTTAAGCTTGGAGCCAGACGGCCTTTATTTGCCGGGCGACGTGTGGTGACGCAGTAGACAATAGGATCAACAGAGCCAGAGCGAGGATGTATGGGAGCAGGCCTCAGGCTCCCACACCAACATGGACACTGTACTGCCGGGGCAGCGGGTCCACAGCAGAGCAGTGTAGCTGCATGCGTGCAACATCCTTACACATATGTATATGGTATGTAGAAACATGGACACAGTAGATGAAACAACAGCAGCTGATACGCCTCCGGCCTCGCTGACATGCCCAACATTAAAGCAGGGAGGCAGGTCAGCGGCAAACTATCGACTCAGGGAGGAATGACGGAGAGTTTACATCCTTATATATTGACACTGGATATTGTTGTTTGTACAACTACAAAATATATTATTATATAATAGAAAATAATTTTTGAATTATTTTTGTCAAAAGGAGGTGCTGACCAATCTTTCCCTGTTTTCTTTTAATAATATGAATGAATGAATAAAGTTTTATTATAGATTCATCCATAGAAATCCACCTACAACAGATCAAAATACTTTGTTTGCATTATAAGACAATTTGAATAATATACACAATGAGATGTTCAGACCTTTATTTTAGTCTTTTTTTTAGTCTACAACAAAATCTTAAAATAAATAACAATACTCGAGAAATCAGATTAAATACTAATTCAATAGTTCATCATGCTTTTTGGACTTAATGAATTAACTTAAGCATAACAAAATCCAATTAACTTACCCTTTAAAAATGTTAACCATCCGTACACCTGAATATTATTGAACCATTTCAAATTTCAATCCTCCCAAATCACGTATTTCACATATAGTTTTCCTCATGAATCTAAATCTGTGAACTTCAATAGCCAATAGAACAATATCAGTTCCTAACTGTGTAACTAAAGACTAAATGTAATACAGTAGATCAAAACTAAACTGTTGCTTTATATGCATGTGTCCTTCATTTTGTCAGGTTTTTTTTGTGTTGAATTCAAAGCTTTTTGATCGTGTGTGGTTGTTTTTTATTGTCATATTAATTGGGACCTTTTGGTAATAAAAAAAACCACATTATATTCATGGCAGTGCTTTAAAAACAGAACTAGTCTGCACTATCAAGCGTGAGTTTCCACATTTTCACAAAGCAGATAACCAACTGCACCTTTGTGTGTTTGTGTATCATCATATCTGTGTCACTCAGCTGGAATGTGAAGAATGTGAACCATTGAGCGAAAGGACAAACCGAAATGTCGCTATCGGGGACGTTAGTGCAACTTTTCCCGGCTCGGGAAAGAAAAACATTTCAGCAGCAAACTTTGATCACAGAATTGTTTGAAGTGAGGAAAGAGCCTCCGCAAGACCCAGAGAGAATTCAACTGTGGAAATCTCCCGAGTTCTCACCATGAAATGAGCTCCAGGTTTGCACAACTACATTAAATAATTTTATATCAACTCAATTCATGGACTTGACTGAAGTGCACAGCTTCGTGATTTAACCCCTTGACAATTTAAAGTCTTTTAAATGTATAGTATCATGTGTCTGAAGTGACAAGCAACATCCAAATTATTTGAATGCTTATGATCATTTATTTAGCATACTATAATCATATATATATGTACATATAATAAAGAAAAAGAAGAAGAAAAAATTTGAACTAAAGCTTCCGACTCATGAAAAATGTACATTGATTTAGAAACATTAATAAGCCCCAGCTAACTTTTAAGTGTGTTTTGTTTTCTGCAACTTGCACTTGTTTTTACATCTTTATTTTATTTTCTTCAATAATTCACTTTCATGATGACACCCCCCCAAACACACACACACACACACACACACACACACACACACACACACACACACACACACACATACCTAATATAGAATAATTGTACGTAAAAAAACTCAATGTTCTAATTTCTACTCATGCAGGCCACCTATAGTAATGCCTCATTTGATACTGACTTGTTTGACAAACTTTAATCCAATGATGTTGATAGTTTTGACAATAGACAAATGTTTCAGTATGAGTGTATCCAACTCCTTCAAACACAGCACTTTGAGTTTTAAAATATTGAATGTTTAATTATTTTTTCATAAAACACACGTAGACTTTTCAAATGTTTATTTGAAGAAATCTTTTGCTTGTCGCTTATAGAAATAGTTTGGAACATTGCAGACTCGGAATGACACTGAATCACCAAATTAAAGGAAAGAACACAATTACATGGCTGTCGGGAACAGACAGTTTATTTACAGTCACACAACCCACTTCCTGTGTAATTTCCAGGTTCAACAATTGTTTCAGGTTCACAGAGCCAGGATTTTGTCATGTAGTGGAAGAGATTTTAACAATGACAATTTCCTTGAAGGCTTATGTGCATGTGTGTGAATAACTGGCGTTTCTTGATTACACCTAAACCCCATAAAATGTATTTGATGTATTAAATGTATTCATGTTAAAGATTTTTATTAGATTGTTTTGTTTTACAGGAGCCAAAATCTTTTTATTAGTATTCTAGGGTGTCCTGTTTTTAAATCAGTTGCCTTGAATTACAGCCTTTTAAGTTTGAATTAATTTACTAAAGAAAGTGACAATTTTAATATATAAATTTAAAGGCAACAATACAAAACACATTTTTTGGATTAATTTATTGGTGTCAATGTTTTCTTTTAAAATTATTTTTATCAATTTGTGAAATGAACAATTGGCATGAACTCGTACAGCAAGTTCGCCTTATTACCAAAATCAATTGATAAATAGAAGTCATCATTCCTTTTATGGCAGTGTCTCCCCTCTGCCCATATGGTCACAGCGCTCCCTCACTCTCTCAACCAATAGCGTTCTCAGTCCTGGATGACATCACTGTGCTGGTGAAGTAGAAAGTCCCCCTCTTGATGTCTGCCCTCTGAACTCTTAGTCAGTGGCCTCCACGGATTCCCACTAAAGCCAGAGTGAGACACTATCCTGCCATGTTCAATGTCCCCAAATCATTTGCTACAGGTTCTCCTTCTCTTATTTGACTGGATGGTCAGAACTAGTCCCTGAAAATATCCAGGAGCAATGACATCTCCTAAACCTAAACTTTAGCTCTCCTCTGGGCCCTGGGTGGCACATGGGCTCGGCCCGTTGTGTCCAAGGATGGAAGCCATGTTCAGAGTTCTGTGCAGGCATCAGGGTGTATCCACTGACCTGGGGGACCAGTGGACTCCCTTTAAAGAGCAGGGTGTTGGTATAGTGGACGCTTGCATGCTAAGCCCCACGGTGGGCCCGTGAATGGCACCGGGATTTCAGACAAAGACATGATGTCATGATGCAGGGTGCGGACTCTATTGAGCACGTGCAGTGAGGCGTGAGGCCAGATTAGACCTCCGAAGCAGGGCACCAACTGGCCGTTAATCAGAATGCTAACACGCTAACAAACATATCGTACGGCGATCTGCCTACGGCGCGATGGTGCCACGCGCTTCCTGCTCGCTGGGCCTTTGAAAGACGGGAAGTAACTGAAATCTTACTTTTATAACGACCTTATCAACGTGATGCAACTGAAGACATGTTTTTCATCAAACAATAGGTCATTCCAACACATTGGCAGTGGGTTGGGTTGGACTTTGGCCTCATGGTTACATCTCACACAATGCACATCTCCACCCACTCACTGAGGAGGTTGTTCTTGTGCTTTCTTTCTACAGATCTACCACAATGGACACATAATGACTTCTGTCTGTATCTTTTGATCCAGCAGAACTTAGAATCCTTTAGTGTAGGAGTTCTGGGTCGTTTATTGGCCCCATTGATCATCTACAGTGCCTTGCATAAGTATTCACCCCCCTTGGACTTTTTCCCATTATGTACTGTTATTAACTGGAATTCAAATAGACTTAAATAAACTTTTTCCCGTTTGATCAACAAAACATGCATAGTACTTTGGAGGTGCAAAATAAATGTTATTGTAACACAAACAATAATGAGATCAAAAAAGTTGACATCTGTTGGGTGCATAAGTATTCACCCCCCTGTGTCAATACTTGGTAGAACCCCCTTTCGCTGCAATTACAGCTGCAAGTCTTTTGGGGTATGTCTCTACCAGCTTTGCACATCTAGAGATGGAAAGGTTTGTCCATTCTTCTTGGCAAAAAAGATGAAGCTCAGTCAGATTGGATGGAGACCGTCTGTGAACCGCAATCTTCAAGTCTTGCCATAGATTCTCTATTGGATTGAGGTCTGGGCTTTGACTGGGCCATTTTAAGACATTAACATTCTTTAATCCAAACCATTCCTTTGTAGCTCTGGCTGTATGTTTAGGGTCATTGTCCTGCTGGAAGATGAACCTCCGCCCCAGTCTCAAGTCTTTTGCAGACTGCATCAGATTTTCTTCAAGGATTTCCCTGTATTTGGCTCCATCCATCTTTCCCTCTATTCTGACCAGTTTCCCTGTACCTGCTGAAGAGAAGCATCCCCACAGCATGATGCTACCACCACCATGTTTCACTGTTGGGATGGTGTGCTCAGGGTGATGGGCAGTGTTGGGTTTTCGCCACACATAGCGTTTTGCATTGAGGCCAAAAGTTCAATTTTGGTCTCATCTGACCAGAGCACCTTCTTCCACATGTTTGCTGTGTCTCCCACATGGCTTCTGGCAAACTCCAAATGGGATTTTTTATGGATCCCTTTCAACAATGGCTTTCTTCTTGCCACTCTTCCATAAAGGCCAGATTTGTGGAGTAGACCACTAATAGTTGTCCTGTGGACAGATTCTCCCACCTCAGCTGTGGATCTCTGCAACTCCTCCAGAGTAACCATGGGCCTCCTGGTTGCTTCTCTGATTAATTTTCTCCTTGTCCGACTCTTCAGTTTGGGTGGACGGCCTCCTCTTGGTAGGTTTGCGGTTGTGCCATATTCTTTCCATTTTCTTATGATGGATTGTATGGTGCTCAGAGAGATGTTCAAAGCTCTGGATCTTTTTTTATAACCTAACCCTGCTTCATATTTCTCCACAACTTTATCCCTGACCTGTTTGGTGAGCTCCTTGGTCTTCATGATGCTGTTTGTTCAGTAATGATCTCCAACAAACTCTGAGTCCGTCACAGAACAGGTGTATTTATACTGAGATTAAATTGCAGACAGGTGGACCCTATTTACTAATTATGTGACTTGCAAATGTGACTTGTGAATGCAATTGGTCGCACCAGATCTTTGTTAGGGGTTTGTTCAACACTTTTCAGATTTTTATTTGTAAATAATTGTGAAATCCATGTAATATTTCCCCCCACTTCCAAATGATGCACTATTTTGTGTTGGTCCATTACATAAACTCACGATGAAATAAATTTTAATCTGTGGTTATACCATGACAAAATGTAGAAAAGTCCAAAGGGGGTGAATACTTATGCAAGGCACTGTATATGTCACTTCTGGTCTGCCTCCACTCTGTCTCAAGCAAGGACCACAGCACTGATCCAAACTGCAAGCAGTCATGCTAACGTAATTCATGCAGCAGGTTCTGAAGTAGAAATAACGACAAGAGGAAGAAGATAATGATATGGAGATAATACTGTGTAAAGACAAGAGGAATCAACTGCCCCACAAATAAGATACGAGGTGTAAAGTGGGTGGTGAAGTCATGCAAGACAAAGATAAATACAGTATGAGTTTTTAGAGACCTTGTTTCTCTGAGACTTTCTTTGAGAATGAGGAACAACATGAGCAAAAGCATAGTAACAACAATAGATCACCTGAATATGTACAGTTTACTCAAATAAAAATTACATTTATTTTTAAGAATTTTAGCTTGTAGTGACGACCCCACAGTAAATGACCCGCTAACTCTGTAGTTCCCCTCAGCTCTATCAGGCTTTAAAGCATGTTTGCTCCTTCATTCCTGTCCACAGATTGAATGTTTTGGTTCACTCCTTCTGCATAGCTATACAATACAAATATTTGTAAAGAAATCCCAGTACAGGACCTCCCAGCATTAATTCCTTATAAGAAATCATCAGTAATGACTCCTATTTACCCCTGATTCTGATACATGGCATCCTGCATCCTGCAACAGGCATAGTTTAATTTGTTTTTCTATATTGTCTAAATGTGACTCTTATTATCTTAAACAGTATCTAAACAGCATGTGATGCAATACAGTTCGACCACGTGTGCAGCAGATAGATGTTTCTCAACTGCACCTCCCTGTGACCACCTCTGCAAAATGCTCTAGATTTAACAAAAACAACACCAGATCATGAAGTACAGTATAACAGAAGATTGTCATGATCTAAATTCACTATTATGCTTTCATAAGGAAAAACAACTAATGTTAAAGACTTACAAAATGTAAAACCTTTGTATATATAGAGAGGCACACATAATTCCTATTTCCCATGATGAAAGAAGACAACAAGCATTATTCAATGTAATTTACTGTCTCCCTGTGTCAACCGTTCTCTCTCATGGTAATTGGAAAATAGAGCGAAGTCTCAGGGCCCTGTCTAACAGCCGTTGCAAAACATAACACACTTGTCGTTGGTAGTTTCCGACAGATGTAGTTGTCCATTTCCTCTTCCTGTTCCACTTTCACTGATCTGATTAACCGTAGGTTTGTTGGTTTACAAACGGTGTGTGTTGCCACATAGCATCTAGAGAGAGACAGTGGAAAGCGACCCTAAGCCTGTGGACCAACAAAACCCATGTCTGATGTCAGTTATAGAGTATTTCCAACCTATTTTAAAGGTTTTCAGGTTGTGAGATTTAGGTGGAAAGAAATTTAATATAAAATAATCCTATAGTGAGATTTTCACTAGTGTGTGATCATCTAAACTGTATGAATTGTTGCTTGCTTTACCATAATATTTAAAAACGTTATATTTACATCTGGAGCAGGTCCTCTCTACGGAGGACGCCATGTTTTGTACAGCAGCCCGGACTGGACAAACTACTCACCTTTTAAGTGTTTGTGACAACTGAAGGCTGCCACAGGTTCTCTTTCACATTTGGAAAGGGAAGAGGAGGGTGAAATGAGGGGTATTCAGCTGTAATATGCAACTCCACCACTAGATGTCACTAAATTATACACCCTGAACCTTTAAAGCAGTGCACGTACACATTGCTTGTTACACACACATATGGTCTAATTGTGATCTGAGTGAAAATAAACTCCTCCCTCTAACTGCCTGGAAAATCCACTTTTCTAATAGCAATATGGATAGATTACTTTATTTTTACACTGTATATACCATCTCTATTTCAATTCCTTCTATGTACACATTTTTACATGTGTTTTTATCCTATTTTTATATTTGATCCTTTACCTTGTAGTCTCATATTGTATGTGTGAGGGGTGTTGGGTATTAGGCATTTTTTGCTCCACACAAAATGTCATTGTACCTGTACAGTCAGTGACAATAGACAATATATATTCTTTTGAACCTCTTAATGGCTTTTATGGATATAAACTCATTAGTTTATTGCATGGTATGGTCAGAAACACATCCAGACTATAAGAGCAGCGCTTTTCAAACCATGCAGCCTCTTTTCCACCGTCAAAGAAGCATAAGTGGATTGGGACACGCCCTGAATGCCCTCAATGTGTAAGGCACTTCACACCATGTGCTTACATCGAATATAGAGCCCTTATTCTTTGACTTACAGTTCATCGCTACATTACATTTAGAAGAGTTTACTGTAAAAGGCTTAGAGGTTTTGCTGTCGGCAAAACAAATCCCGAGGTCATGAGATTCAGCGGTCTTCATGTATAACACACTTCAAACTATCTTTGAATGGTCCACTGGAGATGAAGGAGGGAGGTCGGGGTGCAGCACTGTCTATTCAGCAGAGGATGTGCAACCAGCAGATTTGAGCCTGTCCACAAACACAAAGGATCACTTCAGGCGGCTATTTTGAGTAGTTGTAAAATGCGAGTTAATATTTAGTTGCAACAGACCAGATGAACGGCCTGAAGATTACTGAAGTCAGAGTGATTCCTCACACTTCGTTTGAGCTTGCATTCACTTAAATGGCACGTCTGCCGGCAGACTAGTCACATACCAAACATTTAACAAATACCATCATAAATACTTACTTTCCTATTTAACTGAGTCCATCTATCCAAATAACTTTGTATATTACGTGTTTATGCTTTTATTCAGCAATTGTGTTATAATTTTACGTTAGAATATATTAGATTATATTTAGTTCATAGTATCAATTAAAATGTAAAACACTTAATAAAATTAGCAAAGACATTGTAATATTGCTGTGTGACATAACTTCAGACCGCACCAAATAAACAATAAAAGATCTTTGCGCAGGTATTTATTGAATTATGGCTCTGGGAAAGTCGGGAAAGTAAAACCCGACAAATCTACAGTGTCTCTGGACCAAATCTATTTTTCAACAACTATATAGTGCCACATGTGTAGCAATCTGATAAATAACTACTAATAATAAAAAAATCTACGTCCACCCTCTGAGCCTCCCCTAAAAATCCTTGAATGGTTTACTTGAGAACAAGTGTTCGATGCATTTGATGCTCAAAATTCCGAGGGAAATAAAGGGTCTAATACACTTAAATATTTAGCTGACATTTGCACACTAGAAACACTGTATTATTTGACCTAGTAAAGCCATGAAGCCTTGGAAAATAATTAAAAGTACAAAATAAGTTAAGATCACAAATCACATTATTGATGGTTCAGACTGAAGTCTTTAAAACCAGGCCACTGATGTGCAGCGGTATGACAATGGTTGTATCTCTCTCTAGATCAGGATGTTAAAAAAACATTTGGGGGAAAATACAACCCTCTGGCAGATAAAGTAGTTCAAATTAGTTGCACCAAGACCAACTGGAATATTAAAATGCTGTTGACACAGTTACGAGCCAGTCAAGCTACTCACTTCAGAATACCACATCTTTGTTTCTTGTTTGAAACAGATTTGAAAAATATAAACTTAGTGATATTATAAAGTAAAATTTATTTCACAGGCCTAATCCTTAAGAGGAACAATTCAAATATAAATTTAGAACACATTTTCTTAGGTAAGATTTTTTTGGTTGATAGCATTCTGACACTAATATTATCTACAGAATGTTAAAAGGTGATGTGAAAGACATCTGTGTTGTATCAAAGAAACATGCATGGGGAAGTTAGCATGCTTACCGGCTAGCCACCTTAAAAAGCTACTTCTTGTGACACCCAGGTGAACGCACAGCTACCCAAAAGTGAAGCCAAAGTATCTCTACCCCCCCCCCCCTGGTGGCTGGCTGCAGCTTAGATCATACATATAATAAATTAAATAAAGGCCGATGCAACATCGACCAAACTAAAAAGGTAAAAGTACAAGACAGAACATTTTTCTCAAAGATGGTTTCTTGGAATGGGGTGAGCTGAGCCCTGATTGGTCCAGCCCATCCAGCTTTTTATACAATCCCTAGGCTTTGTGTAGTAATCAAAATAAAGCGGTTGAGGAAAATGCAGGTTGAGGAAATGCCTTCAACTGCAATTCAGTGCATTTACATTGGGCTGTGGCTACTTTACCTAAGTTCAAAATATATTATGTTTAAATCTTTGCAATAATTTATGAACTTTGAATTAACCTCCCAGTTGGAGGAAAACCCTCCTATTTCCCAGCTCAGCTCATGTTTCAGTGTCTTTTCTTCTGTGTCACTTTTTTAATCACATGAGCGTCACATGAATTGTCTGTGTCATCCATAGTTGGACATAACACAGAAAGGAGGCATTCACAGCGGGTTTAAAGAGATGGTATCAGTGATGCCCTTCACTGATACAACATGACCTGAGGGCAGTGCTGAGTCCCATGACATAGCACAACACTGAGGCCTCAATGGCATAAGGCTTATGCTTAAAGACAGAGGTGCACTTGTTTCTCCACACTTGTTTGTTTAGTGCGCAAACATGAGTCCATACAAACTTGTGCCCATATGTGTGAGTTTCATCATTTCCCTTTGTGTTTTAGTGACCCACTGCCTTAGTGACAAAGCCTCACTTTTTCTTTGTATGTTTGTTTCCCATGACTCATGACTTCTCCTGCATAAATGGGGGAATTAGATATTAAGAATCCAGCTGGTTTTCTTTTTTTGCTCTGCGACCTCTTTTCTCTCTCCGCACTTTCACTCCAACAATTTCTCATTTCCTCCCAGAACCAAGCAATCGTTTCTTTCCTGCGATGGTGAGAAAGTTTGATACCGTTCCCAAAGGCGTCCGAAATTGAACCGAGCAAACAGTGGTGACCCTGCAGCCACTCGCTTCAGTATCAGCCCGACAGAAACTGGTGAGAGGACTGATAAAGGTTGCTGTCCAGTGGTTCGATATAGTGAAATTAAACCTGAGAAATCTACAGCAATCAGTCACGGGGAAATTCAATACGTGCACATAAACAAAGACCCATGAGCAATGTTAACGTACACACGCCCACCGGCCCGACAACATGTGTCACATCTGGTCCCGGGCCACATCATTGTGTATCCGGGGGCTGAGTTCTTGTCGCACGGCTGGACTTGGGGTTCGACCATTGTGTTTGTGAGGTCAGATTTGTTGAATTTGGACTGAATCGCTGTCTTTCATGTGCTCGACTGCTCGCACAGACGATGGCCTCGTGGGAAAGGGTCGTTTAGAGCCTGGAAATGTGTGACTGTTAGACACACTTTAATACAGGAACCAGCTCACATGAAAAAGGATTTGAGAAGTGAGAAAAGTGAAATGCGTCACTGCGAGGAAGAAGTGGCGCTTAAAAATCATATTTTGTTCCTCCGTAAATATTTTTCGCCGGCTATTGTATGACAGTTTAAATACAGATTGATGGCTGGTACGATTACAAGCGAGCGCAGAGTGTTTAGATGGTGAGAAGTTCGGACTGTTTAGACTCACTACCTGCTCTTGTGCTTTAAGGTTTCCCCTTCCATGTCCTGTTACAACACCAGCACACACCACCCTCCTGTGTCTGTGAGGGGGACTGTGCTGTTAAAGGGCCCATTATTGTCTCGTCTGAGTGCATGAAATTCTTGTGATGTTCCACCAGAGAAACACAGGGAAGCACACGAGGGAGATGTTATCAGACTGAAGCATTGACTGCAAGTGGTTACAAAATAAACTGGTACAAGGTTTCATTTTATAAAAGTTTAACCTATTTAAGGCTTGAACCTTGAAACATTCAATAAAAAATATTTTGTTGTTGTTGTTGTGGTTGTTCCTCAGTGACACATGCAACAACCAATAGTTGGTGAAGCATAATTTATGACTTTTTAACCTGGAAATTAAATGATGCACAGGTTTATTTAGTTAGTTCAATATGCAAAATTGAATGTGTGTTAACTATTGTGGGTATTACCTGCAGCCACCAGTTGTATTTTATCAATGTGGGACGTCCGACATTAGAAACATTTTCCTGTGTCAGTGTTTCTCAGATCATTCAAAATTCCAAAAATTTAAAATAGTGACCATGTCTCCTACTGTGCCCCACTGGTTCCTGTTAAACATTGAGATTTAGTGTCTTGAAGTGTTTGATTGTAATATAATTATACCAATTTACATTATTAAGACTCTGTTGAGAACTGTAATGGTAAATGCTCTGTATCTTGTCCATCCACACATACATTCACATACACATTCATACAGTACATCTATGTGCAGCACTTTCTCTATCATACATCAGTCATACACGGCAGGCACAGACCTCAGGGGCTATTTGAGGTTCAGTATCTTGACTAAGGACACTTCAGCTCGCAGAATGAGGGAGGAGGGGATCAAACAACCGACCTTCTGGTTAGTGGACGACACGCTCTACCCCCTGAGCCACCGTTGTGTGTTCATTTTAAAATCGATTTTAAAATTATATTGCTGTCTTGCATAGAACTGCAAACAAATTTCATAATTCATACTTCTTCGTTCCCCAAACTTATTTTCTTCTCTGAAGTCTGGATGTTTATGTCACAGATGGTCCTGTAATTATATTCTTTGGCAGTTTTATAGGAGCAGGCCCTGCTTCAGGAAACCAGCGAACCTGCCAGCTGAATGTTGTCTGGGCCTGAGAGAGAGAGAGAGAGAGAGAGAGAGAGAGAGAGAGAGAGAGAGAGAGAGAGAGAGAGAGAGAGAGAGAGAGAGAGAGAGATGGGAGTGAGAGACGAGGCTTGAATTGTTCTCAACGGTAAGAAAGGAAGTGGAAGGGCAACTTCCTCTCGGTGTAACGCCGGGCACCATGGGAGGGAGAGGAGAATCGAAGGCGACACAATGGAGAAGGGGTTGGGTGCAGGGCAGACGGGAGGTGTTAACGGAGAGAGGATGTAAGCCAAGTGTGTGACTGGATGTGAGCGAGTGGATGAGAGAGAGTGAAGGTCTGGATGAATTATGCTGAGCCGAGACGACCTCGGAGAAAGTTTCCAGTTCCAGACTTTAGATTCTTGTGTTATTCCGTCTTGTTTGGTGCAGCAGCAGTATTTCTCAAGGTCTGACCCTGACCTTCCTCCAACGCAGCAGCACGCCTTGTGACTGCTTTGCATTCTTATCATAATCCTCCTCCATTGGAGATTGGATCATCTCAGACAAGTCTTTCTTGTAAGGGACATGGATGTTTTTCATTAGGTAACATCTGCACCTCAGTTGTTGCATTCACATAGACATGATTGGACACAAGTACGCAAATATGTGCCTATTCTGTTTGTAAAAGACATGTGACATATAAACCTATGTGAGGGAGATGTTCATAACCAGAAGATAAATCGTTCTCAAATGAAACCACAATTACAGAGCTTGAGAATAAACCTATAACGGCTGACATTTTGATATCTAATTTCCTAATGCTGGATTGTGGATGATGTAATGCAGATGTTTTTAATATCGTAACACCTGCTTTTCCTGCTACGATGCAACATGCTAACTGTCCTCCAGGACAAGGTTCCATTGATGGATTGAAGGACAAAGAGTGGAAGATGATGTGTGCATTACTTTTCTGACCTATACAGTGCTACACTGTGATTATTATGAAATATTGGGGATTTATTCGCATACAAATGTAAATTCCTGCGGTGTTGGTTCTGATCAACCTGCTAACTCATTTTATGGTAATTTAGGGGCGGCAGAAACAAGCCAACAGTGACATATTATTACACTTTGGGTAGATTTACATATATTCAAAGATACATAAACGTTCAAGTTTTTCTGTCCACCTGATGGAATCTTAATAGTATTACCTCTTCTTTCAGCTCAGTTTGGTTTACCACTATATCTGCTTCTTGGAGATCCTCCTCATTTCCATGTCTCAACGCAAATGTTGAATAGCCATGTGATCCATTATTAAAAATCACACATTGATTAGATATAGTTTGATTTAAGATTTTAAAGGGAAGTTTTCCGGTGCTTTAATATGTTGAATATTATTACGTAAACATACTCATAGCTCTGGCCCTGGGAATCGGATTATGTTAATGTTTTAAACATCTGAGGTCTGAAACAAAGGGAGGATGAAAGGAAATTAGGATTTTGGATAAAAGCGCTTGAAGGGTGACTAAGGTGCTGAGAAAAGCGGCGCAAGGTGGAATGCTGTGGCTGTGTGTATCGCTCAGGGCAGGAAGAGCTGAGAGTTGAAATGTCTGTGGAAGGCAACACCCTGTGTGTCTCTATCAGGGGAACACATGGCCCCCTCGACACAGGATGATTTCCCAACTCCTGGTTCCCTCGGTCGGCCAGCTGCCCAACACAATGTTATCTGCGGATAGGAGCGCGGGCACACACGGTCAGCCAACCTCCTCCAAACACCCGCCAGAGTTTCTCACACACTTTGAGAGGGTGAGAGCAATGATTTATGATTAAATGTTTTTTCCTCGAATGAAACCTAGTCACCCCTACATTGACCAAGACGAACAGGAAGTCATAAAACACAGCCACAGAGAAGTGTTTAAGACAGAAAACAACCCCCCCAAACTTTATTCAATCTGAAAAAATGTCCCCAGACATTTATCTATTCGAATTCGATGTCAAGTATTTAGCAGAGAGGAGGGGGCTGAAATAAAAGGCCTGCACGGCTTATTCGTGGCTCTTGGCCGGCGACTGCATGTGGCACGTCCACTGGACCTCATGAACAATACCGTCCTTTCATTCACTGTTTGTTTTCAGGGATGTATGTCGCACATGTAAACACACGTACAGCCCTCGTCTGTCTTCAGCCGTCATCATACACACATAAAAGATATATACTCGAACAAAGTCGATCTGTTCACACACGCGCGCGCGCACACAGACACACACAGCGCCCATCTGTCTTCATGTCTTGGTTGTCTTGGGTGAGGGGTCTTATAGATATCCCTCTTCCTGCGTTTGTTAGGCCGCTCTTTTCGCTGTGACTGGACGATGGGATGCTGTAAGTCCACATTGGTGACGGGGGGGGGGGGGGGTATGGCATTAGGAGTGCGAGCTTCCTCCGACTCTGCCCACATCTTGATAACCTTGTTCTTAGAAGGGCGTAGGAGGAACTGACAAGGTCCAATGCATGAGTGTTGTTTGCTTTCATTTTGTTAAACCATCAATTGTACAAAGAAACCTACAGCAATCTTATGAAAACCGTTTTCAGAATAAAAACATTGATAGAGGGTTTGAACAACGGCCCCAACAATACTGGCTACATGAGGCTAATGGGCCTTTTTCATAGCAGACATTTGGACTTTGCACCCAACGCAGCAAAATCAGTCTCCTTCTTTAACATCTTCCGAGATAATTTCATGGTGATCACGGAATGGAGCCGTGGGAGAGAGGTACCACCAATACTTCAGTCTCAGCTCTCAATTATGACGTTTCATTGTGTTGTTATAGTTTATCAAATAACTGATTAGCCTACATTCAAAGCTTATAATTAAAATGAGCACTTGAACATTATCTGATAAGAGCTACCTAAAAGGAAATGTGTGGTTTTGATACAAAGACTAAATTGAAGACATCGTTTCTCAATTCAATAAAATGCTCTGCAATGTCGTGCAATGCTACTCCTGGTGTTACAGATTGCTATGAGCACACTTTACATACAGTATTTCTGTCTAACTGGCGTCACTGAGTCAGACTGTATGACTCCTTCTCTCCTTGTGCTGATGTTACACCGTTGGTTCGACACGTCACAAATAAACACGTCAGTGGTTTTATTGCCAAGTTAAACAAGAACTAAAAGACACTTTGTCTTCCAGGCTGTGGTTCCTCCACTCACCACCTGCTGCCTTCTAATATAATTTGCACATAATTACACATGTGTGACCCACATACTGTTGAGCGTATAGTCGTCACTAATACCTCCAGTATTTCAGTCAGGGTCAGAGGTCGGCTGATAACAATAGCATCAGTCTGAATGTGCAGACTGAAACCATGCTGGAAACAGATGAAGTCGTGAGTGACAGAAGTCTGAAATACATGACAACTGACTCGTCTGCCAATGTCAGCTTCTGGCTATCCCCCCCCCCCCCACCACACCACACACACACACACACACACACACACACACACACACACACACACACACACACACTCAAACCTCTGTCCTCCTATAGTGAGCAAACAGCACAGCCTGTTTGCCTGGAAACCTATTAGACATCTTATTAAAATTTCAAGAAATCCCATTTAAGAACAAAGTAGCAAATTAATACTACAACAAGTGTTGCCTGTGTTAAAAGGCCAAAGCCTGACGCTGGTCTCTGCACCAAAGAACTACTAAAAACATAAAGGAGCCACTTTGTTGCACTGGAACACTGACACGTTCTTTCATGACGATGAACAGGGGCGCTGTAGTTTATCTGAATTAAATCCATGTGTACCATTTTGCTGCTAAAACTCGCTAACCCACGAAATATATATTAATCTACAGTTGAAAATAGTCCACAAAAAATGCGATATTTGCCCATGCTTGAAGCTGAGGGAGAAGATTGTTGTTTTTTCAGGGTCAAGTTCACAGACAAGGAAGAAAGTGATCTTTTTGGTCTCAGGATCCATTTTTTTAAGGACAATACGAGCAAGAGACAGCTCAACACACTTCTTAGTCCACTCACTTACTTATATTCCAATATGTCCTCACTTAAAAGTGAATTTTCCTTTGGATGCCCTGCAGCTCGGCCAATTAAACTGTCCTTCGGTTATTTTGGTAGGTAAGAGACAAAGCTGGTGGAGGATACAGCTTCCTTTGGTGATGACTTACTACAGATTTACAACACATTACAAATATCTATTAACCATACACAACAGCCATATAACTTATAAAGTGTGCCTCACTAGACAGTGGCAGCCTCAGTTCATTTCAGGGCTTGAGCAGTTGCACTTTTAAACCAAGCATGAAAAACAGTTGATAAAGAAATAGGATTTTTCATTGAAACAAATAATTTTGTATTAAAAGGAAAAAGGGAAATAAGCTACAAGAGGACAAAGGTATAAAGGAAGAGGAGCTAACACAAAAAGGTAAAATGAATGAAAAAGGTTGATAGTATTTTTTACCTCAGCAACAGGATGTTTTGGACTCAGGACAACATGTCACCACTCGGTGCAAAGTGCAGTAAATGGGTCTGCTTGACAGGAAGTCTGTGACAAAACAACATGCCAGTGCAATAATGGATCACTTAAGACGGTAATTCAAGGACGGTTTACGCAGAAGCATGAGTGAGTAACAGTTTGAACTTGTGCTGTATGCGTTCGCCTCAGCTGGAGCAACCTTGACTTCCTCTTCTCTGGAGTTTAACGCTGCATTTCATTATGGTTTAGGCAGCCGCCAGTGGAGGACAGTGATGAGTTGGAGGGTGAACATGAGGCTGTGATGACCGTGTCCATCAAGCCTGGCTTCCCTCGGACTGGAGTGAGGCAGGGCTGAAATGGGTCTGTGTCACGAGCAGGCAGGGGTCACGCTGGTGGTTTGGACAGGGAGGGCAACACTAATGCATCCTGGCAGCGGGGGCTTTTTCCATCAAACACTCAAGCACACATACTCAACATTCAAACACAGGAGCGCACCATAAACACCCGCAGTAGTTGTCTCCCTTCTCATTGCTCCAGATCTCTCTGTAACCGACACACCGAGACGTCATCCGTGGCAGCACTTAGGAGAAGTGATGCGATTAAGTGAAGTCGTGGAACATGACTTCTTTGTTACGAATCCCTTCAATCTGGAACTCTGTGTGAACGTGGTTCCACTTTTAAATCCATCCTGATGAGCAGCACAATGGAAACGAGAGAGTTGCATTTAAACTGTGGAAGGCTAAGTAATTAACAATTAGCAGCAGAAAATGTCCATTTCTTCAAACGGCCGACGAGGACTCAGGGGAAGTGGAAAGCTCCGTGGGCTTTTGTTTAAGGAACTTCCAAAATAACAATGAACCCGTGACCAGCAACCTTTTCAAGATGCAGAATGGAAAACGATGATTTAGTCTAAGCATTAGTGCAACATGAGGTAGCACGAACAGAACATGCACTGACCCACTCCTTATAAATAGGCTTTACGCAGGAACGTTTGTTTTTTTCTTGTGAGAGCAAGAAAGGACTTAATGCAAGTCCAAGAACAGATGAAATATTTAGGAGGGATACAGCAGGGATGATGTTTCAGGGTCATTGCTCCTGGCCAGAGGTCTGGCAGGGTTGGTCATGAGATCCCTATTACTCAGTTTTCCCAGTTATTTATACATGCAAAACCATTCTGTCTGCTCTCTGATCAAAGGCACAGTTGTTTTAGAGGAGATTTCAGCATTTTAGATCACTCACTCAGGCCATGTCATTGGTGGGACTAGGAAAATTGTGTCAATGAACCACAAAACAAATGTTGATTATGTTTGATTCCATGAAGCTGACAATAAATAATTCCTGAAATGGCAAATGGAAATAACCTTTTAAAGGAGTTTAAGGTAGTTACAACAGAAGTTTGACCCTCATGACTGTGTGGTTAACATGAAGCTATACAACCAGGCGCCTGTAAGCTAACCTATACATTTTCAGCAGAGATCACATATTTTTGTTTAAATCCCATTGACACTGGTGTTGGATCTTTTCACCACCAACTCTCTTGACATTTCTGTGGAGAATCTCCGGAGTTCAGTGGAAGTCTCAAAGCAGCTTAGGTCTTATGTGTGGTTCCAAACACACAAAGTGTAAAAATAACACCTAAAGCTTTGCCTTCCCAATGATTTCTTGGCTGGGTGCAGTTAATCAAGTGAAGCTAGCCAGTTTCTGGCGGTAGCGTCATATTATGTTATGGTGAAGGTCTGAAAAAAATGTCTTTATTTGGTTACATTAGGGCCTATTTCTTGACCAAGCGCTGTTCCTCTGTAAAATTAAGCTAAAGGCTAGCCATCTCCAGGTAGGAGCATCATATCAAATTACCATTCAAATGTGAGAAGAATTGATTTGGGTGGTCACGCCCCCAGCTATCTTCTCCATTTACAGTCACTTGAAAGATGGGAGCTGGGCTCACCATCTCCTGGAGGTATCATATGTTATAGGTAAAGATTTGAGGAAAATTAACTCATTTGAAGCCTGAAATCTACCATCGGCAGATGGATACCCTTGCTTTGTTCCAGTAAGTAACTGCACTTGGCCCAAAAAGGTTGAGAACATAAACTCGAGTGGTTAAATTCCTGTTTATTTCTTGGCTCGGTGCAGTTACTTGCTAGAATTGAGCTCAGCTAACCATCGGCTGGCGGTACCTTCATACTGTATCACCATGAGGATTGGACTAATCTCAAGGACAAGAGAAATATGCCATTGAGAGTAAAGTCACATTTGTTGTTGAAAGTGCCATGCACGCGTATTCCCTCACCACATAATTGAAATGCCTTTGAAAGTTTGCCCTTTAGCAAGGAGGAATCAAACCTCGAAAGCCTTCCAGTATATAATAATAGCGTGTATCTGCGGGCAGGCTCGGGCACTGAGAGATAATCCCGGCCTGAAACTCACACCACATACAGCAAGAGAGGGATCGGAGGAGGAAGGCAGCAAAAAGAAGGATGTTTTAGTTTTGTTTGTTACTCTTTGTTTGCATCCAAGACCTCAGCGTGGGGGGGTTCAGAACGACACAAGCCCTGAGAGGAGCAGGAGAGAGCCCAGAGAGAAATCAGGCTTTGAGGTAATATATACATTATATTTCTGTCTTTATTTTCAGCTTCTTGAAACCCAAACAGTTATGATTCAAAATAATAATAAAAAAACAAATTTTAGTAGCCTACCTCTATTCCATTAACTCATCACATTCACTTAGTTTCACCTTTATTCAGATTGAAGTCGCAGAAGCTTAAGTAAACACATCATCGACCTTTTGACAAATAAGACAGCACAGAAAGAATCAGTCACTGAATTAAATATGTATTTCTTTGATGTCTCGCCTTACAGGGATTTCATTGTGCCTGGTGCGGTACAAGTGCAAAGGAGCACTCGGTAAATAGGATTCTCTGGAAGTTTACTCTGAGTGGAACTGCCATTGATCCCAGAAAACAATTCCACTTCCTCCCCTGCTGCCGGAGAATGCTTCCCAGCAAAAAATAGAGAACCAGGGATGTAAGAAGAAAAAGGGAGGTGGTGGGGGAGAGAGGAGGAGGAGGAGGAGATGGAGGAGGAGACAGAAGGCAGGGCCATGGGGGGGGGGACTCTCGTGATGCCCAGCTTTTCTTCTCGTGCCCCCCGTGTTGACTAACAGTCTGGCTTTGGGACGACACTGAGCTCGGACACCGTCGTCAAGAGGCAGCTCCTGTCATTGTTCAAAAGAAGAAGGTGGTCCCTCCATCACACTCGTCCTCACCTGCCATCTCACCAGGGCCTCTGACATGGAGCCTCTACCTCTTTAGAAGCAGCCGCCCAGAAAACTCTCCAGCAGAACAGCAGGTAAGAAAGCAAATTAACTTATCACAAGTTAGAAGACTTGCAGATGTTTGGGTAAACGCTGTCCGCATCCCTCTTCAAGACTGTATTAGTCTCTAAGGGAGACAGGACACAGTATCTCAGAGGCCTGGTGTATGTTTGCATCGTCCCCGTCGTCCAGGCAGGTACAGCTGCCCCCCCACTAGCTCCCTCTTCTTTCATCTCGCTCTGTTTGTCTTCTCCTACTTTGCCTTCTCTCCTCATAACTCCCACACGAGTCAAATACATTCAAACAAAGACAGAGCCACCTGCAGTGTGGGCAAACTGGATTTAGACTCAGAGAGACTGTTTCCTGTCTCTTAACCACCGTAATATGCCAATATATAAAAAATTTGGAAGTGTTTTGGCTCTAACTAAGGCATACAGTCATACTGCTGTTCTCTAATCTGAATTGATGATATGCATGGCTAAAAGTAATCAAGTAATCAATCAACCAATAATAGAAAAATGCTGGAAAACTGAAGAAAAACATACTTTTTATTAAGGAAGGTTGCCAGCTCAGAGGTAAACAAAAAGACAAAGGAGGGGAAAACTGCACACAAATAAGTCTAATTTAATGTCTTTATTCAAAAAACTAATGTCAGAATATCCTAAGAAAACATATCAATATGACAAAGTAGAAATACTTCATAACAAGTAAAACCTTGTGTTCAAAATGTTGCTCAACAACATGTATAGTTAAAAGTATTCCCTACGTATAGATAAAATGTGTCGTGCATTATACTCTAACACTCGATTATCAGTGTTTTACCAGATTTAATGTTATAGTTTGACAGTTACCTATTTCTTTTCTGGTATAATTTACTAAATAACAATCAATCAAATATAGTTGTATAAATATAGTGGAATAAAAAGCACACTATGTAATTTCTGAAATGAGATTGAGGATAAGTATTAAAAACATTCAAGTAAAGTGCATGTACCTCAGAGTGCTTAACTACGCTGTAAGAGTCATTTCAAAGATGTTAATGATCCATCACTTCTTAAAAAATTGATTCGTAAAAGTGACATGATTCAAGATTTTGTTTTAAAAGCCATTAAAGTATCGAAAAAAGGATCATCGCTTCAATCAGCAATCTGAGCCGGAGCCGAAGTTCTTCTATTTCACACTGAGGACAATCTGACACTAAAAGGAAATCAGCATTTTTGCAATAGTGTGAATAAAGTGTCCTCAATAAAAAAGCAATATAGCCAGATGATGTTGCAAGCTATATAATCCAATACGTACATTATTACATTTTATCACAAATAAGATAGACTTCAAATGATAAAAACCAAAACAAACATCCAGTCTGTCACTCTCCAGGAATAGCAGCAATCCAGATATTTCAGTCAGCACGCGTCTTACACAGAACCTTCCTCCATGAAAACGCCTCGCAGCTGTCTCCCCTGACGGCTCCAGTGTAATGCCATATGCAGCCAAACAATGGATCATAGCAGGGCTGTGGGTCTGTGTACAGTATGTGGGCAGATGAAGAGCCAGACCGCCATGTAAGGTAGCAGGCAGCGCATCGGCCCGCCGGCTTCTGCTGGTGTGACTGATATATGGCAGCCTAGATCCACGCTGGCCTCTAAGGGCTTGACGACAGGTGACTCACACAAGTGGGACGTTTTCTCCCCCACATCCCACATCAGACGCACTTTGTAGGTCACACTCGCCCGAAGCCCACCCTCTCCACCAGACCCGATACAGCCAAACTTAAACGTGCTCATCCTTGACCGTTACGCCGGCACTCGTGGGGCCGAGCAGCAGTTCAAGTTCGAGAGGCACGCTCCAAATGTAACGGTTGAACTTCAACACATAAGTGCAAATTGTCGTTCTAACACAATAAACAGGCCTCATCTCTCCCCATAAATGTCTTCATTATGCCTCGGCCCAGAAATCAGTATTGATCCCTCGGGCTGGTGGTAATAAAAGTCACTGAGCTGCATTCTGGGTATGTTTGGCATCCTGTGTGCAGATCTGTTGATTTGAACTCAGACTGACGGAGCTTTTGTACCGAGAATCGAGCGGCTGTGTGGTTTGGTTTGACTTGTTCCGCGAGCTCAAGCTGTGTCTGTTCCACTGAAACACTGCTGAGCTGTCACAACGCTGCGACTTTAAGTGTTGCTGGCAGAGATATTTTGGTTCGAGAGCTGCTGGCACATGGGCTCCTTGTTTGGGATCATTTAATACGAGCTGCCACGTACAGTTTGTATATCTTAGTGACTCTGCTAAATCAGGGAAACTCCTATAGAGTTATTAACAATCACGGGAATTTAAACAACAAACAATGAAGCTAAGCAGAATCTGGCTCGGAGGCAGTTTGTGGATTCGGACATTAAGTATTCATTGGATTGTGTTGTGTAGTTATGTTGTTTAAAAGAAAGAGGACGAATTAAGAGAAGAGGTTTACAGATGAATAACTCAGGATTGTTTTCCCCTCTACTCTCCTAAAAAGCCCATCCAACATTATTTTACCTAAAATGGTGATGACTGTGAGATTTGTCATTTCTGAACAACTTTTCCCATAAATATTAATCCCCAAAAAACAGCAGTGGTCAGTAAGAAAAAATGTACAAAATTACAGGATATTGGTGTTACATTAGTTCTTGTAATAAATGCACGGCAATGGATTCCATAAAATACCCTACTAAATGAGTATTAAAGGTGGTCTATCTCCTGAGGCCACCATGCCAAATTTGGGTCTCTCAAATATTTTTAGATCCCAACTTCAGGGGCCCCTCCATTGTGAGTCTGTGTGAGCGAATAATTCCCTCTCGATGTCAAATACTTTTTTTCTGGGAAAGAAATGACTTTTCTCTTTCTAATGAGCACAGTACATGTACTTGTCACACAACGTGGCTTTTAGGGCTGGCGCGTTGAGATGTGATGGAAGATTGCCAAAAAATCGACTCAATCTCCAGCAAATCCTCTCACACATGTAATAACACAACTGCACTTTTCCTTCCACTGATGTTCGTCTAAACATACGTTCAAGGGAAGCAGGCAAAGGAAATGTACACCGCCACCGGCTAATTGTTTGTATTTTTATGAGGATGTCGCGGAGACGGCCGTGTATCCTGATCCTCAATGAGGATCCGGAGTCTGTCAAGCGTGGCATATGGAGCTGAAAGATGTACATGACTCAGGGGTTGTTTAAATCAACCCGGCCCCCTGTTGTTCCTGGTCTGTGGATTCAGTGCAGGCGGAGGGGGGACCAGTGTTGGAGACACAACTGTTTAAACTCATAGGCAGCTTTTATTTTACTTCTCTGTTTGGAAATACAAACTGAAGAGTTAGAAATGTTGGAAATGCAAATAAAAATGACACTAACATAACTGAAACTGCGCGTCACGTTCAACTGTGCAGTAAAACACATCGTGATGCGCTCCTATAAAACTTTAAACGCCTGGCTGAGGGGCCGTCTCATCCCACACTGAAGGAGAGTCACTGCCCTCTAAGGTAAAACCGTGTCCAGCAGGCCGGAGAATTTATCGTTGTGCTACAGGGTGAAGAAAACACACTGCCTTTATTCCTGTAGCTCTGCAGCAGACTTCACTCCACACTGGTGCAGTTTGGTGGCTGCGTTTTCCTTCCCTTTACCTCTGTGAGCTGCCTGGCTGCCGTCCAGACCAGCTGAGTGTCAGTAGGCCTCTGAACGGAGAGTCAAACACAGCCACATTCACTGGGGCCAGTTTGACCGTGAAGTGGTGAAATCACTGCAGTTATTGGCTGCACGGTTCCCACAGTGTCCGCTTTGTCACTCTGTCACACCAGTTTATCATCTCTCGACGACACCTTTCCAGTACGTGACGCCCACGTGAGATCATCCCTGTGCAATCTGCTCCATTTGCGCAGCTCACCGTTCTGAGCGCCTCATAACCAGATTGTCCATTACTCCTCCTTTACTCTACCAGAGAAATGATAAACAAATATGACAGCCGGGACGCTCCACAGGCAAACCAGACGGCTCAGCACAGGGCACGATGTGTCTCAGTAAATCCCCGGTTATTGCCGGGCTCTCCGAAGGCCAACTGGAGTGCAGGTATCACAGAGACAGAGGTGGCAAAAATATGCTTTTAGAGCCGACAGGTTCTCTTGGCTGCCACTTTTTCAAACTCCCCTCCCTCTCCCTTTAATACCTTGTCCCTCTTGTCCTTCGGAAATCATATTGTTTGAGATTGCTTCCTCTGAGAACAGGAAGGGGTAGTCGAGGGAAAGAGACGAAGACAGCTGCCTTTTTCCTGGCAGGTCTCATATTGTCATGTTTAGCGCTTTCCCACGGCTATAGTGTTTCTGTTTATTGTTTTCATATTGTATCGGTATAAGTATGATGGCCCAACAGTCCCCTTATGAAACCACATTAACATAACATTACATGTCATTTTGCGGAATGCATTATCCAAAGCCACTTACATTCAAATTCTTTCAGGGGCCATTTATAGGTTCAGTATTTTGCCGAAGGGCACTTAGATTGGGAAGACTGAGGATCGAACCGCCAGACTTCTGGCTGGAGGACGACCCTATGGATTTAAATTTGGATCTGCACCAAATCTCACACACTCGTAAATATCAGTCCCCTGAATATACATGAAAATGACGTGAAAGGGAAAATACTTGTAAATTCCTGGATCCATCACCTGATACTGATCCACACCAAAATGGAATGGAATCCCTTTACCCACACTGCATCTTTCCACCAAGTTTCGTCCGTGCTGTAGTTTTTACGCAAAATATACTCAACTGATTGCCTTGAAACTCTATGGAGCGCTGTGTAAGGGGCCTGACCCAAGAAAGAACCCGTTACTTTCAGATAAATAGATCCAGATAAACGGGAAGATCCACAGGTATTTTTCAACTTCATTTGACAAAGCAAGATGGTGCATTGCCTTGGTGGAGATAAACACACTCCCTGAGCAGCATATTTTACATTCAGGAGCATGAGATGATATTTCACATCACATATTTGAACTTTGAATCAGTCCAGGAAGAGATTTCTTTGTTGCCAGGGTCTGAGTAAGTGCGGAAAACCGTTGTCAGTAATATCAGATAAAAAAAAAAAAAACACAAGACCATTTTAATGTGTACCTCCTGTTATTGTGCAGGCTGGACACCTCACCTCCTTCCCCTAGACTCCAGTTCTGTTTCTGATTTATTCCAGTAAAGATCATGAGCTTTATCCGATCAAGCCTCTGGCGAGTTTTCTCAGTTCCCAATTCCCTAAACTGAGCGTCCAACTGGTCTCCAAAGGTGACCATCAAGCGGATATTAGGTGCATACTGGAAAACAAGTGTCACACCGCCGACTTTCCTGCGCTGTGCACTGGTGTTTATCAGCCCTGGGCGTGGATGGAGTTTCCTCTCCCACATGTCCTGGCGGGGGTGTTTTATTTGCCACCTCCCCATGTTGTAAAGATAAAGAGCACAACGCTATGATTTTTCCATCTTACTGCCATATATATACTTCACAGAGACACCGAAAGAGGGGGAGAGACAGACAGAGAGACAGACAGAGGGTCATGTTCATTTAGACCATCTCTCTCTCTCTCTCTCACACACACACATACATAACCGGGCAGGCAATTCAGATCCCGGCACCCACAGTGGACTATTTAGCAGGATCTCTGTGGGGACATGGACGCGGCCGCTTATGGATCACACATGGAGGGAGAGGAGGGATGGTAAGAGATAACATCAACTCTCTGTTTGGCTTTTTTTTCACTCTCTGTTAGTGTAATTATTAGACTGTGTATCCTTTCCTCTACCTGGCAGACCATTAAAGTACCAGTTTGTTTTCTATGGCTTTGCCGTGGAGGGCGGCTACTTCATGTGTGTGACGTGTTGGAAAAACCTGTCAAACTGTAACTCTCAGCCGTTCTTTCTTTATGTTACAACTCGTCTGCTCTTTGAGCTCCAATTGCATAGAAAAAACTGTAGGTAGGCTCATCAACACGGTGCATATAGATGTCCTAGGTCATCCCTCACTGGAGTTTGATGAGTTTTCCTTAACCCCTCCATGTTTGGTTCATACCCAAACTATCACACTCGTACATAGACAGACACGCACCACATAGATGGAGGAGTCTGATTGAGGTTTGAGATGGTTTGGATTTGCGGCTCGTACGAGGGTTTAGTGGTTGCAGCGGACATCAAGGTCCTCGTTGTGAGTGACGTCTGCTGGTTAACGTGCCACAGGCCAGATGGAGCTCAGGCAGGGTCACGGCATCAGGAGGACAAAGGTTTCCTGCTTTGATTTGCCCAGCGGCGGCCAGTTAACCTCTATCTGTCATATGCAATTTGGAATGGGAAAAGAAGGAACTTAGAAAAACAACAACACACATGACATAATATGACATATTTCTCTTAAAACAACTGGATTATTTACTTTTATGTGACTTCTGAACTTCCTCTCCCTCCCTCCCCCTGTCATTCTCTTTCTCTCATGGGAAAAATGGCTGTTCTCATGCCATAGTGTCCAGTCCTCAAGCACTTCACAGACAGAGAAGCTATTTTTATGTATACGATGCTACACACAAACACGCCGAGGTCATTTCTTCAGCAGGAATGAGCAGGACCTACAGATGCCTATGACTGATAAACTGTATTTATCTCTTTTTCCTTCTCTCCCTTCTTCCGTCCCCTCTCCACCCCAGTGACTTCACCTTTTCACCTCCACCACCCCCTCATCTTGAACCCTCTCTCCTCCCGCTCTGATCTCTGTGTCTCAGGTGTGTGTGTGCTAGGCCTGTGAGCAGCAATGGGGGACTGGAGTCTCCTGGGGAATTTCCTAGAGGAGGTCCAGGAAAACTCCACTTCAGTCGGGAAGGTCTGGCTCACCATCCTCTTCATCTTTCGCATCCTTGTGCTCGGCACAGCCGCCGAGTCCTCCTGGGGCGACGAGCAAAGTGACTTCCTGTGCGACACTCAACAACCGGGTTGCACCAACGTGTGTTATGACAGCGCCTTTCCCATCGCCCACATCCGTTACTGGGTGCTGCAGATTGTTTTCGTCTCCACGCCATCCCTCATCTACATGGGGCATGCAATGCACACGGTGCGCAGGGAGGAGAAGCGGCGGAGGATAGAGCAGGAGGAGAGGGAGGGAGGAGGTGATGGGGAAGGAGACCTGGAGGGGGAGAAGGAATACTTCCAGCAGAAGGAGAGCGTGAAGGATTTGAAACCTGTGTCTAATGGGATTGGTCGTATTCGCCTGAGAGGAGCGCTGCTGCAGACTTACGTCCTGAGCATCTTGATCCGCACAGTAATGGAGGTGACGTTCGTCGTGGTGCAGTACATGATCTATGGGGTGTTCCTCAAAGCACTGTATCTGTGCAAGTCATGGCCCTGCCCCAACCCGGTCAACTGTTACATGTCCCGGCCCACAGAGAAGAACGTCTTCATCATCTTCATGCTGGTGGTGGCCGGCGTGTCTCTGCTGCTCTCTATTTTGGAGCTCTACCACCTCGGCTGGAAGAGCATGCAGAGGTGCGTACGCAGGAAAATTATAAAAAGGGACAACCAGAGAGCTGTGACAGTGGCCGCATCTGCAGCCTTGGAGCAAATGGGCCTGCCGAGGCCCCCAGCCACCTGCACCCCACCCCCTGACTTCAGCCAGTGCCTGGCAGCACCAAGCTCCATGAACCCCATGACCTCCATGGCCTCGCATCCCTTCAACACCAGGATGGCGCTGCAGCAGAACTCTGTCAACTTGGCCACCGAGCGGCATCACAGCTGCGACAACCTGGAGGACGAGGAGGACTTCCTGAGGATGAGATACGACCAGGCACACATGGAGATGCCCAACAGTTGCTCCCCATCCCCCAAGCTGCACTCCGGCTACATGAAGGACAAACGCCGCATGAGCAAGACCAGCGGGAGCAGCAGCCGGGCTCGCCAAGATGACCTGTCAGTGTAGAGAGAGTGTGGAAAGACTGACTGACAAGGAAGAAGAGGAGGGCGGGGTGGACCTTTCGAACCAAGATAAAGTGACTTGTGAAAGTTTTATTTCTGAATGAGGAAGAACTGATTAACTACGCAAACTCTGGCATTTGGGCCTGACACTTAGCAGTCGGGCCTACAGACTGTGGAAGGCTACAGAAGATGGACTGACAAGCCACATTATGAAGGCACACGGAGATCTGTGAGTGGACCATGTGAACTTGACGTGTGAAACCTCTGTGAGCAGAGAGATTTAAAAAAAAAAAAAAAACTGATAACCAAACTGCAAAAGGAAAACAATGTTGAAATGAGAACAGGGTAACAGGTGTGATACCTGTGACTATTGCACATTTTTATGTTTTACCATAAAAACTAACGGAGTGAAAGAGACCAGAATGAGGTGCTGCATGGCGCTTGGTGTGAGCGGACTTAGGGAATCGTTCATAGTAAAACAAACTATTACACACATCTCAACTATTCAATTAATTCTGGATCAGCCTGTGAATTTAACAATCAAGAGTTTTTTCTCCCACAGCAACAGTTACACAATGCAAAGAAAACTTGATGTACAATAAACTGTGAAGCTTGCTGCATATTTGCAGTGAATGAAGGTTAAGTGCCTTATGAAATATGTAGATTAAGAAAACATCAATTTCCAACACATCTTTTTTATTTGTTTCAAGAGCCATGTTACTCTACTCAAACGGCTTGTTGACCTGTTAACCTGATTGCACTACACAGCACCTGCAGGTCAACAAACGAAAATGTTACTGAACAATTATAATCTGAACGAGTGTGAGTGAAACTTTATTCATGATTCATATGTTTGACAGGGGCCTTGTGCAGAGGTGGTAGAGAGTATGTAGCCAGTTAAAAGAAAAGAGAAGGTCCTGCATGGGCGGCGGCTAAGAGATGATCCAGCCACACGGTGGCAACATTGCACTAATGTTTTTCACTTGTTTTTCTCCTGGAGCCATTGAGCGTATACTGAATTTGTCCGTATGCAATGTGTGTTTTGGTCCATTACTTTGAATGTGTTTCATTTCATTTCTGTTGTCTGTTCTTATTGTTTGCAGTTTGTGAATGAACATCCTTGAAAATTTTGTTTTTTTCGTTTAATCCTACATATCCACACAATAATCATTCTGCTAAGAAACCAGAGATCTAGATCAGTCTGCTGTGCGCTCACTGCACTTGTTTCACAGACATTTATACGGCAAATGTCTTCACTAACCCATCGCAACTCAATAAATCATCAATTGTCAAACTGTTGCTCTCAGTATGTGTGATTTTATTTTAGAATATAGGACAAGAGGGTGAATATCCCTTATATGTTTGAAGGTCTTCTGCGCAATTTAAGTTACAACTGCCATTTATTAACTTGGTCATTATTCTTAGATTTCAGTGTTTTCTACATATCACCGGCTCAGATATTAGTACTCCACATGTGCCAAGTTTTTTAACACACAGCTCTCTGCATTATATTTTGAGAAATTTACAAAGATGTTTAAAAACACCCAATCTCACAATGTTAAAAAGCTACATATGGAAATGAGGTTACCAATCAAAGAATGAGAAGAAGTCTGCACAAAGTGAGGCCATTTTCAGCTGCACACTGATGAAGAGCAGTCATCAGTGCTTTCTTTTTTCCGCTTGTTGTCACCAGAACCAAGCGGCAGGTAACAGATGGTGGAAGATGGGGTGTCTGTATAAAACTTATGGGCTCTATAAAAAAGTGAAGCTCTGGTAACTAACTTATCTCCTAAACAGTGGATGCTTCCATCTAGTTTCTTTTTTGTGTGATTTCACAGTTTGTTTGTATTGTTGATTTCTCCCAACAATTATCTTTTTTTTTAAACACTAGTCAACTGGATGTTCAAATTGGACACATATTATTTACCAGGCACACTTAACTCATGGTATAGAATATAATATACTCTTCTTTTATTAATACAGATATAAAAAATCCTAAATACAATATTTTGTATCGATATGTAATGTATATTTGTATGTTGTTTTGATATAAAGCGTTAATATTATTTTTATAAATGTATTTACAAAAATGTAATAAAAAAACGCATTTAAAGTCCCCACAGAGTATAGTTTATCAGTTATGAACAACCTTTGCAGGTACACACATCATACCCATATCCTCATCATCAGTCGGTATTTATGAGCTTTTATATAATTTTGTATAAATACAGAAAATAATCACTACACATGAGATAGTAATTATCTTTTATATTATCTTTTATAATTCAGACCCTATTAAAATTCAGAAGATTTATACGTTGTCATTGTTTTCATTAGTCTCTGAGTTCAAGTCTCAATCTCTTTTATATAAAAAATCTGCTTAAAACGTGCTAAAATGTATTATTATTATTAATATTTGTATTATTAGTAGTAGTAGTAGTATCATTATTATTACTTACGTCCTGTAGATGGCAGCAGGAGACTTTGATGCTTTTTCTCCAACGCAAATCTGATAAGCGAAGAAGACGAGGAAGGTCAATCATATAACACTAACGTAGGTGAAATGTAGTTTTATTCTCACAGCTTTCACGTTGACTGATACAGCGGAGCGGCAGCTGCAGCCCTACAGCTCCCAGCATGCCTTTCGGCGCGACCCCCTGGCGACAGTAGCCTGATGAATGAACTGATCTGAGACTCAACACCGAGTTGTTTTTTTCAAACGCGAGCAGCTCGACACAGGTTTTTAACATCACGGTAAGAAAAGTAAGAGCGGAGACATACGTCACGTGTTCCGTCAGGGATCACACACAGACGGATCGTGTTAGCATGTTAGCATGTTAGCACTGCACACAGACTTCATTTCCGTGCTACTGTTAGCATCAACTCTGTAGAAACGTTTAAGTTGTCCAGATCACCGTCATTTGATATTAATTTAATGTTGGACTCTTGCTAAGCTTCTTGGAGTGTTATAGTGTTCAAGTTCGCCCTCATGCGACTTTTCTAACAAGCGTACATCCTCAGTAATGAGCTGGAGCTAACTCTGCTTTAGAACTGCTGCTACTATAAACAGGTTATTGTACATCATCATCTTCATCATCGTCAGTGGTTTTACCAGGGAGTGTCAGTGATCATTCAACTCAGCAGGTTGGTGCATAACAAGTGTCACAGCTTGAGATAGAGTTCAAACTTTTCCCTCTAACAAACTTTTCAAATTAGTCTATTCAAGTCTGTCAATGTGCAGAAAGTGAATCTGCAACCATTTTCCCGACTGTACAATCAAAGTCAAGTATTCAAACATTAAACACGTGATTCCAGGCTCCGTGGGTCGGGTGCTGCTTCCCTGGTTCTTCACGTCGCTGTTAACGTGATATTTCTTCTTGGTTCATTGATCGACAGTTGAAGTCGACCTCTTGAGCCCGATGACGTTGCATTTTTATGTTTAACTGGCAAAACAATGAATTGATTAAATTGTCACATTGGTCGATGATTAAATGAATCTGATCTTCAGTCCAAACCTTATTAAATACTTATAATTCAATGGGTTCTGATTAAATGTGATGAACTTTTTTACAATTCATTTCAGAGATCAAGTGAGAAAACAATGTTCATTTTACTCTACGTTAATAAAATATTAATTTAAACGCATGTTAAGGAACCAAGATTTCGTCCTTTCTTCCTTTTTAAGACTAATGTTTCCTTTATAATCAAACTGAATTTCTTAAGTTGTTGGCCTGAAAAAATAAGCTGTTGACATTTGATACATAATTGATAATGAATCTTTCTGTGCAGTTGTGCTACGTTACACAGAGGAAGTTTCAGCTGGTGTTTACACTGTGGCCGACTCTGAGCCTTTCTCTCAACACCAGCAAAGATAATATCTCTGTCCCTATTGCTAAATATGAATATATTTTCTCTCAATATTAACCCTGTTAATACTAAGCCTATCTGATCCCTCTGTTCACAGCACAGCCATGAGGAATCTTTGGACAAAGGCCGGTGTTTTCGGTTCAGTGTCCGTAGCTTTTGGCTCGATGCTCTGGTCCCAGAAAAGCACCGACTCCGACCCGGTTGCCTCCAGTTGCACCGCTACTGACCCAAATCCCAGTTCTCCCTACGATCTAAAACTGGTCCAAGTCCTGTTCCGACATGGTGCTAGAACCCCGCTAAAGTCGATACCTGATGTGATGGAGGTAGGGCTCTTTTTCCTCTTACGTTCTTGTGCTGAAGGTAAATGTGAAGATTAACAACTGGGCACATTTGTCTCGTCAAAGGTCCAGTGGGTGCCGACGCTCCTGGAGCCTCCAGCTCACACCCACATCAACTACGTGGTGACGGACCTTCACGGTGGCCCCAGGCCCTCGGCGCCTGTAGAAGACAGCTATAGGAGAAACCTACTGACTGTGAGTAGCTGTGTCCTGCAGTGTTAAATTCAGTGAGTCAATGAAGGCGGTGAGGGAACAAAACTTTATCGCAGAAACTTGCGTAGCTGCTTCTGAGGCTTTTTGGGAAGGTAGTCACTGAATATGTACACAAACCCCGGTTTTATTGCAATATTGTGTAACAGTCGAGTCTTAACTGATAAAGTACAAACAGAGGCCTTTGTCAGAGCAGACGTTCAGACGCGTCACAGCAGGTGTAAACATTAACACGGACTTAACCTGACGTTGTGCAATCTGTCACAGTTAACCTGGACACTCCCTGGGGCCAGAGAGTCGTCAGCACAGTCGGTTCATCTGTGCTTTCTATGTTATGATGGGTTAATGTCTGTCAGTGACAATTGATTGAAAAGACAGGAAGTGTCCCGCGGATACAGAAACTGTGTTTTTGTATATTCTCATATATGAAATCATTGATTCCCCTCACAGCCTCTAGTGGCCACGGTTATGTATTACAAAGATGTAATACGACCCTAGACCAGGTTCATTCATCCTCCTGCTAGCTGTAATACCTCTGAACTGTGAGTAGAGCTTCCCAGTGAGCTAGCGTCCCATCTGCCTGCTGCTGTGTCCGTGGAAATGTTCGATTTCTGTATTGAGTTCTGCTTTTTTCGAAACTAAATCCTGTAGCATGGACTCCTGCCAAGCGTGTGCTGCCCTCACTTTGGGCTCCTGCATGCGACGGCAGGTGTGTGTGTGTGTGTGTGTGTGTGTGTGTGTGTGTGTGTGTGTCCGTTGGGTCGAACCTGTGAGTAAAACCTTATCCTGTTTGTGGCGCTCCCGGCAGGGTGGCACGTTCCCCGGTCAGCTGACCACGGTGGGCATGCAGCAGCTGTACGAGCTCGGCACAAGGCTGCGGAGGAAGTACATCGAGGAGACTCCCTTCCTCGGCTCCACTTTTAGTCCGGCTGAGGTCTAGTAAGTGTTGCACATCTTGACAGGTAGAAAGAGCACAAACAACTTATCGGTGCCCCACAGTAACATTGGGTTTGTGAGTTCAGTGCAAAGGATTTCAGCCTAAATGCTTTTCTATTTTTAAGTTGGCTGCCTTCCATGACCCCTTTTTTTTCTTTTTTTTAGTGTGCGCTCCACTAACATTGTGAGGACCATTGAATCTGCCAAGTGCCTGGTTGCAGGGCTCTTTCAGCAAAAACAAAAAGGTAGCGCAGACACCCTGATGTGCATAATGCTCTGGATCTCATCTCACCCTTAATATAATTTTCTCCTCAACTTGCAGAAATTGTTAATATATTCACAACGGGGGCCGAATCTGAAATCCTGTACCCGAACTATCACGGCTGCAAACTGCTCAAACTCCTCGGCAGGTAGGTAGAGTGAAATCCTCTCATGCCCAGCACACAGTCAGGCCCAGGCCATCCTGTGCGTTTCGCCACCCGAAACTGGAACCTCGAATAATGTGTTGTGCAAAATTATAAGCAGAGTTGAGATGCCTCTGACAGGTTGTCATGGTGTATCTGTGTTTCGCCGCTGACACTGTGTGTTCTGTGCAGCCACCGCTGGGCAGAGTCGTCCACTCTGCCAGACATCGCAGTAGACCTGCAGAGCATCCAGAGCGCGCTGGGCATCGCCGCTCACCAGCACGTCGACTTCATCCTCATTAGGGACGACATGGTTGCCAGAGAGGTGACACTGCCACATCACGATTCCTCTGACTTTTACTAGCTCCCACCACTAGCCATCAGTACACATATCATTATTATGAAGATGCCGAGTCGGCTGCAACCTGCAGAGATTCAACATATTTTAGAAAGTTAAAAAAAGAACAGATCCAGCAGGACTTGAGTTTTAAATTGTTTTAACTCATTTCTCCTTATTTAAGATCATTTAAAATAAGAGCAAAGATGTCAAATCTAAAGACTTCTATCAGTGAAGGCAAATCATCAATAGACTTTTTTCAAAGCTAAACGATAAGAGTTGTATCAGATTTTTTTTGGGGGGGGGGATACTTTTGTAGATGTTCAAATGTATTAATTCCAGGGTGTAACAGTGTAGAATGAGACCACTACACAATCTGAAACAAGACAGAGGGGCGGTCCACACTGAGCTTTGATTAATTTACTCATTTCCTTTCCTTCTCAATTTTCCCTATCAGGCAAAACCAAATTGTGAAGACCTGCCTTTTACTCTCACTAACTATGTTCAGATCCACCTGGCATCGGTTACAACTCATTCAAAGGATTAGACCGTTTCATACATTCATCCACATTCTATTCAAACACAAACAAATACGTGTTTTGGGGTTTTTCTACAATAGACAGCATTTCGTAAAGATAATTATGGGGGGAAATGGAAAAAATATCTCAATGTGCCAGAAACTGGAGGTTTTCTTTGTCTGCTGGCGCCGCACAACACGGCTGACTGTCTTGTTCCTGCACATCAACAGACACACGGCCTCCCCTGTCCGCCGGTGCTGGACACCTGGAGGGACAAAGTGGAGCAGAGAGCTGTGGATATGATCTGCCATGTCTATGAACCCAGCAAAAGGTTAGATTTAACAAAGTCAACAGAGGGTGGACCCTGTCAGAAGGGGTAGATTCACAGTTTCACAATAACCCTCTATCTCTGTCGATAAGGAGAATTCACACATACTTTAGTATCAGGTTCAACAGCTCATTTCTTTCTTGTCCTGTGCTTCTGGCAGGGAGAACCTGCAGCTGTGCGTGGGACCTCTCCTGCACACATTGTTAACCAACCTGGACGAGAACGTGCAGGGCACCTCATCGGAGCCAAACAGGTTGGACGCCTCAGTCACACACACATCGCCGGCTGTGTTCGGCCTGCACGTGTTCCTCTGTTAACATCCTCTCTCTCTAACAGGAAGCTGTTTTTGTACTCTGCACATGACACCACGTTGATCCCCTGCCTGATGGCTCTGGGGGTTTTTGACATGAAATGGCCACCGTACGCGGCTGATATCACCCTGGAGATGCACCAGCACCGACAGACCAATGAGGCCTTTGTCAAAGTGTCATACATAGACCAGGTACGTGGGTGACAACGTGTCCACACTCGTCTTGATGAGCCGTTGCATTTCTTTGAGATTGACTCAAGTTGCCTTTCTCTCTTTAGGATCTACTTATTCCAGGTTGCAGTGGAGTCTACTGCCCCCTGCAGGAGTTTAAGGAGGCCCTCTCTGCGTTCTCAATGAGCTCAGAACACTACCAGTCACTTTGTAACAGCACAGGAGGCTTAACCGAGCCCTGAGCCCACGACACGCCGTCGAGTCTGGACACAGCTCCTCATGACAGTTAACCCCGACACACGCATCATGTGGTTTTTTTTTTTTCTCGTCCTCCGTTTACATGCCATTATCATTATACCTCACTGTCAGACGACACTGTAGAAAGTCCTGCATTACAGCCTCGTTCCAGCCTATTACAATTATCTGATATCACGTGCTTAGCACATCAGTGTGTGTTGGCTTTGTGTTAAAGGGTGCTGTCATTACTTGTGCTCCTTATTGTCAACACATCCCAAAGGACTACAATGAAACCAGGGTTGTCTAAAATGATCAAAGTAAGGATTCCCCTCCATACAGGATAGAAACGATTCTGTGCTGGATGACACCTTTTCTTAAGCTATCTTGTTCTCACTTTTTTTTTTACATTACATGTCATTTAGATGACGCTTTTGTCCAACGCGACTTACATTTTTACACTCAGCATTTATGAGGGGCCATTTAGGGGTTCAGTATCTTGCCAAGGACACTTAGGCATGCAGATGGGATAGAATGGGATTCGAACCGGCAACCTTCTTGTTGCAGAACACCCGCTCTATCCCCTAGGCCACTTAACCCTTTGAGGGAGAAGCTGTTTCTGACAGGAATAGCTCCTGTAGTTAACTTATATATGCGTATATTCTGTACTTAATGGCCCACAACATTTCCCATTAAAATTGAAATTTTCGGACTCAGTCGAAAGCTCAACATGAAACACGAGTGAGCACAACAGCATTAAGTCGAACAAACTATGCAGGGACAGATGCGCAGATGGAATTACACTGCCGCATTATTTTATGTTTACATTTGGCAAATTCAAACTGGCTCCTCTCGCTAAAATTGGAAGTGCTATTAAAACAGATGGTTTCATTTTTTAAAAGTTATATCCTAAAATGACTAGTCTTAGTGAATGGTTCTCGGACATGAGGAGTAATGTGTGCTTAGGTCGATTGTATAAAGGAACACATCCTCTCAAATGGTTATCGACAAGCATCTTAAGTTATCGGACAACGATGAAGGCGTTTGGCACACAGTAGTAAACAGAATCAACACATTATCATTCAGAGGATCAACTGCAACTGAAGCTCTTTTAGGGATTTGTTGACCGTTGAAAAATACTGAATATAATCTGCCTTTGCTTCAAAGCTTAAACCTTTACTGCACTTTAATCTTAACAGCAATAATCTTTAAGGTTGAATCAAGCGGCATCATTATATCAGATTGTTAATGCCGTCATTGTGTTCATTTTAGTCTTTCATATCCAGTCTTGGGGTAGTTCCAAACATGTACTGTATCTGAAGTGGATTGTATATTTATGTGGAGATGGACTTCTCCATAACAGAGTAAAACCTGCAGAAAGGGAATTATTCTGTATGTTGAAGACTAAGTTGCCTTTTTATGGGGATTTGCTGGTAGTAACGGACACAGTATAATGTATAAACACATGCCCATTACATATGTTTCTGTGTTACAATAAAATGTATAATACCTCATCAGTGGAAGTTTCCAATGACCAGAGGCATAACATGTAGAGTTTGATTTGTTAGAAATAAAGAATTTAATCAATGGAGTATTTTTTTGTTGTTGCGGACAGTCATGTACGTGACTGAAATATTCAGACCAGCTAAGTCAAGAGTAATTAGAGTTTGAATGCATCAACACGCTCCCACCTATTTGAAGTGTGGTTTCCTCTTGCTAAAGCACTTCCTGATAAATGTTCTACATGGCCACGCTGCATCTTGGTATAAGTCCTTCCTGCTGAAAGTCGTTGAGCCGGTTTGACAGTACAATGACAAAAGACACCTCCCAGTGCGCTTAGCTTGACTACATGCAAGTAGAGCCACGTAGACACACGCACAAGTACACACACTACATGGACAACATGTATATACCAAAACAATATCTTTTATTTGTAGTCCATCACCACAGCCCTGGTAGGCTATTCTGCACCAAAGCCAATGGAGAAACACATGACAAGCTTATACAATAGAGAAAAGAGAGGAAGTCAACTGGATGGTAAGCAGTACTTGTTTACATTTCCGTGTGTCTCGCTCCGGACACCACACCTGCCTCACTAAAATTTTACCAGATCTACCTAGCGCTAGTTCTATAATACCTGGCATACCTGCTGTGACATTTGAGCCACGCCTGTCCCATTCTGCTGACCATTGGGGGGGTTTTATTGCTGTGGGAATGATTATTACCCAGAGTCAACAAGAGAGTCAAAACAAAACAGGAACACAACAGGAACAAGAAGAACACACAGAGCACATCTGGGTAGTAGCAGTATTATTCACACTGGTGAAAGTTTGGAGTCCTGAAAGTTTTAGAGCACCGTGTCAAATAATCATCCACAACTTGAAATGGACAAGAGATAATCGTTGTGCTGCAAAGCTGCCAGGACGCTCACACTTATTGTGTTGCAATTAATGGTAAAAATAGAGAAAGAAGACGCTTTCTGCAGACGGTCCATGTTTGTGCTTTTTTAATAATACTATTATCTTAATGAGGTCATAGTTTGGTTTGTTATACACTGGAGTTACAAAGGAAATTAAAATAGACTAAAATTCGAATAGCCCACCAATGGTAAACAGTACAGTATTTTTAGGGGGCATTCCTCCCCCAGTGAAAGTTGGGTAGGAGGAGTTGAGAGGTCACTGATAGAATGCCTATACATACAGACACATACATACATACATAACACACAAACATACAGTCTGTCAAGCACGCATACGCACTCTCACACGTATATACTGTACAGAAACAGTCAAAACAATGGAGCGAGAGACAAGATGGAGTTCCACAAAAGTCTTCACAAAGCACAAATTCTTCTTATTCCGTTCCCCTGTTCCATACCACTTTCATGAGAAATTTGTTTGTTTTTTTTAATTTGAAAAAAGTAGACATATACTGTAGCATCTCCACGCTGACTTTTAGTTAGGTTGATTCCTCTTTGACGATGTAGTCATCTTTATAGTCAGATAATCAAAAAACACAAGAACAGTTTTGCGAATTCGATGCACAACAATCCCATACATTCTGAAGTTCATGAGTCAAAATTAAATGTTCTTGTGGCAAAAAGTACTCCAAATCTGGGCCTGTCCTAGTCTCCATTGGAATAGTTCCCACAGGACATTAATGTTTCGTATTATACTTCCTTTATTTGAGTCCATCAGAGTTTTCTTAACACTCTAAAAGTCATGGTCTTTACTCCATCCTTGCATTTTGTCCAAGAACATTCTAGATACAAGGTTTCTGTTGGATTAGAACATTCCAGGCCCGGGACTGAATCCCATGTCCATGTCACGTGGCCTCATCTGACCCCCCATCATCATTGTCTGCTGTGGGGGGCCGCCCATGCCCTGCAGTGACATCATCATATTAGGTGAACCGCCAGGGCCTGGGTGGGCCATTTGTCTCCCCTGCATCATCCCTCCCGGACCCCCAGGGGACATCATCCGGTGCTGGGGACCCATCATGCCCTGGCCCATGAATCCCGGTGGCCGCATTGAGTTGTGGCCGGGGTTACCCATTGGCATATCTTGGGGGCCCATTCCCCCACCAGGGCCCCCAGGCATCCCCCCCATCCCCTGCATGGACATACTCATCCGTGGCGGGCCATCGCCCATCATGCCCTGCATTGGGAAGCCAGAGGGGTGAGGTGGTTTTCCCCCAGAGTTGTCTCCTCCGCCTCTAGGGAAGTAAGACAGAGTCTGGCTCGGCTTCTCTGATGGGATTATCCTGGACAGGTCAAACTCAGGAATGCCAGACGCTCCCGGCCGCATCACCTCGTGAAGATCTGCATCAGTGAATCCAGCTTGCATGTTGTTGAACTCTGGACCTCCAGGGTTATTGGGTTTGCACATAACTCCATCTCCCCCATGAGACATGTTCCCCATCCGTCCTCCCATAGGTCCTTCTCCCTGGAAGCCCATGGGATGGCCAGGAAAACCTTGAGGACCAGGACCGTTGTGTGGGGAGAAGGGGCCTTGCTGCGAAGGTGACTGGGTCAGGGGGTATCCCTGGCTTCGATGAGGGTAACCCATGCGTCCCTGGCTCATCATTTGTGGATTTACCATACCTTGGTCTTGGGGATTTTGTGGCATCATCATGCCATGAGGCATCATACCTGGCCCCATATTAGGGGCATTTGGAGAGGGCATCTGTTGAGGCATGCCATGGGACAGGGGTTGGGATCCCATTGGATTCATACCCAGAGGGCTGAGGGCTGGCATGGGTCCTGCATTTCCAGGCACCATCATACGTGGATTTCCTTGGTGGTTCATTGCCATACCTGTATGAGCAAGACAAACAAAAATTTATAATATGTTATGTAAAAGTCATTGCAAAGTATATCACAAGAAACAACAAATTAATCAAGGAACAGAAACACTTCAGATGTCTTACCATTATTGTTCACTGAAGGCAGGTTCGGGGAGCGAGCCGGAGGCGAGTCGTCATCAGAGCTGGCAACTGTCTTTATGGCATCATGGTAGAGTGGGGTGGAGCTGGGCATTGCAAACTTGGACATGCGTGACATCATGATGGAGAGAGGGTTCTGGGATAGAGTAGGCTCAGGTGGTATTGTGTATGGACTGCCAGACGGGACGTTGCCTGGGTGGGACATGGAGCCAGATGGAGCCCCTGATTGAGGGGCTGAGGGAGGACCGTTACCACCTAGAGGAGGGCAAGATGAGCAGGAGATGACATGACAAGGAAATGATAAAACAGTGTTGACTTTTCATTCTGAGGCAGTGTTTATGTGTAATGGTATTAGCAATAGTGACACCCCTTAGGTGGTGTTGCTTAACCCACCCGTTATAATGCAGTGGCCATAAGATGGAGCCATTGGCCCATAACCCACTTAACCCCAGCCCTCATACAGTCGTATTAACACATGAGTGATGTACTAGACTGCCTCCACATCGATTGGATTTTCAGTTTTGTAGACGGTGTTTGTCATGATCATTCAGTATTTTAAAGGTGATATTAATAATTGCAGAGACCAGAAACTTTTAACTGACAACTATTAATGTGTCATCAAACCATTCCCTAATATTATTTATTATCGACATTCGAAAACATGCACTGCAAAATGAGGACAAATATTGTAAGAAGAAGCAGTGGAATAAGTTGATAAACACAGAAAAGGGAATAAAGATTGTTGTACCTTGATCCATATTGCCCATCATATTTGGTGAGGTGATACTGAGGGGAGGCTTGCCACCCTGAGATGGTATTCCCGGACTCTGCATTGGGGGTTTTGGTGAGGAAGCCCATCCCGGAGAGGGGTTAGGAAGAGAAGGAGACCTCATATGAACAGGAGAGGCCCCTGCTGATCCCATCATGGAGTGGGGGGATTTCATTGGTGCTGATGATTGGGGAGGTGGAGGGGCATTCGGGCCTGTGGGACCAGTGAGCATGCCAGCCAGCTGGGACGGTGTCTGAGGCGATTTAAGGTTTCCCGAGGGAGAGCCCATCATTGGGGACTGCACTTGCCTTAGAGGTGGGGACTTAAGTGGGTTGACACTGGGTGAGTTCCCCCCTCCTGCTTGGACATTTAGATCTGCTGGCTTGCGACCCCTCTGACCTTGTGAAGGGCCACCAGAAGGGAGGTGGTTCATACGGCCATTACCTCCTGATGGGTTGGATCTGTGCTCTGGACCAAATGCTTGTTCTGCATGTGGACCCCTCATTCCTCCAGGACCACCGGGGAATGGCCGCCCAGGCCCCATGGGAAAGTCGCCTGGCTGCTCAGGGAAGACAGGACCCTGCATAGGCCTGCCCTGTGGACCCATATTCTCCATTGGAGGTCCTCCCCCTCCTCTCATTCTCATTATCTCATCTGGACTCATATTCATGGTAGGATCTCGTAGTTTGGAAGGGTGCATGTGCGGTCCCGGGCCAGGACCCATGCCAAACTCAGGCCCCATTTCTCTACCCCCCATTCCTTGAAGCCTAGATGATGGACTCATAGGACCATCCCCTGGCATTCTAGGAAACATACCCATGCCATTACCAGGTTCCATTCCACCTCTTTGATGCCCCATCATCCTTTGCATGTCCATCATCATCCCAGGAGGGAGGCCCTTCTCTCCACCCATTCCTTGGTGGAACATTGCTTCTTGGACTGACTGAGGATTTGGGAAACGCTCACCACGACCCCCTGGACCAGCAAACATTCCCCCAGGTCCTCCAGGGAAACCTCGTGCGTCTCCCATCCGGGGGGGCATGTCATCGGGCCACCCCATTCCAGGTCTTGGGGGACCTTCCATCTCAGGATTCATCATACCAGAGAAGCCAGGCATTCTCTGCATATGTGGAGGCATACCTCTGGGGCCAGGGCCCATGCCCATTCGTTCTTGGTAGTGCTCTGGTGGACCACCTGGACCCCCCCACATCTCTCCTGGCCCCATCTGGTAGGGAGGTGGGGGCCCACGCATCATGCCACGTGGACCATGAGGGTGCATCATCATGTCTGGAGGAAGTGGCCGGTGTTGCATTTCTTGTTTCTTCCTTTTCTCTTCATAAAATTCCTGTTGTAATTTCAACCAAGCCACCTGTTCTGGGGTCATTTGATCTCCATCTCCACAGCCCCCCGGAATCCCCATATGTGGACCCATTTCATCTTGTGGAAATGGGGGCATGTCCCTGGGACCATGCGGTGGGCCAAAGGGTGGGCCCTGTGGACGGGGGCCTCCTGGCCCACCTGGGGGGCCGAGGCTCTGCGACTGTGCCATCATAGCCTGTAAGGGGCCCTGCTCAGACCTCCGGGGTGCACCATCAGGGCCTCCATCGTGCGCTCCACCATGAGACTGCGGGGGCCCAGCTTGTGGGGCATCGCGGTCATCAGGGAAAAGCATGCGCTGGATATCTCTTAAGGTCTGCAGAGAGCGCTGCCGATGCTCCAACTGTTCTTGGGATAGACCCTCTGTGTTGGCCTCCATGTTCAGCAGCTCCTGGGCCAGCTGCTGCTGTTGTTGCTGCTGCTGGGGTGTCAGTCCCGAGCTACTAGAGCCTCCACCCTGCCCTCCTTCACCTGTTGTTGGAGGGTTGAGGCCTGCCTCAGGTTGGGTGACAGGGGCCTGGTCAACTGGAGCTGTAGTGTTACTGGGGCTACTGCCAGGAAGATTTTTGGATTCCATGCCTGCAGCAGATGACCCTTCCTGTGGAAGAACACCAGGCTGGTTCCCTTGGTTTGAAGGCTGGGGTGGGGCTGGCTCTGCCATGCCAGGTAAGGACGGTTTTGATCCAGGCTGATGGCTCTGATCCTGGGCATGGGATGAGGGCTGCTGAGGAGGCTTAGAGTCATTTCGTAGAGCACTTGCTGCATTGTTCTATAACAAAGAGTGAGAGAAATAGGATTAAGTTATGATAGTAATATGATGCTGGTGTTTGTGGGCTTATGTGAGTAATACAAAAAGGTATCTGTGTCTTTACCAGGAGGAGGTGAGCTTTGTCCTTGCTGTTGGAGATGTTTTTCATGTGGAAGGAAATTATATTTTCTGTGTGGCCAGTTAGAACTGCATCGGCTGCCCTGAGGACAAGAAGGCAGACAGTCAGATATCAGTCATCAGACACAATAAGTGTGCGTGTGTGTATACGGTGGGCCGGGTGAATGAGTACTAGATGAGTCCATGAAGGTAATCCCAAGGTCAACTGACGAGGCAAACTACTGTGCACACACAGAAACACACCTTCCCCGGGCATCCACATATTTACTCTCTAATTCCCAAAAGAGTGTTAATCTAAGCAGTGTGTACGCTCCCACTGAGAAACACATGCTTGTGTAGATCACACAAAACAGATTTAGGCTATAATTGAGAAAGTTTGGGCAATGAATGGGAGAAATGGGAAGCTAGTATCTTAATGCAATACACAAACATCAAAGAACATAACAATCACTGTTGACAGAGGCACAGAGTTATACTTAAGGCAATTGACATTGTTAGTAATCCCATTTAATTTTGAACCGTAGTTCTACAAAGGGTTTCTCTGTGGGTGTATGCTTTGCATATAAAAAAAAAAAAAAAGTCTACATATTTGACGATGATTTAATTTGCCTGTCTGAACACATTAATTATTAAAGCTTGGAGAGATACACTTAAACTGTAAATGCTAATCAACAAAGCAAAAGCGTATTAGCAAATGATAACTCAGCTTCCTTACTTGTTGGCCATCTCCGTGGTAAAGACATAAACAAGTTTTGCGCCTGGTTTCTGGCCGCTAGCTGGCTCTGTTGTAGAGCCCTGGCCTCCCATTGTGTTGTGGGAGGGTGTCGAGGAGCGACTGAGTCCAGCATTGGAGGTAGAGTGTGTGACTGAGTCCTGGGGCTTCACGTCACTGGAGTTACAGTCTAAGGGAAGACAACACGAAAGACCATGAATTTAGGGACTAGCGCAGGATTATGGGCAACAGAGTTCTACTACATAGTTGTCATCAGTCAAGTTGATCATTGGAGGAGCTGCTTCACATGCTTGGATGTACACGTTAACACACTTACTGAAGAATCCTTTGTCATCTTCATCACTTTCTCCCCCAGAGCACCAGTCAGCTCCACTGTACGGCTGCCTCCGCTCCGCCACACACATCCTCTTTACCCGGCTACTATCTGCACACACACATAACGTCAGTGAGCTACAGTTTATCAGTGCGAGTGACACGTATACATGGACACCAATATTCGTTTAATAACAAAACCATGAATAAGATTCTGCCATGTAAAGAGCATTTTCTGATGACCTTAAGGTATGCAGTGTTACATAAAGATACTAAATTAACAATGGGATGCAATTAGGTAACATCTGCAGAATCTGAATAAATTTGATAAACTGTCTTAATAACAAATTGTATGTATACAACTACCAGATCCGCAGGAACCATTACAGCACAAACACAAGAGACATTTCACTGTTGAACATTAACACTGTACCTTTTCTTCCTATGCAGAGCATTTCAATGCATTTCATTACAAACAGATACATTCAGTAAGCATGAGAGCACAGCTACATATTATTCTACTAAAAATATCGTAAAGAAAGTCCTGCACCTTGCCTACCTACCTTAGTTTAATCATTTCAACATTCTGGCAGGAATGACAAACAGCATTTTAAATAGTCTTAGATTTTATAAATTCATATCAGACTTAAGACACAATCTTACTGCAACTACCAGCTGGACATTGCATTATCTGACTGGCTACAGTGGTTTGTACCTTTTTCTTCACTCGTGGGTGTGCCGCTCTCTGGCTGCTCAAACGACTCCACCGAGGTGCTTCTCTCCCTTTTGACTTTAACCTTGGAGCTTGGGCCAGAAGTCAGACCCTGGCCATTCTTTAGCCCCATGCCCCCTGCCACATTCTGAGCCCCTTTCGTGCCCAGGGTCTTGGGATCACAGGGTGAGGACTGTGATTGGCTGCCAGTGCTCCCTGGTTTCCCCTGATTGGGCATTTTAGAGTCCATCTGAGGGGCAGTGGAGGGGGACATGACGGGAGGTGATCGTACCATGGCCTCCGTCTTAGGTTTCGGGCTGAGAGACAAAAAGAGAAAACTATCAGAGGAAAACATTTTATCAATAGCAGTACAACAAAGGCTCAACATATATCAATATGATGCTTTTGCTTTGTCCACTTTGAGGAGGCATTAATCACAGTGTTCGTCTTTTTCAATCCTTATTAGAGTTTCAAACCACACCCTTTAATCCAAAGCAAAAATCACTCTTTAGCAATAAGAAATTAAAAATGTGACAGACATGACAATTATCGATAAATGATATGGATTTTTTTAACTTGAAATGATTTTTGGCCATGACATCCAGCCCGATTTTCTATTTGATTAAAAACAGGGCTATGTGACTGATTAATTGCAAATGTAATTGTCCATTTTAATAGGGCTGCTCGATTAATCGAAATTTAATCGTGATTACGATTATGGGGTCAAACGATCTCCAAACTACTATAATCGAGTTGAAACGATTATTTGGCTCTTTTTTTTTTTCTGAAAGAGACGCGCATGCGCAATTCAGTCCTTCCCCCAAAGCATTCAGCGGCCCAGCTAACTGGCTCTCACTCTCAAGCAGCCGTAAAGTGAAGGAAGCAAGTTGTGTGTGTGGTGATCGGCAGTTAAAAAAACCACGCGAGTGGAAAGCAGGGAGGGCAGCAGCAGACCATGTAGCGCGCTCCCGCCTGGCTGTTCAGACCGGTCAGACCCGACCGCGGTTCTCCACGCCGGTCAGAGTGTTAGGATTGCCATCATTAAGGTTTTGAATAATCAGGCACCGATATCCTGGTTTCAGGGAGGAATAAGACACGCAGCCGTCATCGGTGTTTACCGGAACCGGAAGTGATACAAAAAAATAAAGCATAGACTTCAGAATAAGGGCATATATTAATAATAGTTTAAATAATCGTGATTTTTTGATATTGTCTAAAATAATCGTGATTATGATTTTTTCCATAATCGAGCAGCCCTACATTTTAATCACAAGGACTCTTCTAAAATGTTATGTTTTGTCATCCTACATTATTTGTGACCTTGTTTCCATTTATGAAACACACACAACAAGGAAGAAATGGGGCATATCAAGCAAAAACGCCTGGGGCTTGAAGTCAGGTTACCCAGTAATCATGTTCTGTGAATTGGGCACTAGCCAGACGAGGGGAGGGGAACATACTCAGGCAGCTGGCCATCCATGAAGTCTGATATCCCCCAGCTCTGCACTATAACAAGTACCCTTGTTACCTAATGTGGTGCCCAGGACAAGGGGAGGGTGAGGACCAAAAGTAAAATGTTGTACTCGGTTTATTGGTCCATGCAACTGCTACACACAATGTCATTAAGACATCCACAAGTTGGCATAGAAGTCTAAACATGAGATTAGGTTATCAGTCTTGGGATTTCAATGCACACCGCTAAAGTTTAAGAAATATACTGTTGAGACACAAGCCATGTGCAAATAACTGCTGCTCACTAGTTATGAGAGCAGTTAAGGCAAGCAGGACATATCCAACTGGCAGAGAACTCTCTCACCACACCCTAATCTCTTTCTCTGTCTCTCTCTCCCTCAAACACATACACACATTTGTAGCATGAAACAAGCGCCACCATATTTAAAATGCGCAGCAACGGCCTAGCGACCTGTATGTACGTACACGCAGACACACAACTAGAAAAGGAGGCAAAAGGCATAACCAGAATTTTGGCAGTCCAGACAGCCGTTTCCCGAGGCTCCAGAACCATGAGTCAGCAGGGAAAACTTCCAAGTGTAGTGTACTCCCTGACCCTGGAACTGCTCTGGATCATACATTGGGTCCTTTCAGTTAAAGTAATGGAGCGGAGAAGCTGATCCTAGATCTGAATTAAGCACAACCTATAGACTAGTAAACTTTCTAAAGCACAGGGGTATGGTTAAAGTGACGTGCTCAGGTTTGTGTCCATTTAATCACAGTGCCGCTGATCACAAACAGTGTAAACACACTTGGTAATAACTTGTAAAAGCTGCATGATAGCTTTAGTTAGATAGTTCAGACACTTAAAAAAACACAGGTCTCACTCTTTGCTCTTTGTGAATGGAGATAGCATATTCTCTCCCAATTTACACGAGTTTCCTCAAGGAAGTCTGATTTGTACCCTCATCAAAAACACGCCATTCTGCCATTGAACAAACCACTGGCCCTAAAAACTGTTGATCACTGTATTCAAATGATTGGGATGGGTAAAAATAAAACATGTTAAAAAAAAAGCTGTTGGACCTGCTCCTGATCTCCTTTTTTAAAATTCTTAACTCTGCACATAACGCACCTTGCAACTGGTCAGAGTCAGGACGTACCCAACACTGGAATGAAGAATGCACTGATCACTATGCAACCCATCGAACAGCTTTACAGAAAATGGACACATACAGTTTTCTAAGTAGTTTGGGGTAAGTTTTAATCCTCGGCTTTCAAGACTACACCAGGCGTATATTCACCATGGTAACTAATGCTGCACACCCAACCTGCTCCAAAACAGGTTAATATCAGAGGATCAGCTCAAAACCTTAAACGTTAATAGCCCAACCACTGTCCAATCAGATCACTGGATCAGATCATTGGTCCTGCAGGATCCTAAACAGGACAAATTACTTTACAATAACGTGAAATTTTGTAAATAGTATTAAAAATAATTAAAGTTGATTTTCTTGTGGAATTGCTTTGCTGCTCCAGACTTTCCTTGAATTTCTTTAAATGGAAAAAGTATCTGCACACTGCTTCCATTGCTTTCAAGTAAACAGTTTAGTGGGATTGACCTCAAACATCAACTACCTCTCTCCAGCAGCAGAAACCGTCCAAACAGTGCTTCTCTTTTTTTTTTATCTGCATCACATGAGAATTTGATCGACAAACGAGCAAAAATACCTACTCAGTAAGAGATTCATTAAAACTCCTGAATTCATAACAGTACAATCTTAGCCTTACAGTTGTAATTGAAACCCTTTTCTCGTAATGCGGTCGAATGTAACTTTCGCCTGTCTCCATAATTAAATTACCTGCAGATATCAGTGTTTCGTCTCATATCATATTAAATACTTCTTGCTAATGATAACTCTGCCTCTGTTACATAATTACTTTCGTAGCTCGAGGGAAAGCCTGGGGTTAAACCCAGAGTTAACAGAGCGATAGTTTAACCTCATCTTCCTAAATGCCAGAATGTCTGGTTCAAGGCTTAATGGAGCCATATAGAAAAAGTAAAAGTTATACTGGCTTTGTAGCACAGGGGATTTCCCTTCATTCATTCTTGAACTAAGTGCATTTCTATCTTGTCCACAGTTATTGAATACAGAGCACCAATGACAGCTGATTTCTTTAATTACTTGTAAAGTAATAGAAGTGGATGCAGTGGATAGAAGCCTGTGTTGCCCCAATAAAGTCTAATTATATGTTATTGATGTGGAACAATGCAACTTAGTGGTTCAGTCATCAGCAGTTGGCAGAACAAAGGGAAAAAACTTGATTTTGTTTAACTTGCTGCTGATAACAATGCTGTGCAACCGTAAAAAAGAATGTGTTTAACATAATGACAGTGAATTGTTACTTGGTGTGCAGTTAAAATGCTGTGCTCCTGTCGGCTCATATACTCTTTGGATGAATGCACAATATTAATTAACATTCAGATAAGTGTTTTGCTGATTAGGCTCTCTCTCAGGCACACACACTTATTATTATAACAATGACAGCCCTGTGTAAGTGTATCACTGCATTAAACCAAGAGTTTTAACCTCACCTCTGTGTGTTGGTGGACGGGGAGTTCTTTAGCCTATTGGAGTGCATTGATGGGGCTCCCAGGACTACAGAGCAGGGTGGAGTGATGAGCTGGTGAGGACTGCCCGTGTGCGTAAGCGGCGCTTTTGCGCGCACGTTCCTTGAGCCAGGAACAGGATTCCCGATGTTCGAGAGGTTTCCCCGACTGTCCTTGGCCTCCTCTCGCTCTTTCTTCCCTCGCTCCTTCTTGTTGAAATGTGTCGGTGCTGTTCCTGCCGCCGCTGGCCTCTCCTCTTGGACCTCCAACATATTCTCCACGTCCTTGTGTAAGTGTGTCTGTGTGTATGTGAATGCGAATGTAAGTGTGTGTGTGAGTGTGTGTGTGTGTGTGTATGTGTGCGTGAAAATGTGTAAAAACAATAACAGTAGTCCAGGAGTCTTTTCTTGTTCGGGGTGTATTTATGAAACTCCCCCAAGGGGGCTTTCAACGGCCCTCGGGCACACTGTTGAGAGGAAACAGAAAAAATGGATAGTTAGCTAAATTGAAACAGGGGCTGCATTCTGACCAAACTTAAAAAAACATTCCCCCAACAACATTTAGATACCAATCCACCAAAGTAAAACTAAAACTGCTCAACAGATTATCCTGAAACTTGCAGGAAGGCTGCGGTATGGGTAAGGGAAGAACACCCTAAATTTTAGTGGGTAACCAGGATCTCCCCCCACTTTTGTTGGCATTGTGTGTGTGTTTTATCAAATTTTTGCATATTTATTGAGAAATACTGCAGAAATGAAGTAAATCTGGCATGCAAGTGCTACCGTCTATGATCATGAGAGTTTGTGGATAATTATCTGGATTTTTTTAAATCAAAATAAGTATTTTTAGGAGAGTGCTCCTTATTTAGTCACTATAAAAGAAAAAAACTATAGAGAATGGATCATTTTTTTTAACAGTTTGAAGAACATTTGTGTACATGTTAAATGCAACCGTTAACAGTGTCGTCATTACATTCTATGTCCACCAGAGAGCACTGGCAAGTTCTTTTTTTTTAGTGGTTAAATGTCACAGAAAATATCTTTTGAATATTTGAATTTAATAAAGTGTGTTTTGTTTAAGTCAAATAATGTCCCGATCATAAAATATTAGAATTTTTAACCTCATATAAATCAGTCCATCAGGTTAGTCCTAGAAACATAACAGATATTAGGTAGGGTATTGAGTTATCTATGCAAATACCAGCACTGTAGTCTATGTATAGCAAACAGTGGAGTGTGGTGGTGGAGTGGGATAAGTCCAACAAACCAACACTGTGCGTTTCTGTTACTGTGTGTTTTTGGTGAGTGAGGAAGAAAATTGCATGAGAATCTGAGCCTGCTGGAGAGAGCGGCCCAGTCAGTCAGATTACACTGTCATCCTGAAAATATTTAGGAGCTCTTCCAAAACACTCAACATTGTAACTGGCTCCAGAGCTCCCCTGGGGAGAGGGAGGTGGAGAGTTTGGGGGAGTTTTGGGAGGAGGGGGGGTATCACTGAGAACCCCACAAATACAGCCAGCGACTCCTGCTACAGCAGCAGCAGTCTCGTCTGTCGCTGGTCTACAGGCGAAGTGATTTACGGCTCTCAGGGCAGCAGATTACTATTGCTCACGAGCAGGGGCTGGCGAGGGGGCAAAGAACAGAGGAGCACTGACTATCCAAATTACACTGATTAGACTAACCTTTAAATACTAAAACATACTGCGTTACACATCAGTGGAGACTGGAGTGGCCTGATTATTGATGGCTGAACTGGTGATTTGGCTGCATATTTACAAAAGTAACTAAATTCTGAGTAAAATTACTGTTGAAAATAACATGCATTGGTACAAAACAGGAAACACTGCAACACAAGATCATACAAGAGTAACTGTTGCAGCCATGATGTAACACACATCCAAGCTGCCCCTATACAAAGGGGCAGCAGTATGTGAGAACGCAAATGTCGGTCAGTTGCTCCGGACTTTCTCCGGGGGTTTACCTGCCAGAATACAGATAATGTTTCCAACCTAAAGGAAGAGAATTATCTCCTGATGTAAAACAGTTGTCAAATGCCAACGAAGATGTCACCGAGATTCGAGAACTGGCCTACGCACAGGGCAGAGCATTCATAGTTGTGTAGGTATGTGTGGGTCGCGCTGCAATTAGACCGCCAATACGCATGGTGGTAGAGTTTCCATGCTGGTGTTGAATGTCTTACGGTTTCTGGTCCGCGTATTTACAAATTCTCTGGCTTCTGTTTACTTCATAACAATTCAACAATTTTAACTCTTCTAGAGTGTACTTTTAGAGTAATGGCAGACTATGTGGTTTATTACTTTCTCTTACACAGCAGAGGAAAACTTAATATTGGGTTTTAAGAGCAATTGAGACGGAAATGTATTTACGAGTTGAAGAGCTGAGACAGCGGAAGACACTTGCACACCATTTATTAGCATTAGTAAAAAAAAAATCTACGACAACATTTTCACATTCTCCATCTTTCAAGAGTTTCAATGATTTGTGGGAACCGATATCATATTAATTTTAGGAAAAGCTAAAAAAAACTCAAGCTCTGTGAGAGCAACATTATGATGTCATCAAAATCCCAACTGCGACGGTTCACCACTCTCGCAAACATGACCAGTGCGCATGCTTGGTTTTTTATTGTTTGTTGTTTTTTTATGAGACAATAAGTAAGTGCTAAAGCTCAATGTCTTTCGACCATGATGGAAGACAAAAGTGTTTTTGTCGTTTCCAAAGACGCTCAAAGGTGGGATGAAAAGTAAGTCACAGAGAAGAGCAGGACTGCAGTAACGTGCCTCCTGAAAGTCTTTCCTCAAAAGGGACTTATTTGTACAAAATTAAAAACAATAATGATGTCAGTGGCCGCAATAGTGAAATGTGAATGAAAACCTTTTTTCACGTCCACACAAAATTGTCAGGAGGGTGTTATCAGATGCTGCTCCACCATCCAACAGGCACTTCATCTGAAGCCGAGTGACCCCCTTCAGCATTTGGTGTTAAGCTGGAGCCTCAACTGAAATGGGTGACGTAGCGGACGACTGTCCAGAGAAACCAATAGAATCCTGATCAGTTTGCTGAACCAGCCTGCTGCCTCATTCAGCCTTTAACTAGCAGGCACCTCTTCAAGGGGTGTTATCTTAACCTAAACCCCAATCATTCACAAACGTGTGTAATGCGAGAATGTGCACGCACAGAAATTAACAGCAGCACATGTCCATCACCTGTTCCCTCCAATCGCACGCTAACGAGACACTAATTAGGTACCTTGCTGACATGACTGTCAAAAGGGGTGCTCTGACACACACACACCCCCACACACACACAGTGCTACCAGCGCACAAACGCACAACAAAGCAACGCAGAGGTGTTCAGAGATTTCACTCGCTCCATCTCCAGTGAAGACGCGGGCTGTCTATCACAGCTCAGACGAGGAGGTGAAGTGCACACAAGTTAATGGGGAAACAGTATAATGAGGCTGGAAAAATTGAGCTTTTTTGCCTCAGCTACAAATACGAGGTTCCACGTTAAAAAAGGGGCAGAAAACTGTTCAATTCAATTACATTTGGGTTTCCCGATGCGGGTGGCAATAAAAGGGGAGCGTTTCATTTCATGCTTATGTAACAGTCATTGTACACGAGCTGGGTGAAGTGTCGAGAGTAGTCCCTTCCCAGCAACGTCACCCAAACACCTCTGAGGGGGAGATGGGAGGATTAATACCGGTGTAGTATCCACTGTTTAATACCACTGGTACGGATTGGGATTTACAAGGCAGGATCCTTGACCTTGTCAGTCCAATAGATTGAATTTTAAACACAGCAAGGTTACAATGAACATATTATTAGGGTTGGCGGAGTGGAAACTCGTCCAAACAAACATAAATACCCACCTCTCTTCCCTCAGCTCAGCCCTGCTGTTGGCTGCAAAAAGACATGCTGATGTTTCAGTCTTATTTATGCAAATCCCATTTTGCAGTTCAGTCACAATGGCGTATTGCTCCCTCATCCTCGCTCTCTAGCTCCCCTACCCGGTATCCATCTGCTCGGCCTCCATCTCGAAAATGTATTTAAACCGTTATTTGTTTCTGGATGATATCAGAAACATTAGTTCCACCCCTCGTTGCAGCTTTCTGCAAGGCAGCCTGAAGAGGATGGAGCCAAACAGATAAGCCTTACACAAAAGCCCAACTTACACGTACCAACTTCTCATTCAAAGCAAATCACCATGTATGCATGCAACAGAAACCCACTGTAGGATTATTTTATAGTCCGATAGGTCTGAGGTTGGCTTTTATTCTCTTATGTTCTGAAAATGCAACACTAAGGTCACCCTTAACATTGAATTATTCCTGATGTGGCTATACTAAAAGGATGAGCCACGACATTAAAAAAAAACTGCTTTCATGAGAATGTTATACATACAGATCTTGAGTCAAGCTCTGTAACTGAAATTGAAAAAAAAGCCAGTTGGCAATTATGGGCTAATGGCACAATGAGATTCCATACTTTTCCAAAATGCTCCTTAGAGAATGTTTTAATGTTGTCATTAGTGTCTTGAGACCAAAGTATCAGGAAGAAAAGCTGGAAACAACAGGTACTACTCTGTGGATTTACCTCGTTTTACTCTCGTCATACGAGTAATAAATTTGATCTGATTAAACCGGCAGTGTGTGGGAGTTTGATTGTTTTATTGTTAAAAAATTACTAAACAAACTCTGCATCTTTATTCTCGGGTAACAAAGTGTTACAAATGTACAACTATGAAACCAAAACCAGACTATAAAATGTCAGACAGTAGTGAAGTGATACTTGAATGTTCAAAAGCCGGAATATTTACAATTTACTATGATAAGCATCAAATCCTCTGATCTAAGAAGCAGGAATTGGTTTTGTATTTTTGCTTGAAAAAATGTCTAATAGTTGATTGTTAATATAGCTGTCAACTAATTGTCTATCAATGATGACGCCAAAGAATCATGTGGTAGTATTCTGGGTTCTACCATGAAAATGGCAAAGTACAGATCAAAGGTGAGATGAGCCTTACAACAGACCTGCAGGCTCACCTGTTAGCAGCAGCAGAGGAGGAGGCACCAGAGACGAGAAGAGCCTGGTCAAGTGTTCAAGCTCTTCTGATGCGTGTGCAGGGGGGGTTCAAATATAATCAAACAAATTCCGGGTCGTCTTAAATTCATTCAAACGCGATTTGAGGAAAAGGTGATTGCGCTTGTATTTATTCTACAGTTTAAATTCAAGCATAAAAAAAACAAAAAAAAAACTACTTCCTTGTACAGAACAGGTTTCTTTACACAACTAGTTGTTACACATACTTGCCGAGCTGCTAGTGGAGCATAAGCTCACAGCAGAAAGAACTAACATTAACTCTATTTTCAGAAGGACGTCCACACACTGTACTGTGTGGAACATCCCACCGTACCCTGACAGAGAAAACACCTGTATGGTCACCTGTCGAGGGTCCTTCCTGAGAGCACTGTCCCAGCATGCCACACCCTGCAGATAGCACTCGTGACTCACTTGGCACACACAGAATGCAAGGAATGCAGAGTGTCGCTAAAGATAGAGCTGTGACGCCAAGGAAGTAACATTTGACATAATACATCTACTGTGACATGAAGGACAGTCACACAAGTATGACTGGGCCCCTGTTTCTCCTGAAACCAAGCCACACAAATATTTACAATGACATTTTTAACTTTTTCTGCATTTTCCACACTCTGCTAGGTTCATATCTCCCTCCTGACGTCTGTTTAAGTCTTTCCCTCTCACTCACTGTTACACTCAGTGTCAGCTGCCTCTCCGCTGCTTTGTCTATCCTTCATTTGTACAAGCTTAACCACTCCACTATCTTCAGCTCATCTTCTCCTCTGGCCAGCAGACGATGCCCCTCTATCCCCAGGGAGGCGACATGTGTGTAATGTCACAGTTTGTCATATCATATCGTAGTGACAGAAGCCTTGCCATGTCCATCAGGATGATGGAAGGGACAATGAAAACAGGAGGATGGGAAAGGGGCGTGATACAGAGATACTCTGAGGAGGAAGGGGGGTTATTACACAAGTTGATCTCTTGAGCGAGTAAGCGCGTGTACACACACACAGCTGACTCACTAGTGACACATCTGCTGGCGTAGCCTGGGCACCGTGCCATGTGTGGTGGCCAGCTTCAGCAGCAGGACTGGCACTCAGCACTCCAGCCTGTTCTAATCTCCGTCTCTCTCTCTCTCTCACACACACACACACACAGCACTTCCATCTCTGTGCATCTGCTCTCTGTCTCTGCATCTCAGGCTAAGTGGGTGTGTCTTGTTTACACACAAACACACTAGGACGTACGTTGTCACAGGTCACTTCTTGAGACATTGCATTTCCTGGAGATTTACCCTATGCATAACCATTACTAACCGAAACGTAACCTGCCCCTAACACACGCCATTCAATATCATACTGGGTAACTGCCGCCATTGTTTGTCTGCGCTGAGTGGGTGTAAATTTGGGGTGTGCCAGTGTCAAATAGTACAAGTATTGTGAACAAAAAATACAATGGTGAAGAGAGTTTCATGATTCATCCTCATCAAATCTTATTTGTATAGCCCAGATTCACAAATAATGAGTGGGTAATTTTTTTTAGCTTTTCTTCTTTTAAGAGTAGCAACCAAATTACGATGCTACAGCTGAGTTTTGATTCACGTGGAATTACCAGGAATCAATACTCGGGTACCAGATCTTAGGTACATGATAGCAAATCTGGGTTAAGAGCAAAGGAGACCTCAGAGAGAAGTAGTAAGAAAGAGAGGCTGACATGTCTACATACTCCAAATTTAATAGAGGAAGGGGAAGACACAAACATGAAACGGAAAGTCAGGGAAAAGACAAGTTGAGAACGTGGTGAAGAATTTTAAGAGACAATGTGGACAAGGCTCACTGCAATATTTGTGATGACCAGAACAACACATGTAACGGGAGTGAACAGCAGCTGCAAGTGCAGATGAAGTTGAACCATCGATGGACAATGAAACATTATTTGAGGCATCAACCGTTTTGTCACCGTTTCCTGGTTATTAATTAGCTAGTAGGATTAACACTCAGCCACTGACTGCAACCAAAAATACCTATCAACATGTTATTTGGTCAATAACATAAGAGAAAATGCAAGTGGTAAACTTACAGAAAGAGTTAAGTACTAAAGTACATGTTCCAGTAACCACCCGTTTTGTGTAATTTCACACTTTCCTGAAATTCTGCCATTAGTGCAAATCAGTTCAATTATTCCAGGCCACATTTTTTTACAGGGGATGTTTTTGGACTTGAAACTGAATTGCAGCTTTTGAATTAAGGTTAAAATAAAATACACTTAGAAACACACAGTTGACCAGACGTTGGGTTAAATCTGTTAAATCAGTTCACGTTAGTGTATGTTGTCATTTTGATTTCGGTCCTAAATAAAACCATTTTAAATGTTCACTGCCCACATTGGTCACATTCAGCATGCAACACCTAATCAATATGCAACAACTTGCGACAGTGGAACTTCTTTCCCGTCAGGCGTAAACAAATAAGCCAGTTTTTTGCTTATCACCACAAATTTGCTTCCATAAATTTGTCACAGTAGTTAAAATGTGAGCACAGCAATCCATGTTAAAGCAGCTACAGCTATTTCACTACTTCATTTTCCAATTGTGCAGCAGTACTGTAGGTATAGAGCAGAGGTCTTCACAGGTCACCTCAGAGATCTCTTTTCCACCTAAACGGTGCACAGCCAGTTCTGAACTTATCAGAATCCACCCACATCTTGACAGGTTTGAGAACCCAGCGTTACCACTGGCACTCCATATCAGTTAGCATTTCTAATACACCTATCGTAGTTTGCCAATTTACATCAAAAATCATGAGGAAAAGCAAACATAGCAGATGCTGGGGTTATTTACGTTGTAAGGGAATCATGGCTGATAGAATGTAACTGCTTTGCTTGCCTTTAATAACTTGTAAAGAAATTACGTCTTGCATTTCAGGGTCCTGGAAAGCATCTGACAACTGCTGCTTTTGTGCATGTTTTTTTCAAAATGGAGGAGAATTTATTTTGGTAGCTCCTCCCATATTTAATGGCATTAGTGGTTCCAAATTTAGGATGAGCAATTCTAGGGTAAAAAATCGGAATCGGCAGTACATCAGTGGAAAAGAGTTATTATACAATATTGAGCAAGACCAGGCAATGGTGGGCCAAGTCCAAATTATACTTTTTCTCTCCGAGTAGGGTCTCAGGAAGGAATATGTCTAATAGATTAACATGTGTGTCAAATTGCAAAGGAACCGATTCAACTGCTTGTTAATTTGGTAGCACATCATCCTGCAACACCAATTAAATGTTGGTGGTCTCACTCTTTCCGTTCAAATGAACCACCTTTGGAGTCCACTCCAAATTACCCTCAGGTCTCTGTCAGACTGACTGATTTGTTTACTTCAGATCCCTTTTGGACTGGATTTTTTTAATAATAATTTACTGTTTGCACATGGGTTAAGGTAGGTTTTCCACAGGATCAACAATTTGAATGCATGAACCGGCATTAACTGCTGAAGAGCTTCCTCTGGCTAAGCAAACTAAAACTGCTAAATAACACTGGGGTTCAGTGTTAATAGTCTGTACTGTAATAAACTGTAGTGACTGATATTACCAGTAGATAGTAAAAAACGCTCAGAGTGGAAATGCATACATGCAAAGCAAATATGCAAAGCTTCTCCATACAGTAGGTTTCTCTCACTTGTGGATCAAATGACAAGCCAAACAGAAACACCATTTGCTGTAGAGAAACTCTGCTGCCCTCTCTGCAGACCCCTTCTTTCCTCCCTTCCCTTGACCGTGCTCTCTGGTCCGTGACTCCCTCCTTCCATCCAGACGGTCGCTCCCACACTCGGGCCACATTCCTCCCTTGCTCATGCTGGGAGGACGTCTCCTTGTGGCCAAAAGCATTGTGGGAAATCCCAGTGGCCAGGCCTTTAAGGGGCCATGTAGACCACTGAGAAAGAAGTGTACAGGAGTAGTGAGTTACTCGCTTAGTGTTCAAAAGGCCCTTTCTGCAAGCCACTTGCAAATATACTACCCTCAAGCAAAAAAAAAACCACTAACAAGCATAATTAATGTCTTGATACTGAGCCTCAGAACAAACACCAAAGAAACACTACATATGCATATTTCAAGCAACAGACAATACACCCCACGCTGTGCACAACCTCAATTTAGAGCAGTTAGAACATTAGACAGAAAAGGAATTAAACGTTAGGAAGTGCGGCCCAAACCATTTTTCTTTTTCGTATATTAAAAAAAAAAAATCACTAAGAATCAAACAACTGCTTCTCAACCTGTCAAACCACGTGACCCACCTCAGGCATCTCAACTGACCTGGCATTACAACACACAAATATAATTAACTCAGAACAGGAGACTCAGATACACACTCGCATACATGTGCCGATTCCTGTGCTATCAAACAACGAAATTAGCAGTGTGGAGAGAATATGAACCTGATTGTGTCCCTGAATTACCCCAGATTGGCCTGTTGTCATTGCAATGGAATTTTAAACGCGCTGACTAACACCTACCCAATTAACTATACAAGCAGAGAGCAATCCACACACACATACTAACTATCGCACATAGAAATGCTCACATGTGGCAGTATTTAGCCTAATAACATCCAAGATGCACTGCAAACAGAGCTACTTAATGGCATCTGCTGTTCCCATGAGTCAGAGCTTTGTGCTTTTTTGTCTGAGCTGCCTTTAGGTTCCTCAGAACCTATGAATGCTTTCCAACATTTGGCCCTGATTTTAGCCTCAAGGTAATATGTAAAGCGCATGCAGAATATCACCCCTATAAGCCAGGTAAAATTGAATCCTGATATTAGCTCAAACTAGCTCCGTGCTCCTCACACATTATATTTTCAGCAAAGAGGAGACGATAACTGTCACACTATGGTATGGTGGACTACCTTTCATAGCTGCTCTCAAATGACTACAATGGCTACTGGATTTCACATGTTTACACTACATTTGAGGCCTATCATTGTTTTTCATTACATTCAAGGTGGATAACATGGATGATTTGAGTCACAAGCAAAAAGCAATCAAACATTTGCCTCCTTTGTTTGTGAGTAAAGGCAGCAACTCACATTAGTATTATAGTTTAAAGCAAGTGTGGCACAATTTTTTTTAATGATGCGAGTCCTGACAAGGGTGGTTGGTTAACAAATATATAGACAATGACAAACATACAAGTGCATCTTGCTTGACACAACCAAAACTTAACAGTGAAGTAATAGAAAGAAATGAACATGATGGTGTTACTCTCCAACAGACTCAAGCGGCCAGTAGTCTTGTAGACAACACATGTCCTCTTTTTATGCATCCATTTTTTTTGAAGTGACTAACATAATATGCATTAACTGCTTAATCCAATATTTAGAAAAGCAACCATCAATATTCTACATCTATAACATGCAAAAGTCCAAATTGGTGTTGCATTAGCACGTCATTAAACAATATACATATAGGTCCGAGATGAGTCAGACCCTTTGTCATGTCTTAATATTATAACCTTGACCACTACATCTAATTAGAAATTTCTGGGCATGATCAAGATCAGAGTAGAAAAACAAGTACCCACGAGAGAAAATTTGATTTCACATCAACCAATTTTTTTAGTTCTTAGTGAAAGACGTCAAGATGTTTCAACCAAGTGTCTAAAAAGAAATACAATCACAAATAACACAAATTCTGCATGTTTATAGTGTGATTGACACAGTGCTATTAAGGCGTTCACGTAAAGATCTGACTCCTTCAACACAAACCTCTCCTGAACTGCTCATCACATTGCATTGAATGAATTATTACCATTCATGTTTAAAAACTACATCATTGGTATATTGATGGTGTTGCTTAAACTGTCTTTAAATATCCACTAATTGATTAGTAAACCACTTATCAGCTGTTTCTATAAAGCCATTTTCAGAAATGACCTGTGGGCAAAATCCAGAGAGGTTTACCCAGAGTTTGCTTCTCACACATGCATAACACAGCACACTGTTCTCTGCACAGACACGTTCACAACAGCAACAATTATTCAGGTGAGAGGTGGAGCAGCCGGGTGCTGCATAAAGAGGCAGGAAGTGACGTACAAACTCTGCTGCGGAGATCATGTGATCTTCTCTGCTGTGTTCACACATGGACTTCTCCTAGATAACGGACATTATACCAGGGGGCCAGGGGGAGAAAGTCTGCGTCTCTTTCAGGGAAAAAACTGAGGGAACTGCGGAGTTCAGTGCATGTCTGACGCAGCTTAAAGGGATAGTTCATCCAAAATGAAAATTCACTCATTATCTACTCACCACTAGGCCGATGGAGGGGTGGGCGAAGTGTTTGAGTCCACAAAACACTTTTGGAGTCTTCAGATGTAATAAAAACAACAGAAAAACCATAACATGCCGCAGTACTGCTTGTGTGGTTTCACCAAAGTGTCCGCAAGCCCCCCGAGATTCATATTCGACTCAAAACAAGGTCATTTACATCAGGTTTTTTGCCTAAATGTTCTGATATCTTCAGATGAGGTGCATTCAGAGACTGTCGGAAATGCTATGGTCCTAAAGCTTAGTCACTTCTGTTGGAATTGAAGGATTAAAACACGATGTTAATGATCTCGTTTCAAGTCAAATATAAATGTCGGGGCTTATGGACACTTGGATGAGACCACACAAGCAGTATGGAGACATGTTTTATTACGTCTGAAGATAGGTCATTAATCAGCTGCAAGGTTTACCCCTGAAACTCCAAAAGTGTTTTTGGACTCAAACACTTCACCCATCCCCATCGGCATAGGGGTGAGTAGATAATGAGTGAGATTTAATTTCTGGGTGAACTATTCCTTTAAGACTGACGGATACACACACCATCACTTTCCACAGAATAAACATAAAAGGATCTATCGTGCCCGAAGCTTCCTCTCATTTACTCTGACATTTTAGTCAGAGGACACTTGATAATGATGATTTGACACAGTTGATTGATGCTCATCATGGTCTCATAAAATCACCAGACTGATTTCAAATGTACACTGAGCTCTCTATTGTCTAATGACAGAGTGGAAAATATCAGGAATCTCCTGTTCTTCCTGTAAGTAAACCACATCGACAATATAAAATCTGTAAAAACAAAGATTCTAGAAGATGTGGCAGACAAAACGTGATGAACACGTACATTATTCTTAAGTGTCATAACCATTCAGAGGATGTGTTGAGTTAAGTTGCTTGTGAAAGTCTTGTGTTTCAAACATTCTGTCATGGTTATGGATTAGATGGTTAACAATAGCAAAAATTCTGGCAGCTGGTATTATTATTATTATTTCAATTATCTAAAAAAATGTGTTTGATTATTCTGAGTTTGAAAAACTCGCAGACGCAGCCCGCAACGTGGCATAAGGCAATTAACAGCTTTCCTGAGATATTTTTGCCTTTTCAAATTGTTACGTCTGAATTGTGCTCCTACTTTGATTCCGGGAATGATAACTGATGTGACCGCGAGTTTGGCCTTTGCTGCATATCTCTCAAAAACTGCATTTAAAGCAATATCTGACACATTTCTAATGCTGGTATAGGTAGATCTCCAATTAAAAACAATGATTATTTGTGTCACAAAAATTGTGGTATGTATTTTTCATCTTTACTCATGGTGCTGTGTTAAATAAGGCTAACTAGTAACCAGTAGCTGGAGAGACTCTAAGGTTAGCTGGCTGCTTTTAACACAAGCAGTTGAGGTGACTACTGGTCGCAGAAGCCCCCCAAGTTCCACCTGAGAACAGCTCTGTTTGTGAGGGCCTCTCCGCTCAGAGCAGGACGAGCAGCCCGTCTGCGCCATAACTGTCAATCACTGCAGATAAACATGAAAGCAGATTGATAGGTACAGTCTGACTCAGCCAGAGACATCCCTGAGGATCATGTATGTGCAACATCCCACCACAGATCACCACAGGGGCCCAAGACCTCCTACACTGAAAATATATAAACATGTGGCTATTAAAAAAACACAATCATATTTATAGCTCCAATTGTTTGGAAAGGCACACAAGGCTGTTAAGGTTTACAACTTGGAGCTGGTCCTTGGAGTCCTAAAGATTTGTTTTGAAATAATGTCCTTCTATCTTTATTTAGTCTGTAATGTGCTCCTAAGTGATGATTGGTCTGTAATGGTCTGCACAGAAATGGATCAAATGAATAAATAAACTAAACACAATTGACGTACTTGTTTTTACTTGCTGAAAATGCTCTGTGGCATGAATGACTTAAAAATGAGTAACAGATAACTGTTATAGTAACGGGTGAGTTCTATCATTCAAACGATTTAAGAAACGTGTTTGGATTTTTAATTTTTAATTATATGCTCAAGCAGAGCATTATTTACTGAAAACCCTACCGAACAATTTTCTATAATTCTAATATCTCCATTATCTGTCCATTCACATGTTATGCTTAACTTTATTATTGTCTCCAGTTTCATCTTGTTATTGGTCTCAAACCATGTAAGGCACTTTGTATCATAGACTGTATTTGATGTGGCTCAGACACATCTGGCTAATAGTCACTATAGGCACTGATACTGATCTGATGTATCAGATCACATCAAATACTTATTTATTATGGAGAGGAAGTCATGACAACCCTCCAGTGTGACTGCTGGAGGGGAAAGGGCAATTTTTGAAATATATCAATATTAAATCAATAGCCACAGAAATAAAATTCTTAGTTGAGTCCTGATCTGCGATATAATGACTACAAATTATATACAGTAGTTTTTAGTTCTCGTTTATAAAGTGAGGGTTGAAAATGCAACTTCTATCAAAAAGTGTCTTGGAACATAAATTAATTCTTTTTTACAAGAGGGGACAATATGTTGCATTTGAATAGTTTTCTTAGGTAATACACGCACTTTCATTTTCTGTAGAGAAAAAAACTTGGGTCTAATCTACTGTATGTATATGGAGAGGAGCCTCCTGCCACCCACTGCACAGGCCATCAGACAAACCCCCACTCCAACACATTGCCCTATGTCATACACAACACAAGCCTTCGGGGTTTTAATTAGAAAACCCATGAAGCAAACAAATGCATGGAAACATGAGGCAAATACACAGAGGAGAAAATAAATCCTTTGCCGCTTTACATCAATATCCATTTCCCTGCATCCTTCACCTCACTGTGGTTTTTGGTTAACACGCTTTCGGATTAGATAGCAGATAAATAAACAGTGTGCGCTGCGCTCTCAGGGAGTGCGCCCTGACCGTGTTGTGTCCTCAGCATGTGCAGATCAGAGAATAAAGACAAAACATTGCGCTGATAGTCCAGAGCGGCGTGGCTCAGAGGTCCTTTGCCTCAAGCTGATTCCTGCAGCATCGAGAGCGGTCGCACACGGTAGTCGCTCCCACATTTCAAGGCCTCTCTCATCAAAAATACAACTATCAATGTTGGCATCTCCATAGAGAAATGTCAAAGAGATAATGGCCGACGCTACAAAGACCCTGGGCCTGGCTTGTTACCGCTGCATCATAGCAATGTTAAGCTATCGAGTTATGGCACAAGTTTGGCTTTTTTAACGGTTGTGCTTGATATTGTGAGAGAAGTAGAAAATTCTAGAGTAAAAGCTGGAAAACATGCACGCCTCGTTCTTTTTCACGTAAGGAGAAAACAAATACATCACTGCTAAATCTTGGCTGTTTCCAAATAAAAAAAAAATTGTTTACTCCTTCACCACTCCCCTAAAGTGGGTGTGTAGCAGAAGTTAGAATCATTGTCATAGCCCATCATCTCACGTATAGTGTCACGGGACAGATTTTACCCTGTACATACAATTATGCATAGAGGATGACCAACTGTATTAAACCAGTGTCAGGGGTGTATGCATGAAACAAATTGCAAAAAAAGGGTGTGAAACAAAGAAAAAAAATAGAAAAAGTCAGAGTTGAGCTTGGTTTCTTACCTCAGAAGCCCCCCTGCCCTTTCAGCAGGGCCTCATGTGGAGAACCAGGCCGATGGTCCCCTGGGCACTGATGTCTGCTCTCCCCTCCCAGTCAGCCACGGAGGCTGTGTGTAGGAACCTGGCCCACTCACGACACCCTACAGCCACAAGTCATTCACACCTGGAACACAGGGAGAGAACTTCTGCTCAGGGGGCGAAAGACAAGAAAATGGCAAGTAAATACACTCATGTTGACTTTACTAACGTGGGGCAAACGCATAACCACAGCGATGGTCACTGATGAGAGCACAGTGCCGGTGAATTCTTACATAGAATCATATTTACACTTCAGTTATTTTCCAATGAGCACATGAGGGACAACAAGACAGCGTTTGATAGACCATCAAGAGCTCCCTTGTCTCTGTGCGTCCAAGACGGTTTCCCCCTTCCGATAATTCATTGGCTCTCAAACTTTTTCAGGCGGAAGCCAAAAACAGTTTACGCTCCTCACCACCCGCCGACACAACTTTTAGGAATTATTACCACGGACAGAGGAAGCAACCAATCCAAGTTGAATTTTAGTTTAACTGTTGTTCAGTTCTAATACATAAAACCAATTCATTCTACTTAGTTTCACCCCACATTTCCCCCACTTGGTCTTCCTCATCACAGCGGGTATATAACCCCCTCGGGGAGGACGCCCCCGCAGCTTGAGAACCACTGGTCTGGTTATCAGTGGGGGCTAACAAATTGACATCAACTATGCAAAGAAAATAAGGTAGTTAGGGGGGAGCGTGGAGAGGATAAATATGAATCAGCCTCAAGTCTATGCAACAGATGTATGTTCGTGGCTGACTGCAGTGTTGCCTAGCAATCCGAGAGACCTGTACCAGGAAGGTTCAATCTCGGCAGCTGGCACGTATGCATTCAAAACTGTCCTTGGATGAGACAGTGAGCCCCCACATGAGTGGCTCTTGATAACAGCATCAGCTAAAGGAGGGCTGATGGGCAACCTGCAACAAAGCACTCAAAGATACCGACTCTCTCTTTATTAAATAGCCCATAATGGCGATTTAATGAGCTCTTGCAAAGTGTTAAATGAAGTAAAACAAATAAGTCAGAGCCACTTGCTAAGTAGAGTTATGAAAGGCAACGAGACTATGGGGTCAGTCAAGAGAGGAAAAAATTGCCAGGTATCAGATATCTTTTACTTTTACTCTTCAAGACCTGTGGATTTTTTTTTGTTCCACTCGAAGTTACACAGCGTCTCTTACTGTCGAACCCGTTCTGTGCCATGTTCAGCCCCGTGCTCCTGCCAAGGTAACACAGCACAATGCCACACAAGTTTTCCACCAACGGGGCCTACTCGAGGAAGTCGTCCTGAAAAAAAAAAATCCACAAAGCTCAAACTGTGCAAATAAAAACGTGAAGCACTTCCAACAACATCTACAACGGGGGACTAAGATTTCCCCCCTGAAATCTCAGCGCCTCACTGGGCAACTCTTGGCGGACAAAGTAATTCCATGGCGCTTGAAACTCCAGGAACTTTTTTTTTTTTCTTTTCTCCCTTTTTCCTAAAAGAAGTTGTTCCTGTTTCGCCAGAGAACTGGTGGTGGGGGGGGAAGGGAGGACTTCAGCACTCGCATTCATGGAGCCTCGGCCAGCGCAAACAAAGTCTTCCCCGAAGAGGGAGGCACTGGACGGCGGCGGGGAGCGAGAACAACGACGTCGGTCACAAGCACACACACATACCGCGGAGAAGACGAGGCTCGGTCCGCGGCTTTGTTTGATAATAAACCGGTTCGAGGCCTCGTCGGGGGGGGAAACACGGTCATTTTCAAGTTGTGCTAGCTCCGTTCACCATGTAACAATTAAAAATCGCTCGGTGGATGATAGGGCTGGTCGACACAATCAGCAGCCGAGGCCTATCACCTCGCTACGCGTTTATAAATCACACCAAGCACATTTTTTTTTTTTTTTTTTTAATGGAGGAAATACAATACCCACGGTGCGCTCCTCCTGAAGAATGCACAACACGCACGCTGCACCGTATCCCCTTTTTTCATTTTCACCAAGCACGGGCGGTCCTCCGGTATAATGGGGTGAAAACCAATATTTCTCCGCGGGTTTTACACCACGCCGAAAACATCGTGAATAATCCGCTTTTGTTGCGCCGCTGCTAGGAGGGGGGCAGAGAACAAACAAGAATCGGTGGAAAGGGTGTTCGCTGTCTGCCAGGCCAGACGCGACGTGGGTTTCTCTAGCCAGCCTTCGGGGACAGAGGCAGAGAAGAACGGATACCGGAGTGCGATGTCCCCGGGAGGAGGACCCGCGTGTGCCCGTTGCCAGGAGGCGAGCGGCGGTTCCGACTCTTTCTACCTGGGTCCGCGGCGAACAGAACACTCACCTGGCATGTTAGCTTAATCCCCGCTGTCCTCCGACGAAGAATATAGAACCGCGAGCCTCTCAAATCACAACATTTTCACGTTAACATTGTAAAATGGAAATGTGTCTCCCCCCTCTCGGCCGAGCTTTCCAGTGGTCCTACTCCATTACATCCCAGTTAAGATTTCCTGCCGGGACTCCCCCCTCGGTTTCAGCGCGATGGTTCAGCCCGAATTCTAAGTAGCAATTCTAGGTCAGGTCTGTGTGCCAGTGAGGACAGCGCGAGAGACCAGCGTCCTGCTGCCTGTGACCACCTCACTGAAAACACATACTAACCTGATCTCTATGTCAACCTCCTAACCACAGCGGCAGCTCGGCAGCAAACTTGAGGAAGTTTTTACAGGAAACTGTCATAGGTCTGTATTAGTCATGGATGGATCACTGAACAGCCCTACCGGGCCCAGGCTCAGGGGGCTGTGGGGTCAGGGGGCCCCCGGGCCACGCATCCCTATGAAGTGACTGTCAATATGTCTTGATTTGAAACTTTGGAGAACTCAGTTATAAAACCGGAAGAGGATTATCTCCAAGAGAGAGGTTAAACGACCGAGGATACAAAACAACTGTGAAGAGACTCAAAACAACTGTGTAGAGACATGAAACAACTATAAACGAATGCAAAACAACTACACGAATACACAAAAACTACAGACACAAAACATCCACAGAGAAACAAAAAACTACTGTGCACAGACATGAAAAAACAGCTACAAAGAAACAAAAGAAAACTACAAACAAACAAAAACTAGTGTGCAGAAACACGATACAATTACATAAAAACACAAAAACTACAGACACAAAACTATACAGAGACATGTAACAACTACAGACACAACACTACTAAAGAGACAAAAAACTATGGACAGAATTAAACAACAAACTACAAACACAAAACAAACACAAAGAAAAACAAAACTACAACAGACTCAAAACAAGAACCAATACAAAACAACCACAAAGAAACACAAGAAAGTATAAACACAAAATAAATAAAAAGACACACAAAATAACTACTGACACAAATCACTACCAAGAGACAAAAAACAACTACAGACATAAATCAATCACAGAGAAACACTATACAACTACAAAGATATACTGAACACTTGAGTCACCAAAGACACACAAAGAGCAAAACAGATGCAAACAAACTACACACACGAAAAGCAACCACACAGGATGTAAAATGGCCATAAAGACGATTAGAATAGCTACAAAACAACCCCTAAAATTAACATGGATGCAAAGCCACAACAATAGGACGCAAAGTGAACACAGAAGATCAAAACAACCATAAAGAAAGATTCAAAATCAGGATTGTTCGGTTCATGATTTACGATTAAGGTGAAAGTCTCTGCCTGGTAAAAGCTCATGTTTTTAATCCGTCTGTACAGATTATACCAGATTTGCTCCTGTATCTTAGTTGTCTTCAAACATGACCCAAGATAACCCTGATGACATCATCAGTATCAGTCATTTTCTTAGACTTGACGCAGTCCCTTTCTCAGAAACTCAGAAGGTATTTTCTTTGTTGCAGGAAGTGAGTAGCACTTGAATAGTACACTGGGTCAGTTCATGCTCACATTTTCAGACTGTCCTGCCTGGAAGACATTCACAGTAATGCACTCTGTTGCCCACATGTAACGGGACAAATAAAAGAGACCTAGATAGAGAATTTCAAATCCAGTGTTTTTTTTATCCTCCTCGTGCAGACGTGATGTGACAGTCACATAACTTCCTCAATTAAGCCAAAGCCTTAAATTAGGTGACTTGTTTCAATAATGTGGCTGAGCAGTTCATTTCCTCCATCAGGAGGCCGTAGTATCCCATTATACTGAGGCCGGTTTCAAATATTTTGTCAACCTAATTTGTGTCAGTGAGGGTTGGGCATCATCAGTTATGCACATAGTGATCCAGTTAATATTACAAGTGGAAAAAACATATCAAAAGACAAGAATAATCCGAGAGAATTTCTCAACCCTGGTTATTTTCTTTAAGCCACAATCATTCAGTTTAGTTTAATTTAGGAAATTATGAGAAAAGTAATGAAATTAGAATATAGACTGATGTCACTTGAATGGAAGAATAAAATTATGTTCAACCACAAATTTGCACACACACACACACACACACAGACTCACATCTCAGCGAGGGACTATCTCAAGCCTGCGACGCAGAGTGAAACATTAAGGGCATACAATGTGAGACTGGCCCTACTCAATATTTAATCATGATACATTTCAAATCCAGCTCAAATGTGGGATCAGGACAACTGGGGATTGAACGAATTGGTGTTTAAGTGCACACATATTTACTTTTTAAATTTTCTGCGAACAGTTTGAGAGCATGGTTAAAATGTACAAAGACAGAATCATGAGTGTATGGTATCTGTTGAATTGCTTTTATAAAAACAGCTCTGTCCCTAGGTTGTTGGCAACAAGGCTTCTTTTGCTCACGGTCTTTGAAGGGCCAATATAGCGAGGTCAAAGTTCAGTGCAGCAGCAGATTTGGAAGTGAGCATGCGCAAAATAAGGATGGCATCCTCAACAGTTCTGGTTTGTTGCATAGTACTTGTATCAATTAGGGCTGAAATTAACTCGATTTTATTCATTGTGGATTAAAAATGACATTTATGAACTCTCGATTGATCGTTTGATCAATAAAACTTCTGAAAAGGTTCTAAAATGTGCATTGTAATATCTGAAAGCTCATGTTTAAATCTCTTCATAATCTAAAGGTGCTCAGTTTGCTGGAGGACAGAGCCAAACACCATATACTGACATTTAAGAAGATGGAACCTGGTGCACAAGTTTAGCTTAAATATGTTTTTGTACACTGTTAAATCAGTGTGAACTCTCTCTCTCTCTCTCTCTCTCTCTCTCTCTCTCTCTCTCTCTCTCTCGCGTCAACCGTGTTATCATACCCTGTTCCTCTCTGCATTTATTGCACATGGCAGCAGAGTACACAAGCTACAGTGCGACCATTTCCGGCACTGAGCATTGTAGGATGACACTGTGCACAGGACACAAAATCACGGGATGCGAGCTGCATATTTGTGACTTTTGACAAGCAGGCCATGGCTGTGTCGGACATGTTTGCGCATGCTAGCAGAGATCAGTGACAACCACAAACCTCTGTCTCTCTGACTGTCTCTCTCTCTTTCTCTCTCATACACACACACACACACACACTTACACACACGTACACACAGTCCCTCCCTCTTCAGATCTGTGTGTGTGTGTGTAAGTGTGTGGGTGTGTGCATGTGTGTATGATAAACCCCACTGGTGGAGTAACAGTAGACTGGCAGTATTCCCAGACTGGGTTGCATTAGACATGCACACTAGCAAAGCTCTTCAGGTCGATGTTCTGGCTCTCCAGCGCTGCATCTCTCTGGCATGACTAACCCAGAATACTTTGGAAACGGCAAAAACAAAACCCAGAATCTGCGTTAAAAAGAACTGGAAAAAACGGAATCATATTTATTGCACCCTGTGTGTGTGTGTGTGTGTGCGTGTGTGTGTGTTTGTGTGTGTTTGAGTGTGTTTATGTGTGTGCTTGCCTGTTTGCCTCCTGCATGCAGGGGTGTGCGTGCATCATCTATGTGCATATGTGTGTTTTAGCACGACACCAACATTGACTGTTCACTTATCATATTACCATATGCATTATTTAAAGCTTCGATAAACAGTCTTATGCTGGAGAGACACTGAGAGGGAAGGAAGAGGCACCACACACGTTATGGATAAAGACAGTAACTCCGGCAAATTAATATGGAGAGCACTTGATAAAACACTATAAAACACAACCGTAGAGCAGTGGCTGGGGGGTTAGGGTAATCGGGACTGTGTACTTCCACGGCTCCTGGAGCTGCAGCAGCTTGTCAGGTTAGGGTTCGCTCATTACCAGGTATGTTGGCGATGCTGAGAAGAACACTGGGACGGACTGGGTTATCAAAATACTGAGACAGTGAGCTCACTCGCACAGCCGTGAGGTCACTTTCCAGAGTGTGGCAGCCTGACCAATTATCAGTCAGCCTGTTATCATGGTATGCAGTGTTGCTATGAGTTACAGCGACAAGCGCAGCCTCTCCGATCTCTAATGACGGCTGATGCAGCGAGATGCTGCCACTCGGCCGGTTCGACTCTAATTCCACTCCACTCCGTCGTCCGTGAACAGCCTCACACTTCCCTCTGTTGCAGATTTCAAACATGAAGACTGTAAAATTAAATTGTTTCAACACCATTTCACCTAATTCCCTCCCTTCCAGGCCGCCCTCTTCCCTCCTGCTCCTGTTTACTGTCGCCGGCAACCTTGTTTTCTGACTCTTCCCCGTGGCAGGTGAGTGTAAACAAGCCGGAGGACTGAAACAATGTTAATTAACCGATCATTAACGAGTCGAGGCGGACCCTGGAGATCTAAGCAGTTGCCCACCCACCTGCGCCCCACCATTTCACTAACTGGACTGTTAATGACTAATCAGAGGCAAGAGCGATTAGAATGCCTCCTAACGAGAAGGATTTATGATCGCGAGAGTCCATCATGCTCATGTGGCGGAGTTCTCTACAGTGAAAGCAGGAAATGAGCTCAGGTCCCGAGGTGGAGGAAGTGTTCAGGTCTTTTAGGCACCAAAATAAGAATTTAAAAATACTCGTTTTGCTGTTGTAGCTGCTCAGGGTCGAGGTAGTTTTGACCGAGCTTAAGGTGTAGGGTCCCACTGAGTAATTAGGGGTCATCAGCTGATTTATGGAGAGAGAAATGTTAAGCAAAGTATTGTGCATCACTTTTTCATTTCATTAGACGTATGTTCTTGGTTCGAATCTCAGTTTGGCTAATGCCCTGTCTGTGTTACTGTATTCTGTCACCTCTAAATGATTCCCGATTGTGTGAGAGATTGATTGTCTCTGTATGTCGACCCTGTGATTGGTGTAACCCCCTTTTCACCCATTGTTAGCTGGGATTGCCTCCTGGGATATGCAATGTAGATATGGGTGGACGCGTTTGGGATACAAGCCTCAAACCTTTATTTAAATTAGACTATTTGAGGAGTTTAGGGGCAAAGTGGAGCTGTGGGTGGCCCTGTAACCTCACAGAAAGACTATTCCTGGTTTGAATCCCAGTTAGACCAGTCCAAGGAGAGGCAGATTTGGGGTTTGGTAGTGTGAATGGTTGTTTGTCTGTATATATTGGCCTGAGGGATACGCTGGTGACCTGTCCAGGCTGTAACCCACGATTGGCTTTAGTTCCTCGTGTAAATTCCATAAATGATGGTTGAAATAGAAACATATATATAACAGATATGCATAATGAGGTATTTTGTAAGATGCAAAAAATGGATAATGGATAATGTGACTACAGCCCTACAGAGTTTACTTACTAAGCTTATACGTGGTTACGTTTTGGCCACTCATGGTCACGGCCCTTGGTTAAGGTTATGGAAAAATGATGGAAACAGAAAAAGTCCCCAGTGACTTGAATCATGAGACACCACACAGTTCACATTTAACCAAAACCACACGCACTGCAAATTAAGAAAGCACATGCAAATAGAAAAAACATGTGCGAATCAAGAAAACAACTCAATTTGACCACATGTGTTGCAAAAAGTCACAACACGTGCAAAATACAGAGAACGCGCTGCAAATTTGAAAAATGACAACAGAAATGTTTCCAGGGAACCCAAAAAAGTGATGAGCCTGGCTGTCGTTCAATGCTCTGTGAGGGTTTCATCACAGCATGAGTAGCAGACTTCAATAACTTCACAAAGCACTGAACTACAGTGGTGCTGTTCATAAATATAGTGCAGTGCTCCATTCACTTGTACACAGGCAGTTGCCGGTGAACATCAAGGCATTGCTTACATTTGTTGGGAAAACTTCATATTTTCTAAAACTTTGAAAGAGAAAGGGTTGGAAACATGAAAAGGGGCCCAAGTAAACAACGTGGTTTAATTTATCAAAATGAATTGAAATGCATAATCCTGTGTCGTTTTAATGAAAAACCTCCAGATGTGAAAGATGAAACTAAATCGTGGCGAGAAGGTTACTGGTTTGATCCCTTGGGTTCGGCCAGGGCCTCGTGTGGGGATTGCGTGTTGGCCCTGTTCACTCCAGGTTAACTCCATCATCGGGGTTGGGTTAATTGAAGACTCTAAATTGATGTGGATGTGAGCGTGACTGGTTGTGTGTCTCCGTGCATGTCCCAGTCCTGTGATGCGCTGGTGACCAGTTCAGGGTGGACGCCGCCTCTCGCCCACTGTCGGCTGGGATTGGCTCTGGCCTCTGACCTGTGTCCCTCAAAAAGAAATAGATGATGAAAGTATATTAACATTGCACTGGCAGTACTACTACTTGAGAAAACGGACCAAATCCCTTTCTATGTGAATGGCGGACATCGGTGACAATGGTGTACTTTCAAACGCCTCCCCAACAGAAGAGCGCCCTGACTCAGTGAGTGCCTTCTCTCCCCCCCCCCCCCCGCTCTATCTGTGTGTATGAATGCTTACCGAGAGGAAGCGATAGATGCAGACATTCCACAACCCATATTCACCCTCACTCTATCTTGTTGCCATGGGAACCGAAGCAGACGGGAGACAGGTTCATATCGGCCTCCCTCAGGTCTCCCACAGTCACAGTCTCCTTCTCTCTCGCTCTGTGTGTGCTGTCAGAGCCAGCTGCTCCTGTGTGGGCCACTGATACTCGCTGATTAAAGGAAGTTATAATTTGATTTTCTCAGCAGGCGCCGTTTAATAGAGCAGTTTAACTAAAGCTGTGCCATCCCCAGGGCTTATAGAAGAGGAGAGAGAGAGAAAGAAAGAGGGCAATATATATAGAGAGAGAGAGGGAGAGACAGTCATGCTAATCCCAAACACTGAGCCGTCACCCCACCACCAAACTCTCCCACTCACTCTCCCGATCTAATTCTGTTTGCCTATTTTATCGTCTCTCTCTCCCCCTCCATCTCTCCCTGTGTTCCCCTCGCTCTCCCTCCGCCTCTATTAATCTGTGAATCCCTCATTA